>NC_137971.1:23147612-23747612 GCF_963924665.1 Micromys minutus
GAACCTCATCCTAGCTGCCTGAAGTCAGTCTTCTCCTAGCAGCCTTCAATGCAGAACTCTCAGCTCCTGCGCCATGCCTGCCTGGATGCTGCCATGCTCTGCCCTTGAAGATAATGGACTGAACCTCTGAACCTACAAGCCAGCCCCAACTAAATGTTGTTCTTATAAGGATTGCCTTGGTCATGGTGTCTGTTCACAGCAGTAAAATCCTCACTAAGACAGCAAGTTTGTACTCAAAATGAATCATTATTCTGACACTTTTTAACATGTCTAAAAATAATTACCAGACTTGGAGTAACTTTTAAACCTAGGTATTTAATGAATGATCATTTAATCATCCGATGGCTAAGTACAACAGAATACTAGGAGACTGACTGACCAAACACAACCGAATTAAATTGTTTCTCTCTTTGTGTCCTGCAGAGGCTTTACTTGTATCTAGGACAGTTACCGATAGAGACCCCACTTTCAGTTGGCTCCGCTTTATGAACCTGTGCAAAAGATGTTTGTACTACAGAAGGCTGTGTGCTCATGAGCTTTACTAGCCTGACGGTAGCACTGCCCCAGTAGTGTCGAAGTGAAACATATTCACTGGCTAAAAGTTGAAACTATAACCAGTAGTTAAAATCATACTAGGAGAAAGCAGTGACAGAACACAACTGTGGGCTGCAGAGATGGTTCAGTGGTTAAGAACAGTGACTGTTCGTCCAGAGGTCCTGAGTTCAAATCCCAGCAACCACATGGTGGCTCACAACCTTCTGTAATGAGATCCGATGCCCTCTTCTGGTGTGTCTAAAGACAGTGACAGTGTATTCACATACATAAAATAAATAAACAAATCTCTTAAAAAAGAGAGAAAGAGAGAGAACACTACTGTTTTTAAAGTTTTTTTCCAGAGTTGGTGGCCAATCTTTGGACTCTCCACACTCAGAAAGCTGATGGAAGAGAACTACAGTGAATTCCAGGCTGGTCTGGACTACATAGGAAGTCTGAGGTAAAGCGGAGGCTTAGAAGGGGGCAGAGAGAAAGGAAAGAAAAAGAAAGTTAAAAAGTAATTCTCAATTATGTTTGTTCTCTTCCACACTTTAAAAACTTATCAAAAGTCCAAAAAGCTTCTGATTAACGTGGATTACAGTCTCAATATCACTGTGCTAAAAATTAAAAGGAGGACCAGCAAGATGGCTCTGCCGGTAAAAGTACTTGCTGGACAAGCATGACAGCCTGGGTACAGACTCTGGAATCCAAATAAATGTGGGGTGCAAAAAATCCTTACACACACACACACACACACACACAGTGAGGAGTACACCATACATACATACAAACATATAAGTTACATTTAAATTAAAAAAAATAATAAAGTCATGTCAGGACATGGCAACACACACTGTTCCCAGCATTCAGGAGGCTGAGACAGAATGATTACTTGAGTCCAAGAAGTTGGAGACCATTCTCAGTAACATAATTAGACCTCATCTTCAAAGAAAAAGAAAGAAAGGGAAGGGGAGAAGGAGAGAGGGAGGTGGGAGGAAGGAGAGAGATGAGATGAGATGAAATTAAAAAAAAAAAAAAAAAAACAGTGTAGAATTAGGTTGTTCTGTCTGGAAGGTTAGAGCTGCCATGACAAACTGTGAAGGCCAGAGAAGCAGAACCAGGAATACAATTCTGTGGAAACCAGAAATTCAGGGAACCACAGGGGATCCCACATAAGTCTCAAAGTACAGGAGGAGCCCAGAAGTTCTAGTATCCAAAGACAGAAGAAGATCCACGTTCCAGCACATGGGGAGAGAATTCAGGAGCTGGAGATGGGGCTCAGTGGTTAAGAGCACTGGCTGCTCTTCTAGAAGACCCAGGTTCAATTCCCAGCACCCACGTGGTGCCTTGCAACGTGGAGTCTGTAACAGCAACTCCCGGAGATCTGACATCCTCAGCACCAGGCTCAAAAATAGTACAGACATACATGCAGGGAAAATACTCATACCCGTAAAATAAAATAATAAGTTCAAGAGAGTGAGCGCGCACACACCTTCCCTCTGCTTTCATTCTCTTAGATGCTCAGCTCCTTAGGTGAGGTGCATCCACATTGCTAAGGCAAAGAGAACAGAGGAAGGCTACGGCAGGAATCATAACTCCTCCGTCTATAGACTAGTTCTTATAGAAAAAGTAACACTGATATCCAACACCCTATATGTTGTGCACCTGCACAGTCACTAGGCTATTCTCTAGTGGATGTCGGGATGTTTGGATACCTCATGCAACCATCCTAAGTAAATGTAGCAAAGAAGAGGATGACACACTATCCTTTGGTTTGAGGTAAGAGTCTTAGACTCCCACGTGTTAGGATCACAGCCTACCACATTCAACCCATATTTTAATGTTAAATACCTTCTAAAATAGGCATGGTGGTGCAAGCCTATAATCCCAGCAGTTGGGAAATAGGCAGAAAGATACTTCAAATTCAGGACCAGCCTGGTCATTCAGCAAGCTGAATACAGCCAGGCCACATACAGTTACTGTCTCAAAAAGCAAAACAAACCAAACAAAACTAAACAAAACAAAAAAAAAAAAAAAAAAAAACCTTTCTACATAACTAGTAATTTATCATTTAAAATTCGACCAGAATGATAGACCTTTAATCTCAACAAGCTGTGGCAGAGCCAAGTACTTCTGGATGAGTTCAAGGCCAGCCTCATCTATATGGTGAGTCCCAGGACAGCCAGTTTTGAAACTGCTGACATCTACTACTTACCACTCCTAGTGGGTGACGGCCAGTCCTGATGTGTGTCATTTCTAGGGCCCAACAAAGGGACCGGGAGTAACACACCAAGATGAGACTCGTTTTCTATTCTACCTTCATTGGCTGGGCAGCTACCAAAGACAAAAGTGCATTTCCTGACCCCTGGCAAATGAATGCAGTGCCAAATTGCAAATAATCTGCTTCGTGAATGCATTAAGGAACGGCTGACCTATAGAGTGGAGAGGTCCCTCAGTGGGATCTAGATGTCACAACGTTTTCTCTGAGTCTGACTCCTATGTTTGCTACTGTATATGTAAAATCTGATAAAAAAAGAGATTCATGTAAAAATATTAACAAAAGGAGCCAGGCATTGGTGGTGCACACCTTTAATCCCAGCACTTGGGAGGCAGAGGCAGGTGAACCTCTGAATTTGAAGACAGCCTGGTCTACAAAGTTATACAGAGAAACCCTGTCTCGAAGACAAAAACAAAAGAAAAAGAAAATTAAGATACTAATGAGGCCTTTCCATATCATAGCATGAACTTCCTGTAATAAATAATATACAACTTACCTATCAAGTGATTGGAGGTAGAGAATAAACGGGCAAGGTCTCATGTTCTACACAACCCCCTACCCACACCCCGTTCTACAAATACAAAAACAAGACCACGGGCTGTAAATGATCTTTGCAGTCATCAGTGGCAGGTTTATGAGAAGAAAAAACAAGAAACACACCAAATGATCTCGCTCCCTGGGGTAAAGTGAATTTACAAGTTGAACTGATTTTACTTTATCTTCATTTACACTGAGAAAACAGAGTTCCATCTCCTGGCGGTGTATCCTGAAGAAAGACTACTGACAAAACACAATTCCCTTAATGAAGCACACAAGTTCATTCATCCTAATTGCGAAAGATGAACTCGTAATCCTTGAAGTGTCTAACCTAGTGTTAATGGTTAATGGCTCTGTACCAGTACCGGTACCAGTCTATGGGAGCAGCAAGTATTCCGTCTGGTATGGATTATTCATTACCCAGTACTATTCCAAAAGAGAGTGGGCTTGGATCCATTTAAAATAAGCTGAAATTTTAATACAAAATTTAATTAAAAAAACAAAAACAAACGTGAGTCAATAAGTAAAGGCTTCCTGTCCCAAGAGCATGGTCACCCCAGCATGAACCCGAGCTGTCAGCCCACGCTCGCGTCTCGCCCAGGGAGAAGGGTGCTGGCGTCTCCCGCTCAATTTCAATTCTCCCACGCCCGGAGCAGTCAGTGCGCCCGGGTTTCCATCAGCACTCAACTTGGCACCCCATCGGTCACTCCGGCCACCTGCAGGTGACCTTCGTCCCCAGCAAAGCACAGACAGCCTCCGCCGAGGGGTCAGGGCCTCGGGGCATCGAAAGGCTCCAGGCTGGGGAGGCTCCCCGGGTCAGAGACACCCTGGCAGCCACACCCACAGGCGGCGCGGTGACAGGTGCCCCGGCCTCCGGGTCCCGCAGCCCACGAGCGCCCGCCCCCGCGCGCACCACCTGTCGGGCCGACGCGCGCGCACCCGGCAGCGGACGCCCCGCCCGGCTCCTAAGGAGTCCCTGGTCAGGGCGGCTGGAGAGCCTGAACATGTGAGAACTTTACCGGAGGGTGGGCCCTACGCAGGCGGTGTCGGTGCTTTCGATCTCCTGCAAGATCCGATCGTGCTCCGGGACCGTGCCCAGAGCCTCGCCGCTCTCCGCCATCTTGGCTGGAAGCGGAGGCGCCGGGCAGGCGCGGCGCCGCGCGACCCACAGGAGCGAGCGGCAGGTGGCGCAAGCGCGGCGCGGCGCGGCGGGGCGGGGAGGGGCGGGGCCTGGCGGGGTGGGGCGCAGTGGGTGGGGCCGTCCCTGGGGAGGTAGCGCTGATTGTGGAGGGGGCTGGGGAGGGGGAAGGTGACGAGCACGGTCTCCATCTTTCCTCGCGACCCGCCCCTAGTTATCTAGAGACATATTAGTGCAGTGAGTGCAGCTGCGCGCTGCCCGTACCTTAGCAGTGATGGAGGTGACCCTCAAGTCACCGCATTCAGTAATAGAGCTGATGATGTTCTATTACACCTGATGGGCTTTAATTAATGGGGAGTCCGAGAAAGGCAAATTGCTCTCAACGAAAATCAAAACTGAGTGTGTCGTTAAGATTTATTAAGAACAAACGAAAAATTCCATAACACGACTATTATGAATAGATCGTGTCCCCTGCCGGATGCAAGTTCACCGAGGTTACACACACTGAGCATCAACTATCAAGGGGAAAATGAGACTGGGGCACTTCGCGGCAACATAGAAAAGAGGCCCGGGCAATGTTTGATTTCATGCTGAAGGTCTTGAAACCAAATGCTCCCTGGGACTGGTAGCTGGGCTGGAGTGGGAGTAGATCTCTGGGGGGGGGGGGGGGGTAAGAGTGGGTTAGAGAAGGGTAGAAGGAAATGGCAGGTGTGACTTGAACAAGGGAACACATGTAGAAAAAGAGTCTTGCTTGACAACCTGTATCTAGGACACCGTGTAAACCAGTTTGTCATGATCAAAGTGCTGATGGAAGATTAGTCAGAAAAGAGTTCAAACCTAGCCTGAGGGACAACTAATTTTCTGCTCTCCATTAATCCAGGAGCTAGGAGCTGCCCTGTGAGGCAGACAGGCTCTGCACCAGCCAGGGGCACTCACCCTCTTCCCTGGGCCTCTACTACCAGCCTCCCCCCTTTTTCTTTTCCTCTTCCTCCTCCTCCCCCTCCTCTCCCTCCTCCTCCCCATAGAGAATTCTGGGAGATGATCTTGAAAACCAGTTAAAAACATGCACTCTGGGGCTGGAGAGATGGCTCAGTGGTTAAGAGCACTGACTGGTCTTCCAGAGGTCCTGAGGTCAAATCCCAGCAACTACATGGTGGCTCACAGCCATCTGTAATGAGATCTGATGCCCTCTTCTGGAGTGTCTGAAGATAACACATAAATAAATGAATAAATGTACTCCCATAAATAAATTTTTTTTGAAAAAAGTATTAAGTTTGGCCTAGTGTCACATAACTGTGAAGAGGCATCAGTCACGGAGTGTGGTTTGGGACACTTGTCTTCAGAGTGCATCTTTATTTTTTATTTTATCTTTTATTTTTAATATTTATTTACTTTACCTATATGAGTAAACTGTAGCTGTCCTCAGACAGACCAGAAGAGGGCATCGGATCCCATTACAGATGGTTGTGAGCCACCATGTGGTTGCTGGGATTTGACCTCAGGACCTCTGGAAGACCAGTCAGTGCTCTTAACCACTGAGCCATCTCTCCAGCCCCAGACTTAGTAGTTTTCTATCTCTATAAGTGTTTCCCTAGCTGCACCTGTGAATAACTGCAATATATACCTTGTACTGCTGACCTTTATTGTATTAATGTCTGCTCTCTCTGTAACAAATTACCACAAATGCCAGAGCTTAAAATGGCTCAAGTGTAATCTCTTACAGTCAGCTACAGTCAGCTTGGCAGCAAAACTGCATTTCTTTCCAGACTCTGCTTTGCCAGACTCTAAATGCTATCATATTCTTCGTCTGTGTCTGTCTCACTGTGTGACTCTGGTAGCCTGGAACATAGACCAGGCTAGCCTTGGACACACAAGATGTCAGACTGCTTCTGCCTCACACAAGGTGGGATTAAAGGTATGACCCATCATGTCCAGCCCCCCTTTAAATAAATTCTTGTTTATTTTGTGTATTCTAGTTTTTTTCCTGTATGTATACAACATACAGAGTTCAGTGAGGCCAGAAGAGGGTGTCCAAAATTGGAATTGTGGACAGTTATTACCCACCATGTAAGTGCTAAGAACCAAAGCCAAGTCCTCTACTAGAGCAGCAGAGGCTCTGAACAGCTAAGCCATCTCCCCAGCCAAGTTTTATTTACTTTGCATACCTGACTCCCAGAAAGTCCAGTGCCTACTGGCTTGGAGAACCAGAGAGTCCACTACATGGGACTACCAGTTCCACCGGAAACAATCCCATCCCAAGTCAATGTGAAGCTGTGGAAGCCTTACCCCTCTTCCACTGTCTCACTGGTACAAGGGAGTCCTGCCTTCTCTGGGAAATCCCACTTCCTGTGCTTTCAGAATAAGAATAACAATGTGTGTGTGTGTGTGTGTGTGTGTGTCGCCTCAGATTGGCAGTATCGTCACATGCATTAAGGTCCTTGAGTTCGGATAACTCCTTTTATTTTTTTTTTAAATTTGCAACTATGATAGTTCCTCATAGAATTCTAAACATAGCAGAGAAAATGCAGGGGGTTTGTTTGTTTGTTTGTTTGTTTGTTTTAAGCAAAGAACACTGAAGTTATTCTGAAGTAACCAAAGAACTTAGGATGAGTTAGAAATCCTAATCTAAACCGGTCTAAGCAAAGGGCAGAACATAGCGACCCTGTAATTGGTACCAATTAGAAATTTAAACTATGAAGGTGTTGTTGTTGTTGTTTTGTTGCTGCTTGTTTTTTAAGACGGGGTTTCTCTGTGTAGTCCTGGCATCCTGGAACTCACTCTGTAGACCAGGCTGGCCTCAAACTCAGAGATCCACCTGCCTCTGCCTCCTGAGAGCTGGGATTGAAGCCACCACGTCCAGCTTAAACTATGGGATTACTAGTAATTTCTTCGAAATAGCTTTGTGTGCGTTGACATTAAATATACCATAGTGCTACTGTATTTAGTCACCTCGACAGAAACCCGAGGGACAGTGTGGAAGGCCAGCTGCAAGTCCCTCTGCCCATGCCCATTGAGCTCAATATGACAAACAGTATTCATGGATTTGTGTCAGAGGATATAAATCGCATGGCTATTCATACCAATGGGTCTTTATTAAAAATAAATGATACTTTCCTGTGCTGGCTGCTTCTCCAGCTCCTGAGACAGCCCTGTCTGATATTAATGCTCCCTACTTGCAGGTTCGGCTCCTGAGAAGGGAAAAGAAGCCTGAAAACTGAACATTTTCTCCCTCCTACAAAGAAGTAAAAGTCTAGTTCTTTCTGCAGCAAATTGCAGAGCTCAGAAAGTAAGCAAGACAAGAATGCATGGCTCTGAAGGGTAAAGCGGGTTACGGATGTAAGAACGGAGTGTCGGACTGGCCGGCTTACAGCTGCCTCCTGCCAAGGTTCTCTATTCCTAAGCATTGGCTACACAGACCTGTTCCCTCCTCATCTTCAAGATCTTCATACCATCTGGCCAAAGCCAGTTCCCAGTGCTTCCCTTGGGAAGCCAGGGCTGCTTAAAGATGCCTCTTACTGGGCCCCTTTCCGCCGCCTGCCCAGAGAAAGCTGCCAGGCTGTCAGTACTGAGCCTTCTGCACAATTCAGAACAAAGGGAAGTTGGTCCAGTTACCACTTCTCCTTGTTATTTCCTCTCTGTGGCTTTCTAATCCTTCAGTTAGCACCCAAAGGGTTTTTTGGTTGGTTCTTTTTAAAGGTCTTGAGCATGGAGTGCCTGTTATGCCCTAGAGTCTAACAGATTCTCCATGAAGAAAATGGAGGCCACGAAAAAGTTCATCACCTCCCAGCCTTTGACCCCCAGGAGAGGACCAGTAAACCTGTCTCAAAGCTTAAAGTGTCTATATATTTCCAAACCTTTGCTTCCTGTCTTCTGTGAGTTGCAAGATGGCAAGATGGCTATGGGAAAGCTAGAGAGAAATTAGGAAGTTTTAGGTTGTTTTATCCCTGGTCTGGCCAAACTGTAATAAACCCAGCTTTTTTTTTTTTTTTTAACTTATATGTGGTTTCTCCTGGTTCCTTCTTTTGTGTGTGTGTGTGTGTGTGTGTGTGTGTGTGTGTGTGAAAGAGACAGAGACAGAGAGACAGAGAGATAGACAGAAAGAGAGTGACTTCATATGGGTACAGCTGCCTACACATGGAAGTTGTAGGAGAACCTGGGGTCCTGGGGTCCTCACCTTCCGCCTTGTTTTGAGATCTCTCTTTGTTGTATCTACTAGGTCAGCTGACTCTTTAGGGCTTCTCCCATCTCTGCCTCCCATCTCACAACAGGACCATTGAGATTACAGAGCCACACTCGTGGGCCCAGCTTCTCATCTATGGCGGGTGAGGGTTGAACTTAGACCCTTAAGCTTGCATGTAACTACTTTACCCCAGCCATCTTCCTAGACCAGCTCCAGTGTCTTTAACATGTTCCCCAGCATTGGACAGCACACCCAGGACCTCATACAGGTATCGTTTTCCCTGTGAGTAATGAATCTGAGAGTCTACTTCCAGCTACAGACCTGAGATGTCTAGCAACGATACCTCTGAGCTACATCCTCAGCCACTGTCAGCACATGCTGATACAAGGTGGGGGCGGGGCTATGCGGTAAATGGTTTCATCAGTCTGCTGAGCAGGGGAATGGGGATAGCGGGGTACATGGGCAGATTCTGAATGCACACTGGGGTTTTGGGCAATGGGTATTGACTACCAGAGACCCACTCAAAATGTCTCCCGGGAAGGTGAAAGATGAAGCAAGAAGGTAAACCAGGAAGACTGTCAGGGACAGGAACTTGTTCTCTGCCCAGCTTGAAACGAACCTGGAGAGTACAAATTTGACTTGGAAAATCTGTAGCCAGCAACAACTCACACTTTAACCACAGGTCTCTGGACTAATAGCCAGGCTTAAGAAACCATAGTCGTTGGGAGGAGAATGCAGGAAGCAGGTGACCTAGTCTGGAGGTTTTACTGCTTTGGGGTCAAATTCCATATCACCTCTTACTAGATGTTCGGCTTCAGGAGGTCTTAACTAACCTAAGCCTCAGTTTGCTCGGGTGTGGATTGGGTACAATAAGGGTCCCTAGCTCACCACGTCGTGTGTGGCTCAGAGGTGATCTTTAGAGGTCTATCAACATTGGCACTAGAGACTAAAATTACCAGGTTTTTTTCAGTAAGCTCTGTAGGACCACAACTTAACTTCCCCTTCGATAAAATAAAAATAAAAAGCAAGTTACAATTGTCCTGCTTTTCTAGCCGTGGCTACATAACGTGGGCGGGCATCGGGGCTCCCAGATCTGGAGCTTTGACATTTCTGAAAGCTCGGTTGGTGGAAACCATGTGAAATCTGTTTCCTGCCATCACAGAGGCAGAACATGGAATGTGTCTCTGTTTTAAACTCATGGTTCAGAACCCCTTCAGCAGGCCCTCTGGATCTAGTATGAGGAAGGCACACATCTCTTCCTGCCCTGGGGTTTGTGCCCATCCCGTGAAGCTGGTACTGTGGGTACTGTGGTGGTAAACAACAAATCAAGGCATTTATCTCCTCTTCTAGGCAATACTCCTAACTCAGGCACTAGGTCAGCGTTCACTGCGGAGCAGCAGCTGGCATGCACTTGGTCTCTGTCACATGAGTAAAGCAGCTGCATCCAGGTATATGTTAATGCTGTAAAAACCTATCCTACCAGGGTAGGTATATTTCTGCCCACCACCATCCCTTTCTGCTGTGGGGACCCCTTTCACGGACACACAATCTTTATGCCCTCAAGATTGGCTAATCTTATTCCATTGCTTCTTAAAGATATGTGTGATTCTATACCTGTAACAAAACTTAAACCCTACCGGCTCCAACAAATGAAGTGTTCCGGCCCACTTCTACATGTTTCCACATCACCAGTCCCCAAGGGTGAGCCTCCAGCTTCCACTTTTTTAGTGCAGTGACCCCAAGTGACCATGCCTTGTAAGTACAAGAGAAAAAAAAAAAAAAAAAAAGCCAGAGGCAGGGTGGATCCCTGCAAACCCTTGCACAGGAACCCACAGTCCCATTAAACTCAGGACCCCACTGTGGAGAACAATAGCAGGAAATTTGGTATTGCAGCCAAAGAAAATCAGTTTTTCATGAAATATGAGCCAGTTCTCGAAGGAGTTCAAAAGTAATCAGCCCCAAATTTGATTCATTCATCAGCTGTTTCTGTTGCGTTGGTTTTGTTAATTATCGTCGTGATTTCTGCAGCACTGGGTAAGTGTTTGACCACTGAGCCACATCTCCAGCCAAACAGCAATGAGGGGCTGTAGATCACTCCAGTCAAGGAGCCTGGACTTTGCCAAGATACTGAAAAACCAGTAAGACCCTGTCTCCTCTCCTCTCCTCTCCTCTCCTCTCCTCTTCTCTTCTCTTCTTTCTCCCTTCCTTCTTTCTCCCTCCACAATGTTTTAAAATGTTACATGTGTAGGTGTTTTGCCTGAATGTCTGAAGTATGTCTGTTCACCAAGTGTGGGACTACTGCCCAAAGAGGCCAGAAGAGGGCATCAGAGCCCCTGAAACTAAACCTAGAGCCACATCCTCAACAGTAAACACTGAACCTGGGGTTCCTGTAAGAGCAGCTGATGTTCCTAACCACTGGGCCATCTTTCCAACGCCCCTTCCTTCCGTCTTAACACCCATTTATTCACTCACTTACTTACTACATACAGTTCTAGGAATCGAACCCAGGGCCACACATGCAAGTACCACACCACTGAGCTGAATCTGGGGTTTGTTTGTTTGTTTAAGAAAGAAGGCCCCATGTCCCCCAACTTATTACCAAAGCAGAGCACTTGGACCTCATGCATCTGTCACCACATCCAGTCTTACTCAGTGCTCGGAATAGAACACACTTCATGCATGCTGGGCAAACTCTGCCAACCAAGCTATTTCCATGACCTATGGTGTTTTTTTTGTTTTTTTTTTTTTTTTTTTCTGAACAGTTTTCTTAGATTTCATCTTAAACCCATAAATTGTAGTATGATATACAATCCTGATTAGAGAATAAATGGGGTTATGGTAGTGCACTAAACTCAACAACTCCTTTAAAAATACTACAGAGCTGTAAGATGACTCTTCCAGAAGAACTGAGATCAGTTCCCCAGCACCCACATGGGGTTCCATTTCCAGCACCTACATAGCTGCTCACAACTACTGTCTACAACTCCAGTTCCGGGGGCTCTGATGCCGTCTTCTGACCTCTGCAGGTACCAGAAATGTACACGGTACACAGACATGCATGCAAACAAAATACTCATATGCATAAAAAATTTAAATAAATGAATCTTTAAAACTTGCTTTTTGAAACATTCATAGTTTAATATTTCCCAACTACTCAGAGTTTCAAGATGTTGTTTTTGCCTACTGTGACTCTAAATTACTTATTAAAATAAAGTGCATATGTTATACAAGCTATAAAATATATTCCAACTACATAACTAAGCATTTGCTATGTGCCAAGCAGGCGCTGTACTGATCCCCATAGTCAGCAATGACTTGCAACAGGCTGCATTATACTTGCCATCAAGGCTTCAGAAACTAAAAACAAAGCCATACAAGCAGAGAGAATATGTGGTCCAGATTAAAACCTAGATCCTAACCTACATCAACACACTTGATAATAAAGTAGATATCTTACATTTTAAAAATACAAAGAACAAGAACATTCTGAAGTTGACCTTAGTTATTTAACTTTTTATGTTATGATTTGAGAATATATTTAACTTGAAACTTTAAAAAAAGAAATAAAAAACCTCTTCTTTCCTTCTCTAAAATCTTATTTGTTATCTTTATCCCTAAAAACATTAAAGTCAAAGAAATATGATATCCTGTTTGCTCTCAAACTGGTAAAGCTTCACGGTCAGCTTTTGGAAACGTGCCCAAGGGAGTCTGTGAATGCAAGTGCGAAACAATTATGTTATCTCAAAACAATTACAAAAATTTCTTCTGGTACGTCATCCTGTACAATTCCCTTTTCCTCCTATTTTTTCCCAGCCTTCTCCAGGCCCTTTTGTGGCTTTGCCTGCACCTCCACCCTCCGGCTCCCCCTGACTTTCTTATCAGTGAGGCTCCATTCCAGCAACAAAACATAGGTTGACTTCTGAACCAAATTGGCTCAGAACTATTTTCAGAGCTTGTACAAAAGAGCTAAGAACACACCTGCAGGAATACAAGAGGTTTAAGATCCATGCTGGGCGTGCCTAGTGTCAAAAAGTTCTAGTGTGAATGTGGATGGTAGACAGATGTTAAATATGGATGGTAGACAGATGTTGCAAACACTGCAATTGTCTTTTCCTAAAACCATAGTGGCCTTCATTTATTTATTAGTCTCAAGATGAGGATTTAGGCAACCATTGGCACAAATGATATGCTGGCTGAAATCTATTGACTGTTAAGACTTAGAAAAGCAGGTACTGGGCTGGAGAGATGGCTCGGTGGTTAAGAGCACTGACTGCTCTTCCAGAGGTCCTGAGTTCAAATCCCAGCAACCACATGGCAGCTCACAACCATCCGTAATGGGATCTGATGCCCTCTTCTGGGGTGTCTGAAGGCAGCTACAGTGTACTTATATATAATAATAAATAAATCTTTAAAAAAAAAAAAGAAAGAAAAACAGGTACTAACTTTTCTTAACATAGCTGAGATTTCACATGGTTAATTCTCTGGGGAACAGCCATTAAGCCTCTTGGGGGGAGGGGGTCATGTGCCTTAGAGGGAGAAGTTGGCACAGAACCAAGTGGTTCTAAGCCAAATAGACAAACAGGCATAAAAAAATCAAGGAAACTGACCAAATGAAAATATCCCGTGAGAAATGAGTGTCTGGCTGTAGCATGGTGCAAACAGTGTCCCCAGAACAAAGGGACAGGGACAGCAAAATGAGCTGGAGGCCCCAATGCCAGAATTCCTGCTTGGAGATGCTCTGTGCAGGACAATGCCTGAGTAGCAGCGAGTTTTCTTTCCATCTCTCCCATCTCTCTTCAGTTTAGTCCCTGTGCCCGTTGTGGTTTCGGTGTTTTTGTTTTGTTTTACTTTAGTTTTGCTTCTGTGGCGCTAACAAAAATGCCTTAGCACAAACAACCCTGGGAGAAGGGGCTTTGTTTAGCTTACAGTTCCAAGTTATAGTCAGTCCATCAAGCGGTATAGTTAAAGAGGCAGGAGCCTGGAGCAGCTAGCCACGCCCACGGTGGAGAGCGAAGAGAAATGAATGTATCCGTGCTTAGGGTTCAGCTAGCTCTCTCTATTCTCCTACAGTCCAGGGCCCCAAACCAGGGAATGGAACCACATGCTTTTAGTCTGGGTGCATCCCACATCAATGAAGGCAATCACAACAGTCGCCCACAGACAGACAGGGCCAAGCACACTCTGACCTAGACAGTCCCTTACTGAGACTCTCTTCCCAGGTGATTCTCTATTGTGTCTCGTTGACAATTAAGCTAGCCACTAACTACCACAATGGCTAATAGTGGCTAATTCCCACCCTGGAGTTTTATTCTCCAATTCAATTTGTACAACTTGAATGGATGTTTCATAGGTAACCTAAATCCTGGGGGAAAGCATAGCATCTCAGCTCTCTCTTTAAGCTCTTCTTCAAACAGTGCAGCAGCCAATGGTACCACATTTCACACATGAAGGAAAAATGAACTGTGTGGTTCCTCTCCATTCTTCCAAAATGAAAGTTAAAGGTGCTGGCCCAAGGGTCTGTTGAGGGCAGCAGGCGAGATAGGCACTTGGTCTATGAACAGTTTGAAGTCAAGAGGTAGGGGTAGGGCTGGTGAGATGGCTCAGTAGTTAAGAGCATTGATTGCTCTTCCAGAGGTCCTGAGTTCAAGTCCCAGCAACCACATGGTAGCTCACAACCATCTGTAATGGGATCTGGTGCCTTCTTCTGGTGTCTGTGTATACATACAGCAGAGCACTCATTCAATCAATAAATGGAAGAGAAAAAAAAAAGAGGTCAGGGAAATATAGCCTTGGCAGGGTACAAGGCACTACAAGTCACCAGTGACTTCTGTCTGCATTACATGTCTCCTGGTGTCAAGGACCCACTCGTGACTCCCCAGATAGTCCAGACCCATTCTCACATATGATGTGTCAGAGGAAGAGAGTATGCCAGGACTCTCTGCTTGCTTTGATTCATCCTTAAATGACACTGGTCAAAATCATAAGCCACCGAGATCTCTGAATTCACCCTGCTAGAGAATCAGGCCCTGATCTGAACACAGCTCTTCAACAGGACAAATTCCTGCCTAAAAAATAAAGTAGGCAGGGAGAAGACTGGGGTGCAGTTTACGATGTTTGCTGAGACTGCCTTCTCTCTCCTGTGGTAGGGAAAGTGAGTAGAACTCTCAGCTGTTCTCCCTGACTCTGCTCTCACACAGGCATTTCCCCGGGAAGGTGTCTTGCATGAACAGCAGCAGCTCAGCGTCCTAACCCTGACCCCACACTGTCCACTCCAGAACCTCATGCAATCTACTTCTCCATTTATTTCCTTTCTGCCCTTGGAGCTTGTAACTTTAAAGTAGTTTTGTCTCCCTTGCTTGGTTTTTGAGGATTTTTTTTTTGTACTTGTTTTCTTCATCATCTCCATCATCATCATCATCATCAGGTTGTTTTGTTTGAGACAACATCTCACTATGTAGCCCACATTGGCCTAGAACTTGTGATCCTCTAGGCTTATCCCCCTTAATGTAGAGATTATAGGCATTTGCTTCTACAGTGACACTTGCTCCCTCCTTTCGTTGAAATAATGGCATTTTCTTCCAACTGCCTCTTTTCTTTTGCCTCACAAGGACAGTCGTGGTCTGCGCACTTGGCTAGAACTGTGATACTAGGGAAGAGGCAGACGGGATCAGGGGTTGGAGGTCAATGAGTCTGAGCAGCTTTGGCAGCAGAGACCACAGTAACTGAATATGCTCAGTTCTCCACGGGCAAAGGCACACATTTCAGAAGGCACTGGCCAGTTCGGAACACAGTATGATCCACGCGGAGAAAGTTCTTTTGCGACTTCATGTTGTCAATCCAAGAACTGGTACCTCCAAGCCAAGGGAGTAAGACACAGTCGTTTTCCGTGGGCACTGCCCTGAACTTTTCAGAGAGACTCAGACTACATAGTGCAAAGTGAAACATAAACAAACAGCACAAATGTGCACAAGTTTAATCATTAGATTACTTGGGAGAATAAAAAGAAGACATTAAGAAGGGTCCTCCCATTTACTCTACAAACATTTGTCAACAAATATTTACTGACTGTCACTATCACATGCAGCAACTGGCATCTTGTTCCCACACTGATAAGTGTCATAGCCAGACAGGCAGAGATGATAAAATGTTTAAAGCCAACCCTTTTAACGCATACACGTTTGGTTTTTTTCCATCTGAATCCCGGGATTGAACTCTTCAAGTGAATGCCCACATTTCCAAAGAAGCTAGTTTTAGGGGCTGGAGAGATGGCTCAGTGGTTAAGAGCAGTGACTGCTCTTCCAAAGGTCCTGGGCTCAATTTCCAGCAACCACATGGTGGCTCACAACCATCTGTAATGGGATCTGATGCCTCTTCTGGTGTGTCTGAAGACAGTTATAGTGTATTCATATACATAAAATAAATAAACACATCTTTAAAAAAAAAGAAGCTATTTTTAGGTCTTACATGGATGCAAAGCATGTAGCTAAGAGACCACCAGACACCCAAGAGAACAATACAAAACAAAGATTCTACTGTGTTGTTCGGAAACTCAGATTCACCCAGATACAAACTGGTTCCGATGATATGTCTAGTTTTCTGGTCTTTTGTTTTTGTTCACTGAGATATTTTTCAGAAAACAATTGGATGGATATGAAATATCTATTAGGAGATGATATCGGGTCTCATTCAATAAGGAGTCTTTCGTTTTTACCTTTTTGGTCATGGATCAGTAAACAAACACAAGGAAAAGTTAGACTGATTCAAGAAATAAGAAGACTTTGATATCAAAGTGTGTAGAAACTGTAATTTTTTTCAAAAATATTTTTATAAATAAATAATATATTTATTGTTATTTTAAGAAAATATACAAGAAGCCAGGCTTATGGTGCACACCTTTAATCCCAGCACTAGGGAGGGAGAGGCAGGCGGATCTCTGTGAATTCCAGACCGTCATGGTCTACAAAGTGAGTTTCAGGAAAGTCAGGGCTATTACACGGAGAAACCTTGTCTCAAAAAACCTAAACAAACGAAAAAGAAAGGAAGAAATGAAGAATGAGAGAGAGAGAGAGAGAGAGAGAAGGAAGGTATACACAGATCATCTCAGAACCACTAAAAATCTACAGATTTTAAGGCTGAGTTATGTCAGTTTGAAATCCTAGCACTCATCAGGCTGAGGCAAAGGATAGCTGTAAATGTGAGGCCAACTTGAATTACAGAGCGAGATTGCCTCTGGACACCAAAAGCCGAAAGTTAAAATGGAGAAGAGAAATGAAGATGAACCACGAAAGCATCCTACCTTAAAGTGGCTTCAATGGGCAGCTCAAAAGACTGAATCTCGGCTAGAGCATTCTCATAGGCTTGCTCTGTGTCCTCTTCCAGCACGGCTCCGCACACCCCTGGTTTCCCAGCCATAGACGTTTGATTTTATATATGAATGAATCCGATTTATTCAGCGAGTGGTGTTTCCTCTGCCGTTGCTCTAAGTCTTCTCTGGTCACTCAAAAGAGCAACAAGAAGCCAGCTCGCTGTCTGTTCTTGCCGCCAAAAATGTTGCCCAGCGGCTACCATCTGGTCTCTACTTACAACATTTTATTTATTATTAACCTTGACCCAGTTCAGCGAGCTCCTGCCCACTGCCTGCTCCCGCGGCTTACTCACAGACAGCAGCAACGCTGAGCTGGAATCAGAGCCATTACCCGGGAAAATTAATCTTATGCACCTAACTTGGCATGTTTTAAATACTACGTATGCTAATAGATAATATTATTTGTGATAATGTCCATGTTGATATATGTTCTTGGCCATTTATTCATGAGAACTCTGCCCTGGCTGATAAGCCCCAGGAGGTACCTTGTCTAGGAAGAATGTGATCTCCTAGAAAGTATGGTTTTTGAGGTCTCTGTGTAGTCAGTTTCTTGGTCTCCTACTTTACTCTCCATATCCTAATTGTCTCCCTTCTAGAAGTATCCTCTCTTTCCCTTCATGTTCCAATACAGATGCT
Organism: Micromys minutus; assembly: GCF_963924665.1. NCBI lineage: Eukaryota > Metazoa > Chordata > Mammalia > Rodentia > Muridae > Micromys > Micromys minutus. The sequence continues at coordinate 23,165,281 of NC_137971.1, forward strand.
CCTAAGCATGCTTAGATTTAAACCTCCCCCTAATGCTTACTTCGTGTATGGGTGGGCCAGACCCTTTCTGCAGAGTTCATTTTAATCAGGAGACAGAACATGAAGATACCAGGTGTGATGGTTTGCATATGCTTGGCCCAGAGAGTGGCCCTATTTATTAGAATGTGTGGCCCTATTAGGAGGTGTGGCCCTATTAGGAGGTGTGGCCTGGTTGGAGTAGTTGTATCACCGTGGGTGTAGGCTTAAGACCCTCAAACTAGCTGCTGGGAAGTCTGTCTTCCACTAGCAGCCTTCAGATGAAGATATAGAACTCTCAGCTCTTCTTGCACCATGCCTGCCTGGATACTGCCCTGCTCCCACCTTGATGATGATGGACTGAGCCTCTGAACCTGTAAGCCAGCCCCAATTAAATGTTGTCCTTATAAGACTTGCCTTGGTCATGGTGTCTCTTCACAGCAAAGAAACCCTAAGACACCAGGATTTAGGATGCTGGTTATCACAGAAAGGAAGAAAGAGTACTGGAACTAGATATTCCAAACCACCCATGGAAAGTGTAGCCAGCGAAGGCCTGAAGGGCTAAACAGGCCTTTGCACTTGATCTTCCACAACTCTGGGTTTCTCCTTAGGCTTGTAGAAGGTGAGTATTTAAAGAGATGGAGAACAGCATTCTTTCATGTGAAGCTATTAGTTTTAGGTACTGTCATATTTTTTTTTATTGCTATGCAAAACTGAAGTTCTTTCTCCTGAGAAATAATAGTTGTCATGGTTGGTTTTATGTCAACTTAGCACAAGCTAGAGTCATCTGGGAAATGGTTCAGAGGTTCAGTCCATCATCATCAAGGAGAAAGCAGGACAGTATTTAAGCTAGGTTTTCAATTGAGAAAACACCTTGGTAAGATTGGCCTATAGGCAAATCTGTTGGGTATTTTCTTGGTTAATGATTAGTGTGGAAGAACCCGCTAACTGGGGTTTCACTGTGGGCAGGACCACCCCTGGGCAAGTGGTCCTGGTTGTATAAAAAGCAGGCTGAGCAAGCCATAGGTAACAGTCCAGTAATTAGCACTCCCTCAAAGCCTCTGCTTTAGTTTCTGCCTCCAGGTTTCCTACCTTGATCTCTGGCCCTGCCTTCCCTCAATGACAGAGTATGACCTGAGTTTAAGCTGAAATACACCCCCCTCCATCATTGTTTTTGTTCATGGTATCCTATCACAGCAATAAAAACCCCAACTAAAACAGCAGTCAACCCGTGATGCCAAATCTAAATGCCCAATCCTGAGGCATTTATCATAGATTGTGCCAGGTTGTCACTCCTGACTTCATGTAGAGCTGTGTCAGGGTCTCACTGTGGATACTGTTTCTGTCCCCGGTCTATTGATGACTTCTGCTGGTCAGTGGCATAAGAACTGGAGCCACAGAGACACTGAGTTCTGAGCTTGGGGATTAAGAGGCCTCACATAGTTTTATTTTATTATGTGTATGAGGGTTTTTTATCTGTATGTTTACCTGTGCACAACATACATGCCTGGTGCCCACTTAAGCCGGGAAAGGGCATTGGATCCCCTGGAGGTAGAGTTAGAAGTGTTTGTGAGCCACCACGATGGTGCTGGGAATGGAACTTGGATCCTTTGGAAGAGAAACAATCCACCTAGGACTTCTTGCCTATTTGGTTGTTTGGGGTTTTGTTTTATTGTAAAGATTTGTTTTTTAAATATATATATATATACATATATATATATATGTATATATATATATATATATATATATATATATATATATATATAAACTGTAGCTGTCTACAGACACACCAGAAGAGGGCATCAGATCTCATAACAGATGGTTGTGAGCCACAAGGCTTTGTTTTTGTTTGCTTTTGTTTTTTGTTTTTTGAAACAGGGTTCCTCAATGTAGCTCTAGGTTTTCTGGAACTAGCTCTGTCTACCAGGCTGGCCTTGGACTCAGATATATGCCTGCCTCTGCATCTTGAGTGCTCAGGATTAAGGGTGTGTGCCGCTGCTGCTACTGCCTCAACCACCATCCCCACCATCACCACCACCCCACCACCCCCACCACAACAACCACCCAGCTAGCCCTCTGGCATCTCTTTGGTCATTCAAGAAAACTGTTTCCAAGAGATACAGGAAATAGAGCCACCCCTATCTTCCACACCTACAGAGAAGAGCATCATGTGGTCATCACAGGCTGAGTGGAAGCTGCCCATACAGACTGGAACAGCCGGGCCTGCAAGAGCAAAAATGACTGCTGTTCTCAGTCACAGTGATGGCCAGCACTAGCAGACTCATGCAGGGCCCCTCCCATTGCCACAATAGCTCAGTCCTAGTTTCCCTCCACAGCAGGGCGGGATGTTCCTAACACTGCTTGGCCCCATAGCATGAAGTAATGATGTCCTCCAGAGACTTAACAGGAAGTAAAGACCCTCCCTCACCTGCTAACATCTGCATGCAAGGCTTTTAGCTTGCTCCACATTGGAGGACTGTTTATGACCAGGTGTCACCTCAGCTATACTTGTATATTATACCTTTATATAATAGATGCTTGAAGAATGCTTAGCAAATGAATGAATGAATGAATGGATGGATGGATGGATAGATGGATGGATGGATGGATGTAAAAATGAATGTAAAAACTAGAAATTTCTTCTGCTCTGTAGGGAAATGTTATTCTAAGATCTAACATCTGACAACTTCAAATTAAGTGTATTAAAACCTAAAAGTGCATACAATGAGAAGCAATTCTTATCATACATTAATGTAATACATCGAATATAAGAACACATACAAAGCCGCAAACATACACCTGAAAGGACAGATCCTGCCTTAAAACACCGCACGGTTTTAAAACTGCCTCTTTCCCCGTACAGAGTTGAAATTTTATTTTGACCAGCCATGATGAGGCGGGATCCCAGCACTTAAGGGTGGGGGTGGGGGAAAGCAAAAGCTTGAGGACAGCTTGGCTACATAGTAAGAGCTTGTCTAAAAACCACTCATCAAAAATTTTCAAACTTACAGAAGAGCCCTAAAAAGAAACACGAACAGCCACATGTCCTTCACTTGTTACAAGTTGCTACATTTACCAGAGGGGAACTGGGGACATTGGCATAAGTCCTTAATACAAAGTCCTAAGGAAACAACGTGTTGAGCAGTTTATTTAACGAACCACTGTAGTGTAACCACTGTACTAACTACAGCCTCGAATTATATTCTAAGAGGCAACCCTGAGCCTGCCGCCCAGCTCCACCAGTCTCTTCCAGAGCAGCCAGTCCCACCCGAACAGTCAAGGTCTTCTAAGCTGCTGGCCTGCTCACCACTTCCTCTGGAGTGCTCAGCACCATGCCTCCTCTCAGACTCCACCCTCTTCACTCCTCCCACTTGTAAAGTGAAGGTCCTCCACCTCTTACTTTCCTTCACTCTATAGAAGACATAAGCAACAACTTCCTGTTTTCACCAGCTCCACCAGCACATCTTCCTTTTATTTAGAACTTTCTTTGAGTTCACTTCCTGCCAGTGCCTGCATGTACACACACACACACACACACACACACACACTGAAACAATAGAAGAGGCTTTCCTCCTAGAAGTCAGTCAGAAAAACAACCTCCTATGTGAGTGATGTGCTGACAGCAAATTCACCAAATAAGGAAAAGAAAAGGAGAAAAATGGAAAGTTTTTAGCGGCCATATTTCAAGACAGCCACTAAAAAAAAAAAAAAAAAAAAGTCTGGGGATAGAATGTTCTGTCTCCAACACATACACACGCAGGAGTACTTTCGTGTATTTGTGTGTGTGTGACTATTACAGACATTAACTGTTTGTTACATTTTCTTTTTTTGAAGATTATTTAAAGGTTCATCTGTGTCTGTATTTTATGTATGGGGTCCTTGTCTGCACATCAGAAGAGGACAGTGGGTCCCATTTCAGAGGGCTATAAGTCATCATGTGGTTGCTGAGAATTGACTTCAGGACCTTTGGAAGAGCAGTCCCTGCTCTTAGCCACTGGGCTATCTCTCAGCCTCAAAATATTCTTTTTAATATAACTTTAACTTTATTAAATTAATTTTTTTATACAACATACTCTGATCATGGTTTCCCTTCTAGATCCCGCCCCCATCCACCTACCCAAAATACACAAACCCACATATATTCTCTCTCTCTCTCTCTCTCTCTCTCTCTCTCTCTCTCTCTCTCTCTCTCTCTCTCATTAGAAAACAAACAGGGGGGGAAAACGAGGACAAAACAATGGGAGGAGAGAGGCAGAGACACAGAGAGAATAGGAACCAGGGAAAAGCAGAAGAACGAAGAAGCACAGACAGATGCAGAGATGCACACATAGAAATCCCCTAAAATCACAAACTTGAAGCCGTAAGATAGAAGCAAAAGATGTGTAAGGTTACAGAGGGTGACCAGATAAAGCATTAGGACTTGAAGTCTCCGGAAGCATCACTGAGCTCATTCTGCCCCGGCCATCTCTGTCTGGGCGCAGGGGCTGCCCTTGAGTGTGGTTTGTATTCTCAGTAGGACTCTGTCTCACCCTTCCATGCTTCCTAGAAGGAAGCCCGGTGTGGTCCTATGATCAGGCCTCTGGGCAGCTTCCACCCGCCCTCAAATCTCAAGAGCAGGACGATTTGTTCTGCTTTTTAATAGTGTGATCTTTCTTTGTGAAAACTAAAAATAAAAAATAATTAAGTTCTTTTTAGAGTTTTTTATTTCGTGTGTTTGTGTGTTTCTTCTGCATGTGTGGAAGTGTGTCATGTACGTGTTTGACGTCCTTATCTGGTGCCCTTAGGGGTCAAAAGTAGGCATTGGATTCCTCCTGGAACTGGACTTACAGAGGGTTGTGAACAGAGGTGAGTAATGGAAACCAATCCCTGGTCCTCTGCAAAAGCAACAAGTGCTCTGAACTGCTGAGCCATTGTTCTAGGCCCAGGAGGGAGATATTACTAACTCGAACACTTAAAACAACAAACAAAGAGAAACTGAGTGACTTGCCCTGCGCTACTGAGTCAGTACGTGGCAAAAAAAAAATGGCTTCAGAAGTCATTTTAGCCACATTTTAATTCACCTCTAGAACCATGAAAATTGGCCAGTAAAGAAAGAAAACTCTAACCCATTAACACTGTAAGGGAAAAATAGGAAGTCCCTTAGTTTAACTAAACCTGAGAACATTCCTCATTTCCACTATCAATACCTTGGGGACAGTTACATATTAATAATCACTTTCCCCTGAGAACTTTCAGTTCCTTCTGGAAGCCACACTGTTTTACACAACATAATCAGGACTACGAAAGAGACGGCCCCAGCTGCTTTTGTGGGAGCTCAGCGGAGGGCACCTCGCCGGCCCTGGGAGCAGATAGGAGAAAGAATAACTCCTCAGACCTGCCAAGCCAGCCAAGAAGATAGTTCACCAAGCAAGGAGGGAAAGGGGCAAGAGCGTTCCAGAGAGAATGGCGTGAACAGAGACACACAGCAAAGCTGGTGACTGAAAGCTTCAAAGAAACTTGTCCGCTCCTCACCTGCAATCCTGGCCCGGAGAGACAGGAGAAGCAGGGGGATTGACACAAGTTCTGGAACCTGGGCTACGGAGTGAGACTCTAACAAAAAAGTGGTCAGACGGTGTGTGAGTGGAGTGGAGCCCATTGATAGATGGATTTAACAGGTGTATGTCCTGAGTTCAGGTCTCGGCACCTCATAAACCAAGTGTGTGGACACAAACCGTAGACCTCAGCACTCAGGAGAGTGGTGGCAGGAGGACAGGAAATACAAGCTCATTTTAGAAGAGTTTAAGGACAGTCTGGGTCCATGAAGCCTTGGATATCATCATCATTGCCACCACCACCATCACCTCCACCACCACCATCACCTCCACCACCATCACCACCATCACCTCCACCACCATCACCTCCACCACCACCATCACCTCCACCACCCTCACCACCACCATCACCTCCACCACCGTCACCTCCACCACCACCATCACCTCCATCACCATCACCTCCACCACCATCACCTCCACCACCATCATCACCTCCATCACCATCACCACCACCATCACCTCCACCACCGTCACCTCCACCACCACCATCACCTCCATCACCATCACCTCCACCACCATCACCTCCATCACCATCACCTCCACCACCATCACCTCCACCACCACCATCACCTCCATCACCATCACCTCCACCACCACCATCACCTCCATCACCATCACCACCACCGTCACCTCCACCACCACCATCACCTCCATCACCATCACCTCCACCACCATCACCTCCACCATCATCACCTCCACCACCACCATCACCTCCATCACCATCACCTCCACCACCATCACCTCCACCACCGTCACCTCCACCACCACCATCACCTCCATCATCATCACCTCCACCACCATCACCTCCACCACCATCACCTCCACCACCATCACCACCACCATCACCTCCACTACCATCACCTTTACCACCACCATCACCTCCACCACCACCATCACCTCCACCACCACCATCACCTCTACCACCATCTCCACCACCATCACCTCCACCACCACCATCACCTACCTACACCACCATCACCTCCACCACCATCACCTCCACCACCACCATCACCTCCACCACCATCACCTCCACCACCACCATCACCTCCACCACCACCATCACCTCCATCACCATCACCTCCACCACCATCACCTCCACCACCATCACCTCTACCACCACCACCTCCACCACCACCATCACCTCCACCACCATCACCTCCACCACCATCACCTCCACCACCATCACCTCCACCACCACCATCACCTCCACCACCATCACCTCCACCATCACCTCCACCACCATCACCTCCACCACCACCACCACCACCATCACCTCCACCACTATCACATCCACCACCATCACCTCCACCTCCACCACCACAGCAAGCAGTACAGAGGTCAGAAAAGAAAGGCAATAGTCCCATTAAGTTTATTTTTAGGGTTGACAAAACTTAACGTGGTGGGGTTTTCTTAGTATCATCCTTTAAGAGAGGTGTGACATACAGATTCATGAGCAGAGATAGTATTTGTTCAAATGTTCTTTCTGAAATGCCTGTGGCCCTTTTCAGAATGATCACAGACCTCCCTGCTGCTTGCCTGGCCCACCTTATTTTCCTTCACCCCACCTTACCTCTACCCTCTCTCACCCCTACCCCGCCCAACCGCGGTGCCTTTGCTCCTCTGCTCCCCTCCCCGCACCCCGCTGCCTCATTCCCTTGGCTTCTGAGCTTAGCTTCCTAGTTTTCATGAGTCTGGCTTGCCCCACTCTGGGCTTTGGCTTCTGCTCCTTCTCAAAGCTTCTGTCTGATGTTCACTTGGCTCATTCCTTCCACACTCATCTTTCCTGGACACAGACGTTCCCGACTCAGCTTTCTTTCCACCACAGAAGTTTCTCGTCCGCCCTTTTTCTTGGAATGTTAGGTACACCAGGATGAACTTCTCCTTTGGGTGCTGACGTGTAGTACCACACTCGTACACATGTGTCTGGCAAACGGAGGACTTTCCACAGATATTTGTCTGGTAGATAAATGAAGAGGCAAACAGATAAAAGGAGAGAAAAATACATACTCAGATGGTTTCCCCCAAACAGGAGAAATGAACGGTAAAAAGGGAAGGGATAAAATGTCAGAAGGAACAGATTGCAATGCCCACTGGTGACTCAATGAATCCTAGGTAAGATGTGCTATAAACAAGCAGTGCAATGACATTATTCAGCCTTAGGGAGGACATAAATCCCACTAAACAAAATGAATAGTCACAAAGCCTGTACCTTCCCACTTAGATGAGGCATCCAAAAGCAAATGCTAGAAACAGAAACAGGAGAGCAGGTGCGTGAAGACGGGAAGGCGGGGTACAGGAAGGTGTTTAATGAGGGTACACGTTTGATGTTTCTAGAGGAAAACCTTCTGGAAGTCTGTTGCAAAACATCGGCTGCACTCAGCACTCTGAGCCTTACTCAGAATTGGTTAAGTTGGGGATTTGCTGTTTTAGTGCCTGGAGAGCTCAGTCAAGACAGAGAGTATGTAAAAGACAGGCCACTGGACCTGCAGGTTACTGAGCGGCTTCTTCTGGATACTACAGGAGATTCCAGTCAAATCCCATCCAAAGAAGCTGAGGGACACAGGGATCCGTAAGGTGCAAGGTCCTGGGAAGCAAATGTACCTGCAGAGGTAACCAAGGGGTTGCCTGCCTGAGACAAGGGTAGCCATGGAGACCGGGCCCTGCTGTTTCTCTGTTTCAGCTGAGTGACTAGCACAAGTCAGGTCCTCAATAAATATTTGTTCAATAAATAATCTTGACACAGAAGCACGGCGCTTTGTAAGTAATGGATAACTAATAAATATTTAATTGTGATATCACAGTTTGCCTTACGAAGGCTATCTAACATAAAATAGTTAAAAGCTGCATTGCACTGATATGATTTCAACATTAGGAGATCTTTCAAGATATTAATTGGGTTTTAACAAACCTGCAGAGCATTATTACTTTTAGGAGATATGGTTCATTATTTATTTGGCTTGTTATTTGGAAGTCTGTTCTTTAAGCAAAGAGCTATGGCATAAATCTATGTGTTCCCTCGGAGCCATTACATGTTTTCCTATCATCAGCATATAATATTTCACTATAAATATTCGTGATGGCTCAGTGCATCTGTTTTCTTAATTAGTTATATGCCTACAGTCCTTTGAAAAATAAAATACTTCAAAATTATCCCATAGTACCTCAAAACTGCATACAAGGAGGTTAAAATAAATGAAATGTCTAAATGATAAGAATTTTACAAAATTTTCTCCTGAGGGCTGGAGAGATGGCTCAGCGGTTAAGAGCACTGACTGCTCTTCCAGAGGTCCTGAGTTCAAATCCCAGCAACCACATGGTGGCTCACAACCATCTGTAATGAGATCTGATGCCCTCTTCTGGCGTGTCTGGAGACAGCTACAGTGTATATAATAAATAAATCTCTTTAAAAATTTTTTCCTCCTGAATTTTTGACATACTTGTCTAGATTTTTCTGCCCCTAAAATCACAGAAGACACAGCATTGCTGTGGATATACTTGTGTCCCTGATAGTTCATCCCACCTGCTCCTTGGAGTAGAGTGCGGGTTTGTGTGTCTCTGTGCCTTTATGCATGCAGCTTCCTTTGTCTACCCCTCCTCCCCCCCAAGCAGCTTATCTGTAATGTGGGCACCCTAACAGCAAAGCACCTTCCTCTCAGGTGTGAGGGTGATTCAACTTCCAAGCATCTCATTAGAAACGCATCTAGGGCATGGTTAGACATATTAGAGTGAGTGGTTATTTAGAAGGGAAGTTGTTTTTATTTATGTGAGTGTGTGCTGGATGTGTCGGAGGGCCTGAGGAGACCAGAAGAGGCCATCATTGTAGTCCCTGGAGCTAGAAAGTGCTGGAGAGTGTGAACCACCAGATATGAGTGCTGGGAACAACTTTGATCCCTCTAGACTAGAAGGTGCTCTTAACCACTGAGCCATCTTTTCAGCCCCTTACCCATCTTATGGGACAGTTAGTCCCTTGTTTTACAGAGAAACCCGTTGCCCTCTCCCTTCGCCGGCTGTTTCAATACTTCTTCAGGTTCCAAGCACATCTGGGATATTAGGTGCGCAGCAGTCACACACTGAATAATTGCTGGTTGGAAAACTGAGCAGGAGTCAATCAGCACCAACTCAAAATGAACACAAGGACTGTTTGCTCCTCAATTAGACATTTTTTTTTCAAATCTGACAGTAATGTTTTGAAATGCCGGTATTAATTATGATTATTCTTTTTGTCTACTTCTGTGCAAATCTGGGTTTCTTTAAAAGAAGACTCAAGGCGGGAGAGATGGATTGGCGATTAAGAGCACTTAGTGCAGCCTGCAGGTGTGGCACATGCCTTTAATCCCAGCACTCCAGGGGCAGGCGGATCTCTGTGAGTTCGAGGCCAACTTCATCTCAGAGTAAGTTCCAGGACAGCCAGGGCTATTACACAGAGAAACCATGTCTCCTTGGGGATAACTGAGAGCACTTACTGCTCTTACAGAGGACCAGGACCAGAGTTTGGTTACCAGGACCCATCTCGTGTGGTTCATAACCAGCTCCAGAGACTCTAAAGCCTTCCTCTGGACAGGTACACATGCAATCTCGTGCACGTACACACACACACACACACACACACACACACACACACACTCACAAATAAAACTTTTTAAAAGACAGCTCAGATCTTTTCTACAATATCCTTCCCTCAATCTGAATTCTCAGTGGGGAAAAAAAAATGCTAAAGTAGAAATAGCTTCACCAAATAAGTACTTGATCTCTCTACAGCTTCAATTTATCTTAGGGGCTTCTCATTGAAAAATTTCAAGCCAGACTTGGTGGTCTCCTCCACTTCTGAATTAGTCAATTCATAGAGCCAAGATTTAGCCTGTGGTCACAGAGCTTGGTTACAGCACCATCTAGTGGCCATCTTTCAGCACTTAAAAAACTTTCTACAATTTATTTTTTTGAGAATTTCATACATGCATATAATGTATGTATATACATATATATTATATATATATATTATATGTATATGCATTCTTAACTTTTCTAATGCTGCGACCCTTTAATGCAGTGTCTTCATGTTTTGGTATCCCTCAATCATAAATTTATTTTTTTATCGATTTTTTTGTGAATTTCCCATCATGCAGCCCAAGCCTTCTCATCTCCCATCCGTTGGTATCCGCCTTTGCAAACCATCTCATTGTGGAAGCTGTACTGTGTCACAGTATGTCCCACAGTACACCCTCGTAAAATTATTTTTGTTGCTACTTCATAACTAAATTGTCTACTGTTATGATCCATATGGTAAATATCTGTGTTTTTCCAATGGTCTCGGCTGACTCCAAAGGGGTCGCGACCCACAGGTTACGAATCACTGATATAATGTGTTTTACTCAAATCCATCCTTGAATTTTCCCCCATTCTCCCTTTCCCCATTCCCTCCTAATTTTATGTTCTCTGAGTCCACAGAGTACGCCTAGTATGTGCATACGATCATCTACTAGGGCCTACCTTCTCAGGGGCTACCCTGAAGGAAAATGACTCTCCCAGCAGCCAACAGCTCCTTAACCCGGGGTGGGCTCAGCATATTTCCGGAACTAGTTCCTTGCTCATATATATGCTTTATGTATATGAGTGTTTTGCTTGTGTGTGTATCTGTGTACCACACATGTGCCTGGTGTGTGAGAAGGTGAAAAATAGGCTCCCCAGGGAAGGGAGTTACAGATCGTTGCCGGCAGCCATGTGGGTGCTGGGAATCAAACCAGGGTCCTCTGCAAGAGCAGCAAGTGCTCTTGGCAGCTGAGCCATCTCTTTAGGCTGATAAGTATTTATACTGAGAACGAGTCTCTTGTATCTCAGAGTGGCCGAACTCGCAGTGCAGCCACGAGTAGCCTGGAATCTTGAAGAATCCTTCTGTCTCAGGTTCCCAATGCTAGTATTATAGCAGTGCCCCGCCACGGGCCTCCCGTTTTTACATTTGCAATAGTAAAATATCACTAGGCATCACTTCAGACCTTTCTAGTCTTTTAAGCTAGAGCTCTCTGCATTACTTAGTCCGTTAGAGCTCCTCCACAGAGCTGGAAAATGAAGGACGTGCGACAAGCCCTATAATAACACTAAGTGCCAAAGACTCCCTTCCTCCCACAAGATCCGAGGGACCTCTGCAGGGAGACCACAGTTCAGGACACCTGCTTCTTTGGGCCATTTGCCCAGAGCCGCGGTACCCCCTCAGTACACTTGCTTCTAAACAAGCATTCTCCTTCCCATCTTTTGAAAACCAAACAATTCTATCGAAAATAGTTTCAAGCACTGAATCAGGAAATCGTACTAAACAAACGGAAATGTTTTCTTTTTAATATCAAAGCCTCTGTTTACAGTTCGAAACCGTTTCCATCCAAAGCCCCTTACTGAAAAGAAGTCCAGGCCATCAATCAAAAGGAGACTTTATAGATAAGAAATAAGCCCCGACCTAACAATTGTATTGAACACCACAGCTCTTCTTGGCAGTTTTGCTGAGTCATTTTTCAGGAACCCGGCTGCCAGGGGAGATTTCTTCAGAAGAAACAATCAACACTATTTTCATATTAATAACCTCCAGCTGCCTTATTGTTCTCAAAACTTTTGTTAATAAATGTTTTCCTGCTGGGTGGAATAAAAAACATTAATCAAAAGACAAAGCCTCATCAGGTTTATTTTTATGTATTTGGAATTCTTTTCTTCCGTAAGTGATACTGGTTATAATTAAATATGAGCCATTTAATCATAATATATCCTCATTGAGAGAGTATAACACGGGGAAAATTTTTTTAACAGTATCCTTGCTATCATTTATCTACAACCCCACCCTGAACTTTAAATATACATGTGTCTATACATATATCTATCTTTAGGTAGGTAGACAGAGAGCTATTACATATGCTATTTTCGATAACATAATATACAATACAAAAACGTAACATTCCTTAGAGTGACTGTAAACTACCATTTTGAATTCCCGTTTCCTTCGAGAGAGCAAACATGTTTCCAGTCCTTAGTCTACAGCTCCTTCTGCTTGCCTCCCATTGCTTTTCATTTGTGGGGATGTTAGGGGATTTTTAATGACTACACGTGGGAAACCTACTTGTTAGCAAAGTATAAAAGCTGAAATAGATAATGAGTTTGTCAGATGCATTCAGGTGTGTCCCGTAGAGATGCTGTTTGGGTGTGCCTCTAAAAGCCTCCTTAGATAAGGGTGCTAAAGAATAGAAAGCTCCGGACTATTTTAAGGCAAGTTGCTTGGGAGAGCTCTTGTGCTCTCTGCTCCACGACCCAAGGCAACGTCAGCTGGGTGGCCTCAAGCTGCCCCACCATGAAAGTAAAACAGTTCTGCCCCTACTGACTTACCTTGTTGCACACCACCACCACCACCACCATCACCACCACCACCACAACCACCACCACAACCACCATCACCACCACAACCACCATCACCATCATCACTACCACCACCACCACCACCATCACCACCATCACCATCATCACTACCACCACCACCACCATCACCACCACCACCATCACCACCACCACCACAACCACCACCACCACCACCATCACCACCACCACCACAACCACCACCACAACCACCATCACCACCACCACCACAACCACCATCACCATCATCACTACCACCACCACCACCACCATCACCACCACCACCACCATCACCACCATCACCACCATCACCACCATTATCACCACCACCACCACCATGACAGTGACACGGTTCAGCCAGCCAATGTTGTAAGAGTGAAGCTAGAGACTTCTTATAAGCAACTGGAATTTTGATAGAGCCCTCTCTCTTTTGGCTTGGAAGAGCCTTTATGGAAGGAGCTCCTGGTGAGACAGGGAGTTTCTTTTGGGACTTGCAGGAGTAATAGGGAAGCAGCCAGAGGTCACAGGTACAACACAATTCCTGGGACTAGAGCTCAGGAGCCCTCCTGGGCTTGGAGGAGCTCAAGAGAAAGGGAGACTACCTCAGTAGACCGACAGATAGAAAGAGCTAGCAGTGAAGTTATAGAATCGGATATTTACAACAGATATTTTGTTCCCTTACTGCACCAGCATGTTTTTACCTCAGTTTACCCATCCCATGCCTTTATTGGTAAAAATACTGGATCATTTAAATGGTTACATGGGGATTTATTTTTTGCTTTATATTTTATCTTGTCTCATTTTTGAATGTCATTTTTGGGACAGGGTTTCTTGTAACCCAGGCTGACCTCAAACCTGCTGTGTAGCTGAGGACTATGATAAACTCCAAGTATCTCCTTTGCCACCTCCCAAGTCCTGAGATCACAATCTGTGTGTGTGTGCCACCATGCCAGGCTTTCCAACCGCTTTAGCTGTCTCTCAGTTTCCTCTCACGTAAGACAGTTGGTGTGACCTACTAGGGTGTGGACTGTCTACACAACAGCCCCTCCTCGGCGAAACTCCCCAGGAGGACAAGGGAGACCAGACAGAGTGAATCAGTTCCTGGATGCTCTTCAAGCACTGAGCTCACCCAGCTTGTGAATGAAGGCTTGTGACAAGGTCGTGAAGTCACCTGTTCCTGAGGCTGAGGAAGCGGAATGTGAATCTGACCCCTGGGTGGTTTCGAGCTCTATTAGCATGAAGAAGTATCAAGCTTATCCTCCAAATTAGCACAAACGCAGCTTCCACTGTGCCCAGAGATACCCACCGAGAAAGGTTCACAGGCACAAAGCAGGTTTCCTCCTAGGCACTGAGCAGGGTTAAGAGATGAAGTTGGGTGCCAACCATTGAATAGACTTTTGCAGACATGGTAGCGCATACCTGCAATGGAGAACTGAAAGTCTGAGACCAGTCTGAGCTATACACACACAACAGACATATATGCATGCATGTGTGAGCACAAACACACAAAGGGTCTGTGTATTGTGTCTGTTCTATGTTAGAGACTTGGATGCTGGAAGTGCCTGTATTTAAATCCTGCCTTGCTAGCTATGTGGATTTAAATATGTATCTTGCTGCGCCTGGAGTTTCCTGTCCTACATACCAGAGAAGCTCCCAGCCCATGAATCTGCTGAGAGACTGAGCTAAGTACTGAAACTGCAGGCTTCAGGTCAGTACCAGGAAAAGCAATACACCACAGAAGCGCTAGTCAGTCCTACACTATTGCTTAATGAGTAAGCACTAGGTACCATTGAAAACAGCTGAGTCAGAAGAGTTTTGTGTGTGTGTGTGTGTGTGTGTGTGTGTGTGTGTGTGTGTGTGTGTATCTCACTTTACCGACCGATCCATCTCTCAACCCCAAGGACCATTTTTATTTTTGTTCTTGTGAGTGGCAATATTCCCTCGTTTTCCTGAAAATGAGTGCCGTAGATGTTTCTTTAAAGCCCTAGGTCAGAGTTTTTTCAAATCCGTGACCCATAAGAACACGAGGGAAGTACAAAATCCAGGTACAACTATTTCCTAGGTTTGGTTCTCTAGTTTTCAAACTCAATTATTCATCTTTAAAAAGAAAACTACTGGGCCAGAGAGATGCTCAGCAGTTAAGAACACTGCTCTTCCAGAGGAAGAAATCCTCTTCCTGAGTTCAATTCCCAGCAACCACATGGTGGCTCACAACCATCTGTAATGGGATCCGATGCCCTCTACTGGTGTGTCTGAAGACAGCTACAGTGTACTCACATACATTAAAAAAAATAAATAAGAGCTGGAGAGATAGTTCAGTGGTTAAGAGCACTGACTGCTCTTCTAGAGGTCCTGAGTTCAATTCCCAGCAACCACATGGTGGCTCACAACCATCTGTAATGGGATCCGATGCCCTCTTCTGGTGTGTCTAAAGATAGCTATGATGTACTTCTATATAATTAATAAATAAAATCTTAAAATAAATAAATAAATAAAACTACTTACTTAAGACTGTGAGAGTTATAATAGCATATTCCTATATTCTAAGTACTTCAAGGGCCAAGGCAGGAGGATCACAAGTTCAAGACTAGTCTGGACTACACTGAAAGACTTTGTCACAAAAATAACAAAAATGTATATTAAATAAAATTGAAACTCCACTGTATTTCAAACCCTTCAGAAGCCCCAGGTCAGTAGACAAAGTTCTTCTTTGTTTCAGTTTGACCTAGAGAGGTGAGGTCTGGTTGCAGTCAGCACATACCACAAGCACACATGCATGCACACATGCATACACACACACACACACACACACACACAAGCTGGAAGGATCCATCTATGAACCACAGAAGCAGAATTTGAACACAGATCTTCCTAATACTCTGCTCATAGCTACTGTATAGGACCCTGCTTCTCTGTCTCATAGGACAATTACAACTTAGAACCATCCTTTCCAAACCGATTTTATTACCATACAGTGATTGTGCATAATACTAATGGGTTTGTGTCATCTTCGTATATATGTATAACGTGTTTGGATTCTGTTCACCCCTCCATTACCCATTGCTGTCCTCCTTCCCATTCTTACTAATCTAATCTCTTTCTTCTCAACTGCCTCTGCCCCCTTCAACTTCCATGTGTTTCTTCCATGTGTGTGTGCATGCATGCGTGTGTGTGTTCCCAAACCATTTCACTGTAGTTATTTGTAGAAGTGTGGCTAAGGATTTGCTCACTAGTGGCTACACCGCTAAAGAAAATGTCTCTCTGTCCCCAGTCAACTATTAATTGCACAGAAATGCTCACTGGATCAAGGGTGTCCCAGGAGCCTCTTCCTTCTCTACACTAAGATGTTGATGGGTCCAGTCTTGTGGAGATCTCCTGTGAGTGATCTCAGCTGCTTATAAGTTCAAGAGGGCAAGTGACTTGCCATCCCCAGAGTTCCACCACTCTTTCTGCCCCACACACTTCTTCTGACTCTTGCAGTCTCTTCAGCCCAGCTTCCAGAATGTTCCCTGAGCTTTGGGGGAGACAATATAGATGGCTCATTTATGGCCGGGCATCCAACAGTCATTTCTTCTCTATACTTTGCTCGTTGTGAGACTCCACAGTTACTGCTTGCTGCAAAGGGACACTTCTCTGACCAAAGCTGACACCATCACTGTTGGAAGGGCATAGGCACAGGGCAAGCCCTCGTCACCGGGTTCTTGGGAACTTTCATTGTGCAATCTAGAGGTAATCGGCCATTTTCTCTGCTAGACTCTGGAATTTGTTCTTGGGATCAAAGGATAGGAACAGCATTAGAAGAATAGCCACAATTCTATGGGGAAAAACATGAGTGGGGAAAAAGCGTCTGGTCAACAATTTCTTTAGTGTTTCCTGTTCTGCTTTGACATTCTCTCTACAAGCACTTAGGGACTGTGCCTCGGTAAAGAAGGCCGCTGTTTGCATGTGACTTTTGTCATAGCTCCCTGGCTTCTCCTTAGTTTCCCTCTCATGTAAGTTCTTGTGAGTTTGCTTTATAAATGTAGCTGTTTTCCCAAGATTTTAACATTTCTTTCTTGCAATTTCGTTCTCCCCACTGTAGATTTCTAAGTGTTCATGTTCCCTGTGTGCAAGTCGTAAATCTAGATTTCTCAACTGCACTTCTCACTTAAGCCCCGAACTTCATTTCTGAAAAACTATATATTTCCACTCTCCCATCCCACCAGAATTAATGTTGAACTCGTTAATTCCCCCACCCCACCCCTGGTTTTTCAAGACAGGGTTTTTCTATGTAACGGCCCTGGCTGTCTTGTAATTAACTCTTTGTAGAACAGGTTGGTCTAGAACTCATAGAGATCCACCTGCCTATGCCTCCGGAGTGCTGGAGTTAAAGGTAAGGACCACCACACCAAGAACCTCTCCTCTCTTTTAAAGTCCTCTTCATACACTGAGCATCCACTTGCTAATGGTGACATCCCCAACATGGAGAATCTCAGCAGACTCTCCCTCTCCGAGGCAGTCTCTGCCAAAGCTCGGGTTTCTACCAAGCTCTGGTCTCCAGCTCTGACCTGAGTGTCTGTAGGCACTGGTAGGTGCAGTTCCTGTTATTCAGAAAGGGTTCTGGATGTCTACTTAGTCAACCAATTTCTGTGTGTGCGTCACACATCCGTGACCCCCATCCCGAAGCCATTGTAGGACCCAAATTGTATAGGGAAGATTTGGACAAGATTCAGATGCTGTATCTGGAATACTAAATTAAAATTTTTTCTTTTCATTTTTTCTCTCTTTCTCTTTCTTTCTTTTTCAAGTATAGGTTTTCTCTGTGTAGCTTTGGCTGTCCTGGAACTCATCCTGTAGATCAGGCTGGACTCAAACTCACAGAGATCTGCCTGTCTCCATCTCCCGAGTTTTGGGATTAAGGGTGTGTGCCGTCATGCCTGGCTAAATTGTTTTCATCTCTAGGTTTTTTAATCTTTGTTCTCAGAGCATTTAGTACAGGACTTCATACACAGAAGTCTTTGTGAATGTTAGGTGATGTCATTAATTAATGAAATAAAATAGAATCAGTTTAAATAGTGAATTATTTCTCGCTGCACCATGCTGTTACCTTCTGGTTGGTTGACTGGGTACTTGTTTGACTGATGTGTTTTTTGCGGGTTTTTTTTTTTTTTTTTTACTTTTTTTATAGCTCTCACAATACTTCAGGCTGGTTTTGAAAATGATTTTTGTGCTTCAGCACTTTGCATGCTGGGATTGCAGACATCTCTCACCACACTAGGTTTCACTACCCTTCCTCTCTTCAAGTTTCCCATTACCCACTATCACTTTCTCCAGATCAGCCACTACTCAGAAATGTTGATGTTATAAACCTCCTATCCTACAGAACTCGCAGGAGTAGGTTTGGTTTACAATCCCCGTCTGGCCCCTCCCAAGGACAACAATTGGAGAGTAAAAACTTAGGAGAATGACTGATGTGAATTCTTTCACTTCAAACACACAATAGAAAGAAAAGTTTCCATTTATACCCGGCTCTGCGGAGCTGTGGTTCAATAGGTGATCTGTATGCTTCCTTTTCGCTTCTAAACACATGTGTTCTTTTGTTTCTCAGGAAGCCAATCATCTTGTAGCCATGGAAATCAATGAGCTCGGAGGAAACGTAGCTGGGCATAATGAAGCCAACAAGCTCAACTCCACAAAAGTTGGTCACATCCTAAAACAATTAGAGCTCAGGCATCCAGAGGCTCGTGGAGGAAGTGCGGTATTTTGACAGTAACCTTTGCAGAAAGTGAACTCGTTTGAAGACGCTCGAGTGTTTGCAGAATGTGAACTAAGGCTCCTGTTCATTCCTTAGTCTTTCCTCTCAACAGCCCTGACGCCCACCCTCTGAGGTATTCTCCTTTTATTAATGAACTCTGAGTTTAAATGGCTTTCCAAAACCAATGTGACACTCCAGTGGATGGTCCCACACCCAGAAGGATATATGCGCAGCACATGTTTGAGGTGATGGGTTATTAAATTATTAAATAAACAAATATATACATATATGCAAAAACACGTGTCCAGATGGGGGATTTTGAAGGAGTTGAGAAGCTGGGTGAAGGGACTGGAGAAGTGGCTCTGTGGTTAGGAGCACTGACTGCTCTTCCAGAGGTCCTGAGTTCAAAACCCAGCAACTACACGGTAGCTCACAACCATCTGTAATGGGATCTGACGTCCTCTTCTGGGGTGTCTGAAGATATCTACAAGGTACTCATATAAAAAAATAAATGAATCCATTTTTTAAAAAGAATCTAGGTGAATATGTTCAATATACGTTGTATGAAACTCTCAACTAGTTAATAAAAGCATATCTATCATTTAAATTAGTTCCAGTGGCAGCCCTTGAAAGGACATGATCTTCCCACTAATCAGAAGTCATCTTAAAGGCGAGCCATGTCCACATGTCCTGGCCTGAACTTCACAGAACAAGTATCTTGCAACTAACCTCCCACACACCTACAACTAGTCTGTCTTTATAACCAGGTTCACAGTTACGAACCTTGGAGGTGGAAGTGAGATTTAAGGTTGAAGACTGTATCTCAGGCTGAGAAAAGGCTCATGAGTTAAGAGCACTCACTGCTCTTGCGGAGAACCCTTGAGTCAATCCTGCAGCTCAGAGTAGCCTATTTCCAGCTCCAAGGGATCCTGTGCCCTCTTCTATCTCCTGCAAGCACATGCCCTCAAGTGCACACCCCTCCACACAAACATCCATGCATGTGTACATTAAAAAAATAAGTCTAAAAGTCCAAATATAGGAAAAATTAAGACTAAACATATATTGTTTACTTTGAAGTCAACATCACGGTGGCCAGATTCTGATTCTCTTGCTCTTGTAGTAGAGTTGTAATGGCCTTCTAAGTCTGTGTAGAGATCCGAGGTTTGTGTTGCACAGAAAAGTGTTTGATGATGATGATGATGGTGATGATGACATTTTCTCAGTAAATGAAACTGAGCATAGTAACAATGTTTTTATCCTCAGAACCCGAATGTAATGAAGTTAATCATTAGGCAACACCTATGGGTTTAGTCTCATTACTTTCACATCACATTTTCTATTCAGTATAAATTATGTAGTTAATTGAAGACTCACAAACAACTCTAGATGTGACTAGTGTGGGCTAGGGCTGTGTGGGAGCCCCACAGTCAACAGACAACCAGGCTAGATCTATCCTATCCTAACAATGGCTTCAAATCTCAGGTTATCTCAGGATGAAAAACTCCACCACAAAAGCCGTCTCACACGAGCAGTTTCGGTAGATGGGGCGGGGGCGGGGGCAATCTATGAACCCAAATGTTGATCAATGGATCTATAAAGTTGTGGAAACTTACAGAAGCTTCCTTCTGCTGACTTGATGTCCTCAGCAGACAGGAAACAAGGTCATTGTGACCTTAAGGTGGGAAGAGAAGAAAACTAAAGGTATAATATAATCCCCTCCCAACAGAACAATAAATAAGAGCCTAGAGAAATATACACAGCAAGTGCGGAGCAGCCAGAAGGGCCATAGAGATAAGCGGTCCAGAGTGAAGCCAGACGTGCCGTGTTTGCCTGTAAGCCCTGCATCTGGGAGATGGAGGCGGGAGGACAGAGTTCGAAGCTGACTTCACCGACATGAGACCCTGTCAATAAGAGAAAAGAGAGACAGAGACAAAGACACAGAGAAAGAACAAAAGAAAAAAACAGAACAAAGATAGTCCATCTCTGTTCATCTGTGGGGTTGGGGCAGAGAATCCACCTAAACAAAGGTTCTGTATAGTTCAACAAAATGAGCGGGGACACAGGGCCAAGGGGATGACTCAGACTAGGAAAGGAGCATCAGGGTGTAACTGCGACACTGGTGTCCTCCAAACCATTTCTCCCCTTACCAGACCTACCCCTTACCGATAGCCTCACAGTGTAACTTCAAAATAAGCATGTCAGCCTTCATCCAAGACTTCCCACTACTGACCTGAAGGGTAATGCTCCTGGGCTCGGGACATTGGTGAACTTCCTGCCATTTCTTACTCCACAAAGTCAAGATTCCAGTGGGCTTCCTGGCATGGCTAAGTGCTAGGCCAGCCACAGTATCATTGTCACCTGTGGAGAATGGAACATCAGCGCTCTGCAGCCCAGAGGTGTGGCTCTGTTCTCAGGCCCGGTACCTTGAAAGTTCAATGGGTAACAATGCTGAGCCTTCTTGATTACCTCTATGCCCAGGATAGGGAATGGAGCAATAACCCAAACCTTCTTAGTTGGGCTTTTTAACCAGGGTGGAGAGAGAGCACAAAGCCAAGTATCTCAGATGAAGCAGTGAGTGGGAGGCCATGCCTGGCTAGCCTCTCTCTCTCTCTCTCTCTCTCTCTCTCTCTCTGTGTGTGTGTGTGTGTGTGTGTGTATGTGTGTGTCTGTACTGTCTCTCTCTCTCTCTTTTTGTCCCTCTCTCTTTATCTCTCTGACTCTCTGTCTCTCTTTCCATCCCTCCTCCTCTCCATACACAGAAAACTCAAAATTTCTTTTAATATCTAAATTGATGTCTCTGTACCCAGGTATTCACAACCTGCCTTCTTCAACGCATCTGGCCAGGATTTTTAAACTTTTCTCCTTCATTAGGTAATATGGACCATTGGGTTGATTCACAGTCCAGCCTCTTCTTAAGAATCTCCAAGCAATAAATCAAGTACTATTATCCAGATATTCTCAACAAATGGAAGCTCGCTTGCTTGACTAAGAGAAATAAGAACAAAAAAGTAATGTGTTCTGCTTCTGTGAAGTAAAAAGGAGATGTTCCTATGAAGTTTTAAAGTGTAACATACTGTCATGGTCTTCCCTACAACAGTTAAATGGTCATTCCCCTTCCCAAGCCCAGGTCCTAGAAATCACTGAGTGTGGATGATAAAGACCTGCCTTCAGAGAACAAACTACAATCAGGGTTCTTTCTTTTCTGGGAGTTAAAGGGAAAAGCATTAATGGGTCTTCTCTGTGCAGGGCGGTTTGAGTTTAAGCACTAAACTGTCTCTCTAGTATTTGAAGGGATTAAGTTGGGAGTTCATTGTGTTGACTGTCTTTTCAAAGATTAGATAGTTTAGTTAGGCTCCTACCAGCCATGTAAATGTCTCCGGGTTTATTGACTGTCTGTAGTCTTTATCAAAGACTGAACACAATCAGCAGCTTGTAAACACAGATCCCATTATTTGGGGACTGATAAGATTTACTGAGAGTTGAATTTTTTTTTTTTTTTTATGATTGACTGGCCAGTTAAAGATACTAATACGGTACAGAAAAGGATGATAAATCAGTATGAATTCAGTCAATGAACTTGCCTTTTTTTTGTTTGGGGGCTACAATCTGTTTTGCGCCTATAGAGGGTAGAAGTAATTATCTGACTAGCACTCGGTTAAAAATACGCTAGTCTATTTGGATCTGTCATCCACACTTCTAAGCTCTTTCAACCACCTGCAAAGGGGTTTATACATCCCCAGGAAGACACGTTAAATCTTTCAAGACACAGACGAATTCTGTGGATGTGTATCTACTTTGGGAACACTGTGAGGATATGCTAAGAGACTCAGGTTTGAATTTTTTTTTTTTATTTGTTTGTTTGTTTTGTTTCAGTGTTAAAGACCAGGATCCTCTGGCAGGCTTGGCAAGACTACATCCCAACTTATAGGTCCATGTTTTAAAATGCAATGGTCAAAGTGAAAAATAGGTAGAGGTAGTCAATCAGTGTGTTTGGCCCATGGGGTCCGCATTATATTGTATTGCCAGTGGTTTTGGCGATCTCAGCTGGTGGGGTGGAGCTGCCTCTCAGCTTCCTTCTCTGAGTGACAAGTTGGAGAAAGTATTCCTTCCTCCTGATCCTCCAAGACCAGGATTCAAGGAAACATGGCTTAGACAGTCTCACGGTTCAATCAAAGCTAAAAGGGGCTTTGTGGCAGGAAGTACAGGAAGAAGACTAATGTTCAAGGAAACGCAGCAAGACTGATATGTAATTAGGCAGTTTTGCCTGAGCGAAATGGAGAGGATGCCCATGTTCAGCATTGGTTGCTTCTGTAGAAAGCATATGCTTTTCAATACAAAAACTACGGCCGTGAAGCCTCAGGGCTCACCAGCAGTCTTGGTCTGCCGTTCTGGGCCCAGAACCATCCGCCCTTGCTTCGCAGGGAGCACCAAGGCTGGCCTCTGAAACTTCCTGTCGCCTGCTGCCTCACCTCCCGACAGGAAATTCCTCTGCAAGTCTACATGTCAGCTCTCTGAGGTCCTTTGCAAACTTCTTCAATCCAAGTTTCATTATACACAGGGATTCCTAGGAATTTTTGTGTGTCCGACCTCCCACAGTTGTAAGCTCCTGTAGGGATGGACTGAATCTTGTGGAGATTTTTTTTTTTTTTTTTTTTTTTTTTTAGGTAGGGTCTCATGATGTAACCCTGGTTGTCTTCGAACTCAGTAAGTAGTCCAGACTAGCCTGGAACTCTTAGAGACCTACCTGCCTCTAATTCCCAAGTGCTGGGATTAAAGGTATGCACCACCAAACATGGCTCAATCTTAATGTTTAAAAATAAATACCCCAGAGTTTTGCATGTGATCTCTGCTTAATGCTCAGAGCAGGAAGAAGGAAAGCCCACTTCCAGCTTTTGTGAACATGTCCCACCCCATCCCCTCATCAGCCAAAAGGTCTTAGACCCTCAAAGGCCAATTGTTTTTGGAAGACTTTCCAACCAATAATCTCTCACTTGTGAAAATTCTGTCAGCACCCAAGAGAGAGCTATACATTCAAACACTTAGGCTTGTGTCATGCCTCCTGTTTGCTTTTTATATCACTGTGCTATGTCCCCTGAGTGTCTGTGGATTAGGAGAGGAGGGAAGGGAATTTCCCACTGGCTTGAAGAACAGCATCTTCTGGACAGTCTAGGCACAAACAGAGGCCACACCATAAGAAGCAGGAGGCAGACAGCCCCCAAATCTTCAAACATCTCAAAAGAATGCGAAGCAAGCCCACTACGTGTTTAACAAGGGCAGGCAGCGGAGGACAAGGATGGTCAAGTTTCAGTCAGGACATCCTAAGAAGAAGCAAATGTCCAGTTGTCACCAGATAAACCAGGCAAGGGGGGCAAAGTCATCAGTAAGAATTGATTAAGGGGACTGGAGAGATGGCTCAGTGGTTAAGAGCGCTAATTGCTCTTCCAGAGGTCCTGAGTTCAAACCCCAGCAACCACATGGTGGCTCAGAACCATCTGTAATGGGATATAATGCCCTCTTCTGGTGTGTCTGAAGACAGTGACAGTATACCCACATACATGAAATAAAGAAATAAAGAAATCTCTAAAAATAGATCACACCAAACACCAAAGACTTGTAGAGCTAACTGCTGCCCCCCCCCCCATTGCCCAGGAAACGTAACTGTAAATAAAAGTATTTTGGTAGCTGTGAGTTCAGTGGAAAGCACATGATCTTCGGGATAGCAAGTTAGAGTCTATCCACTTAGTAGTGTGTGTCATGTAGGGCAAGCTGCTGGATTTCTTCATGTCCCAGTTTCCTGTCCTATAAAAGTACAAACAATTCCCTTAGTACAAGATTGTCTTGAGGGTTAATTGATGTGGTGATATGACATGTCTCACACCTAGTAGGTAGTTACAATGTGTCGTTGCGGTTGGCAGAGGAAGTAAGGACAAGTCTCACCTATGTATGCACAGACTCTCTATGGGTCTTTGGGGTTCGCTGTAATTTTTTTTTTTTTTACATGCACACAGACGCATACACAACTTCCTCATAGGCAGGAGTCTGGGAAGCCAGCTCTGGGTGTGTGGTGGTGGGAAATCCAGGCAGAACTCTCCAGCCGTGACAGACAGAGATAAGAGGCAGGAACTTAGGCGAGAGGTCAGGGCTAGAGATATGGATTCCAGGGTTATCAGCTTGAAGGTGAAGGTTGATACTGTGACAGTGTTTCAGGTAAAACCAGACAGAAAATAAAGAAATTAGTCCAAGGTCCAAGCCCTGCAAGAACCACAACTAAGGCCAGCGGAAAGAATACATAGCAACAGAAGCGATTGTGAGAGACTGTGACTGGATGAGAAAAGATCTACTTATGAAAGTCAAGGATTAAAGATACTGGAGACAGAGATGAGGTATGGGAGAAAACTGAAAAGGTAGATTGCAAAAAGTCAGATAATGAAGAAGATGGCCGTTCCCGTCACCCCAGGAAGCCCATGGCTGCCTCACTACTGAGGACTGAGTATTGAATCCATCCCTTCCACTGGACACTTGGAAAAAGTTTTAAACAACCCTGCTCTCCATAAGTGCTACGGTAAGTAGCGAGTCTTAAAACTGCAGATTTCAGGCTATATTTGAATGGGGCATTAAAACCATTGCAAAGATACAATTTCAGATTTCACAATGCCATTGCCCCATCTGAAGCTATTACTCAGCCAGTTTTGCTAAAAAAAAAAAAAAAACTGTCCCCTCCCCCAAATCACAACAGCCTGAAAATGCCATTAAGACATTTTTGGGGCTGGAGAGATGATGGGTCAGTGGTTAGGAGCACTGACTGTTCCTCTGGAGGATCTAGGTTCGATTCCCAGCAGCCACATGGCAGCTCATAACTGTCTGTAACTCCAGTTCCAGGGGATCCGACACCCTCACATAGACATACATACAAGCGAAAAAGATAGATAGATAGATAGATAGATAGATAGATAGATAGATAGATAGATTTAAAAAAAAAAAACCAATTTTTCCAACTTTGTATTTGTCTACCGAAATAGCCTATCACCAAAGGTTCAATGCAGTGCCAACAAGAGGGGCCACCTGCTGTCTGTTAGGACAGATACTAAAGATACTTGCAAATATATATATAAATATAACACTATTCTCACAGATGGTTTGTTATTTTGAAAAATATATCAATTTTCTCAAGATAAAATGTGTTAACATGTAATATTACTATTTTAAAACGATAAATAATGTTTTAAATAAAATGAATTCTAATAAGTATTTTTAAATTATAGCTAATATGTTAAAAAATTAAAATACAGATTCTGAGCCCATCCACTCCCCTGCATCCATCCTGGTGGGAATAAGCTTAGCCCTAGCAGGGTTTGTTTTATTTGGATTTCTTATGCCACGGTGGAGTCCTCAGACTGTGGCTCAGACTGTGCAGTGTCTCCTATAGTCCTCACTGGCCTCAAACTCACTGTACAGCCAAGGTTGATCTTGAACTCCCGATCTTTCTGCCCCATACGTTTGGATTACAGACTTATGCCTCTACGATCAATTTTCATGGTGCTGGGAATCAAAACCCCAAGTTTTGTGCATGCTATGAAAGTCCTTCAAAAACCAAGCTTCCTCACCAGCCCTTGGAACTCACTTTAGATAGGAGCTTTCTCTCCCTGCAGTCTGTACCATATCCTGGATTATTAACTGAAAAGCGGAAGAGAAATGCATTGTTTTTGGGCCTAGGAGGGGGTCCCACTGGTGTCTTATTTTCCCCTGGATACCTCTCAGAGCCAGTCCCCTCACCAGAGATAAATGCTGCGAGTTTATCCCCAAAGTAGCAAGGCCTCCCCACCTGTCTTGAAGCCTCCATTCTGCCCAGTGCATTTACCTATATTTAGCGTCCATGTTTCCTTTGGTGAGCTTTTCCCATTAGGGTCATTTATCAAAGGGTTTATAACCCTCAAGGTAAAGTTCTCTGCAGCAGGGCCTGAAGGATGATTCCAACCATAGACACATTAAGAGCACTTCAGGTGCATTAATGTCCCCAGCCCCTGAATTTATTGCAACACAGTAAAGTCTCTCTTTAGAAAGCACACTCTTAGTTCCATTTATCCAGCAGCTGTTTCTAGAAAGAGATTAGAAGTCAAATGATTTGAGAGGGAGTCAAAGAATGCCATCTTTCTAATTAGCGTGTTAAACACAGGAACACCTAATGCAAATATTTGGCTCTGTGGTCAAGCAGTGGCTCTGGGGTCACTAGCAGAAATTTACAGGGGACCCTAAGGGGCCTACACAATGATCTTGGTTACGACTTCTGAATCGCTCTTCATTGCCAGAACGCTGCATTTGGACAGAAAGAAAAATCTGCTGAATCAGGCCACTGCCCTGGCTAAAATGTTTACTCTCTTGTTGAAATGAGTTGTGGTCATGGAAGACTTTCTGTTTTGCTGGGGGGAGCAGCTTTGCACAAGATTAGCCCTCTTAACACAGCCTAGTGACTCACTGATTTAAAATGCATTCTGGGTAGGTGCCAAGCTTGTGTGGTCAATGTGAGAGAGGAAGAAGGGGAAATCTGTTTAAAAATGTCTTAGGTAGGATGGTGCCGCGAATTTGTTACAGTGTATATTCTGCTCATGGTTTTCCTGAACGTGGTGGTGGGGAAGTGGGTAATCACGCTCTCTGCTCTGCTCACAAATGGGATGCAATGTTTCACTTGGTGAAAACTGAGGTGCCAAGCCTAGTCGTGCACACTATAACTCCAGCGCTCAAGAGGCTGAGGCAGGAGGATCATGAGTTTAAGGCCAACCTGGGTGACAGAATGAGGTATTTAAGTAAAAATAAATAAACAAATGCTAATTGTTTGATTAAAAATCCTGAGGAACGAGATTTGAGGGAAGGCGTACGTTTCTGGTCACCTTTAAGTGGACTCAAACCTTTTCTGTAAGACTTTACTCAGGATGTCTGTAGATGTTATTTAAGTATACTCTAAGATGCCTCCTGTTTACAATCTTTCTTTCTCTCATTATCACCCCAAAAACCATTGCCAGGCCTGCACAATAGCTGAAAAGAAGGACTTTGTAAAACCTTCTAGAAAAATCCTCAGACATCATAAGGATAAATTCATCTTGGCATGCCCAGAGCCTAATCCTGTGTATGGCCTACAATACATAGTCATTACATTTATTTTTAATTTTATTTATCAGTGTGTGTGTGTGTGTGTGTGTGTGTGTGTGATGTGTGTGTGAACCGGCATGGAGGTGCCAACGTACTCATGTGGAAATCAGAAGTCAGTTTAATTCCTCTACCATAGGATGTGGGAATTGAACTCATGTCTTTAAGCTTCTACAGAAAGCACTTTTACACACTGAGCTATCTCAATTGCCCAGGTAATAAATGTATTAAATGATTCTTAATGAATAGACCGAGAAAATAGAGAATTATCAATTTAATATATGTTTTAAAGTACAAATCTTTCTTACAAGTATTGAAGCGATTGGTTAGTGTCATTAATGGGTCCAGTGGACTAAATATGAATAGGACACCCCCCCCATCAGCAGTTTTAAAAGCTTAGTCCCCAGGTATCCTAGTTAGCTTTAACTGTCAACCTAATATAAGGTAGCATTACCTGAAAAGAGAGTCTCAACTGAAGGATTGCCCAGAGCAGATTGGTCTGTTGAGTGAGAGGGTTGTCTTGATTGTCAGTTGATACAGAAAGTCCAAGCCCACTGTGGGCAATACCATTCCCTAGGAAAGTGGTCCTGGGCTGTAAAAGAAAGTTGGCTGAGCCAGTGCCTGAGCAGACCACCAAGCACCATTCTTGCATAATTCTGCTGTACTGGTGTGGGTGCCCAGAGCATGGATTTTGCTGTGTGAAATAGTAAAACACTTCTTGTTCCTGCCTTGCCTTTGGCTAACACTAGAAGCCAAATCAGCACTTTGCTACCCAAGTTATTTTCGCTCAGAGTGTCTTATCACAGCAACACAAATGAAACAAGAGCAACAGAGCAAGGCTACTGGGGCATGCTATGGACCTTTAAGGGGTGGGGCTTACTACAAAGTCCTCAGGTGATAGGGGTGTGCTCCCAAAGGGGGTTGTGGGATTCTGTCACGCTTCCTCTTTGCTTGACCATACACTCCTACTATAATATGTAGGCTTCCAGAGGCAGAACTGTGACAATTGCTGGGGATTCGGTATAGATCCAAGGAAATCAGAGAGGTGGGCGATCTGAACCACTTGTTTAATTTTCCAAACTCTGACAGTTATGCCATCTCTTTTCTGAAAATAATATAACTTCCATCATTAGAAAAGGACTTTCTGGACTGGAGACATGGCTCAGTGGTTAAGAGCACTGACTGCTCTTCCAGAGGTCCTGAGTTCAATTCCCAGCAACCACATGGTGCCTCACAACCATCTGTCATGAGATCTGATGCCCTATTCTGGTGTGTCTGAGGACAGACACATATAAATGTACTCATATAAATAAAATAAATAAATTTTTAAAAAGAGGAAGGAAGGAAGGGAGAGAGAAAGAAAAGGACTTCCATAGGCTGTTTTCTCACAATAATGGTCCTAAATTAAAAACATCCTCAGTCTTCATCAATGAGATGGTTGAATAGGCTGGACAGTATTAAAAAACGAGATTGATAAATCTGTTTATGAAGTCATAATCTGGCAGACTGAAACAAGAAAGGCAGATTGAAAGAAATATATGTCACTAATCTTTTGTTGTTGTTGTTGTTTTTCTATGCTGCTGGGGATGGAAGCCAAGACCCTAAGTATGCAAGGTAAACTCTCTCTCACTGAGCTACATCTCACTTTACTGAAGTACCAAAGTTGCCTTTCTTTTTTTCATTTTTATTGGATGTTCTGTGTATTTACATTTCAAATGTTATCACCTTTTCCCTACTCCCATTCCCCTCCCCCCTCCCCCCCCCCCCCCCCCGCTTCCATGGAGGTGCTCCCTTTCCCACCTCAGCACCTTGGTGTTCCCCTACACTGGGAAAAACAATCCTTCACTGGAACAAAGGTCTCTCCTCTCACTGACCCCAGGCAATGCCATCCTCTGCTACATATGCACCTGGAGCCATGGGTCCCTCCACGTGTGCTCAATGGTTGGTGTTTTAGTCCCTGGGAGCTCTGAAGGGTTTGGCTGGTTGATAACATTGTTCTTCCCATGGGGTTGCAAACAGTCTTATACATATAAAAGCAGGCAACCAGATCTAGGAACACTACAGTGATAGCAGTAGCCATTTCTAAGGAGAGTAAAGGCAAGATGGTTATCTCGGTTAGGGTTTTACTGATGAGAACAGACACCTTGACCAAGGCAGCTCTTATAAAGACAACATTTAACTGGGTCTGGTTTTACAGGTTCAGAGGTTCAGTCCATTATTGTCAAGGTGGGACCATGGAAGCATCCAGGCAGGTATGGTGCAGGAGGAACTGAAGGCTGCTAGGAGAAGACTGGCTCTCACATTAGGAGAGCCTTAAAGCCCACACCCACAATGACACACTTTCTCCACCGAGGCCACACCCACTCCAACAAGGACACACCTAATAGTGCCACTCCCTGGGCCAAGCATATGCAAACACCACAGGGGTCAAAAGGGGTTTCTATCTTCTTCCCTGATGACTAGTTTTCAGATGCTGGGGGAGAAAAGCCCTCAGTGGTAGCCAACAGCAAACCCTGAATACTACAATACAGACCTTCCAGGCAGGCCATGTGTGTGAAGATTACAGAGACAACCAACCACTTTGGATTGATTTGAGGCCTGCTCTACACGAGGGAATTCATGCTTGGTACTACAAACTTAATCCAAAGCCTATGTCTAGGAAGGTCATAAGCCTTAGAGGGAACCATCTTCTCTTGCTTACTAAATGGACACGTTCCCAAACTGCTCCTAAATATTTAGGTTTGTTCCCATAGATCTAGGCCAGAAAAGCTTCTCCAAATAGAGGTCAGCAACTGCCCCTCCCTGCCCTCCAATAGCCCCAGAGAAGGCCAGCAAATGTTCCGGCTCTCCTCTTCCTCTATTCAGCAGCAAGAAAGACAAGCATTCAATTGTCAACTGCTCCGGCCAGTTCAAATGACCTTATCTCCACAATAAGTATTCTAAATACAACATTCACTTTTCTTTCTTTAAAACCTCTGATTTGGACTCCTGTCCATTTCTTTGTACTCTTTGAAAGTTAACAGCTAGTTCTCCGAACTCCGCTCACTCCCAGAAGCCTCCTCCCTGGGCCTGCCCCACCCCGCCCTCTCACTGAGCTCTCTGCAAACACCAGCTTTCTAGAAAACCATCTCCTACAGCACTGGTGATATCAAACCATTTCCTCCTGCACTCTGATTTCATTTTCAAGTTCTCCGTCCCAGGTTATTCGGATGCTGACTTGTTCCAAAAAAAGAAAGTGAAAATAATGTAAGCAACGCCAGTCCTTGATTGCAAAAGTTCTGGAAACTTCTGGCTCAGGAGTGATCAGTTCCTACAAGACAAACTGTTCCTCAATTTTCAAATAAATAAATAAATAAATAAATAAATAAATAAATAAATAAATAAATAAATAAGTAGAAGCCAGACTCTCATCTACTTTCTTAAACAAACAACAACAAAAAAAACCCCACATTTTTTTCCCTCTCTGGCCCTCAACAATGAACTTTAATAAACAAAAGAGGTGACAGAATCTAATATTTATTTACTGTGTGCCTGATACAAACCAAGCATTGTGTCAGCACGGCATTTAATAGTTTTAATGGTAACTCCTGAGTCCTGTTTCGGGGATACCTGCAATCTCTCATGTTTGTAGTTTTTCCCCTGTTGTGTACCCAGGTTTCCCATCCCCAGTTTTGAATATTCACACCCCAATTCTCTAATCTTTTTGTTAACACCTTGTAGTTTGGCCCTTGATTATTTCACTCAGTGATTAGCGCCTCTACAATAAGTGTTAATCTCTCTTTTAAAATACCTCAAAGATCTGTCTGCCCTTTCCTAAGCGTTACTGCCCCAATCAGGGTATTCCAGAGAGGATATCCCTATTGTGAGCCCTATCTACAAGGCATTTCCCTTGTACACTACCGGCTCAGGAAGGGCCTCTTTCAAATCTTGTGACACAGTTAAAATTTAGTATTCCAAGCCCAGGTTGCACCCACAACACACAGCAGACTCCTGTGGTGGGTAGCTTGTCACTGCTAAAGGCAGACCCTGAGGCAGCAATGGTAGCGAATCGACCTCTAGAGGGCGCCCTCGGCGGCTGCATCCGGGAAAGAGTGGATCCAGGTCCGAGATAGCACCTTGCTGGGTTTAAGGAGCCCTGGGGTCAGTGGCACTAGGGTAATATCTGGAACCTTCTCTGAAGCAGCCAGAGCAGCCGTCTGTGCTCTGCTGACCCGTGTGAGAGCACCACCAGCGTTCTGTATCCAGTTTTCTCCTGCAGCGTACATGGACTAGTGTGTGAACGAAGCTGGTCTCCAATGCAGTCTAGAACAGTGGGTCGCACAGGGGTCACCTAAGACCATCGGGAAAGCACAAATATTTACATTCCATAACGGTAGCAAAATTACAGTTATGAAGTAGCGACAAAAGATACTTTTATTCTAGGGGATTACCACAGTATGAGGAACTATTAAACTGCATTAGGAAGGTTGAGAACCACTGACCTAGTGGCGAGCCCTTAGCAAGCACCAGGCATGAGGAAGGACTAAGAGGAGAAGCCAAGCTTTCCTTTTGTATTTAAGAGACTGGCTTTCGTCCTCCGTGGCAGGTGGTCGGCTTCCATGGAAGTTTCAACACTTTCAAACGTTTCCAACATAGATTGTCTTCCCCATCTGCCCCTCGCCTACATGCAGATCATGCAGATTTCTGGGGGGGGGGGAGCACTTGCCTCCTTATAAAAGGTACTCAAATCTCGCTTGTGTCATCATTGCAACTAATTTTATTATTTCTCTTTACAGCACACACTTCTAAAGTGAGACCTTCTGTATCACGTGTTCACGCTTGGGTACATATACATACAGCAAACATTCCCAACCCATTTTACAGGTCAAAAAGTGGAGGTCCAAAGAGACTTTAATTACAAAGCCATGTGCTGAGTGAAGTTAAGAATTTAAAGTCACATGGGAGGGGGAGAAAGGATGGGATTGGGGGAAGTGGATAACATCTGAAATGTAAATGCAGAGAATATCCAATAAAAATGAAAAAAAAAAAGAATTTAAGGTCATGTGGTAGCACACACTTTAAACTCTAACAGCTAAGAGTATACCTACCAACTTCTAAAGATGTATTTATTTAATGTATATGAGTACACTGTAGCTGTCTTCAGACACACCAGAAGAGGGCACCAGATCTCGCTACAGATGATTGTGAGTCGCCATGTGGCTGCTGGGAATTGAACTCAGGACCTCTGGAAGAGCAGTCAGTGCTCTTAACCGCTGAGCCATCTCTCCAGCCCATCCACCAATTTTTATGAGTTTTCTCCACTGTACAATCATAATCGCTGTGAACCAATTCATAGTAAGAGAGCAAGAGCTAGAAATAATCAGCATGTTGCACTGGTGCACGGGGCTGAGGAGACCTTTCATCTGTCCATCGACAAGAGAAATGGGACGGGGAAGCCCAGAACCAGACGCAGTAGTAGTAACTAGTTGTGAGTCGTGGGACTGGGACAGAGAAGTACAGATTCCAAAGACAGAGTCAGGGACAACCATGGGAGAACAGGTAGTTCTGATAGTCTTCGCCTTCACAATCACCTAGACCTGGTGGACTGGACCAATGAGCAGGCCCCTGAGATACCAAGTGTGAGTACTAGAATGGAGGGTGCTTATTAAAACACAGACTCCGAGGTCCGCCTAAAGGGAAACCCTGAAGGCTCAGGTGCACAGATTCCCAGGGATTCTGACCACATGGGAGGGAGATGCAGGAAGCAGATGTTAGGAGACATCTGCAGGGGCAAAGTCAGCTCCACTTGCTCCAGCTTTTAACCAGTGAGAACCGGTGAGCAAGAGAAAGCTCTCTGGAGATCTGAAACAGAAAGAGAAAGGTTTATGTAAAAAGGAATGTGTAATTGAGCTTTGTGGCTCCTGCCTTTCATCCCAGCATCCCAGGAGGCAGAGGTACAGTCATCCTGTGAGTTGGAGGCCAGTCTGGGGTACAGAGTGCATCCCAGGCCAGCCGTGGTTGTATAATAAGACCCTGTCTCAATAGAAACTGTAATTGGATTGTACTGATGTACCTATAAGAAGGAGAAGAGGCACCAGAGAGCTGTCCTGGCAGAGAATAAGGTATTGGAAGCAAGAAAGCACAAAAAGACGCCAAGTCAGGAGCCAGTGAGTCCCTGGCTTTGGACTTTTAGCTTCTAAAATGGTGAGAAAATCAATTCTGTTAATTAGGACTCCCTGCCTGTAGGTTTTCTCACACTCAGCAGCAGACTAACACCTGTCTCTAAGCCTCAGATCCTTTATCTGCAAAATTGAGACAAGAATGTTACCCTTGCCATAGGGTTGAGAAAATTAAATGAAACTGTGTGTGTGTGTGTGTGTGTGTGTGTGTGTGTGTGTGTGTGTGTGTGGAGTTTTTAGAAGGATAACAGCCATACAATAAGAACTAATTAATATGGTCTATGTAATAGAATTATGGCATGAGATAATATAAGAACTCTTGACATAACACCTACTATTGATTGATAAGTGGTAGTATTATTATTATAAAATTTTAGATCATTTTAATTCAAGAAGTATCATAACTATATAAAATTTATTCTCCCAAAATGTTTTCAAAGTCAAGACAATTTTTAAAAGCCATGTGGTGATCCTGCCACAAAAGAAAAATTAAAATTCAATAGGCTTAACTTTTGTTCTCAATAAAATATCATGGACAGAAATTAGTGCGACCAGTTTTCAAACGCTGAGAGAACAGAGTCCATGACCTCGTTAGAAAGAACTCTGCGCAGGCTGGGAAGGTGGATTACCCAGCACACAACTGCAGGTCAGAAGGAACCTCGCTGATTGTGGTGAAACTTCTTGTCCCACATCCTTGAGCTTTCTAAAAGGTCAGGAAACAGGTTCCAGTGCCATTGTTCTTGGCTCTCCTCCATTCAAAGATTCTCATTAAATCAAGGAACTGAGGGAAGCTAGCGGAGGTCAGCCACAGGTTCAGTAGCACTTTAAGGGATCCGTGGGGGAGGGATCAGGAAGAAAGGGGGCGCTGCCAAGGCTCTGGAGAGGTCAGAGGGAAGAGCTCATGCCAACAGGTATCCCACCTGACCAGGACTCATCGGAAGTTCTTTTGGGATCCTCTGCAGTGTTCCAGCCTTATAGAAACAGCAGCGTGAAACAGCGGAAGTGAAGCCCTGAATTCGAAGCCCCAAAATGGCGTATCTGCCCTCGTCATCCAAACGCATCCAGTCACTTTTCTCCATGGACATGCATTGTCAGAAGCTAGGGTCTGTTTAACCAGAAGGTGGAACAAGCTGTATAGGTCTGTGTCATAGAAGAGTTACGAGCACAGCAACCAACAGGAGCCAAGGCTCAGAAGACACACCAAGCTTAGTGTACTAAAGGCAACTGCAAGAATCCCAGGGAAACAGAATGGGTGGTACATGCCTATAATTCCAGCAGAAGGATCAAAATTTTAAGGTCAGCCTATGCTGCATAGAAAATTTCAGGCCAGCTTAGCTAAAATTACAACTACATAATGAGAACTTACTTGTTTTTTTTTTTTAAGTTCCTAGGGAAAGATTACAGAAACTCAGAATTGGACCAACAGAAGGAGAGGGAGTGGCTTGGACTCCGGCTATGTTGTCTAGCAGTGATAGATGGACAGACTGACTGACGAACGAATGGATGGACAGATGGACAGACTGACAGACAGACAGACAGATAGTCTTGAGAGAGTGTCTAAATATATAGCCCTGGCAGGCCTGGAATTTGCTATGTAGATCAGGCTAGCCTAGGAGTCACAGAGACCCACTTGCATCTAACTCCCCAGTTCTAGTACTAAAGGCATGTGCCACCATACCCAGCTTGTTTGGAGGTTTGAGACAAAAATGTAGCCCCAGCTAGCCTTGAATTTACTTTGTAGCCAAGGATGACCTTAAACCCCTGGCCCTTCTGCCTCTACCTCCCAAATGCAAGAATTATACAAATACTCTGCCATGTATAACTTAATTTTTATTTTTTATACTTATTTATTTACTTGGAAGAAGTATTGTGCCATGCATCCCTATGGGGGTCAGAGGACAATTTGGTGGAAGCTGCCTCTCTCCTATCATGTTTAGTCTAGGGACTGAACTCAGACCATCAGACTTGGGGGCAGGACCCCTCACCTACTGAGTCATCTCACTGGCCCAATTTTTATTTCTAAATAGTGCTTTCTTCTCCCTACAAAGCCACAAAAAAACATGGAATCTTTGTTATAAAATTTGGAGTGGCAATTTTATATAGTCTTGAGGATTGAACCTAGGTTCAGTGCAAGCACTCTATCAACTGACCTATGTTCCAGCCCTTTCCTGGGTTTTCATAAGACTTTAAGAGACTGTGCATGTGTGTGTGTGTATGTGTGTGTGTGTGTGTGTGTGTGTGTGTGTGTGTGTCCCACATGTGGAGCTCAAGAGACCTCCTGTTGAACACATCACTATTAAGCCAGAACTTTTTCCTTGTCCGCAAGGTCTTATAGTAATAACACAATGTAAAACACAGCCCAGCTGGGCATGGCGGTACACACCTTTACTGTCAGCACTTAGGGGCCTGAGGCCAGAAGATATCTGAGTTTGAGGCCAGCCTAGTGTATATAATCTCATTCATGGTCTTCTGAGCTCCAAAGATCTCACCTCTCCAGCTCTGTGATCCAAGGCACATGGCTTAGCTGGTAAGCTCAGGCCAGCTCCAAACCACACCTGTCACTGTGCTTGATGGCTATCCCACAGTACTGGTATCCCCAGTATGCTCATCTCCCGCACTACTGAGCTTGCAGTTCATCAGTGGCCTCCTGGCCTCTCCTTAGGGACCTTGCCCCTAGCAAACAATGCTGTTCTCAGTGACCCTTCATCCCTTCAAAGCCAGCACCATGTGGGTCAGGTGCACACACACCAAGTCCACTGTCATGTTGGGTGTAGGCTAACCTCCACTGGGACACAGCTTTTGTGGCTGATCCCAAAGAAATAAGATCCTAGAAGATTTCACCTTAATGATCACTGATTTTTTTTTTAGCTCCAACTAACCAGCATCAATTGTTTCAGAAAAGCAAAGGTTTCACTTCTAAAGATTCTTTAAAAAAAATAAAATAAAAAAGATTTATTTATATTCATGAATACATGATAGTCATCTTCAGATATACCTGAAGAGGGCATCGGATTCCATTACAGATGGTTATGAGCCACCATGTGGTTGCTGGGAATTGAACTCAGGACCTCTGGAAGAGCAACCAGTGCTCTTAACCACTGAGCCATCTCTCCAGCCCAAGATCCTTAATTCTTATATAGCATACAAATGGCCTTTGCTTCTGTCTGGAACCTCACAGGTCTCCATCATCAACATTTCTCTCAACATTCTCATCTTCCTAGTTCCCACAAAACAGCCATTGAGCAAAGTACTCAATGGCTTCTCTGGTCCAAAGCTCCAAAAATTCCTCCCACAATCACCCCAAACTCAACATGGTCAGGTTCTTCACGTTGCAGGTACTAATTTCTCTCCAAGTTTGTTTCTCTATTGCTGACCATGGCATCATGACCAAAAGCAACTAGGGGGTGGGGTGGGGTGGGGCTCTTTGGCCTACAGGCCAAACTCCCTCAAGGAGAGAAGCCAAGACAGGAGCTCAAGCAGGAACCTGGAGGCAGCAACTGAAACAAAAACCAGAGAGAGACACTGACTTGCTCTTCCTGTACATACTCAGTGTGCCTTCCTATGGCAGCCAGGACCACCTCATTACAGCCAAACTGTAATTTATACTAAAGGTGAGGCATAGGAAAGATAAAGTTTAACACAGAAGGAACATGTGTAAAAAGATTCAAAGCCACCAACTGGCTGTCCTGGGGACAGATCCCAGTGCTGTGCACAAGCTAAGTGCTGGCCACTGATGGTGCTGACAAGGTCTCTCTATGTAGCCCAGGCTAGCCTCAAGCACATGACTCTCCTGAATCCACCTTTAGTACTGGCAGGTACTAAAGGTAGTACAGATAAGATTGCCAAAGCAAAGGTATACTTAGAAGTCTGAAAGTCTGGAGACCCGGCAGAGCCAATGAGAGCCTTCCTGTCTAAGAACAAGTCTGAGGGATGGGGGAGGCAGGGAGGGGAGGACCAGCACTACAGCTGTAATGATGGTGATGAAAGCAAACTGTGCTTTTGGCTCTTTTTAGGCCTTCAGCTCACACTGGGTGAGGACTAACTGCTTAGCTGTGTACCCATTCAAATGGTAGTCTCACCCATTCACCTTCACAGACATCCCCTTATCCTGGCATCCTGAGTGTAGGCAGGTTGACTCATGAAATGACTCTTGAAGCTCCATTTTCCCTCCAATACAATGGATTCTGTTCCAGGATACAATCCAAATACCGCATTTAGAGGTTGCTCCTTTTTGTGTGGCTACTTCCCCACACGGCAGGGAAGCCAATCTTTGCCCTATCCACATTAGTACCTCACTACACTGATAAATACAGTTACCCATGGCTACCAAGTTTCACTTCTCATAGTCTCCCACCACAAGAGAGGAACTGTTCTTACATTCTGTGGTTCACATTCAAAAGTCCTAGAGAAAGATTCTGACAGACTTGACTTGTCACGAGTGACTACCTCAACATCAATCAGATATGACTGAGGGAGGAATGGGTCACACACAGCAGGCTCCGGGGCAGCTGGTCCTTGTGAAGCGGAGGAATAGTCATGGTAACATGAGCGATGATTTCAACTGAAGCTCAACATCACACTGACCACCCACCCCGCCGACCTGATTCCAGTGATGACGAAACTCAAGCTCATAAGTGAGCCACGTTCCAAAGGCCCAGATCCAGCCTTTAGTGAAAGAGAAAATTGAGTTTAGGTTTCCTAACGATCAACCTCGGGCTCTTTGCACTCCCTTGATTTTGGTTTTGATTCCAATAACAAATGAATCTCAAATTAGGAACAGCCTCAAAGTTTACTTTACCTATGTGACAGGCTTTTTCCTAGGAAGATATAACAAATACACATGTACTCCGTGTCCCCCCCAACACACACTCCACACCCCTCTCCACAGAGGAGCCCACAACAAACCAAAGTACAGATACCACCAAAGGCCAACTTGGGAACCAATGAGTTGAACTTTGGTGGTATCTGTACTTTGGTCTGTTGTAGGATATCTGTCTGAGGTGAGTAAGTGTGTGTGTGTGTGTGTGTGTGTGTGTGTATGTTCCCATTTGTTTCCCCAATAGAAGGATTTCAGGATCACTAACATTCAACAGATTAGGAAGCAAATTGTTTTACTTACAAATAAAAGGAGGGAGGGAAAAGAGAAAAGAATATCCATCTATAGGTTTATCAAACCACCTAGACAACCCCCCATATAATGACACTCTACATTTCCACCAAAGAGAAGGATGTAACTAATCTACATGTATCAATAAGTTACACACAGAATGTTCACCAGAACCCTAAGCTGGAGGGGAAAGGATACAAACTGTGTTCCTATGGGAGGCCGTGGCATTACTGCATGGGCCATACTGTAAACAGTGGGACTACAGAATGCTTTATTTCCTCATCTTGCTCCTTCGTAATATTTGTATTTTGTTAATCATTTTTTTTTAATTGATTACCAAAAATTAAGTGGAAGAAGCTAAACCCAAAGCAACACACATTGCATGATTCCTTCTACATGACAAATCCAGAAAAGCCCACCCAATAAGGTAGAAATTAGATTAGTGGTCGGCAGGAGCTGGTGTGAGGGGAGACGGGAAGCAAACGCTTCACGCACATGGAGCGGTCGAGACGAGGGAGGATCATCCCTACTATGGATTTACTAAGTACCGCCAGACTGTATGGTTAAAAATAGCTCATTTTCTGTTATATTAATCACGCCACAATTCAAAAACTGTTTGGGGCTGGAGAGATGACTCAGCTGACAAAATATTTGCCACACGAGCATGAGGACACGTGATCGGGTCATCGGTACCCACGTAAAAAACAACCTGGCATACAGGCTTGTTCCTGTAGAGCCAGCCCTTCAGAAGCACAGCTGAGAGCATCCCTGGGAAGAGTTATGTCTAGCTGTACTGGTGAGTTCCAGGTTCAGTGAAAGACTGTCTTCAAAAAATACGGTGGATAATCGGTGGAGGGAGACAGCCAATGCCATCACCACCTACATGTATACACACACACACACACACACACACACACACACACACTTACATGTCCTCTGCTGTGGGTCTGAACAAACGCTCATCTTTACAGCTCTACCTTATGGGCAGCTGGTTTCCACCCTCCCTCCAGGTTCTGACAGTGTGACTCTAGACAGTCATCCCCACTGGTGAACGAACACTTATCCTGAGATTGCACAGGCAGAAGAAAGAAACTGCCGCTTTCAGCGATTCTAAGTGGATTGTGGACTCCTCTGAACCCAGTCACAAGTGGGAAGGGACCGGAGAAAGAATGTAAGGAAGTCAGAACCAGGCATTTCAGGCTAGCCTGTGCTACAAAGCAAGTTCCTGCTTAAAATAATAATAATAATAATAATAATAATAATAATAATAATAATAATAATAATAAATCATCTGTGGGGGAAAAAATCACAAAAGCAAGATAATAATAAATCTGTGGGGAAAAAAATCACAAAAGCAAGCTGGAGCATGATTGGGACAACAAATATCCAGCTAAGCCCAGCTCTTGAGAGAGCTTCTCCCTGGCTGGTTCCCATCCCAGGACCATGGTTTCCATCCTCAGTAGCTGTGAAAATCATGTTCTGGCCCCAGCCATCTTCCAGTTAACTCACCAAAATGATGAACACAAAGGGGAAGAAGAGAGGCACTCGGTCTATGTTCTCTAGGCCTTTTAGGAACCTGGAGTTCTTCCTTTGGCCACATACATGCGAATCTACACGCGTGATATCAAGAGAATGAGCACTGTTCAGAAAGGAATGCCCCGTAAGTGTTACTTCGGCAAAACCGGAAGTCTACAATGTCACCGAGCAGGCCGTGGGCATCATCGTAAACAAGCAAGTTAAAGCAAGGGCAAGATTGTGCTAAGAGGATCAATGTGTGGACTGAGCACACCAGGCACTCGAAGAGCAGAGACGGCTTCCTGAAGTGGGTGAAGGAGAACGATCAGAAGAAAAAGGAAGCCAAAGAGAAGGGCACTTGGGTTCATCTGAAGCGCCAGCCTGTGCCACCCAGAGAAGCGCACTTTGTGAGGACTAATGGAAAAGAGCCTGAGCTACTGGAGCCCGTTCCCTATGAATTCATGGTCTAATGTGCAAAGAGAAATTAGGGCCCAGACAGCAAAAGAAAGGAAGGAAGGGAGAAAGAAAGGAAGGAGGGAGGGAGGGAGGGAGGAAGGGAGGGAAGGGAGGGAGGAAGGGAGGGAAGGAGGGAGGGAAGGGAGGGAGGAAGGGAGGGAAGGAGGGAGGGGAGGGAGGGAAAGAAGGAGGAAGGGAAGGAAGGAGGAAGGGAAGGAAGAAAAGAAAGACAAGAAAAAAAGAAAGTAAGTAACCCTAAAACTGGATAAATGGACAATAAAGATTAATTACAAAAAATCTGGGAGGTAGAATAGAACATTTAAGCAAAGCAGTGTCCAAGTGACTGATAAAAAGAATCAAGGTGGGGAAAGTAGGGATGAGAAAGGACACCAGATCACTAGCTGGTGACCAGTCACCAGCTCACAGACACAACGCCGGTGAGTCTAAGGGTCTGGAGTCTGAAATGGGAAACTTAAGGTGGTCAGAGATTCGGGAAGGACAGGTTTATCCTGAGCCCAGAGGAGACACTGAAAACTCCTTTAAAAAAAATAACAGTTTTTGTGTGGACTTCGTGTCTCTCTCTCTCTCTCTCTCTCTCTCTCTCTCTCTCTCTCTCTCTCTCTCTCTCTCTCTCTCTCTCTCTCCCCCCTCTCTCCCCCTCCCTCTCTCCCCCTCCCTCCCTCTCTCCTCCTCCCTCCCTCCTCCCTCTCTCCCTCTCCTTCCCTCTGCCCCCCAGTGTGTGTGTATGTTGGATTTAAGTCAGACAAACTCTCTACCACTGAGCTACATCTCCAGCTGTCAGGGCTCATTCCTGGCAAAGATTAACTCTCCCACTCCCAACAGCCATTGGTTGCCGGTAGTTCTTTGTCTAAAGCTGGGGCATGATGGGATTTCCCTCTTCCACATTAATTTTGTTCAGGTCTGGTTTAAACAACCACACTGTTGCCTTATCCTTGGTAAAGTATTCCTGTCATTTCTGAGAGACTGAGATCTCACAGCAGACTTCCTGGCCCTCTGTTCTTAGAACGTTTTTTGTTATCGCTCCTGTAATGTTCCCTAAGCTCTATGTATGTTTATCCACTAGGGCTGGCCACCCCATGACTGAGTTTTTTTCTTTTCTTTTTTCTTTCCTTGGCTCTAACCAACTGCAGTTTTCTGTAGAGACCTGTTTTCTGCAAAGAGGAGTTCTTTTGATAAGAGGTGACAGTTACATGTATGTGAGAGTAAGAAAAAAACATTTTTCTACGATTTATTTATTTGGTGTAGTGAGGTTTAGGGGAGCAAGCATTTGCATTCCGTGGTGCAAATGTGGATGGAGCTCAGAGAACAGCTCTTCCCAAGAGACTTGGTTTTGAGCAAACTCTGTCTTGTTTCTGCTGCTGCACTGTATACGTGAGCTTCTGAGTAATTCTCCTGTCTCTACCTCTTATCTCACTATAGGAATGCTAAGTTCGGGCTCTTTCAGAGGACCCAAGTTCAATTCCCAGCAACCACATGGTGTTTCACAATCATCTGTAATGAGATCTGATGTCCTCTTCTGATGTGTCTGAAGTCAACTACAGTGTACTCAAATAAATAAACCTTTAAAAAAAAGAATTAAAAGAAAAAGGTAAGATTCAATGTGAGCTACTGAATACAGCTTATTACCTGTGGTCCAGGAATTGAACTCAGGTCCTCGGGTTTGCTCGGCAAGCAATTTTACCCCCGAGCGATCTCCCTGGCTCTCAAACAATTTTTAAAAACACTCAAGTTTATTAACAGAAAAAAAAACACAAATAGAACTAAATTCAATAAAATTGGATCATACCAAGGCTGATGGGTGTTTGGGGAAACAAGACCTGTTGGACTTTTTGGGTAGATTGCAAAAGGACACCTAATTTAGCAATGCTTGTTAAAGTGTAAAATGTACATACTTTATTTTGGTTTTTGTTTGCTTTTTATTTTTGCTGTTTTCAAGACAGGGTTTCTCTGTGTATGTAGCCCTGGTCACCCTGGGACAACAGTGGCAATTTCACAGAAATTCTAACACACTAGCAAAATGATGTTTGCACAGGGATATTCAATACTGTACTGTTTGTTAAGCCAAAACCATTCCCTTCCCCCCCACCCCCCAAAAAAAACCCCAAAACTGAAATAGTCAAAAGTCTAATGCTATAAACTAGGTAAATAATTTCTAGCACATTATATCTTGAAATTTCTATAAGCTGGAGGAACACAAATAGTGTGATAAATACGCCTGTGCTGACATCTTGTCTACCCTAGATGTCCCTTTAGGGAAAGCAGGAAGAATTGTGAACCAGTTGTCTTAGCTCTTCATTTATTTGTTTGTCTGTCTTGTTTCTCAAGACAGGGTTTTTCCGTGTAGCCTTGGCTGTCCTGGAACTCTCTCTGTAGACCAAGCTCTCGACCACTGTACCACTCCTGCAACGTAAAATTTAAAATTTCTACATTTCTGTGCTTAGGTAGGCATCTGTGTCAATAAAACACATTTACTACTTTTGTAATTTGACAAGAAGACTTTTACTATCGGTCTACGGGAAATGCTGATCTCTGAACTCAGCGTTTACAACTCCTGTAAGAGGGCTCCAGGCAAACATCCCAAGTCTTTTTCCGGACGAGGGAACACTCAATTCTGCACGGTCGCTGAGATTATGTTCTCTGTGGTGTCTGAAAGTGGGATGAGATCCATCCTGTAACCATTGTAGAGAAGCTGAGGATCAGCATCCATGGGCAAAAGATGGAAAGAGAGAGAGAGAGAGAGAGAGAGAGAGAGAGAGAGAGAGAGAGAGAGAGAGAGAGAGAGAGAGACCACTCCAAGGAGCCAGGCAGAAATACAAAACCAAGCGGACGAGACCTGGCACAGAGAGCCAGCTAGCACTGACCGGAGGTGGTTGTCGGCTCTGAGGTGGTCCTCCCAATAGAGAAGATATCCCCACATCCATGAAGAATGTAAACCAGCAGACAGTAGCCACGGCATAAAGAAGCAGTGAGGTGGGACCCTGGGCTGGGGAGATGGCTCATAGCATGACTTCCTTGCTGTTGGAGAAGGTTCATCTCAAGCACCCACTATGTGGCTCACAACCATCTCTTAATTCCAGTTCCAGAGGACCCAGCGCCCTTCACGACACACATAGTACACACACACATATAAATAATAACCATGCAAGTAAAAAATTTTTCCTTTGGTTTTCCGAGACAAGGTTTCTTTGTTAGCCCTGGCTGTCCTGGAACTAGCTTTGTAGACCAGGCTGGCCTTGAACTCAGAGATCCACCTGCCTTTGCCTCCCCAGTGCTGGAACTAAAGGCAACTGTTTTTTTAAGGAAGGAATTAAAGATCCTGTTTAATAAATAAATAA
The DNA here is from genome assembly GCF_963924665.1 of Micromys minutus. Lineage (NCBI taxonomy): Eukaryota > Metazoa > Chordata > Mammalia > Rodentia > Muridae > Micromys > Micromys minutus. Next base: position 23,209,740 of record NC_137971.1, read on the forward strand.
ATAAGGCAAAAAGGTAAGCTTCAGTTCTGTCCTGGCCTCCACATGTGAATGCACATACATGCGCACACATGCACACAGACACATATGTATATGCCCACATGCCTTTGAATGTGTGTATACAGATGTGCCTGTATACTCATAAAAACAAAATAAAAGCCAGGCGTGTTGACTTACCCTTGTAATCGGACTATTCAGAAGGTTGAGGAGGGAAACCTATCAAGGGTTTAAGGACAACTTGGGTAACATAGTGAGTTCTAAGCCAGCCTGGGCTGTAGCTTAAGACCAGGACTTCCAGAAACAAATAAAAACCAGCCAAAACATCTGAAAGAAGAAGAGGGGGCAGCAAAGCATGAGGCTTGGTTTAAATATCCGATTTTAGATGGGTTCAGATTTTGAAAGAGATAAAAATTACCTTCCATACAGGTTTTTAGGTGTAACTTCAATTTCTTTCCGGCCAAAGGCCTATGAAAATTGCCATACTTCCTCCATGCAAATATTTGTTAAGGCTGTCTTTTCATCTGACACCAGCTAGAGCATCTTTTACAGAACGGAGCTCTTCCTTTGACGTCTGCTTTTGGGAAAGGAGCTTCGTGTTAGACAATCGCTGCCGGGCGGAACCCTCAAACCCCTGAAGGGTAAACCTTGTGCCACCATTTCCATCCCCCGAAAGAGCCCTGTGTCAGGAAGCTCTGGGGCAGTCAGCCATTTCCCATTGCAGCAGGGTTGGGTGAGAACTCCTTTTTAGGCAAAGCGTATAAATGGAGTTGGCTGAGCAGAACAAAAAAAAAAAAAAAAAAAAAAAAAAAAAAAAAAAAAAAAACCCCTTGGTCAACAGGGTGGAGCCAGCCTAGGGCAGAAGTATTACTTCACAGCTGCACTGGCTTCTTGCGGCTGCCAACAGAGGCAGCATCTGGCAGCCATCCTACAGAGGGAAGGGGAAACTCAACTGAAGAAAATAGCCCAGGCATGGTGGCTCACTCACCCTTCTAATCCCAGCCTTGAGGAGACTGAGGCAGGAGGATCGTTGCAAATTCAATATCAGCAGCTTGGTCTGCACAGCACAACTCTGGCCAGCAGGCCAAGTGAGGCCTTGTCTCTAAATAAATAAATAAATAAGAAGAAAAGACTAGTAATACATCCTGAGAGGTAGAAATGCGTCCAGCCTGGGACCAGAGCTCCGTCTGATAGTCTTGCCACTCTGTGGGGCCGGGGGCACCGCATCACTGATCTTAAAAATGCTCATAGACCTCGGAGGAAGTGGTTTCTGTAGGCACTTTCCATATGTTCTTGGATGTATGTGATTTATTCTGTGTCAGGGGCCCGGGGTCCCATCACTGGGGAATTTGGGATTGGAAGATTCAGAGTTAGAGGCTAGTCTGGGCTTGAATGTACATATTGAGTTTTAAGCCAGCCTGAGCTACACAGTGAGATGCTCTCTTAACTAAAATCAACATAAATGATCTTAGTACAGGAACACAGAGGTTAGGGTATGAGGGTATCAAACATTAGTTTCATACCGGTTTCCAGGTCAGCCTCAGCTCTATAAGACCCTAGCTACACACACACACACACACACACACACACAAATAAATAAATAAATTATGAGATGGGTGTTATAATTACCTCCATTTTTCAGTTGAGAAAAAAAGAAAGCCCAGAGAACTGGGCTAGTGACAGCCATAGAGGAGCCAGGATTCAAAGCAGGGTGATAGACTTCACAACTCCTGATGGTTTTCACTGATTCGATTCTCCAAAGTGAGAACCAAGAGCCCTAACCTTAAGTCAAGGCTTTGCCAGGCCCAGCTGACAACATGGACCGCAGTGATCTTGCCTCCTCTCCTGGTAAGCAGTATTTTGGGTTTTCCTTCCTTGAACACGATCAGGCAAATGACAGCAATTCTAAAAGGAGACAAATAGAAAAACAAGAAGTGAAACAGGGCAGACACCTGAGCCCCCAGCGTTGCTGCAAGCAGAGCAACTGCAGAGGCTCCGTGTGGCAGAAAGGGCTCGTCCTGTTTAGATAGCCTTTGTTTTGCTACATGGCTGCGTATGTCATGAAGCGATAGCAAGTCCTGAGGGTCCACAATGCCTTTGATGAGTTAAACACACAAAGGCCTACGTTTTGATGTAATCTGATAGCATGTAGTTAAGTCCTAGACAAACTGCAACTGTGAGGAAGTGATAAACCCAACTTCCTGCACAAAGCTGCCTGAGATAACACTTTCCCTGGACTAGAGGGGGGAGAGAGAGAGAGAAAGAGAGAGAGAGAGAGAGAGAGAGAGAGAGAGAGAGAGAGAGAGAGAGAGATACAGAATTCAAAAGGATCTATTCTGTCCTTAATAAATAACTTCTTTTTTCATGTGGTCCCAGCAACATCTAAACAAAACAGATTACAGCCGGCGACCCTTTGGTAATTGCAACTACGACTTGATTTGAAGTTATTCATGGGCAAAGTTGCTCAAGATGTCTCGCCTGGGTCAAAGCCCTGAGTCTCAGGTAACTTCTTGGCCCCATAAACTTCACCGAGATGTAACAAGAATTCAGACAGACTGGACGGAGGCTGCAGTGACTGGCAAGGTGGCTTTCTTAATTGAGCCACTAAAGAGGCCCATTCTGTCTAAATAAACACACATTGGAATTAAAGCCAACTTGCCTAGAAACCGATAGCTGTTTCCACAATGCCAAAACGAGGTCAGAGGGCGATTCCACCGAGTATCTGTGTAGGTTGTGACATATATAAACAAGCAGTAGAAGCCAGGCGTGGTGGTAAACACCTAGAACCCCAGTTCTCTGGAGGGAAAAGCAAGACGATCAGAATTTAAGGCCAGCCTGGGACACAGGACAGGACCATGTCTCAAAACAACAAAACACTCAGTAAGCGGAGAATATATTGGGACATCCCTCCCAACTAATGTAACTTGTTTGTTCATTTAATTTTATGTCAGTGGCAGCACTTTTCCCGAGTATGCAGTTTCTATGCATACATGTACATCTGTGTCCATGGGCTTGTGTGTGTGCAGGTGTGCCCATGCTTCTGCATAAGTGTGAACACCAGAGGTCAACCTCAGGTGTCCTTTTGATACCGTTTACCTTGGGGTTTTTTTTTTTTTTTTTTTTTTTTTTTTTTGAAGCAAGGTCTGGTAGTGGCCAATGAGCCCCAGGCAGTCTCTTTCTCTCCCTGTTACTGATATTACAAAGAGGCCACTACATCTGGCTCTTTTATTTGGGTGCTGGGGATCAAATTCAGCTTGCCAACTAAGTACCTTCCTCCGCCCCTTCACAGCAAATTCTCACCAAATTCCCACTATGTGCCAGGAAATAGTGGTTAACACAGAAAAAAAAAACAACAACAACAACAACCCCACAACTTAGAATTTTCCAGCATACCTAGGGGGACGAACATTGGAGTAAATTCACAGATAGGTGTGTAACCCAACACTATGTATCTCTGCAAAAGGACAAGTGGTCTACTTTTGGTAAGGGAGCCGGCAGAGACCTCAGCTATGATGTAATGCTCAGGCCTGAATCAAGCTAAGAAAGAAGCAAGGGGTTCCAGGGGACAAATATGACTGGACAGGAAGGCTTTGAGTTGGGAAAATCTCTGCCTTTGAGGAATCAAATGAATGTAGAGAGAAAGGGAATGTCACCGGGCTGGAATGTAAGAAGCCAGAGCTCATAGGACTTGTAGACCACACGTAGGAACTGGGGTTTAGCCTTAAGATCTGGTGAACATTCCACTAATCTCCCCTTTTAATGTGTGAGGTTTGTGTGGTGTATGCATGTATATATGTATGTACGTATGTTTGGTTGTGCGTGTGTATGTTGCACATTGAGGTCTAGTTTCTCATTTGAATCCAGAGCTCCCCATTTAGCTCATGTGGCTAGCCAGCTTGCTCCCTGTCTATACCTCCTGGGTGCCATGGCAACAGGCAGGCTATCACACCACTGCCAGCATTTACATGTGAGCTGGGGACCCACACTGCAGTATTCGCACTGCATGGTGGATGCTTTTCTGCTGAGCCACGTCCCTAGTTCTACATCCGACTAACTGTGCTAACCTCTCGGCATGTTGTTTTCCAGGCTTTTTGGTATTGAAGCTCTGGAAACACGCAGCAGCTTCAACATCCTTCATTGTGAAATCAGATTCCTCCAGGAATTTGGGGCATCAAAGTTTTCCACTAAGTTAACTAAACTGACTACACCTTCTAAGTAGGATGGGGGAAAAAATAGGGCTATGAAAAAAATTAAGCAATTCAATCACACATCGTATTATTATTTTAACGTGAATAGAGAGTTATAGCATTCTTGCATCTAGGTAGGAGTTTGGTATCATGGGAGCCTCTTCTTTCCCTTTAATGGAAAGGGTGGCGAGTCTGAAAGCATGCTGTCTTAGCCCAATTCCAAGTAGTGTTCCCCATCAAATAGCTGTCTCTAAAGAACAAATGTCAGCGCTGCTTCTGAGGCCCAGGCTCAGAGCTAACAGTCTGTGCAGGTTGCTACGGGGCCTCTGGTTCATCCCTGCCTCCCAGGCCCTCTCACTGGGGCTTCCAGATGGAGCCCTGGTCTGATCCTGCCTCTCCCAGTCTCTTGCTGAGGCTGCCTTCATTGACGCTTTTGCATTATACCCTTTGAGGTTTCTCTGTTGAAGCCATTGTGCTGGAAAATGGTGGCAATGTTGAAAGCTTCACTGGCTTTTTCCAGAAGGCCTGAGAACCTGGTTGTCCAAAAGTAATTCTGGGTACAAGCACCACCATCTTGAGCTTCCTCCCTGGATTGCTATTATTCCAAAGTCAGGACCCCTGTATCTCTGAGCACGTAATTGGTGTGAGGCTCTTTAGGCAACCTGTAACTCACCTCAAGGGATTCTGAAGCTCAGAGTTTGAATAGAGGTTTTCTTTTCATTCCAAGACTGTTGCCACTGACCCCTAAACCCTTTCAAGGGAGGTTAAAGACTTTGAGAATGAACAAACAACTAGTGAGTCTGACGCCTACAGAAGCCGTCAGACACTACCATTGCTTCTCAGATTGCTTTACACATGTGCGTTGGACGTGTGTGCACACATATGCCTGTACACATGTGGAAGCCAGAGGTCATCCTCAACTGCTATTTCTTAGGTGCTGTCCACTCTGTGTTTTTGAGAGAGTTTTTCACTTGTCCTGGAACTCGATAATTAGGATAGCTGGTCACCAAGTTCCAGAGATGCTCCTGTCTTTGCTTCTCCAGCTTGCACTACCATACCAAGCTTGGTTACATGAGTCTGGGAACTGACCTCAGGTCCTCTTGCTTGCATGGCAAACACTGAGGCAACCCCACAGACCCTTATAGCAGCTTTCTGATCTCAGTTTATTCCGTTGATTTTAGGCACAATCCTTTACCACTCTAGGCCTCTGCTTCCCTCCAGAGCAGTAGCTCTCAACCTTCCTAATGCTTCGACCCTTCATGGTGTGGTGATCTGCAATCCCCCCCCCCTCAAGTTTCGTTGATACTTCATAACTGTGATTCTGCTACTGTTTTGAATAATAATGTAAATATCTAATATGCAGGATATCTGATATGTGACCCACAGGTTGAGAACTCACTGCTTCAGATGATGCCTAGGCCCTCAGATGGTTGGAGTTCGCAGTCAAAATAGTCTCAACAGTTGTCTTTAATACCACACTTTCTAAAAAAAACAGGCAAGGAAGTGGGGAGAATGGAGTGAAGGAAGGAAGAAAACAAATGAGATGAAAGAGAGAGAAGAAAAAGAGAATAAAAGAAAGAAAAAAAGAAAAGAGAAATAGTTAATGAACAAGAACTAAGGAAGGCAGGCTGGGGAGATACTTCCCAACCTTAACTACCTACAATGAGTTGAGTTTTTGTTGTGAATCGAGGCTTACTTAGCTTTCAAAATACAGCCCAGCAGAGACCACCAAGAGCCCTTTGTGTACTTAGAATCTGAAATGGGAGACTGTCTTGTGTAGCCACTTTTATTTGAGAAAGTGAAGGAAATGCCAGCAGAAAATTTGTCAAGAGTTGTGCTTTATTCCTCTAAACCTAAAATGCTTTCTATTTGGAGGAAATTTTTAAAGTTGTTGACATTTGTGAAAAGTGTTTAGCCCATCACCTGACAATCAGCCTGTATTTGATAAACACTGGTTCTGCTCCCAACAACAGAGAACTCTTGATGCAGGCATAGGAGTCTGAATCTAGATCTCTCTGTGGCATGGTAAACCCCCTGGCTGCCTGCTCTTCAGAGCAAATTCAGCTGAACCCAATGGTCTGAGGCATTTTCCCAGATGGCTTTCTGCAGATATTTCCAATACATTAGTGCTTCCATGTTCAAAGTAAATTATATTCGTTAGAAGGGTTTTTCACATCTTCTTATAAATCACTTACAGGCTGAGTGTGAGGCTTGTTCTCAGTATCACAAGTTCAAGGCTAGCCCAGGCTTGTTAGCAAGTCCCTGCCTTCAAAAAAAAAAAAAAAAAGAAAAAAAGAATGAAGTCAGGCACGGCAGCACATGCCTTAAGTCCTAATGCTTAGAAGGCAGAGGCAAGCAGATCTCTGTGAGTTCACTGCCATCCTGTTCTAAATGAGTTTCAGGACCACTATGACTACAAAGTAAGTCTCTGTCAAAAAAAAAACAAAAAAAAAAAAAAAAAAAGAAAAGAAAAGTCTAAATAAACAAGTGACATACTTTACAAAGAACATCTTTTTCCTTTCCTAAAATAATGAGTTTGGAAGCATTAATATCCAAGAAAGTTAAATGGGATTAACATTTACCTAAGAGATTTGAGTGGCAGAACCTAGGAAATACCACCTGGAGTCTAGTTCTGATAAGGCCTATGACCATCTGCAGGACTGTCAGTCTTCCCAGATCCACCCACTCCTAATTAACATAAATCCCAGCCTCCTCTGAAGAGGAGACACTTCCTACAACTAGAGTCCTAGTGTTCCTCGGTGTCACTTCCTTGAAGCCTTTTCTTTAAATCACGTTGTTTTGCTATCGTTCCAACCACTGTCAGCTCTTTTGTTCCAAGTTTCATCCACCCATCCATCTTCCAAAAGGGAAGGAGGAGGGAACTATTGTGTCAGATAAAAATGTTGGCAAAGCTTATGAAAACACATTCTTAAAGTATCTCTCATTTCAGAGAAACGAAGTAAAATGTATGAATTGTTTTCTGTTTCATGACTCAACAAAAATGATTCCTGGCTACAGGGAGGTATGTTAGTCACTATCTACATAAAACAAGTACTGAAACGTTCAACTGAGTGAAAAATAACTCCATTAGAAAAACAAACCTTGGTGAAGTATCTCCTCTGTAAAGGGCCCTGAACTTGGCCTGAAAAAAAAGAAAAAAATAATAAAAGAAAAAAAAGAGAAAGAAGGAAAGAATAACGGAGTTGTTACACATGCGCCAGGCTAATCTATCCAGGATTTAACAACGGCCAACGTCTTTGCCACCCTCTTATCATTTACCACATATGTCTGTCGAATACTTGAGATATGACTGTGTTAAATGCTCAGTGGATTGAGAAAACTTAGAGGAAAAGAAAGAATAGCCTGGGGGAGCCGTTCTGTTGGTAGTGTGCTCACCTACACAAGTGGGTGTGGGGACTCACAATCAGGAAGATTGAAGGTTCAAGGTCATCCAAGTTAGAAGGCAATCCAAGAGCCTGTCTCAGAGGGGATGGGAGGAGTTGAGAAGAAGGGGGGAGCGGGAGAGATGGCTCAGAAGGTAAGAGCTCTTTACTGTGAAAAACATAAGGATAGGAGTTCGAATCCTCAGTGCTCACATAAAAAGCCGGGCAGGATGTGTGCCTATAAGCTCAGCAGTGGGGGGCAAGATGGGCAGTTCCCAGGGCCACACTGGCTATCCAGGATAAAGCTGGAACACCCAGCTTCTGATTCAGTAAGAGTCCTTGTCTCAAAGCAGCAAGGTGGAGAGTGACAGCCGGGGCCTTTCTGTCACTGTCCTGTCACACTCAAAGTAGGACTAGAGGCCTATGCATTCACACCAGCAACATGTACTGAGAAGGACAAAAGAAAAAAGGCTCTAATGGACATGCTGCTCGCTAAGTTCACAATAAAGGCTGGTATCACTATCGTTATGGGTCATAATTCTAGCTTCCCAGGTATGGTGGAGCACAGGAGGCTGAAGCAGGAAGGTTGTTGAGTTTGAGACCTGCTTGGGTTACATTGTGAAATGATGTATGACAACGACAAGAATAAATTTAAGTTAAATGAGATGAAAAATCAATGTACAAAGTGACAGCAGAGAAAAGAGAAAGACAATGTGGTAGTTATTAAAGCAGTGCAATCAACACAGTTGGAAGAGAAGGAGGGAGGAGGAGAGAAGAGGAGGGAGGAAGAGGGAAGAGGAGGAGGGAGGAGGAGGGAGGAGGAGGAGGAGGGAGGAGGAGGGAGGAGGAGGAGGGGGGAGGAGGAGGGAGGAGGAGGTGGTGATGAGCTAGACCCCCTTAGCCACATGGACCATAGAGCCAGTTTGGGACTGGGAAACTCATGAGAAACAATAGCTCTAAGGAAAAGATAAATCCAGTTTGATTCTTATAAATTTAAAGGGGCATAAAAACATCTGAATATTATCATCTGGGTTACTGGATCAGTCCCTCCAAAATTCCACAGCAAAAAGTCTTTGGGTATCCTCCATTGTAAGGTAACATAAAGGATGAGTTTTCTCAGCAAAGACCAAGGGCAGGATTCAGGGAAATCGAAGTCTAGAAGGTTGCTTGATAACCATTCAGAACGTCAGCATATGGACTTACTTGGAAAAGGGAATAAATACAGGCTTCATTCAACTAAGCTGAAGCTCTAGGTAAGGGTTAATCCTCTCTGACTGGTGTCCTTATGAAGACAGAATTGGAATAGAGGCATGTGCTCAGGGAAAGCAGCACTGGACGATGGAGGCAGAGATCCGGGTGGGCAATGTTTTTATAGGCCAAGGAACCAAGCACGCAGTCCCGTGGACTCCCTCTTCTGACCTCCGGTGACAGCAGCTGGAGAAAGCCAGAAAAATGTGACAGCGCCAAATCAGAAACAAAAAAATAAACTTCAAAGGTCACAGCTGACGAGTCAGATGCTCTGAGACTAAGAAAAAAAATGGCTCTGGCAAAGCAATGGAGTCATTGGCAACCTTGAGAAGAACAGGCTGTAAGAGCCAAAGTGGAAACCAGATGGACAGGAGAAAGAAAGACAAAGTTTTCAAAACTCTGTAGAAGGTTAAGAGGAGCTGACGTGAGTTAACGTGGGATTACTGTGTTGTGTACATTTCTGCCCTTTCTACTTCTTTAGGCATAGTCTTGATATGTTGCCCAGGCTGACCTTGAACCCCTGATCTCAGGTCATCCTTCCACTTGAGCCTATGTAGTTGGGGCTATGGGTGCATGTGATCATGCTTGGCTCTGTGCAACTGTTTCATGGTGAGGTCAGATGACCACAGGAAGACTAAGGTTGGTTGCCCTTGGAGAAAGGACTTCACCTCAAACTGTGACACTTCTTTCACCTCTACCCTCAAGTTCTTGGGTTACAGATGTGGGCCACCAGGACCAGCTGAACAAAAGCTGGAGGAGAAGATGCCAAAGAGAATCAGAAGGAAGGAAAAGAGAGGAGAGGGTCCCTTCAGCATCGTGTTTTTCCACTTCCCAGAATGCTTGTCACGCTCTAACCTGGATCTGTTTGATCAGGAGATGGCAAGTCTTTAGGGAATACATAAAGTAGATATGTAAATCATCTGGGCCTCGATATACTGATCCGAGACACATGTCATAAATATGGAGGTGGAATTCCAATTCACTAGCTGTGTCTATTCTCAAGGCCCTATGAGCTCTCTGAGCTTTCCTTTCAAGCTTTTAGACCTGAAGAAAGAACAGGATTTCACATCTGTGCCTGGCCAAGTGACTTAAGATGGCCAAGCCATTTCCTGATGGGACTTGTGAGAAAAGCAGTAGAGCTCAAATGCCAATTCCTCACTGTAACTGTCTGCCTTTGGGCCACTGTCCCATGGCTGCTACCCAAATCTAAGAGAGACTGATATTATTTGACAAACAGCTAATAAACATCCAGTAGCTGGCGGCACTGTGCAGAGTACTGGGGTTAGAACAGTTGTAGTCGTTTCCGAAACATTTTTAAAGTATTTTTACAATCATTTCTTCAAACAATAGAGACTGACTCCCCTTCCTTTCAATGTTGGCCAGACTTGGTGACTCACTTCTGACAAGCAGATGTTGCAAAGGGCCATGTTTGACTTCTGAGAATAGGTCACAAAAGGCAAGGAATCCATCTTCCTCCTTTGTCAGTAATGGATCCATCACTTGCTTGAAGGAAACTAGTAACCGTATTGTGGGGTTCTGAGGTCATGCTCATGTGATGTGCCATCTTGGAAGTCTTTCAGATGCCTGTACCTTTGACTGACTTCATGATAGACCCCCCCAAAGGTACAACCACCCAGGCCTACTTCCAAATTCCCAACCTGTAGAGGCTATTAAGTGTCTGGGTTTTGTTTAATAAAATAAGATATAATAAGGTAAAAGCTAACGCGTTGGAACTGGACAAAACAAACAAACAGAAGGAAAAGAGCCCAAGAGAGGGCACAGGAAACAGAGACCCGCTCATTCTCACACTCAGAAATCCCCTTTTTAAAAAGCAACACTAAGCTGGAAGCCATAATACACACACAGAGGACCTGGTACAGACCCATGCAGGCCCTGTGGGTGCTGCCTCGCGAGGTCTCTGTGGGTTTGTAAGAGCTTTGCTCCTGTTGACTAGTTTTCTTGGTGTCCTCTATCCCCCCTGGCTATTATACTCTTTTCACCTCTTCAGGGGATTCCCTGAGCCCTGAGGGGAGGGATTTTATGGAGACCTCCCATTTAGAACTGAGCCTTCCAGATCTCTCACTCTCTGCATAATGGCTGCCTGTGAGTATTTGTTCCCATCTGCTGCAAGAGGAAGCCTCTCTAAAGCCTGCTGGACAAAGACATAGATGGATCTGCTTTTTTGGCTTGAGTCATCTGGTGTTGCTCTAACCCACTAAGGTGATTTATTAGGGATGCACACACTGAGAGAGGAGATAAACACAGTCCTGGTCCTCCTCATAGCAGATAATAACCTGCTGCTGAACAAATGTAGAAATAACGTAGTGAAGCCATGCCACTCAGCAAATATTAAAAGAGAGGAAGAGTAAGACAGGGAGGGAGAGGAGCAAGAAAAGAGACAGGGAAATGGCAGAATTTTTTTTTAATCACTAAATAAACACCAACAAAGTCTACATGGCTTAAAGCTTTGTAGTATTTATGACCTGGTCTATTTGATGCTAATATAATATAAAACATTAGGACTTCCTGCCTACACAAAGTGGGTGAGATTTGTTTTATAGATTGTATAGGCTGTGACGAGAAACTTAATTGGAGTTACATTGTCACCAAAAAAAAGTGGAATGGCTTTTTGTTATGACAAGACAAGCAAAGAGGCTGCCTCATAGTGGTGGGCTCTGGGGCTGTAAAAATCCAGTATATTCAGGTCAGGGGCTTCCATGGTGTCTTAATTGTTTTTATGTTGCTGTGATAAAACATCAGGACCAAGGCAACTTATAAAAGAAAGCATTTAATCTGGGGCTTCTAGTTCAAAGGATTAGAGCTCCAAAGAAGTAGATCAAAGAAAGGCATGGTGGCAGGAACAGCCGAGAGCTTACATCTTGATCCACAAACAGGAGGCAGAGGCATAGGAATGTCACAAGTCTACCCCAGCAACACACCTCCTCCAGCCAGGTCACACCCTCTAGTCCTTCCCAAACAGTTCCACTAACTGGGAGATCAAATACAAATTCAAATACACGAGCCTGTGAGGGCCATTCTCACTTATATTACCACACATAGCAGCCCAAACCTTCCACAAACCTTGGCGAATGGCAAGTAGAAACTCAGAGCCTTACAGAAAGAGCTGGTGTGCTAGAAGCAAAAGTCAGAACTGGGGTGGGGTGCTCTAGGAAGAGAGAGGCTCAGAGGCAGCCTAATGGCTGTGTTTCATATGGAGCAAATGGACTGGAGGGTTGCATACCATGAGGCTGAATACACCTCGCTTTCACTTATGCTAATTAACTAAGAGGCTCCAGCCGGTAAATGCAACCCATCTCCAATAGACCATCGCAGCCTTCTCCGTGGTCTGCCTGCAGCATGTGCCCTGTCCTGTGCATCCCACTTGTGAAATCTAAGGAGTCTTCTCTGCAGTCACCTCCCCGCTTCCCTGCCTTTCCCCATTCCGAGGAACAACCCTCCTCAGTCTAACTGCACCTGCCTTTCTATCACATCCCTCTTTACACCCATTCGGATAAACTCAAAGTCCAGAGGTCCCCTCATGTAACTTGCCTTTTCAGCCTCCAAATCCCTTCGCCCAAGTCATTGTGTCCACTTGGAAGCCCATTCCTCCACTCGACCAACTTGTTTTATTCTTTTTAAAAACAAATTATTTAAAGTCTATAGTTGTCGTCACACACACCAGAAGAGGGCATCAGATCCCATTACAGATGGTTGTGAGCCACCATGTGGTTGCTGGGATTTGAACTCAGGACCTCTGGAAGAGCAGTCAGTGCTCTTAACCACTGGACCATCTTGTTTTATTATGCTTCACAATAAAGATAATCTTAAGTGAGTTTCCTCTTTCTCTCTCTCTCTCTCTCTCTCTCTCTCTCTCTCTCTCTCTCTCACACACACACACACACACACACACACACAAACATACTCACACACACACAAACACACTCACACACGCACTCACACACACACAAACACACACTTTGAAAACATGCCCTTCAATCAATATAAACTATGGCTAGAAGGCTTGGCTTTTGGTCAGGTTTGGAATCTTGAGGTACCTCCCATTGCTTCCCGTTGATTTTAGGATATAGGTGCACATAGTTAACACAGACTGACCCCGTCTGCCTCACCAGACCAATTCCTTGCAACCTCTCTGCTCTCAGTGTCTCAGTCACAGGGGACAGCTTTCGGTTCCCTAAAAGTGTCTAGTTCTACAACCTCAATGCCCCACACTTGCCGTGTCTGCCTCTCACTCAGTCCACTGCCTTTGCCAAACAGATTCCTGTACATCCTTCTAGACTCAGATCAAACCTCAGGTCCAAATGCAAAATAACCTCTGCAGACCAGGTCCTGTCCACCCGTGTCATTCATGTTCTCACTGAGCTCTTTGTGCCTCTGTCACTGGTCTGATTTCATAAGTATGTAAATGTCCTAATTAGGGTTTCTATTGCTGTGATGAAACACCATGACCAGCTTGGGGAAGAAAGGGTTTCTTTGGCTCACGCTTCCACATCACTGCATCATCAAAGGGAGTCGAATGATAGGAAGTCAAACAGGGGAGGCAAGAACTCATCCAGAGGTCATGGAGCCATACTGCTCACTGGCTTGCTCCATGTGGCTGTCTGTTCAGTCTGCTGCTCTTGTTGTTCTTATAGAACCCCGAACCACTACCAAAGGGATGGCCCATCCAAAGTGATCTGAGAGGGCTGGAGAGGTGGCTCAGTGGTCAAGAGCACTGACTGCTCTTCCAGAGGTCCTGAGTTCAATTCCCAGCAACCACATGGTGGCTCGCAAAGTGATCTGAGCCCTCTACCATTAATCACTGAATTAAAAAAAAAAAAAATGCTCCACAGGTATGCCTAAAATCTGATCTTATGAAGAAATTTTCTTTATTGAGGCTCCCTCCTCTCTGAAGAGTCTAGTTTGTGTCAAGTTGACATAAAACTCTCCAGGACACTAAGGAATTTATAATCATTTGAGGGCAGAAAGATCGGCTATGCAGTCACGACAAATGAGGACCATAAAGAGCTGCTCAACAAATTTTCGAATTACAGAAGGAAGAAGGAAACAAGCCAGGGGAGGAGGAAAACAATCACAACTGCTAACGAAATCTAGATAGTATAAAAATGCCTAGTGCTATTTGTAGCATGGTGCGTCTGGTTCCCAGGATCTTCAAAGGTGCGCTGTTTTTCTTGAACCTAGTCTTCAGATCCGCCCGTCTCTTCTACTTGCGTGGGTTAGGAAGACATTGAACTGACCCACGGGTTTCATTGAGTGGTGCTTTAGTTTTTTTCTCTTGTGACTAAGGTCTTCAAATCGGACCGAAGCAGTCACCTAAGGAAGAGGCCTCACACTCCCCTGCGGCTTCTTCCCCTGGTCACTCTGGATGCCTGACTTTCTTCCTCCACAGCCCGGGGCTGCCCCCACTCACGGGGTCCACATTTCCAGGCAGGAAGGCGCGGAAGTGTAAAGGACAGGACACATGTGCCAATTGCACTCTTCGTCTGTTAAGAAAACAATGGCTTTCCTGGAAGCGCCCCACGCAGGAAGCGCCCACTTATCTCTCACTGACCAGACCTGGACTGTGAACATTCCAGATTTAAGAGGTTCGGAGAGATGCTTGCTCTGAAAAGCGTGTGCGCAACCCTGAACCCAGCCTGAGCTCTGGCGGTGAGCAAGGAAGGCTAGCTCTGAGTGTCTACCACGCTGCTGCCTCGGGCAAATATACCAGCTCTGTCCCATTTCAGAAGCCACAAAGGGAATGATCACTTCTCAAACTTGGGGCTTTTTTGTAACCTCAAAAATGCAGACCGTGCTCCCGCACGCAAGTGCGTGCACGCGAGTGTGTGTGTGTCTTTCTAAGCCAAGTAAATAAAAAATGGAATTATTCCATCAAATAAATGGTGGTTGGTGTATCTGTAACTTATTTCAATTTAAATCAAATGTGAAAAAGCCTTTCTGCCTTGAAATATTGTTCCTGTTACCAATCACACTTTGTCCTAAGAATCCCCTTTCAGGAAGGGAACTTGGCAAGAAGCTCGGGAGTGTGTTTAAGACAGGCTACCTGGAGGTGTTTCTCCTCGAGTGTGCAGTTTCCTCTTCATCCTTCATGAAGATATTTGTTCAGCTAGGAAGAGAAGAAGGGAGACTCTCCATCAGTCAGCTCTGCTGGGCGCTAGGAAGTCAGAAAGCAATGCAAGAGCTCATAATGCAAAAGAATAGCGCTGGTAGGATGTTCAACACAGCCCTCGGGGTACAAACCCGAATTCCTACCCTGAAACTCACATAAAGGAGCAAGGAGAGAAGTGACTTCACACGCTTGTCCTCTGATCTGCACACACCAATACACACCCTCTCCCCTATAATAATGATAATAATAATTTTTAATTAAGAGTACTAGGAACGAACTAGGGTAGAGCTCACTGGTAGAGAGCTTCCCTGGCGTGTATGAAAAGGTTGAGTTCCAAGCACCACACCCTCTTTTAAAAAAAAAGAAAAAGAAAAAAAGAGGTGAAATCATTTATGAGGGGAGAGGTTTTCTCAGCAAGGAAATGATACATTTGCTAACACACACAAGGGCCGATGAAGGATGAAACAAAGATGATAACAAACAGGACATGCCTTCGTGGGAGGAACTCGTTTTCAGCTGGTGTCATTGCCTTCATTAACCCAGTTCATCAGACATTTAGTGGCCAACCCCTCTGTGCCAGGAATTCCAGTGGACGTTATCGTTTTTCACCGCCTGGCCAAGACGGGGTGGGGGTGGGGTGTAAATTTTTCAAGACAAAACTTTGTAGGACACATAAGCACTTTATTTTATTTTTTAAGGATTTCTTTATTTATTATATATAAGTACACTGTCGCTGTCTTCAGACACACCAGAAGAGGACATCAGATCCCATTACAGATGGTCGTGAGCCACCATGTAGTGGCTGGGATTTGAACTCAGGACCTCTGGAGAAGAACAGTCAGTGCTCTTAACCTCTGAGCCATCTCTCCAGCCCACATAAGCACTTTATAAATAAAGATATTATGGTCTGGAAAACTAAACCACTCTCTATTGTTAGCAGTTGTTGTGATTGAATCTAAGACACCCGCTCCCTGTTTTCATGCTTTTAACTCTCATTTCCTAGCTGATGGCGCTATTGCAGGAAAATGTGTACTGTTGGGAGAAGGGCCTAGCAGTGGAAGCAGACTACTAGAGCTAGGTCTCTGGAGACCACAGCCAACCCGGTTCCTGATGCACTCTCTGCTCCCTGGTCCTCGGTGATGTGAATCAGCTCATCCACACACTCCCACAGCCGTGAAATGAACTACCCCACCACTGTCTTCCTCTCCCCAACCCAATGGACCAAAATCCTCTTAAAACCTAAGCCAAAATAAGTGTTTCCTTCCTTCGGTTGTTTCTGTGTGTGACAACAGTGTGGTTTCCACGGCTACAGCAGTGCAAGTATAATTAACGTGTAAATTAACTGAAGACAAAAGGCTAGGTCTTCCTAGCCTTGAATGAATGCACTCATCAGAACAAGTCCAAAACATCGCCAGGGAAGGAGTCCACCGACTATGTTGCAAAATGGACCAGCTTCCCTGTTGTTGCGTTCTGTTTGATCTTTGAAACTAACTTACCAAGTGCAAAGTCAAGCCATGCAAATAAATCTTCCCTGACTTCCCTAACTTTCTTTGTTATCACCGAGCGAGCGAGCGTGTGCCCCCGAATGGCTGAGAATTCCTCTTCATGACGTCTACGCTTCTACCTAATGCTATCACCCTACCCCTGTGGCTCCCCTCGGTGCACATTCCCCAAGGTGATCTTTGTTCGGTAACGCTTGGTTCTGGGGGGTTCTGCTGGGACAGCAGATGTTATAGCTCTCGGATGTCTCAATAAGGTACAGAAATAAGGTAGTGATGTTCGCAGCCCAACTGTTTGAAATGAAAAGGCCTGGACTGGCGTTTGCTCCTCTGCAGTTTACTGTGTGGCCTCTGTAAAATTATTTCTCAACCTTGAGCTTTAGGTTCATTGTATGATATGGATAACTGTAGATTGCTGTCTGTAAGCAGGTGAGGGCAGGTAAAGACGCGGTTAGCGCCTGTGAGTGGACGGTAGAAAAGGAGGGCGGGCACAGAGTTTTTGAGAGGTGGGAGAGATAGGAGAGAAGGGAGAAGGAAAG
Source organism: Micromys minutus (assembly GCF_963924665.1). NCBI lineage: Eukaryota > Metazoa > Chordata > Mammalia > Rodentia > Muridae > Micromys > Micromys minutus. Next base: position 23,226,717 of record NC_137971.1, read on the forward strand.
AAGAGAGAGGAAGAGAAGGACGACCCAGATCTGTGTGGCTTTAAATAGGCACAGGTAGCTGTGAATATCTAATAAGGGATGAACAATTTGTCTTATCTAGGTAGACAGTTTGTATTAATATCAGTTGGCTCTGAGTTTATTGTGTGGACGTTTTGTGGGGGCGAGAATTTACTGATATAAATCTGATTGATAAATTACAAGCCTCTAGAGTTTTGATTTTGCCGGGTTACATGGATTTATGACAGCTAACTGCAAGATAGGTGGTCCTTACACAGAGCTGGTGTGGCAGCGACCCACCGTGGGAATTAGATGGGCGGTCACTGCTGGGGCTAGCCATGTTGGCGACATCACCACTGGGGCCAGAGAGTGGCCAGCGATAGCGTGGCCTGGTGCATTCTCATTACATTTTTAATATTTACCACTACAGATAACTACCTGTTGTATCAGTGTGATATCAACTTTGTCACAACGCACTAAGTGACAGAAAACCCTTCACTGGTCTGCTCTGGTCTCAGTCTGTTATCGCTGTCTTTCTGCCAGGACTATCCAATGACTCGCCAACTTAAGGAACACAAGAGGAAAAAGGAGAGGAATCTGGTATAGAGTTGTTCCTTTGTCTACATGAATGTGGATCCACAAAAAGATTGGTATTCTAAACATCATGGGAATTGGTGTTGTTCAGGCAGAAATGCCCCATAAAGGTCACCATGGCAAAACTGGAGTCAATACTAGAAAGACAGTCTCTGCTGGTTGTATTCCTTTTCATTCAACTATTCATTGCTTTATATCTCGACCCATTTTTCATTCTGTAGTGAATTAACTGTTCACTTCCCACAGGTTTGTAAGATTTCTGTTGTTGTTGACATCCAGTTTTACTCTGTGGAGGTCAGATAGGACCCAGGATATTATTTCAGTGTTCTTGTATCTGTTGAGATTTGTATTTGTTTGTTTTTTGAGACAGGGTTTCTCTGTGTAGCCCTGGCTGTCTTGAAACTCACTCTGTAAACCAGGCTGGCCTCGAACTCACAGAGATCTGCCTGTCTCTGCCTCCTGTGTGCTGAATTTAAAGTCATGTACCACCACTGCCCAGCTGAGACTTGCTTTATTTTTAAATAAATAAAGTGTCAATTTTGGAGAAATTCCATCAGGTACAGAGAGGAAGGTATAGATTTTTGTGTTTGAGTGAAATATTCTGGAACTATCTATTAGGTCCACTTTGTTTCTAGAGTGAGTTAACTTCAACAATTCTATTTAGTTTTCATTTAAATGACCTGTGTGTTGATGAGAATAGAGTATTGAAGTCTCCTACTATTGATGTATGAGGGTCAATATGTGATTTAAGCTGTAACAGTGTTTTTTTAAGAAGTTGAGTTCCCTTGTGTTTTGTGAATATATATTAGTAGAATGTTACCTGGGTTGATTTTTTTCCCCCTTGATGAATATGTAATGTCCTTCCCTATTTCTTCTGAGTAGCTTTTGGTTAAAGTCTTCTTTGTCAGATATTGAAATGGCCACACCAGCTTGTTTCTTGGGTCCATTTGTCTGAAATATCTTTTTCTATCCTTTTACCCTGAGGTGATGTTTATCCTTGATGTTAAGATGTGTTTCTCGTATGCAGCAGCAGGATGGATCCTGTTTTCACGTCCATTCTGTCAGTCTATGTGTCTTTTTATTGGGGAATTAAGACCATTGATGTTGAGAGATGTCAGTGAGCAGTGTTTGTTGATTCCTGTGATTTTGTAGTTTTGTGTGTGTGTGTGTGTGTGTGTGTGTGTGTGTGTGTGTGTGTGTTCTTTTGACTTGCTGGTCTGGGATTTTTAATTCCTCATGTTTTCTTGGATGTGATTAACCTCTTTAGGATGGAGGGGGTTATTTGTTGGGGTTCTTTTTTTCCAATCATCTTCTGTAGGGCTGGGTTCATAGATAGATTTTGCTTAAATTTGGGTTTAGCATGAATATCTTTTTTTCTCCCTCTATTGTGATTGAAGGTTTTGTTGGATACAGTAGTCCAGGTTGGTATGTGAGATCTCTTACAGTCTGTAGAACATCTCCCCAGGCCCCTCTGGCTCTCTTGGAGTCTCATTGAGAAGTCAGATATAATTCCAATAGGTTTACCTTTATGTTACTTGGTCTTTTTTCCCTTGCATATTTTAATACTGTCTTTGTTCTATGCACTCGGTGGTTTGGTTATTATGTGCTGAGGGGAGTTCTTTTCTGGTCCAGACTATTTGGTGTTTTACATACTTCTTGTATTTTGATAGGTATCTCCTTCTTTAGGTTAGAAAATTTTCCTTCTGTGATTTTGTTGAAAATATTTTCTTTGCCTTTGACCTGGATTTATTCTCCTTCCTGTATTCCTGTTATTTATAGTTTTGGTCTTTTCATAATTACCCAGATTTCCTGGATGTTTTTGTAGGATTTTTTGGGGGAGGACGGGGTGCGGAATTCAACATTTTCTTTGATGGAGATATCTGTTTCTTCAATCTTATCTTTAATACCTAAGATTCTCTTTTCTATCAATAGTACTTACTCTGTTGGTGAGGCTTGCCTCTGAGGTTCAAGTTCCTAAATTTTTCATTTCCAGATTTTACTCAGTTTGGGTTTTCTTTATTGATTCTATTTTCACTTTCAGATCTTGTTTTATTCACTTCCTGTTTTGTGTGTGTGTGTGTTTGTATGTGTGTGTATGTGTGTATGTATGTGTGTGTATGTGTGTGTATGTGTGTATGTATGTGTGTGTATGTGTGTGTATGTGTGTGTGTATGTGTGTGTATGTGTGTGTATGTGTGTGTGTGTTTATTCACAGATTTCTTTAAGGTGTTTATTAATTTCCTATTTAAGGACATCTATCATATTCATAAAGACTATTTTAAGGTCTTTGTCTTATGTTTCAGCTATGTTGCAGTACTCAGGGCCTACTACTGTGGATGGGTTCTGGTAGAGACACCCTGGCTGTTTTTGATTGTGTTTTTACGTTGGTATATAGGCATCTAATTTGGGAAGACTAGATAATTCCAGGTGCTGATATCTGGTCTTGTCTTTGTTGGGTAGGTGTTTTGTTTCTTGGTTTCTGTTGCCCTTTCTGTTTCTTGGGAGGGTGTGGAAGCTGTGTGTTGCCTGGTAAGACATTCTTCTCTGATCCTGGTAGGTTTGACCACTGGGAATTCTGGGTAAAATGTGTTTCTAAGTATTGGGAGCTGATACTTTCGATTGGGGATGGGCTGCAGGAAGTAGTGAGGTCCACAGGAGGGAAGAAAGCAGGGTGTTTCACCAGGATCTCAATTCCCTGGGAATGTGGACAGAGAATAAGGAGAGATCACAACACATAGTCAGCTACAGGGCTGGGGATGAGACTGGGGACTGGATGTGGAGGAGGGGATGGAGAGGATGGAGAGAGACAATCTGAAGCTCACTTACCTGCTGCACTGGACTGCTTGCTTCTCCAAAGGCTTGGCTGGTGGGTCTCCAGAGAATGCCTGCTGGAGTTAGGGGCTGGGATAACAGGATAAGTGAGGGGAAGGCTGGAAGAGAAGATCTGTGTGATCAGCTGGAGATGGGGGCAAAGAAGGGGGGGTCACAGCAGGCGGTCCTCTACAGAGATGGGGGTGAGACTGTGGAATTGGATTTGGAGGAACAGAGGGAGAGGTGAAGGTCTGCAATTAACATACCTGCTTCCTTCTTCTTTCCTTTCTTTAAGGTGCACGGAGTGAGGTCTTCACGTATGTCTTTTGTAGTACACAATGAAATGATGATTAGAGTCAAACAAATCAGTGTATTATTGTTTCATAGCTGTATGTGCCTGCGGGAGGGGGTGCAAATGTGTTTTAAAATCTACTCTTCAGGAAAACGCCAGCACCCAAGAGGGCATTGCTAACTCTGGCTCTCCTTTTGCTCCTTAGCACTCTGAACTGTGACTGCAACTCTGTATCCTTTGCAAGACTAGGACTTGTTACCTGTAAAAGGCGGTAATGGCAGGACCTCCCTCCCAGGCCGATTGCGAAATCAAAAGAAAGAACATCTATAAAGTGCTTAAAATAGTTAATGGTAAGGTCCAAAACAAATATGAGTTTTATTACCGTGAGTTCGGTGACTTTGTCTTATAAAAAAAAAAAATTTAGGGGTGAATATGGGCTTCTCCTACTAAACTGAAATAACAGTTACAAACTTATTTAAAAACATAAAAAACAATTTTTTAAAAATAAAACCATTATTTTACTTGAACCTAAGTTGAAAAGTAATACTTGTGATCTTTGGACTGCAGACCTTGCCTGGTAGAGTGTGTTCTGTTGGTTTTCTGTCACTGTCCAAGATACCAGAAGTAAAGAAATTACAAGGAGATTACTTTGATTCCAGTTTCAGAGTTTTCAGTGTTATGCTGATAAAGCCAGAAACATGAGGCAGAGCAATTCTGTTCAGTTCATGTTGTCCATAAAATAGTAAGATGGAGGGGTTGGGGATCCAGTGGCTCTTCCAACGGGCACACCCCTAATGACCTAACTTCCTGCAGTGAGGCCCTACCTCCTGGAGGTCCTACCACTTTCCAGTGGTGCCACAAGCAGTCACTGGTGTCTGTGGGCCTTGGGGGAACATACAAGTTCCAGACCATAACCGCCTCCTGTCTGCAGAAAGCTATTCTCCACCCTGATCAAGTGGGGATCTTTGATTCTCCAAAACCCCACGATGCCCCACCTTGGCATCTCAGTGCTCTCTGATTACTGTCCTTTCTTATGGACAGCTAGGGTGAGAGGTGTGTGAATCACAAGTTAGTAAGAAAAAGGGGAAGATTCCGGATAGTCAGTCACATATAATGAGAGAAGCTGACATTTAAGGAGAGAAAGCTGAGGACAATTCCAACTTAGAGGAGACTGAAAATGGTTGTTCTTAGTGCTGGGATCAAACTCAGGAGCTAGTCCCAGCTAGACAAACTCTCTACCAGTGAATTACATTCCCAGCCCTACCCCACCCCTACGCCTTTATTTCCCTTGAGACAGGGTCTCTGTATCTGGCCCAGACTGACCTTGAATTCAAACTTAAGAGCCTCTTGACACTACTTCTAGTATTGAGACTGCAAGTACATTCTACCACACCAGGCTTGGAGATATTTTAACAGCAGCCTGCCACTTAGGCTGTGGGTTAGGAGACATACCTGACTGAACACATCTAAAACAGACGTGCATAGGTCACAGCAACAGGCAAGTGTTCAAGGCCCACTTTTACCGCTTGTTATATGACCTTGGATAACCCAACTGCCAGTGTCCCTTGCATAAAAGTGTGATAAATACGCCTGCTTTATAGGGCCGTGAAGAGAATAGAACAAAGCAGTGTACGCAACAGGCCCAGGACAACGCCTGCACATATGTGTGCTCGCCAAGGGGAAGCTATTAATACTCATATGCAAAAAATGAAACAGTGAGTGTGTTTTGTACGGAAACCTTCTGGGTTTATTCTTTGAGGGCTACACAGGTGGTATTGTTTTCTTCATCATTGTAAGTTGACTAAACATAACTCTAGAAATGAAGTCTAAGAAATTAGCCCATCTGGAAATCCTTACCAATTCTCTTTCCTTTCAGTTGGGGACTGGCAGGAAGTCTCCTGGGCATTGTTGTAAAGTTTGTGTCTTGAACCTATACTGTGTCTTTGTCTTTCCATTCTTAGTGTCAGCAAAACCTCGAGCCCACCCCTCCTCGCTCTGGTGGACGGGCAGGGGCCACATTAGTGAGAACAGCTTATGCCGGGTTCCAGCACAGGCGCGTTCTCCACATCCGCTGCTCCATAGACTTTCTCTCTAAATCAGTAACCAGCTGAAGAGACGAAAGTATGTTTCAGCAAGATGGCTTCAACGGGGCTCGTCTGATCCACGGGGACAGTCTGGATTCGGCTCACAGCTATTTCCCAGACTTCGATGACACTTAATAAATAAAGGTTTCAGTAATTATTGTCCAATTGGTTTTTAAATTATTACATTTATTTGTCAGCCTGTGGGTTTGTTGGGGGAGGAATGCATTTGACACAGTGTGTATTTGGGAGATTATGAACAACTTGCAGGAATAAATTCTCTCTTTCCACCGTGTGGCCCCTGAGCATTGAGCTTGTTGCACTTTTACTATCTGAGCCATATTGCCAGCTCACTGAATTGATTTTTGTCTGTTTTGTTTTGTTTTTTGAGACAGATCTCATGCAGGACTGGCTGTGCTTGAACTCCCTCTGTAACCAGGCTGGCCTCAAACTCAGAGCTCCAATTGCTTCTGCCTTCCAGACACTAGGATTAAAGGTCTAGGGATTGATTTTTTTTTTTTTAAGATTTATTTATTTATCTCATGTATATGAGTTCACTGTAGCTGTCTTCAGACACACCAGAAAACAGCATCGGATCCCATCACATATGGTTGTGAGCCACCATGTGGTTGCTGGGAATTGAACTCAGGACCTCTGGAAGAGCATCCAAGGACTCTTAACCACTGAGCCATCTCTCCAGCCCCCTAGGGATTGACTTTTAATAAAGGAATATTAGTGCCAATCGCTGCTTCCTTTCCACAATCATAATATCCTTTCATTTATAGCTTACACCAGAACAATACTTCATTTTTTTCTTTGAAACCCATAGAGCTGTGCAGGAGAAAAGGCAATAGAAAGGAAGTTTGGTTAAGATTATGACAAGCAACGTTTGCTCATTGAGAACATGGGCTTTGGATGCCTCCATGGTTCATTGTTCTGGTAGAGGACCAAGGTTCATCCCGTTCTCAGTGCTCACAAATGCCTGTAACTCTGGTCCCACCAGAGATCTAACTCCCCTTGGTCTCCAAGAGTATCTGCATGTACAGGGTGCACATAAACTCACACACACACACACACACACACACACACACACACACACAAATAAATAAAACGTAATCTTTCTTTTAAAGCATGAGTATTAGATATCAGATACCCACCTGAGCTAAGGACACAGAATAAACTGACTGACGTGTGTGTGTGTGTGTGTGTGTGTGTGTGTGTGTGTGTGTGCGCGCGCGCGTGTTATGTTTCCCTAATATAAGGCTAAGAAATGTCACCTGGCAGAGTTACTGAGAAAATAAGATGGCAGCATGGGGGCAAAGCATTTGGCACAATGTCTAACACATAGTAAATAATAAATGATTCCACACAGTGGGAGAACTGACTCCAAACTTGCCCTCTGACCTTTTACATGGTCCCCCTAGTCCATACACAAAATAAGTAACGGTAATTTTTTAAAAAGAAAACAATATTTTTAAAAAGGCATATTTCTCTAATCCTGTAGCCATGGACTTCGAGTGTTACTAGTGCATGGGATGCTGGAATCCCTACCCTCAGGAGCTTCTAGTCCAACTACATTAAATAGACATACAAATGCATATGCAATGATATGTAAACAGAAGAATTTACATAGAATACTTCCAAGGAAGGCTTCCTTGGTGTTAGTTAAGAAGGACATTTACAGACATGAAATCAGAGAGCTGAGAAGAGATAAATGACAGAGAGGAAGGACACAGGGTGTCTGGGTAGTTGGGGACTAAAGAGACATCTAGGGAAAGTAGTGCAGCTGTCAGTGCCTGCCTAGCATGCAAAACGCCCTGAGTTCAGTCCTCAGCACTTCAGGTGCCTGTAACCCCAACACTTGGGGAAGTGCACAGAAGAAGATCAGAAGCTCAAGGTTGGAACTGGAGAGATGGCTCAGTGGTTAAGGGCACTGACTGCTCTTCCAGAGGTCCTGAGTTCAATTCCCAGCAACCACATGGAGGCTCACAATGACCTGTAATGAGATATGATGCCCTCTTCTGGTGTGTCTGAAGACAGCTACAGTGTACTCACATAAACTCACAAACATAAAATAATTAAAAAAAAAAAAAAAAGAAAGAAAGAAAGAAAGAAAGAAAGAAAAAAGAAGTTCAAGGTTACCCTCAGTGAGTTTGAGGCCTCAGCTCCATGAGACCCACTGCCACTGCCCCACTACACACACACACACACACACACACACACACCTTGGGGATCCTGTTTGTTCTCAATCTGCTGAAAAGCCTCAAAGGGGTATGGCAGACCCAGGTGCCCATTAGAGAGCTCTTTGATCACAGAGAACAGACTGAAGGGGCATGTTTGTATATGAATGGATTTCTTTACAAGGATACACAGGAAATCAATAGAGTGGCGGTCTCTGGGTGTGGGAACTGGAAAACTAGACAAGGTTAGAGAGAGGCTTAATTTTCATGCTTTGTGCTTGGTCGTGAAGGATAATTTTGATTATTTTTGTGCACAGACAACTCAGCCACATACATCTAACCCAAGTCAGTGAGTGGTGTGTTCTTTACCCTGACTTCTTTCCCACCATGAAGTGCAAGGCACAGTCACCCTCCCTAGGGGCAGCAGATTTTTATTGTATCTGTTACTATATCTGTTCTTCAGAGTTCTGTGGTTTCTTTCATGGGGTCTCACTCTATCACGGAAACTGCTCTTGTCATGACAATTCTCTTGTCTCAGCTTCTCAAACACTGGGGTTACAGGCATGTAACCCCATATCTAGTGTATTATAGTTCAAAGAGCTTTCAACCAGCTTAGCCAGAGTGCTTCATCCTCCAAGTTAATCAGCCGTGGTACTTGGCTCTCCCCCCTCCCATGGTATTTATTTACCTCTGACCTTCCCTTAAGGATACAGCAGGGAGCTCAGCTTCAGACTCGGCAGAGGAGCACCACCAGCCAGCCAGAATGCACACCTACGGGTGCCAGCCTCTGATCTCCAAGGTGAAGACAGAACTACAGCGTGCTGGTGGCACAGGTGACTTCTTACTAGAGTCTCTTCTCTTCTGGCCTGAATTTACAGGAATAGTTGCCTGGTGGCCCCAAGCCAGGGATAGCTCAAGGATCTCTTTCAGCCATCCAGGGAGGAGACCCAGATGTAGTGAGCCATTTGACACAGCAGGTAAGGTCCTTTGGGCACTAAGGGTCTGTCTGATGCCAAATTCTTGGGATTTTCTGTCTCCCATTGCCACTTGCACTTCACTACAGAGGAACCAGGGGAACCTTCGCTCTGTGTTCTTCTTTTCCTTAGGCATTTCGGGTGTTCTGTTGATGGATTTTTCTATTGAAATAATAATAAAAAAAAAATCTCATTGTAAGAGAATAATAATTCCTTCTCTCAAAGCCAAAAATAAATTTAAGCCACATGTCACAAGTATATACTCATGTGTATGTAGTGTATGTACACACACACACACACACACACACACACACACACACACACACACCACACCACACACTTGGTCACCATTGAGTTACATAGCAGTCATATGGAAGGTAGACACATGACATATTTCAGCCTAAACCAGTGTTCTCTAGAGATCGATAGACTTCATCCCTGTTCTGCCTCTAGAGACATGGCCTTCTGGAAAACACAAGATTCCAGAGAATGCTGGAGTTTTGAAAGCTCATGAACCTTGAGGCACTGCCCATAACCAAATGTTCAGAAATGTGTGACTGCTCTAGAGAACTCTGGGGTGGATGCAGGGCTTTCCCAGGACTCATGGGGGCATTGCTCCAGGCTTGGGGTGGGTACAGTCTCTGAAGAAGGGACCTTGTGGGAGTTCCATCTTTAGGAAGTAATGTTTTTGCTTCATGGACCTCTAGACAGCAGCCGGTACAGAGGTTAATCTCTTCTTAGCAACCTGCTCAATGGCTTTCCTCCTTCCTCTTTCTCATCTTATTCAACACAGTTATTGGATGGCAACTTATGTAAAGATTGTCTCTATGGCCTGCAAGAATAAGGCTCATAAGAACTAGACAGACTCGCTGGTGGTGGGACTGCGGGTTATATTTTGGTTCTTCCCCATTTCTCTTTATTTCTGACACACACTTTTGCAGTGATGAAGGTTGCCTTGGTCCTTTTCAAGTTTGAGTTTTTTTATTATTGTTTTGTGGTGTGTGTGTGTGTGTGTGTGTGTGTGTGTGTGTGTGTGTGTGTGCCACCAAGAAATGAGAAACTATGATTTTCTGGTTTTCTATTGAAAATACAAAATGAGCCTCAAACAGAATTTTGAAAAACTAAGGTGTGGGTGCTACAAAGGATTTGGGTCCCTTCCCTTCTCCCCCTCCCCCACCATGTTCTTAAATGATTCAAAAGTTCAACTTTCTCTTAATTCTGCAGTTCATTCTCTACCCCCACCTTCGCCCCAACACCTGCTAGCTCGGTCACCCCCTTGAACCATATTCTTCACTTCAGCTGCCCTCAGTAAATTAACTTTCTAAACTGGGAAAGCAATACTCCACCCCGCTAAGCAGAGGCAGTTTCACTAAGACAGATGGAAACAGAAATGGACCACATTCACTTGGTGATTTGCATAGGGCCAGACACTGCAAGCTGGAGCCTCAGAACTCAACCAATGCGTTCTTAGAACTCCTGAAAAACCACCCCGCCTCTTTGTGCTCAAGTCTCACTTAGTGACCCTTCACCCCTTAAGGACCACAGCTAAATAATGGGGGGGGGGAAGGGGAATGTTGAAGTACACCCAAGAGTCACGCTGCCTTGGTTCAGCTCCTCATGTTGTCTCTTCAGCTCTGGAGACTCGGATAAATCACCTCATTAAACCTCTGTGCCCTCAACGCAAAGCAGTGACATCGGGACCTGGGTGGAATTGTGCCCGTGGCACTGATGGAGAATAGACCCTGTACCTGAGCTATTGTTAACATCAGTGACCCCGCCACTCCTTCCTAGGGGCTCTTGGCACTCATAGAAGTTTCTCAAACCTAGATTTCTGATTCAATTGAAAAAATACTTAACCTGTGGGTGTAACGGCCCATGGTTTCGGCTCAGAAGCTATGAGGATGACTTGAGCCCAGGAGATCAAGGCCAGACTAGGATCCCAGATAAGAAACAAAGCATTCACTTTATTTTGGGATGATTAGAAAAATTTTGTCTAGATTTCATCGAAGGTGTCACAGACATCAGGGAAAAGGAATTATGTTGATTGTTAAGCTATTCTTGAATGGCTCTGTACAGTGTTCTGTATGTAGAATAAAAAAGGGGGGGAGAGAAGGAAAAGAGACACTAAGGCTGGAACAAATGATCTTATTGCAGAAGGTCAGATGGCAGAGCCATCCATGAGAAAGAGCCCCTGAAGGAGGTCAGAGTTCAGTCATCTAAATTATGTTATGGACAAAGCTGGAGAGAAAGCTATGCTTTGTTATTTGAGATTCATAATTGTACATCTAGAAGATGGTTCTCAACTAGAGGCTTTGTTCCCAGGGAACATGCTACAACATGTGAAGATCTTTATCATGCTTGAGATGGGGGAAGGGGCTTCTGGTATCACTAGACAGAGAATCAATGTTTTACCTGCGCAGGACAAACCCTTACAACAGAGCTGTCCAGCCCCAAATGCCAGTGGGGTGGGAAGTCCCAAAATGGTGACTGTTCCCTGAAGGGTTTTTCAGTGTGTTTATATACCTTTGTTCCTTACAACAAGCAGTGTTCTCAGACTCAGTTCACCATGGCATCTCCCCTTCCTGCCATCGCCTTCAGGGCTCCTGCCTAAGGTCCTCATGTCTCTCAAAGGGAAAAGGAAGCAAAACGAAGAACAGGAAGGATAGCGGCAGCTATGTAAGCTGGTGGCTGTGTGACATCACAATGGAATCCCAGGCTCAGAAGGCTCCTCACCAATGCCCCTTTAGATAAGCCAACACTTTCCACTCAAATGGGCAGCCATACACACACACATGTACACACACATGTACACACACACACATGTACACACACACACACACACACACACACACAAGCAACACTAAAACAACAACAAAAATTTTATCAAGATATCAATCAGAAAGGCCTATCTTGACTCTTAGAGAATGATCTCGCCAATCAAACAATAGAGGAATGTGGCAGCTGCCTGTTGACCCTGGTAACTCAACACTACTACACGGTGGTAAACTGATAAATTTGCTTAAACGAATGTTTGCTTCCCTTTACTCTATGACTCTCTTGGATGTCTTGTTCTAAGAGGAGGAGCTTAGCTTCCAAGAATTTGAGTTCAAGCAAAGGAGGCTGCTCAGAGGAACTGAATCTTCCATGTGAGTGTATAGCCCCAGACTCTCGCCCCTTGAGGACGTAAAGCATATCCCTTCTTAGAAGCTGCCTCTCTGCTCACGTCAGCTAGGAGAGGAAATGGAAAAGCCTTCCCATGAAGCCAAGCGCACAGGGGCGGGGGAGGAGAGGGGGCAGGTAGGAGTACAAGGATGCTTCTCCAAATACAGTCCCTCTCAGAACTACTTGACTTTGGTAGCTAATGCAGGGCTGAGATGACTCAAGCGAACACAAATGGCATTCCAGAAAGTCAACTACCACAAATCAGGAGTTTCAGAAAAGCAATAGCTTGGCAGCATCTCCAGGAGCCATCGATGTGTGGCAAGGCTGATGGTTTAAGAACAGAACATATGTGGGCATGGTGGTGCGGGCCTTTAGTCCCCGCACTCATGAGGCAGAGGCAAGCAGACTGTTGTATATCTCAAGACAGTCTGGTCCATATAGTGAGTTCCAGGCCAGCCAGAGCTGCATAGCGGAAAGCCTTTCTCAGGAGTTCTAGAGCCTCTAAATACCCCCCCCCCAAAAAAAAAAAAAAACAATTCATAGGCCTTATGAAGCTCAAATAGAAGGAAGACCAAAATGTGGGTGCTTCAGTCCTTCTTAGAAGGGAGAACAAAATACTCATGGGAACAAATACAGGGACAAATAGAAGAGCAGGGACTGAAGAATAGATTGTTCAGAGACTGCCTCACCTGGGGGATCCATCCCATATGCAGCCACCAAACCCAGTCACTATTAGTGATGCCAAGAAGTGCTTGCTGACAGGAGCATGATATGGATGTCTCCTCAGAGGCTCTACCAGAGCGTTATTGATATAGATGAGGATGCTTGCAGCTAACCATTGGACTGAGCATGGGTACCCCAATGAAAGAGCTAGAGAAAGGACTGAAGAAGCTGTAAGGGTTTGCAACCCCATAGGAAGAACAACATTATCAACCAACCTCCCCTTCCCCCAAGAGCTCCCAGGGACAAAAACACCAACCAATGAGTATACATGGAGAGACCCATGGCCACAGTTGCATATGAGCTGAGGATGGCATTGTCTGGCATCAATGGGAGGAGAGGCCTTTGGTCCAAGAGAGTCTCATTTTCTCAGTGTAGGGGAATGCCAAGGCGCTGAGGTGGGAGTGGGTGGTTGGGAGAGGAAGTATCTTCATGGGAACAAGGGGAGAAGGCTAAAAGAAAAAAATGAATTCTAGGGCCAGTGAGAAGGTTCAGCTGGGAAAAAGCAATCTATGCCAAGCCTGAGTTCATCCTGGGAGCCCTGGGATTAGAAGTGCAAGTCTCACACTCAGCTGTTTCTGTGGGTGCTGGGAATCAAATTCAAGGACCCGAACTGTAAAGCAAGTTCTTCATTAACTGAGCCGCCTCTTCAGCCCAGACTGGCGACTGTTAACATCCTGCATCCTGTTTCATGATCCAGTATGTCTTGGGGAGAGGGTGGAACTGAGGTTTTGCTTTATTTTGGGGTGAGCATACATGTGACATTAGCCTGTGCATGTGCGGGTATGTCCATCTCTGGAACCCAGAGGTCAATGTCATGTGTCACCCTCTGACACCCGGACAGCATCTGTCTTAGTTGGGGTTTCTACTGCTATGACAAAACATCACATCCAGAAAGCAAGTTGAGAGGAAAGGGTTTGTTCTGCTTACACTGTTCACATTGCTGTTCCAAAGGAAGTCAGGACAGGAACTCAAGCAGAGCAGGAACCTGGAGGCAGGAGCTGATGCAGAGACATGGAGGGGAGCTGCTCACTGGCTTGATCCCTATGGCTTTCTCAGCCTGCTTTCTTATAAAACCCAGACCACTGTCCCTCTAGCCCCCAGTGACACACTTCCTCCATCCAAGTCATACCTCCTAACTCTCTCAAACAGCACCATCAACTGGGGACCAAATATTCAAATACCCAATACTGTGGGGACAGTCTCACTCAAACCACCAGATGTGGGTGCTGAGGATTGAACCTAGATGTATACTATACTCACTGGGACATCGCCCCTTGATAAACAGTGTTAGCAGTGTGGCCCTTGTGGGGTTACAGGGCATCTAGTGAACAAGATCTTGGATATTGCTTGGGTCTGTCCCACTGAACATTATTCACATGTTGAGATTCTGACTTCAATGGGCTGTTTGCAAGGTGTTGGAAAGTGATTGGGTCTTGAAAGTGAAGTTCTAGAGGTGGAAATAATGTGCCTGTGCCCTTTCTTCCCATCTTTCTCTCTATTCTCTATACTTGAGGGCACAGTAAAAAAAAAAAAAAAAAAAAAAAAATAGTCATGCATGTATCAGAGGGGGGTCTTACCCAGCACTGGAAGCATCAGCTCCTTGATCTTTGGCTCCTAGTCTCCAGAACGGCGAGGAATATACTCAGTCTACTCTAACTCGGTGGTGCTCGGACTGACCAAGCATACCAACAGAAGCAAACTGAAAATGTGGTGTGCACACAGGAACGTACTGACACCATCCTGCTGACTGCTGCTCAGGGTTCTACTCCACAGCCGCTGCCCCTGCTACCGCTGGCCTGTGCCTCACTCCACCTAGCAGAAGCTTCAGGCCCCTCCCAAAACTTGGCTTCCTCTTTTATTCCTCATCTTCTTTTCTTTCTTTCTTTTTTAAAAAGACTTGTTTATTTATTATATATAAGCACACTGTAGCTGTCTTCAGACACACAAGAAGAAAGCATCAGATCTCACTACAGGTGGTTGTGAGCCACCAGGTGGTTGCTGAGATTTGAACTCAGGACCTCTGGAAGAGCAGCCAGTGCTCTCAACCGCTGAGCCATCTCTCCAGCCCCTGATCTTCTTTTCTAAAGCTAGAGTAAGACTGACAGGGCCCCTCTCATAAGAAATCTTTGAGGGCAAGAGGATGGCTCACAACCACCTGTCACTTCAACTCCAGAGAACTGGATACACATTCGCGCTTGCTTGCACACACACACTTTTTCAATAAGTCTTGCGAAGCATTAATCAAAGAACCTCCATGATCCTTTACAAATTATCATATGCTATGAATAACAGTGACAGCAATAACTAACATTTGGTCAGTGATTATGCCAGGCCCACTATTAAAGCCTTCATAGACATTGGTCCTTTGGCCCCCACAGCAATATTGCAGACCTACTCCTATGAGTACTGTGGTAGTTTGAATAAAAATGGCCCTTATAGGCTCATAGGGAGTGGTACTATCTGGAGATGCAGCCTTGTTGAAGTGGGTGTGCTCTTGTTGGAGGAAATGTGTCACAAGGGTTGGGGGATGGGGTGGGTTGGGGGTGGGATGGGGTGGATAAGGGTAGGCTTTGAAGTTTCAGATGCTCAAACCAGGCCCAGTGTCTCTCTCTCTTCCTGCTGCCTGTCAATCCAGATGTAGAATTCTCAGCTACCTCTCCAGCACCAAATCTACCTGCATGCTGCCTTACTGCTGCTCATGACAATAATGGACTAAACCTCTGTGGTGGTTTGAATACTCTTGATCCATGGGTACTGGCACTATTAGGGGGTGTGACCTTATTGGAGTAGGCATGGCCTTGTTGGAAGAAGTGTGTCACTGTGGGGTGGGTTTTGAAGTCCTATGCTCAAGTCCTGCCCAATATGGAGGAGAGTCTCTCCTGGCTGCCTACAGAAGATAGTCCACTCCTGGCTTCCTTCAGATCAAGATGCAGAACTCTCAGCTCCTCCTCCAGCACCATGTCTGCCTGCAAACTGCCATACTTCCTGCCATGATGATAGGGAACCAGTAAGTCTGAGGAGCTGGTGATGTGGCTCTACACTAACGCTGTCACTTTTGCTGCCTAGCATGCAAAAGGCCTTGAGTCTGGCGCCTAGGACAGGGAGGAAATTAAGGGATTGAAGGAGAGAAGGAAGAGGTAGGGAAGGGGGAAGAAAGAGAGGGGAGGAAGAAAGGAAGGAGGGAGGAAGAAAAAGAACACTCAGGCTTTGGTACCTTCCTGCCACTGTAGTGCTTCAGCAAAAGGGCTGTCAGAAGCAAGCAGAAGCCAGGCAACTGGCAACCAAGGGAAACAGCCACTGACAAGCATCCCTCTTTCCCCGAGGGTGCACAGTTCTCTTTACGCCCATCACATTTTCTCACTGACTGGTATCAAGTGGGCCCTGGCTCAGGAAGTCAACTACACAGTGGTTCTCAACCTGTGGGTCCCCATAAAGACCATCTGAAAACACGCAGATTTTTACATTACTGATTCATAACAGTAGTCAAGTTACAGTTATGAAGTAGCAACAGAGATAATTTTATGGCTGGGGGTGGAGTCACCACAGCATGAGGAACTTTGTTAAAGGGTCACGGCATCAGGGAGGGTGAGGAACATGGCAGTGACAGTTTGAACAATATTACTGAATAAATAGACTTTACCGATTGCCGGGAGATGCGGGGTGGACGGCAGGCTCGCAGGGATGGCACAGAGAGGCAACCTGTTCATCCCGTCAGAGGAGAACTGAGGTCCACAAGTGGATTCATGCTTACATTTTGGAAAAGAGAGATCAGTATCCATATTTTGACCTATATTTATCTATAAGAAGTTTAGGTTTAAGAGACGCTGAGGACCTTAGCCTGAGTCACAGTGTTGACTTACAAGTTTACTGTTTCTGGCACCCCTTTGCTTTTTCTCTCTCAGGACTCCACATTTCTTCTTTTGTGGAACAACCCCCTCCCTTTTTTTTTTTTGCTCCAATCTCATGTGGACCTGCTAATCGGAAGTTACCAGTACACACCAGAGCTGGGATTTGAACCCAAGGGATCTGACTCATTCCACAGAAGTGGCTGTAGCCTGTTTCCTAGTGTCCAGATGTAACATTTTCAGTTACACATTATTTGAGGTTTGTTTATTATTCTAAACAGAGAGATCCACAACAGAACTCCTTCGCCATTTGAATATCCAGACACAAGGAACATGTTAGCTAAGATTTAAAGTTATGAGAAACGAAAGTTCTTCTCTCATAATGGGATAAGCTTCATTTTTAGTTTTAGGGTCTGTTTTTTTTTTTCAAGAGGATGCTAACCTAATTACCCCCCAGGACTATCAATTAAGAATCAAGAAGTATATTATGACTTAATTGTTCATTACTCAAAAGTGACACGGCCCTGTCGTTTGTTGCATGCTTTCCGTCTATCTAGGAGGATATTTGACTAAGCAATCAAGGATATTACCTAGCACAGCAGACGCAAGTACAGCCAGATAGGCCCTGCAATAACACTCAAGCAAGGTTGGCCGGGAGTGAGGGCACAGCACTTAGCTGCCCCTTCGGGTGTGTTTGCAGATACATTTGCGATTCCATGCCCAGTTTTTGACGTTAAGCATTAATCTGAAATGGGCACTGAAACATCAATAAAGTCTACATTTTGTCCCTTTTAATGAAAATGCCAGATATAGATTTAAAGCAAAACTAAACATTTGGCTTCAATATGTTCTACTCCAGTAAATTAGCTAGTGTTTGTCATCTTTTTTTAAAACACCGGGGATTTAATGCCTCATTTCACATGGTTTTGTTAGAGGCAGATAGAAAGCTGATAAACAACCCATTTGTTCAATTACAGTGGCCCCTTGTCACACTACTGAAGTTCGTCCTCAGAGCTCATTTCCTTTACCAACTGTCTTGGGAGGTGAAGAGGCTCACCCCTTTCAATCATTTGACTCAAGTGTAGCTCTGGCAAGCCTGCTTTCTCAGATGTCCCACACAGGTGCTGGATGGCAGCCCCAGAAATGAGTCTCAGGAAGCCCAAGAGTGTACCAGCCGGCCAGCCTCTCCTTTATTCTCTGCAGGTGCATTATGTCTGTGGGCTGGAGGCCAGCCTGGACTACATAAAGAGGTCTGGGTCAGCTACACAGCAGACCATTGTCTTTGTAAAACAACAACAACAACAATAATAAAGCATTATCCTCACCATGGCCTTGAGAGATCTATGTAATGACTTCCAATTTGAAAACTGAGACCCAAAGTTGAAACTGTATAGTCTACAGGGGACAGTCCTCAGATTTTAACACACTCCTATTCCTGCTGACATCTGGGGACTGCCTTTCTCTTCTCTCCTCAGAGGTGCAGTGTTTGACATTTAAGAGGATTCTAAATGCCACCTCTGCCAGGAAGTCACTTCTTGTAGCCTGCCATCGACTGTCCTGCTTATGTGGTTTTATGGCAGTGTATGCCTAAGTCCTAAGGGTATCTAAGTAAACCTAAGTATATCTAAGTCGCTATAAGAGAAAAACTGCCTTTTAGACACCCTTAATACATAGCAGGAGTCTCCTGCCAAAAGCACTCAAGGAGCATCTTTTGGTATCTTTATAAAGCAGATGATTTTCAGCATCATCTGATAGAAGGATAATGTATACCACAGTCACAGCAGCAAGTCTTGCAGTAGGCTGCCTTGAGGGCTCCCTGCATGAGCTCAGGAGAGCAACGAAGCCTCTCTGAGATTCAGACTTCTCACTGTTAGAAGTACAATAGTAACTACTTCAAAAAGTTTTCTCAAAGTTCAGTGACAGAGGAGCTGGAGAGATGACTCCACAGTTAAGAGCACTGGCTGTTCTTCTAGAGGACCTGAGTTCTATTCCCAGCACCCATATTCACAACCTTCTGGAACTCTAGTTCCAGGGGATCCAGTGCCCTCTTCTGGCTTCCACTGGCACTGCATTCATGTGGTACACAAATAAAACATATAGGCAAACGCTCTGTGGTGGTTTGAATATTCTTTGCCTATGGAAAGTGGCACTGTTAGAAAGTGTGGCCGTGTTGAGGTAGGTGTGGCCTTGTTGTAGGAAGTGTATCACTGCAGGGTTGGGCTTTGAGGTCCTATGTTCCAGTTCCCCCCCAGCTTGGAAGATACCCTTCTCCTGACTACCTGTGGAAGACAATTTCTTTCTGGCTGCCTTCACATTAAGACTTGGCTCCTCCAGCACCAAGTCTGCATGCACACTGCCATGCTTCCCACCATGATGATAATGAACCGAACCTCTGAAACTGTAAGTTATCTCCAACTAAATGTTTACCTTCATAAGAGTTACCTTGGTCATGGTGTCTCTTCACAGCAATAAAACCCTAAGACACACTCACACTTCTAAAATAAAATAAAATATTTCCAAAGTCCACTGTTGGAGGTGTACAGAGTCTTGGACTGGTGCCTGGTGCACAGACAATGCCAGATGAATACTAGTTATTATTTTTCTGAGGCTTGTAATTCTGTAGCATAAGCAAGAAGCTGTCATACTTTATTGTAGACAATTTTGTTTTCTTAGTTACTTACTGGTTTGTTTCTAAGATAGAATCCCCTACAAATCAGGCTGGCTTAAACTCCCTTATATAACCAAGAATGCCCTCAAATTCCAATGTTATCAATACTGATGACCAGAAAAGCTTCCTGGGATTAGCAAACTAGCTCTCCAAGTCTTGGGTACATATTGATTGAACACGTTTGCCTCCACATCCCAAGTACAGGTATGTGCTAACATCCCTGGCTGACTACATTCTAAAAATTGAAGAAGAAAAGAGGGACATTTAGTTTGCCTGAGTAAGAGCTGATCTGACAAAGTTCAGGGACATTTACTGATGACCTGTTACATAAGATCATTGGAAGAGAAATTACTTAAGACAGCCCAGGACCAGATATTGGCAAGCCTGGGACTTAACCACATGGCTAGAGTCCATAGTCCTCAGTCCCAGTCCTGTGTACTAACAGAAAGATTTCTGTGGAGATATAAAGCTATACAAATCCTGCTTTTATTTCCTTTCTGCTCCTCTTGATTTCACTCCCCAAGAGCTGGACTTACAGGTCCAGTTAGACACTGCCGGAGACTGAACCCAGGCTTCAAATGTGCTACTGAGCTACAACCTTCACCCATGAAGCTCATCTCTGAATGTGACTATTCAAAACCCTGCCCACTCACTGACACAAGCAACATGTTTTGCAAACCTGTTCAATCAATGTTTACCAAAGATTTGCATAGCTTGGAGAGTTAGCTTGCTAATCCCAGGAAGCTGTTCTGGCCATTTTTATGGATAAGTAACGAGAACATTATTGTTGATCATTAAGAGGAACATTGTTATGGATAACTAACAGGAACATTGTTGTGGATAACTAACAGGAATATTGTTGTGGATAACTAAGGAGAACATTGTTGTGGATAACTAAGGAGAACATTGTTGTGGATAACTAAGAGAAACGTTGTGGATAACTAAGGGAACATTGTTGTGGATAACTAAGGAGAACATTGTTGTGGATAACTAAGGAGAACATTGTTGTGGATAACTAAGGGAACATTGTTGTGGATAACTAAGGGAACATTGTTGTGGATAACTAAGGAGAACATTGTTGTGGATAACTAAGGGAACATTGTTGTAGATAACTAAAGGAACATTGTTGTGGATAACTAAGGGAACATTGTTGTGGATAACTAAGGGAACATTGTTGTGGATAACTAAGGAGAACATTGTTGTGGATAACTAAGAGAAACGTTGTGGATAACTAAGGGAACATTGTTGTGGATAACTAAGGAGAACATTGTTGTGGATAACTAAGAGAAACGTTGTGGATAACTAAGGGAACATTGTTGTGGATAACTAAGGGAACATTGTTGTGGATAACTAAGGGGAATATTGTTGTGGATAACTAAAGGAACATTGTTGTGGATAACTAAGGAACATTGTTGTGGATAACTAAAAGAAACATTGTTGTGGATAACTAAGGGAACATGGTTGTGGATAACTAAGGGAACATTGTTGTGGATAACTAAGGGGAACATTGTTGTGGATAACTAAGGGAACATTGTTGTGGATAACTAAGGGAACATGGTTGTGGATAACTAAGGAGAACATTGTTGTTGATAACTAAGGGGAGCATTGTTGTGAATATCTAAGGGGAACATTGTTGTGGATAACTAAGAGGAACATTGGTGTAGATAACTAAAGGAACATGGTTATGGATAACTAAGGGGAACATTTTTGTGGATAACTAAGGAGAACATTGTTGTGGATAACTAAGGGAACATTGTTGTGGATAACTAAGGGAACATTGTTATGGATAACTGACAGGCTGTTTCAAGAAGTGATAATGCCACTGGGCACAGAGAGCAGGCACCCAAAGTCCCACTCTCAAAACATACAGGACAGACCAGGGCCCAGAAGCTAAAGGCTTTTAATGAGAAGCCTAGGAATAACTTCTAACCACAAGGTGGGCCATAAAAAGGTTCCATCCAGCACTATTGTTCAACAACAGCATCACCTAAACAACTGACCCTACCCATAGCATCAAAGCCATTTGTAACTTTAGTGACCAGGAAAAGAGTTGTTACCAATTTTAGACAGATCAGGAGGTGCATATCAGAGTGAAATAACTCCTACTAAGACATAGCTCTCTCTCTCTATCTATCTATCTATCTATCTATCTATCTATCTATCTATCTATCTATCTCTGTGCCCTAAGTCCTCAGCAGCAGCGCACAAGCCTTAGTGTCTTTACTGAGAACCAAAGATGTTGAGATTGTGAAGAGTCACACTGTCACTAGCTGTTCAAAGTCACCTAGGGCTCCATATTTGCAGGGTCATTAGTAGACATCTGTAATGGCTTGTATATGCTTGGCCCAGGGAGTGGCACTATTAGGAGGTGTGGCCTTGTTGGAGTAGGTGTGTCACTGTGGGTATGGGCTTAAGACCCTCATCCTAGCTGCCTGGAAGCCAATCTTTCACTAGAAGCCTTCAGTTGAAGATGTAGAACTCTCAGCTCTGCCTGCGCCATGCCTGCCTGGATGCTGCCATATTCCCACCTTTATGATAATGGACTGAACTTCTGAACCTGTAAGCCAGCCCCAATTAAATATTGTCCTTATAGGAATCGCCTTGGTCATGGTGTCTGTTTACAGCAGTAAAACCCTAACTAAGACAGATATTGTACCAGGGACTGGGGTATTGCTGTGATAGGCCTGACCATGCTTTTGTTTGAAAGAATGTAAAGTTTGGGACTTTGGATTTGGAAAGCAGTGGAATGCTTTAAATGGAGCTCAATGGGCTGTTCTAGTAGGAATATAGAAGACTTTGTTCCTGAGAGTTCTTTTTAACATCTTCATCTGAAGGCTGCTAGTGGAAGACTGACTTCCAGGCAGTTAGAACGAGGTTCTTAAGACCACACCCACAGTGACATACTCTCCCTCTCTCCTTCTCTTTCTTTTTTTTTTTTTGGGGGGGGGGGGAGGCTGGTTCTTTTTTAATTTGGGTTTGTCTTTTGGTAGCTCTGACTGTCCTGGAACTCACTACTGTAGACCAAACTGACCTCCATTTCATCAGAGATAGGCCTGCCTCTGTCTCTGCCTCCCAAGTACTGAAATCAAAGGCACATAACACCATACCTGCCTTCTTAGTTACTTCTCCATTCCTGTGATAAAGCATCCTGGCCAGGGCAACTGGTTAAAAAAAAAAAAAAAAAAAAAAAAAGCATTTAATTGGGTTTAAGATTTCAGATTGTAGCAGGATGGGTTGTACACACCTTTGATACCAGAGGCAGGGTCAGATGTATCTCTGAGATGAGTTCCAGACCAGCTTGCTCTCCACAGTGAGTTTCAGGACACCCAGAGTTACAAAAAAAAAAAAAAAAAAAAAAAAAAAGTTTCAAGGATTAGCTTCCAAAATGGAGGAAAGTCCTGCCAGAAGGAACACAGTGAGACCTCAAATCTTGATCTGCACCCTAGTGACACACCCCCTTGAACAAGGCCGTATCTACTAATATTTTCCAAATACTCCAACCAGGAACCAAGTATTTAAATGTCAGATACTTATGGCAGACATCTTGCTCAAAGTACCATAGGCTCTGCTTGGTGCCCATGAGAAAGGCTGAAGGTGGATGATGGTACCCCAGCAAGCATTTGCCAAGGTGTGAAAATGGAGAAGATGTGCTAGACTCATCCTCCAAGACCCCTCCCTATAAGGATAAGATAGTGCTTGTCTGCCCTGACTGGGAGGGAGGGGCCTGTGCTCAGGGATAGACTCTGATTTTCATCCCAGGTTAGGGACCAAACACTCAGTTCAGTTCAGTCTGAACTGATCAGACCAGGGCTGGATGAGCGCATACACCAAGGTGGTCCAAGTGAGTTCGGAGACACTTCTCTCTCCTGAAGAATCTAAGGTGACAATTATGCAGGGAGACCCCCTTGGTGTTCAGAAGGACAAAGAGCTTGATAGAGATGACGAAGTTCTGAGGACACTGTTTAATACCTGGGCCACCAGGTAATTTAATTCAATACAGTTCTTTACAACAGCTAATACCGTTTGGAAGATCTTCTTCCAAGCCAATTTGGTATTTGTCACAATTCTATCATTATTGTTTCAAAAATACTTTATGAGAAAACATCCGTGTTCTTGTGGCAGAATTTGGACAACACGGCATTCTATGTAAATGAGAGGCGGGGGTAACAAAATTACAGAAGATTAAGTGGACTCCACCAAACAACTTTTTTGTTTTCTGTTTTGCTTTTGTTTTTTTGTTTTTTTGTTTTTTTTTTTTCTGCACAAGAAATCATTTTTTAACTAAAAAACTCCTACAGATTGGGAAAAACTATTTGCAAAGACATACATGAATAGATACAGTACCTGAAATATGAGATTATTGTAGGATCTGTATTACATATCCAGACATGGTAGTGGTAAGACATGCCTTTAATCTCAGCACTTGGGAGGCAAAGATTAATCATGTACATATATGTCAACGTGAAACCAATATATGCTAACAAAAGCATTAAATGAAAAATTAAGGTCTGGAGAGATGGCTCAGCAGTTGAGAACACCGACTACTCTTCCAGAGGTCCTGAGTTCAATTCCCAGCAACCACATGGTGGCTCACAACCATCTGTAATGGGATCTGATGCCCTCTTCTGGTGTGTCTGAGGACAGTGACAGTGTACTCATATACATAAAATGAATAAATAAATCTTTAAAAAAAAAGTTTCTCAGACCACATGAATCTCAAGAAAAAGGAAGACCAAAGTGCAGATGCTTCAGTCCTTTTCAGATGGGGGAACAAAAATATCCACAGGAGGAAATATGGAGACAAAGTTTGAGGCAGAGACTGAAGCAAAGGTCATCCAGAGACTGCCCCACCTGGAGATCCAGCCCATATACAGCCACTAAACCCAGACAATATTGCTGATGCCAAGAAGTGCATGCTGACAGGAGCCTGATATAGTTGTCTTCTGAGAGGCTCTGACAGATCATGACAAATACAGAGGTGGATGCTCACAGCCAACCACTGAACTGAGAACAGGGTCCCCAATGGAGGAGTTAGAGAAAGGATTGAAGGAGCAGAAGGGGTTTGCAACCCCATAAGAACAACAATACCAACCAACCAGAGCTCCCAGGGAAAACCACTATCCAAAGAGTAGAAATGGATGAACCCATGGCTCCAGCTTCATATGTAGCAGAAGATGGACATGTTGAAATCAATGGGAAAAGAAGCCCTTGGTCTTGCCAAGGCTCAATGCCCCAGTGTTGGGGAATGTCATATTGGGAGGGTGGTGGGGAACAAGCACCCTCACAGAAGTAGGGGGATGGGGTAGGAGGCTTATGGGGGGAGTGACATCTGAAATATAAATAAAATATATACAATAAAAGTAAAAAAAAAAGGAGTGCTTTAAAAAATAATATGGCTAGAAAGTGTGAAAAGTGTAATTTATGAATTCTGTAGTAGAGTTTTTATGCTTAGATAAACTATTTCAAATAGCAGTAGGGACAGGCTATAGTTCATTGGTGGGCACCAGGTTCTGTCTCTAACACCACATAAACCCTAGCAGTAGGGACAGGCTATAGTTCATTGGTGGGCACCAGGTTCTGTCTCTAACACCACATAAACCCAGTGTAGTATTGGTATTGTACATGTGTCACCCCAACACTGGGGAGGCAGAAGAAAGAAAATCATACTCAGCTACAGACAAAGTTGGTGAGCAGCCTGGACTAGTATCCTTGACCAAAATCAAAGGAAAAAAAAAAACTAAAATTTTGCTTATTAAAAAAATACATAACTTGTATACATGGTACTTCAAATAAAATTTTGAGCAATATAACTCTATGCAGATAAAACTGTACTGCAGTACTCCCCGTTCAGACAGGATGGCTAATAATGAATAATATAGGTCAAGAATATATATTAAATCTTATATAGGCTTAAATCCCCTGGTCCTGGAAAGCACTGAGTATTTCCTAATGCCTGAAATAATATCTAAACACAGACAGCTGCTTCCGGCAACATGGTGTCCCAGTGTCTTTAAAGACCTTAATGAGATGGAGCAATTGCTCGGCGAGGCTAACAATTTTACCTTTATTTAACCAAACGCCACCACATAGCATCATAGTTCGCCTCCACCTACGTAACATCAAGTCACTATGGGAGGCAGGTGTCTAAGAAACCACTTCCTCCGGACAGCTGAACCTATACTCAGGGGACATGTTTTTAAAGCATTCATTGAATTAGCCTGATCTAATTTACAATGGGAGGTGTGCCATAAGGATTCCACTTGAAGCTAAGGAAAATGGAAACTTTGCACGAGCCTGGTTTCTATTCTTTGTGATTTGTGAAATACTTTTGGAGAGTGGTTAAAAACATTTGGGTTTCCTGCTTCCTCTCGCCCAGAGGCGATGCTGGTAAAATAATAGTAATAGGCTGCCCCAAGCTGTGTGTTGTTGTTGTTGTTTTGTTCTCCTCTTCCTCTTCCTCTTCGTTCTTCCTCCTCCTCCTTGGACTGACACATTTTCTTTCTTTCTTTCTTTCTTTTTAATTTATTTATTTAATGTGAGAACACTGTCAGGGTTTCAGATCCCATTACAGATGGTTGTGAGCCACCACGTGGTTGCAGAGAATTGAACTCAGGACCTCTGGAAGAGCGGTCAGTGCTCTTAACCGCAGAGTCATCTCTCCAGCCCAAGATTGACACATTTTCAATAAAACTCTTGATTGAAATGAAGAGGCATGAATCAGACCTTGAATGAAATGGCCAAATTGAAAAGGAAAGACAGCCAATAAAAACCACAGAAGCACTTCCTCTTAAAATGTATGCTGTAAAAATGGGGAAGGCTCTTTGGGTGTTTATTTCAGTGTCTACAGGCTGCTGTGTCCCCACCCATTCAGATGCCTTCTACTCTCTCCGGCATTAGGACCTATGAGTGACTCTGTTCCTTGATCCATCCAGAAGTGTGTTTCCTGTGGCCATGGAATGGGAAATGTCATGATGATTCGGGGCTTGAGGAGGGAAGAAAATCTCTCTTTTGGGGAAGGCAGCTTTCGGTTTCATTGTGTCGTATGATAGTCATTAAAAGCTTTAATTAAAAGCCAAATGTGATATTTAATCAAGCCAAATGCAGTGCTGGATGCTGGTGACAAGGGAGCTACTTTTTAGAGCTCTTCGCAAAACAGACATTGAAGGATGACCCAAAACAAATACACTAGACAGTTTGGAACACGAATGACATGGACCAGAAGCAGGCAGGTTTTGAAGGCTCTGAAAGATAGATCGTGTGTATCAAAGTACTTCCACACAGCTGTAAAGAAAGATAAAATCATGAATTTGCAAGGCGGTGGATACAACCAGAAATTGTTCTGCTAAGCAAAATGAGCCCGGTTCCGAAAACTGCATGGAATCTAGTCCTAAAAGAATGCAGCTCCCTAAAAGTGTGCAGTTTAGGGAGTCAGAGGCAGGTGGGTTTCTGTGAGTTTGGGGCCAGAGGTGGGAACAGAAAGAGTAAAGGGGGGTACATGTGATAAAAATGGAGGCTGATTTAAAGAAGGAAGGGGGCTGGCCAGACCCAGGAGGGTGCATAGGGGAGTCAAGGGAGGGGGGATTAACGAAAGCAAACTAGGACCCACAGTTGTGAAGACCCCATGATAAAACCCATCTCCTTGTATACTAAAAAAAAAAAAAAAAAAAAAAGAAAGAAAGAAAAAAAATTAAAGTGAGATGTATTTATCCTCATTTCCCGCCAGAAAACAAGGAAATGGTGCTCCTTTGGGTTGGGTACC
Organism: Micromys minutus; assembly: GCF_963924665.1. Classification (NCBI taxonomy): domain Eukaryota; kingdom Metazoa; phylum Chordata; class Mammalia; order Rodentia; family Muridae; genus Micromys; species Micromys minutus. The sequence goes on from NC_137971.1 coordinate 23,253,803, forward strand.
AGGTGCTGCATCCACAAAAATTTCCTATCCCCACATTTTAATTCTAGGTGTGCATTAAGGCAAATGGTTAAACAAATGCACAGCAACAAATCCCATCCCGATACAACTGTCCTATGACTAAACAGAGCCAAGATGGTGGTTCATACCTGCAATCCCAGCAGGCACAAACGAAGGCAGGTGACCCAGCAGGTCAAGGTCATCCTGAGCTCCGGGTGAGTTTCAGACCAGAGGTAGGGAGGGAAACAGATGAGCACCGAACAAACCCTTTTCTCAGCCCCGGCAGACCCACCGCAGGGTCTGAATAAATGAGACCAGTAGATTCACTTCTCTGTGACAGTTTCTTTGCCTAGAAAACAGAAACGACCTCCGTGTTCCATGGGGATAGAACATGAAAAGATGTTACACAATATTTAGGTAAGGGTTTTTGTTTTCTTTTTCTTTTTTTTTTTTTTTTTTTTTGTGGCTGGTGTCTTTCATCCCAGAATTTGAGAGGCAGAGACAGGTAGATGGATATCTATGAGTTTAAGACCAGCCTGGACTACTTAGTGAGTTCCAGGAGAGCCAGGGCTACACAGAGAAACGCCATCAATAATAATACTAATAATACTATTACTAATAATCCCTTACATAATACTCGATAGAAAATGCATACCTAATATATGTTCATCTATTTGTTGAATCTACAGTTTCCAGAGCTGTGTTTCAGGCAGGAAAAGTGCAGCAGTGAATAAAAGAGGTAAAAACCCCGACTCTCAGTGAATATCAACAAAGAGACAGAGAACAAACAACTCAGTAAAAACATATATCCTGAGCCAGGGATGGTGGCTCATGTTTATACTCCCTGGAAGCATAGGCAGGTCAGTTCAAGCACAGCCTCATCTCTGTAGCCAGCCAGGGTTACAGACACACACACCTAGAAACATACATACACACATAGACACACAGATACGTACATACAGACATGCAAACACAGAGAAACACACAGACACACAGAGAGACACACATTATGTATATAATGTATTTGCTGGTGCTGGAGGTTGAATCTAGGGCCCCCTCATGTACCCATGGGGTATATCTCAACCTTCTACTTTTCTTTTTTGAGACAAGGTCTCTCTGAGTTGCCCAGGGTGGCTTGGAACTCATTCTATTGACCAGACAGGCCATGAACTTTCGATCTCCCTGTCTCAATCTCTTGAAAATGTTTCCTAGTGTAACAAATGAAAAAGGAATTGTGGACAGGGAGGATAGAGAAAAGGATTTTGTAGCTATACACAGGATGGCCAGGGGAGGCCGTGAATGTAAGGAGCCGGCCATGACATTACCCAGCAGATGGGGGCTCCAACACAAAGAGCCAAAGCCAGAACTCTGTGACTGGCAGGAGAACATAGATCGACAGTCTCTTATCCAAAATTCTAAAATCCACAAACCCTTGATAAGTAAAGTGACACTAATTCTTTCCCCTTCCACCTCCAGGCCCGAATTCCTGGGAATCCCTCTGATGAGCCACCATCCCATTTCCTTTCTTCAAATCAGGAGCCCTGGCTGACTCTGCCTGGTTCTCGGAAGCATCCGTATGTTCTCCAGGGGTACCGAGTGCCTTACAGCCAATCCATTCGGCTGCCATTTACCTTCTGCTTTGTACAACTTATCTTGGTTCCTCAATCCACGGAAGCCCTGTAGCCACAAGGTTGGAAGCTAAGTCTCCTGCCTTCATCACAGGATTCTCATGGACATGAGTAAGCTCTAAAGGAAAAATATAAACTTTGAAACAAGCAGGAAGTGGTGGCTTACACCTTTAATCCCAGCACTTGGGGAGCAGAGGCTGAGGCAGGTGGATCTCTGAGTTTGAAGCCAGTCCAGAACTACAGTGTGAGTTCCAGAACAGCCAGGACTACACAGAGGAACCCTGTCTCTAAAAACAAAAAGTTTTTATGAATACAGGGCAGGGACCTTTACTATGTAAACTCTTCTGGGCCTATTTATCTGCATATCTAAGGGTTTGGAGGTTTTGTTTGTTTTTTTTGGGGGGGTGGGGTTTTTTGGTTTTTGGGTGTTTTGTTTTGCTTTGTTTTGTTTGTGATGGCAATCTCCCCTTTCAAATTAAAAAGGAATCCTAAAGAAGGGTTAGAATATTCAGTGAATAAACTTTCTGTGGTGGAAATCAGCCCTCACAGGCTTTAATCCAGTAAAATCACCCTAAATTATCCATGACCTCCTCCTTCTCCTTAAAAAGAAAGATAAGAGCTATACAGGAAAACCCATCTGCAGTCTTGAAAACCTCAGTGGCCAACGGATGCTCCGAAGTCATGATCCTCTGCAGACAGGAAACGCCAGCTCCAAGCTCTCCCTCCCATAGCCGGCTGAGTCTGGAGAGATTTGTGTGTGTGTAGCTTCAGAAGATTCTGCAGCTGAGAATCCTGAACTTTGGCAATGGCATTCACTAGGCTCTAGGTACAGAGCCTCCTCTCAAGAGAGGTATCCAGAGGGCTGGAGGCAAGAATTCAGGTCCCCAGGCATCAAGGGAGGGGCATAGGACTTCTGCTTGCCTATCTCTAAGATAGTTACTACACTTCCCTGAAGCTGCGGTTTATGTGAACCTTGAAGTTCTGATAAGGAATCTTCTAAGTGCTTCATATTTAGATTTAACAATTCCAATAAACAAATAATCAAAGAACAAACAATTACTAGCCAAGTACAGAATCCAACTAGGGTTTCAAAAGACCCAACAAGATGAAAGGTATGTTAGAATGGTGTATGGTTATTTTGACCACACAATAACAAAGCTCCTATCCATTTCATATGGTGGCATCCAGAGTGGCTAATGTCCCATATTCTGTCCTGTGAAAGAGAGATATCATTACCTCTGGTCACAGATTCAGACAATCACGGATTACTGGATTTTAAAGAGAAATCATTCCCACAAGGCAGGATGGCTAGGGTGGGAATTTGGGTAGCTTCCATTTCTAGTTAAGGGCACTTTCCCCCAACTTAAGAAGTCCTCTTAAATCCTTGTCCTGTCCACACTTAACCAAGGTGCATATTCGCAGTGATAAAACCACAAAAGAGCGAGCTTGTCAGAAAGGTTGAAAGAGAGCAGGTACTTTCACTATCAGTGATGGTTTTCTCTTTTCCCACAAGATGCCTTATCAGCTTTCACCCCCGAGAAAAACCATAAAAAGAGAGGTCTTACGCAATAGTTCTCTAAATAAAATAGTACACGGTGGACTAGTCATCCTTAAAAGCGAGGTTGTGTAAGGAGTCAAAGTACATCATCCGGCAAAATCAATACCCTATTAAGTTAGGTAGGATTCTGGATATCAAAGAGCAACGGACTGAATAACTTAAAATATAAGCACATGACCCTGAGGATTAATCACACACTGTCATGGTGAAATTAGGACGATTCTTCCAATCATTAACGTTCTGCTTACAAAAGTGTGCTTTTCTGTTTGCCTTTCTGCTAAATGATAACCGTTTTTCAAGTTGAATCTCCTGATAAAGAGTTAAAAACAAGACAGGAGCTGTGCTATAAAGGTCATAGCTGCCGCTTCAACATGAAATAGCCAAAGGGCAAACAAATGAAAAATGTCTGGATTGTAGGAAGAATTTGTAAATATCCCCCTGGCAGTCTGTAACTTTATAAAAAGTCAATGGTAAGCTGGGATCTGAGAGCACGTCCTCCAACCGACACTCTCCAGTCCTAAGAACACGCTGTTTAGATTCAGAGCAACCTGAAGGGAACCTGGGCTAGCTTCCAATGGGAAAGTAGCATGTTTTCCTCAACCTGTCTACTTTAAAACAAGATTTCGCCCCTTAGCTTTTCTAATGGCAATCAATACTCAGGCTGCTGTGCCTAATAGTCATGGTACAGTTCCTGCAGAGTAAACATCACCCAGAGGTTATCTCCAGTATCGAAACACAGAGACCTCAGGATCCTTCCTAACTCCATATGAATGTCTCATTCTCCAAAACTTGGGATACAGACAGACCTTCAGACCAGACTGACTGTGGTCTTTGCCACTTCCATCTAACCTGTTAGGCAGGTCTGGAGCTCGGAGCCTGCGGCTGATAGGAAGCAAAAATTTCCCACTGGATGGAAGGCTCCTTTGGGCTCCAGCACTAAGATGTAAGAAGAGGGGACAATGTAGAATAGGAACTGAACGGGGTCTGGGAGCAATGGGAAGGGTCACATAGGTCAATCAGACCATTCTCCTGGAGTTCTGAGACCCAGAACTACAATTCCGAACTAGATCTTTAAGCCTCTGAGCCTACCCTCACCCTCTACCTAAGGACCGGCACGCAGTTTTTTTCTGGAACCCTGGTTTACCTGCATTTCCAGGGTCTGTCTTCGCCCACTGGACGTCCATGTGAGTGTCCAGTGTTCTTTGGACAGGTTCTGCCACAGGCTCTTCACTATACAACTAAAAGGCTTCATGCAGGCCAAAGTGGAAAAAGAATTTTCTGGGCCTCTCAAGTCTCTGTGGGAGGGCTGTCAGAACTGGGCTCTGCCAGACAGGTAGCTAGACTCAGATTAATACCACTTGTCAGAGCCCTGACCCACATCCACCTTTTTTATCAGCATTCTTCCTCGCTTTTCCCACAAGCACCCTTCCTGGACCCTACCCCACTCTTCTCAGCCATCAAATTCCTGACACTCCCAATGCTTCCTGCTTCTGCCTGCGGTCCCAACCCAGCACTGGTAGGAGTTAAGGGTGTGAGGCAGAGTGCTGGTCCCCCGGGCATCTCTCATGCTGTCAGTACCTCAGGGCAGCAGCCCTCAAATTCTCTCTGCCATGAGCTTTAATGTTCCCAGATTTTCTAAATTATCAACTGGAATCTGACAACCCCCCACCCTGCTATTCCAATCCATGCATTGCCCCAAGAGTACAGCAGCCAGGCTCCCGCTGAGGTAAGTGTGACACACTGTTGACTCACACTGGTCAAGGACGATGGCCGCACACACCAATCGATGGTGCTCCGTGGCAGATCCAACCCACCCTGCTCGGTCCCCAACACACACACACACACACACACAGGCCCCAGCAAAGAACGATAAAACTTATATTCTAGGAGCTGGGCACCCCATTCCCTATGGCAAGCACACATACCAAGGCTCTTCAGGTTGTCAGGTTTAGGTATTTTAACCAAAGAATGAGAATTCTAACAGGGTCATTCATCTGATGATGAGTGTATACGCAAGTTAATTCATTAAATTAAAAAAAAAAAGTCAAACATCGGTTTGGCAGGGTTTTTACAATGAGTAATTCGGTATACATACTATAGACATAGTTTCTATAAAACACTATCTACAATCTACTTACATGTAGTTGTCCTGCTATTTCTAGTTCTAGTGTGAGATCAGTCACAAGTGAGTCAGTTTCCCTGCCTGAAGGGACTGCTTCATCAGTTAACACCAGGGTCAGAGGCACTGGCCGAGCAAAACAAGATTAGAAGCACAGATACTAGGAGCCAAGTGCTCTGAAGTGGTTCTGGAGCTAAGGCAGCAATGTAAGACGTCATGCAAAAGTTGAGTGTGCCCTTTCAGAGTGTTCCATGAATCCCCAAATGTTAGCCCCCCTCTAAGTGCACCTCTCAAGTCCACGAAATAGCTACAGATTAAGGAAAAAGTCATTCAAGAACAGCTTCCTAAAATCTTTAAGGTTATAATTTAAGCTTTAGACAAAAGTTCAAATTACTTCTCACAAATAGAAATAATTCACTTTTAAAAAATGAGGTCACATTTAGTCACTTTATCAAAACAACTTAAAACTGGTATAGAAACCGTACGTTAAACCAAAATTAAGGTCTCAATGCATGTTTGTTAATTAGCCAGTGCACCAAATATTTTCAAAACACTAGAGGAATGATATTTCTTTCTCTTATAAATTTCCAGTTTGTCTGTAGCAAAACATTATTCTAAAGTCCAGTCTCTGAACAATGTCATGGCCGAAGATTGTCATCCAGCATTAAAGTAGCCTTTGTCACCCTCGATGTCCACTTCCTGGTCGGAATCCTCTGAGATCTCTGAGTCGGGGTCTTCCTGAGAGACTGGGGAGGGCGAACACTGAGAACTATCCAAAGAGGCACCTTTATTCTGTTCACTGGGCAAGTCTTGGCCCTGGTCACAGGACGTGTCCAAACTGTCCAACTCATCTTTTTTATTGCTTTGAGGATTCTCCTGGATGACAGGGATGAAGATGAAGATGAAGATGATGAGATGCAGGTGGTGAGAGTGAAGAGGTAACAATCAAAGTTGGTTCTTCCCCCATCCTTTAGGATGCCTACAAAGTTTACTTCAGCAGCAATCGTTTTTTAAAAATCTTTTTACTAAGAAGATACACTTGTGATTCGTTTCCCCACTTGAAAGAAGAGGGAAGAAGCACAGGAGAGAAAGAGTATACACTTATCACAGACCTATCAAGATTTGCAGAAGTTTAGAAGAGGGAAAAACAAAAAACAAAACAAAACAGTGACAAAAACCCTCAGTTCTATTCACACAGTAGTTCTCTTTCTTTGAACACTGCCCCAAACGGGGTTTTCTAGCATTTTAAAATAACAATTGTTAATGGCCAGGAGGAGGAGAAAAAGGAGAAGAAGGAAGAGGAGGAAGAGAAGAAGAAAAAGAACATAGACTTAAAAGTCTGCAAAATTATTAGATTGAATCCTTTCCGATTTGTTTTCTTAAGTAAATTTATGAGCACACATATAAATAAATATGTACCAAACTACAAAATCGTAGCAAAAAAAAAAAAATCACAGGACCAAAATAATATTGATAAAAGAGTTTGCAATTTGCTTAAAATCTAGGCAAGGTTTCTGGGGAAATGCTTTTCCATGTTGCATAGAAAGCATTGTTTCAAAAGTCTGTGGGAAACTAGTTCTAAGCCAAGTCCAGCCAGTGGATTTTTAAGCACGTAAATGTCTAATATGGATGTAGATATTTTATAGAAACTCTAGCATTCTCTAGTCACCAAGTTTGCAAAAGAGTTCAAGATTAGAGAGAGGGAATCCTCAAATACTTAAGAACAATGAAGCAACAGGAAGTAATCTCCTAGTTTCAAAATATTCTTTAGGTACAGAATTTAAAAAACAAAACAAAACAAAAACAAAAGAATGAGCAATACCATTTAAAATCCACATTTCCAAATAATTTTGTTTCAAACCTTTCTAACTGTTATTTAAAGCATTGGCAGTTGTCTGACAACTCTAGAAACATCCAGATTGAGACAGCAAAAACAAATCTTTAGCTCTAAGTCAACAGGGCTGCTCTGGAGGGTGACTTGGCCTTTCCTCTCTATGACATGTTTCTTAACAAGGTCATTGAAAGACTATTAGGAAGTTTAAGTCACTTTCCAAACAGGTGTGGACATTTTCTTTGTGTGTTTCATATTCATTTTAGGAGCTGGCAAAGGATGGGTAATAAACTTTTAAAACTCTTTGATATTTAAGTCTTCTTTCTTCAAAAAGTGCAAATAGGACTTAAAAGTGTTTGTGTCTTTATATTTACTGAGTCCTGCCCGGTTTTATTATGGGTGTGTAAATAAAAGAAACAATTAAGATATCCACTTAAGTCATTTACTGTCAATTACTTTATCTTTCCTGCGTTAATGAGATAAACAACATATGGGGTTTATAAAACAATTAGCCGGGCCAGCTTACTGACAAGTGTGTGAAACCCTGGCATAATGAATATAGGAACCCGCATTAGGTGCTTTTAGCATTAGTGACACCTGAGCAACTCATCCTGAATTTCAGCAGGAGTATTTGCTTTTTTAATCAAGGTGAAGAGGTTAAATAGTCTCTCAAATGACTTTTGCATACAACCTATAACAGGTCTCCGCATTTAGATAACATGATGCAAACATTTATTTCCATAGAAACAGAGCCAACGTCCATACCTGTTTCAATCTTCTCCATTTAGCTCGGCGATTCTGAAACCAGGTTTTGACCTACAGAAAAGCAAGCAGGTTTGCAGAAAGTCCCAAATCCCGAGGGACCTGGGGAGAAGGGACTGGGACTATGGGGCCCTGCAGTAGGGTCGGGGGTTTAAGATACCCACAGCGCAGTGGCTTTTCCTGCTAGCTCCATTGAAGCCAACAAGCCTGATGGTGTGTTTAGGGGGGCGTGGGGGATGCGGCTGACCTGTCTCTCGCTGAGCTGCAACATCTTGGCCAGACGCTTTCTCTCAGGTGGGGAGAGGTATTTCTGAGTCTCGAACTTCTTCTCCAACTCGATGGTTTGGTCGTTAGAAAACCTCACTTGACCACCTTTCCTTTTGTGCAGAGGTCGCTGTAGGAAGGGGCTCCAGAGCAAGGGTTTGCCTGTGGGCCAGAAGAGCGGTGGTTAACGAAGGCTCTGGGCCCCTCTGAACAGTCCCCGGACCTACCAGGTCCCAAGTGACACAATCAGGGAGGCCTGAAAGCAGACATGTTCCCAACACATACACTCTTCGGTATACGGCTCGTTTCCACACTCCCCACCAATGCACACAAAGTCGGCTAAACCGTTCGACCTCACAGACCGCCTCTGGATACTTAAGACTCCGCACTACCCGCCCAACACACCTGTGGCTAAATGCAAACAAATCTTTTCAACCCCAAAAGAACCCCTGCCGGGCTTAAACTTTATCTTATTCTTTTGCATGCACTAACTTTTGCAAAAGACGGGTGTGCACCTTTACGAGAGGAGCAGGGTAGTTACAGTCCCGGAGGCCTGGCTGCACAGAAGTGCTCGCAGGGCGCCAGTGTTAGGCCTCGAGTGGGGCCTCCAAAGTGGCAGGAGCGCGCCCCGGCCTCCGCCGATTTCACACTCCGCCTGCGGGGGCGGCCAGTTAAAGCCTCCCCCTGGGCTATGGCAACATTTCCGTCAATGTGTTTCCTGTTGGTCTGTCTCAAAAAAAAAAAAAAAAAAAAAAACCTTAGCTTCCTTCTGCTCAGGCCTAGCAGAAACCCAAGGAAACCAGGGCGAGCTCCTTGAAAACGTTTGCCCGGCACCGTCCTTCCCCAGAGGGTACAGAATTGGGGCCCGTCACACACTCACTCTGCACGCTGAGAATTTTAAATACAAATTTTACGTACAAAATTATAACACCCACACCCAAAATCCCTGTGGCGGCGAGAAGAGAGGAGCGCTGGAGGTTGCTCTTAATAATGCTGACATTAAAATGCCAATTTATTAAAATGTTAATTGTCTCCGAGGTCCCCAGTTAAGCTGCCAACCTGTTGACTTTAAGCTCTAGTGAGCCGGGTCTCTAGACCACCACCCCTCCTCCCCGGGCTACGAGGGACTGAGGCCCTGAACCCAGTCACCGTTTCTTTTTTATTTTTAAGAATGTTGTGGGAACAAGCCTCAAAAACCCCATGCAGTAAATGTGTAACTCTATCTGTTGTTCGGGGTCTGCACTTTCCTACTCCAAAGTGATGGCGGTGCGTCCGTCCGTCCGTCCGTCCCTAAGACCGCAGGCCTACACCTAAACATTTTGAAAGCTGGCACTGTTTTTTCGAGATTTTGCTTGCGTCAGGCTTCAGACTCGGTGCAAAACAGCCTCCAAAGATGGGGGGTGGGGGGAGGCAGAGAGGAAGCAACTGGTTATTTTAGCTGCCATAAAGTCACATCCCACACAGAGGAAATGAACAATATCAGAAAAACGGATCCTGGCTATCAGACGTCGAGTGTTTCCTGAATTTGTCTGTATTGAGGATGTCGATAAAATAATCAGCAGCGTGCACTACTCCGGGGGAAGGGTCTGCTTCATGCAGCCAGGAAAACACTTAACAGCTTCAGAAACCAGATTTACTCCTATCGAGAACTCAAGATTTCCTGTATGAACGGAAAGGGTCAGGCTCCTTCACTGCACAAGCTTGTTGAACCAAGCCCTGCCCAGGAACCGCCCGGGCCAGCAGCTCTCCCTGCCCTGCAGGGGCCAGGCTCGGGGCGCCCCGACGTCCTCTCCCCGGTGCTGCTCCCTAAGTGAATCCCTCCGGGGCAGACACGCGTGGCCAGGGCCGCGCCCTCCACCACTTCCCCGGGAGCCCCAGGTCTTTCCCGCTTGCCCCGATGTCTGCAAGGTGCAAGAGAAGCAATCTGAGTCGCCGAGCGGTCCCAGCACCCGCGGCGCGCCGCCCGGGCCCCGCGCCTCCTGTCCCCGCGCGCGCACCCGCGAGCCGCTTGCTCTGAGCGCTCGCCACAACTTTCCACTGCGCCTCCCGTCCGCCCCGGTCGCCTCCCGCGCGCTGCCACCCGCCGGGAGCGCCTTCCTCACGGAGGCCCTCGCTCGACCCCGGCCGCCTTACCCAAGGGGTCGTGGCGGAGTAGGGCGTGCGTGTAGTCGTTCACCGTCCGCGGGAACGGGTACAGAGGGCCTCCGAAGCCACTGGGGCCGTAGGCGGCGGCCAGCGCGGCGGCGGGGTGGTGCGAGAAGGCGGGGTGGACCGGCGTGGGCTCGTACACCGGGGTCCGGTAGGAGGACACGAGGCTGGTGAAGGAGGAGTTGGGGGACGGCAGCGTGGGAGTGGGCGTGGGGGCGGCGGGCCCGCGACCCAGGATGTCATCGATGTAGAAGGGCGTCGGGTGAGCGGGCTGCAGCAGCGGCGTGGGCGCGTACAGCGGCACTCCCACGGCGGGCGCTGCCGCGGGGCCCGGGTGCGGGAACTGCATGGCCAGCTGCGCAGCCCCTCGGAGAGAGCTGCCCGCCGGCGCCGCCGCGCTACATTTATTTGCGCTCTGCGCTCCCGGCGATAGGCTCGGGCGGCCGCGGGGTGGGGCCGCGCTCGGTCCCTTCCTGCCGCCAGGCCCTGCGGCCAATGGCGCTGGCCTCGGACTCGCCTCCGCCTCCGCCCTGACCCGCCCCCGCCGGCCCAGCTCCCGCCCCCGAGACGCACGGGCTGCGGAGCTCCGGGGACCCTCCGCCGGGGTGCTCCTCCGCCGCAGGCGCTCCCAGAGGCTCCAAGAGCCAAGAGTGCGACTGCGACCGTCGAAGAGAACACATAGTGTGCACCGGAGGGGCGGAATGGGGGGGCGGGGCGCGGATCCCAGCGGGATGGCGCCACTGCCGTAACTCCGGCAGCCGCTGGCACCTGGAGAAGCGATGGGACCCTGCGGACCAGGAAGCCGCCAGCAGGACTGCACCTTCGGATGCCAGAGCCACCTCCCAGGAGGTGCGCTTCTTGGAGTGACGGAGGCATTGTCTAGAACGGGTGGACCTCCGCAGCTCCGAGCGCTAAAGAAGACCCTAGTTAGCTGCGCCCCAGACGGGTACTGACAGCGAGACTCTATTTGGGGACTCCCCAACTCGGCCACCTCCCTGGATACTAACTGAATCTGGTCTAGACTAGTGTCAAGACAAGACTTTGATCGTCTGGCGCGGGACCCTGTTCTTCGATCCAGTGGGGGTGGGAGGTGCTCCTGGACCTCAGTCCCCGGGCCCTGAAGGACGCAGCCGCGCTCTGAGGTTTTACACGTGTTTTCTATTCAAAGTCGTGGCGCGCTGCTCAGTGTGTCAGCTCTGTGCGGCTTTGCTCGCCTCTGGGACAAAGGGGCATTTTCTTGATTGACGCCCTCCTGCGGTGACCACACCTTGAGTTGGGCAGTTTCTGCTGAGGTCTTCTCTTGATAGAAAAACTCCCTGACTTTTTTTCAATTGAGATATTACGTTTTATCCTTTGGAATTACATCTTCAGCTGCTATGGGACTGAAGGCGAAAGAGAAAACTGGTAGCCAGAGGACCTGCTTCCGAGTTTCACTTCACGCATTATTTTCTTAAGCAATCACTGTGCGTCATTAGTGTAGGAGAGAGGCAGTCTCTGCCCTGGTGGAAGCGGGATACGCACACAGTAACATATATACTAGGGAGAAATCATGGGTAAGGGTCGGAAACCTTAGGGAACTCGGGCCCCTCGTTTCGCGTAGAGGAGAGCATCACTGAGAAAGGGAAAGTCTTTCCAAAGGAAACAAAGTTTGAAAGATAAAGTAGGTGTCAACAACGAGCCTAGGATCTGAGTGACTCCAAGTCAGAGGAGCGCTGGAGTGCAGTCTCAAGTCGGGTTATTGCCCTGGGCTTTTCTCACCTGCCGGGTTTGGGACTTGATGTAGAAGTTCCTAACTGCTTGGGGATGGAGTCACCTACATCGTTCAGAATAATGACAGACAAAAGGCACTAGCACAGACAAACCAGTTAGTGTGAAGCGGGTTTTTTTTTTTTTTTTTTTTTTTTTTTTTTTTTTTTTTTTTTTTTTTGCATTAAATCCTTGGGGCCTAGTAAGGATATATTTTGTGTGTTCACTCTGAACCTTAGAAGGAAAACAAGGTTAACTTTGCCCCCCCCCCCGTCCCCATGAAGAGAGGGGCAGGGCTGGAAAGACCATAGACTTCTGAATACCTGGAGAACTGAACATGTGAGGTTTCTGGTGAGCTCAAAAACATCTTGGCCAGACAACAAACCGCTTGAAGAGGCTTCTAGTGGGCAAACTCCGGGTTATTTAAGCTTTCAAAAATATATCATCCGGGTGCTTAGCCTGGCAACTTGGGCTTCGATCCATGAAAGACATGGTGGAAGGGAGAACCGAATCCACAGTTCTCCTCTGCCCTCCGTCTGCTTGCGGTGACTCATTCATTATTTGCAACAGCGAAGCTTAGAAAATGCGTAGTAAATTATGCTATTTCTAAGTCCAGTGAATTCAAGTGAAATAAAGGAATGGTGGATGGGAAAGCTGGAGGAATGCCAGAACAAATATAAAACATTCGGGGCCAGTGAGGTGGCTCAGCCTATGGGAGATTGTCTCCCTAACGCAGCAAACATAAGGACACAAGTTCAAGTTCAAGCTTCCAACTAAGGGGTGGGGGGATCAGTGGAGGAGGGGGGAGATGGAAAGAGACTTCTACTGTAGCACCATGGCTGGGGTGTCCAAAACACACATCAAACACACTAATAATGAGACAGTTTTTAATGTAGCAAGTTTTATTGGTTCAGGAAAGACTACATTAGACACACACACAGGTGTTGAGTAGTACATTGAAGATGAGGATTCTGGTGAGTTCTTACAGAATTAACAGAACTCTTTGGATTTGGGGTGAAAATAGGAATAGATATGAATTGTACATAGATGAAAAAATTTCACCGGTACTGTTAGGTGTGATTTTGGTCTTGTGAATTAGATATTGGAAACCCACTAAGATGCAGACTGAAACATTTTAAGGCTGTGGGCCATAGTACCTGCAACCTTCACGAAGTTCACCGAACACACGTGCGTGGTTACTCATGAACACACCTGTGAATACATAAGTATACATAAAGAAGGGAATAAACCAAACATTCCAAAATGTTGACTGGTGAGTTTGGCTGAAGAACATACAGGTTTCTGCTGTGCTATAGTTTTAACTGCACGGCAGCTTTCGAAGTTTCCAGTCTAAAAACTTGAAAAGCAACCGTCTAGCACTGGGTCAGAGATAGCTCACCAGATAAAGACACTTGTCTCCAAGCCTGTGAATGCAATGGTGAGACATGGTGTCTGTGTGACCATACTTCGGTGCCCTTGCAAATGCAGGACAAGCCCAACAGTGATTGGAGAGCTGGCTTGGTGGGTACTTTACTTGCCGAGGACCCAGGTTCTGAGGGCGCTGCATGCATGCACACGGTGCTCATAAATTCAAGCAGGCTCACACACAAATAAGTGACAAAAAATAAACAAGGGGGGCTGGAGAGATGGCTCAGTGGTTAAGAGCTCTGACTGCTCTTCTGGAGGCCCAGAGTTCAATTCCCAGCAACCACATGGTGACTCACAGCCATCTTTAATGGGATCCAAAGCCCTCTTTTGGGGTGTCTGAAGACAGTAATAGTGTACTCATCTATACATAACATAAATAAATCTTAAAACAAACAAACAAAAAAAAGAAACATGGGGCTGAAGAGACAGCTCATTGTTTATGAGCACATGCCACTCCCGTGGAAGATCCAAGTTCAGTTCCCAGCTCCCTTTTCGGATGCTCACAGCTGCCTGTAACTCCAGTAATCCGACACTGTGCTCTAGCCTCTGTGAACATACCCCACGTGCAGGATTCACTTACATGGATTCTTTTGTTAGTTGGGTATTTATTACTGGGGGTCGAAGCCAGAGCCTTGAACATGCTAGACAAATGCTCTATGCTTTGCCTCCCTCAATTTACATCTACTTTTGAAACGGTCTTTTGTAGTAGCCCGGGCTGGTCTCCAATTCACCATTCATCCTTCGGCCACACTTCCCCATGTGCTGGGGTTACAGGTACATACATGCTCCTCCTGGTTTATATAGCGCTAAGAACCAAACCCAGAGCTTCATGCATGTTAGGCAATACCCCCCCCCCAAAAAAAAAAAAACAAAAAAACAAAAAACTATCAAGACCCCTTTGTTGTTTTGAGGCAGGGTCCTGCTAAGTTATCCAGGGTGAACTTGAACTTGAGGACCACCTGCCTCAATGTCTCCAATAATTAGAATTACAGGCATGAGCCACCACACCTGGTACCACTCAACTTTAAAAGCTTTATGTGTTGTTAATTATTCATTAGGTCTCTATACAACTGGAGACTGTGGTGGAGGGTTCTTACACAATCCGGTCTCCACAGGTGACTACTCTCATCACCTGCCCTGATGGAGAATTCAGTGTGGTTTAGGTTCCAGAAAGACTCTGGGGACCAAGCAAGTATTTGAAGTTCAAATGTGTCTTCAAAAATGGTATTTGATGTGTGTGTGTATATATATGTAATATAATATATGCACACATACATATACATATACAAACATAATATATATATATATTATTTGATATGTGTTATATATAAAATACATGCATGTTAATTGTATATAGTATATGCAATATATATACATAGTATATATACAAATAAATTGAACAGAAAAAAAATTTTTAAATGGTATTTGAATACCCAAAAACTGGTACCTCATTGAGCTAGCAGGAAACTGTTCTTCCTCGTGAAATATTTCCCCAACCTTCTGTTTGATCTTTTATACTTTTCTTTTCCACTTTCAGAATCACCGAATGGTTAATGCAGGTCACTTTTGTCCTTACCCAAACCCCTTTATTCTCCTCCTCTGGAACGTATAGGTTTATGGTCCTCGTTTATTCTGTGCTTGCTGCAGCTACCAGCCAAAAAGATGGAAATCTGAGAACCTTCCAAAAGTAAATATTAAGATGCTGGGGAGGGCTGGAGAGATGGCTCAGCGGTTAAGAGCACTGACTGCTCTTCCAGAGGTCCTGAGTTCAAATCCCAGCAACCACATGGTGGCCCACAGTCTTCTGTGATGGGATCTGATACCCTCCTCTGGTGTGTCTGAGGACAGGAATAATGTACTCACATACATCAAATCGGTAAATAAATCTTAAAAAGTTGCTGGGAAAATGACTAATGCATGACTGTGAGGTCGTCACCTGTTAAGGTGCATCTGCATCCGAATCCGAATCCCCGTCCATCCTTTCTCTGCTGCAGCCACAGACCCTGGAAAGTGGGTGGAGACCTCAGAGGTATTGGTTCTGACATTCCAACTCAGCTACATAATCCTCACCAGCAAATTGAAGCACTTAATTCTGCTAAACTATATAACACAGCCTTTTCAAAACCCAATAGATCCATGTCCACTTTGCTGTAGTTAAAAAAAAATTACAACCACATTTGTGAATGTCACATTTCGTGAACTACATAATTTTAATATCACTTGTGTAGGCTTTATAGTTTGTTTTATTGTTTTAAAAGTCATTTGGGGCTCTAAAAGAAGTCAGTTTTTCCAAAGTTGTCCTTATGATTTTTTTTTCACACAGTCAGAACTAATAAAACAAAACTGCTGTAGCTATTTAATTCAAAATCTCTTGGAGTTTCAATATTTTCTCTCTGCTGGATACTAAAACCAATAAGGCTACATGAGATTTTAATTATATGCCGAATTAAACAAGACTCGCCAAAAATTTGGTACCATTTATTTTAGTCACTGTTCTTGTGCAAGAGAATGAATTGTGCACGAGGAAATAGTTCTGACCCCGCACTCACCAACTGAGAACTTGGGCAAACTTCTGTAATTTGTTTTCAACAATTAAGTGTACGTAGAGTTAAATTCTCAAATTAACTGTGCTCGAACACATTAGTGTGATTTTGCTACCGAAACTTAGTTCTGTGTGCATTTACACTGAAAGGTGTATTTCCTTCAATTGTTGGGCTGAGTATATTAAGCCTCACATAAAATCATTTTTATCTTGTTTATTAATATTTGATAAAAAGCTAAGTAGGATTTTAGGTTTTTTTTTAAACCTAATATATCAAATACAGATATCTAGTCCGAGATGTGGATGGTATCAAAGCCTGGAAGAACAGAGGTGACGGGCAGATTCACCCACGTTCCCTTTCCACATTTTCTAAGCTACCACACACACTGCACAGCACTCTACCTCGGGTGGGTTTTACTGCCCACAGACTATATAGTTTATGGTATTTGTACAGTGTAAAATGTGATGAACTGAGTAATAAGCTCACTAAGTTTTATTTTTAATGGATACAAGGTATATGTAGGCGTTTCTCCCAGAGACTTATGTAGCGGTAGCTAGTAAGCACATAAAAAGATGTAGAGATGTTCAACACCATTAATCATCAGGGAAATAAATGCAAATCAAAACCACAAGAAGACATCACATTGCACAGGACAGCTATGAGACATTTGTAAAAACAAGGGTTGGTGGGGATGTAGTGTTTGTAATCCTTATGTCTTGGGGACAGCAATGTAAACTGAAGTGGGAAAGCAGTCTCCTTCTCAGCATGGTTAAACACAGTTACGGTTCTCATAAAACCAGGAGAAGGTTGGTTCCAGTGGGCTGCTATAGTTTTACCCTTAGGTTTAGACTCAAGAAGTAATAATGTATGTTCCCACAAAACCTTGTTTTTAGCAAGTATTCATACTTGCTAAACAATAGAAACACAGAATCCAAAACGAACACTCCAAATGTAGATACGTAAAAACGTGGTATATCTGCATAATATAATATTTTTAGCCAAGCATAGTGGAGCACACCCAGAAAAAGATTAAACTCGGGGGAGAGGTAGGTGGACCTATGAGTTTGAGGCCAACCTGGTCTACAGAGGGAAGTCCAAGTTGGGAAAACCTTCACAGAGAAACCACCGCTGAAAGAATCAAATATATGTATGTGTGTATATGTATATGTATTAGTCTCCCAACTGAACCCAGATCTCACCAGTAGGGCTAGTCTTGCCCTTGTCTCTCCTGGAATTACAAATAGGCTGCCATGTTCACCTGGTATTTATAAGGGCTCTGGGAACCCAAAAACAGGCGCTTGCTCAGTAAGTGCCTCAACCCACTAAGCTATCTCTCTCCAGCCCAGGGGGATAATAAGGGGTGAGTTGTATAGTATGTAAATTATCTCACTAAAATAGTATTTCACATTAGTAGTTTCCTTAATGGGGAAAGGATGTCATCTGGAAGCCTTGCATGTATAACCTAGAGTTTCAGCAAGCCTTACAACAGCAGAAGTGATATCTGAACAGATAATCTAAGTCTGAGGGCGTCCTGCCAGATTCCTAGGTGACAACCATTGAGAAGGTAGCAGAAATGATGAAGCAGAACTCATGGTGTTCTGCTTCAACCCCCAGAAAGATGGACTTGATTGTCAAGGATCAAAATGTCTGAAGGAAAAAAAAAAAGTCTAGATTCTGGTCTTGTTTTTTGTTGTTGTTGTTGTTTGTGTGTTTTAAGATTGCATGGAGTCATTTAGGAGACTACGAGGACCAAATGGCTCTACAAATTCTATTCTGAGAAGAAAGACAACCAATGTTGAAAGACCATGAGGAAGTCAAGGGACTCTGTGCTCTGGTGTGTGTGTGAGCCGTCTAGAAAGCCGGGAGGCATCCACAGGCAGCAGCAGTGAGCTCTCCCACTCTTTACCTGCTGGATCTGGAGGGACTGCACAACTCTCAATCAATGTTCGACTTCCGGAGATTGCATTTCTCCCAGCTGTGAAATGGACCCGGCGTGTGAAATTTGAATCATTTCAAATTGGATCATTAACAGATTCTGGGATTATTAGAACTTGGAAAATATTACTCACACGCAGGTCGGACCGAAAAGCAAAATTCCTAGCTGAAGTTATAGGTCTCAGAAACGAACAGGAAATGATAGAGGAAGGATGCGGACAACGGTGGGAAACAGCGATAAAACAGGAAGTGGTGTTAAGAAGCCCCCAGCTTTTGCCTTTTGAAATTTGAATCCAGTTGTTAAACAATCTGACATCCAGTAGGAGATTAATAGATATTTTTGAATCTTTAGGTGGGTGGGGGATCAATCTAAGGTCATTGGGCTTTTGTAGCAAAGTGCCTTTACCCACTAATTCACTTTGCTGGCTCTTGTGAATTTTGTTTTGTGATGCTGGTGATCAAACCCACATTCCCACACTCCACCACTGAGCTACACCAGTTTTCTTAGCATCTCTAGGCTCCTATTTCCTTACATGTAGCAATGGGTTAGATTAATGCTCTTTTCATGATTTGTTGTTGTGAATGTAAATATTATATTCTAGTTAGCCCATATAAAAGGCACACAATCCTGGTACTTTATTTACAAGCTGTAAGCCTAGATTGGGCAGGTTTGGGAAATATTCTTATATCCCAGCCGTATGTCCCTTGTTACTTGCTTGCTTGGTCACATGCTTATGGTCCATCCCTTCTCCTGGGGGCTCCTTTCTCTCCTTGTCTCTTCAGTTGCTCTCTCTGGAGACCTCTTACTCCATCCTCAAATCCTCCCTTTCTCACTTTACTGCCCAATCACAGGCTTTAGCCTTTTATTGATCAATTAACTTTAGGAGCAAAGTTTGCACAACAAAAGTTGGTGTGTGTGTGAGGGGGCTGGGGGAGAACTTGCTCATCTTGGGGCAACCAGATCTTGGGTACAGAATTTAGCATTTGAATACATAGCATCAGACCAACCCCAAATATATGAAGGTTAAATTCACTTTTAACATGTAAAGTTCTGGCATATAGCAAGCACTCAATAAATAGTTGCTGTCATGGGAATTTTAAACTTCTGCCACTGCCAATGATCCACAGGTTCTCCCAAGTCTTTTGGGCTAGAAGAGGCATTGGATCCTCTGGAACTGGAGTTACAGTTGTGAGCTGCTGTGAGGGTGCTGGGAATTGAACTCAGGTTCTCTGCAACAGTAACAAGTGCTCTTCCACTAAGCCATCTTCTCCAAGCTGTTTTTGAATCTCATTATGTAGCAGTGGCTGGCTTGTCTTCAAACTCACTGTTTCATCTGTCTCTACCTCCCAGGTGCTACAATTAAAGGCATGCAGCACTGTGCTCAATACACTAATATAGATTTATGTGTATGAGTGTTTCAAAAGCATGGATGTCTATGTATACACATCATGTATGTGCACTGCCTCTGGGGGCCAAATGAGGGCATCATACTCCCTGGAACTGGACTTAGAGGTGTTTATAAGCCACTATGCTGGGACTTTTGGAAGAGCAGCAAGTGTTCTTAACTGCCAAGCAGTCTCTTCTATTTATTCTTTTGTCCGTTTTCCCGAGACAGGTTTTCTCTGGCTGTCTTGGAACTTGCTCTGTAGATCAGGCTGGCTTTGAACTCAGAGACCTTCCTGCCTTTGTCTCCCATGTAACTGCTGCCTCTCAGCACCTAATTTTATTTTTTAAGTCATGTTCTGTGCAAAGAATATGAGATAGCCTCGTCATTGGTCTTTATAGGAAATTCAAGATTGCTAGCACTTATCAGTTCATATAGTACTAGCATTGATTTCTTTTAAAAAAAATCAGTTATTAAAAAGGAAGCCTACAGGGACTGGGTGATAACTCAGAGGTTAGGCGCACAGGCTGCTTTTGCAGAGTTTGATTCCCAGCACTCACACAGTGGCTCACAAACACCAGTTCCAGGGACCCAACATTGTCTTGCAGCTTCTGAGGACACTATATGAACATGGTGCACAGGCAGAGGCAGGCAAACCACACATAAAATAATGAAGTTGTTGTCTTGTTTTGTACTTTTTAAATCCTGATTTACCAAATCACCTAGTCTGTGATTCAATGTAGAATTAAAGGGAAAGCGTCACAGATGTGGCCCACCACTGCTGTGCCAGCAGAACCAAACCTCATGCCTCACTCAGGCTGGGCATATAGTGCAGTTAGCAGAGTGCTTGCCTAGCATGTGCCCTGATTCAATCCTCCAAATGAACCTGGCACTGGCCTGGAATCCCAACACAAGGTAATCCTTGGCTACAGAGAAACCAGCCTGGGCTACGTGAAACCCTGTCTCAAACAACCACTGGCCTCTTAGCTGGTTTTCCAAGCTAGGCATTAGTAGCGAGATTTTTAAATTCCCTTTCAAGCAAAGGATGCCAAAGATTAGATTAGTTCTAACAGGTTTCCAAATCCTATTGTCTTGGATCTTGTCATTGAGAAATCTACCTGGAAGGCACAAAATGGAACTAAAGTTAGCAAAACTGGTAAGAATACAGAATAGGTCAGTGGAAGGAATCTGGAAGGTGGGATCATTAGAAAAGGTATGGCCAGCAAGACCACTTCTGCTAAATGACCTTGATTAGATTACTAGGACCATCATGTCAGAGAGAACAATTCATGCAAATTGTCCTCTGACCTCTACCCATTTTCACAGTATGTGCAGTGCGCGCACACACACACACACACACACACCATGGCTCAGCAGTTAAAAACACATTATTACCAACGTAATAATTGCCTAAAGAGCCTTGCTTACAGAGGTTTTGCTTTATATGGTCATATTCTATGTTCAAAATCCACATGAGGGCATGAGTAGCTTTTCCTTTCCAATAACAAACTTGCAAGAAGCTTCTGTCTTCAGCTCTAGAGTTTCATTATACTGTGTGTTGATACTCCTGAGTTTATCTTGTCTGAAGCTCAATAAACTTCTTAATTGTATAGACTGCAAAGTTATAACACATCTGAAGTATTTTGAGCACTATGGCTTAAAAAAAAGGGGTCCCTTCTGTACCCCTAGCTGCTTTCTGGGGCTAGTTTTGCAAATATCTGTATGTTTGATGGTTGCATTGGATAACTTGGAAGAACACTTAACTTCACCCACCATCCACTACTTGCTCCCACTGAGCGCCGGAACTCAGTTGTCTTTAACTTTTTCAGCATTTTTATTAAAGATTTTTTTCAGCTTTTTTTTTTTTTTTAAGATTTATTTTATTTATATGAGTACAACATTGCTATCTTCAGACACACCAGAAGAGGGCATCAGATCTCATTACAGATGGTTGTGAGCCACCAGGTGGTTGCTGAGAATGGAACTCAGGACCTCTGGAAGAGCAGTCAGTGCTCTTAACCACTGAGCCATCTCTCCAGCCCCTTTCCAGCTCTTTTATAGTGGTTTCACCTATACTTACCTGTAGACTCTCAACTCGGGCAGTTTCCTGTATTACTTTGGCTCTTTGAGAATAACTAAGAGTTAGTTTTCAATTTTTGTCTAGTATTAAACTCCAGGCTGTCTTGAGCTTTGGATATTCCAGAATAGGATAACTATAACCAACATAATGCACTGTGCAAACACACATGGTAACACCCACCTGTGATCCTAGTAATAGGGAAGCAGAGGCAGGATAACAAGACATTGAAGCTTACCTTAGGCTACTTGGCAAGTTCAAAGCCAGCCTGGGACACATGAGACTGTCTCTTTAAAAAGGAGGGTGGAGGCAGTTTAGTGGGTAAGGGCACTTGTTACCCAACAGTGCAAACCTAAGGACCCACTCAATCCTGGCAACCCACAAAGGTTGAAGGAGGGAACCAACCACATGAAGTGGTCCCCTGACCTCCTCTGCACATATTGTAGACACATGCCCCTACCTCACACACAAATTAAATTCAGAGTAAGAATATCACAGAATTAAAAACAAACAAAACCTACACAATACCTCTCAAGTTTAAAATTCTAAAGTGAGAAATGACTGGGGATAGGTATGCCTGACCTGGTTTAAACATTACAGTATGTACCTATACCAGCCCCAAGCATTTCTAAAAACTGTTGTTTTTTGCTTAAAATTGTGACACCTTCAGGAAAAGCTGCCTGTTTCTACTTCTTTCTCCTGTGAATGAATGAATGATGCTTATTGCTTCCCACCATTCAGGCTGCTTTTGTTTTAAAGCCAAATGGTTTGAATATCATAATGTACTAACCAAACGTTAATTCTCCACTCAGCTTTGTCTCTGTTGCTTGCTATGACTGTAGGGACACAGTGACTTTTCTAAACTATATCAACAGAATTATTCTTGAAGAGCTATGGACATTTGCTACTCTTACAAGAGGACCTGCATTCAGGTCCCAGGATGTTGGCAGCTTACGACCACAGCTCCAGGGATAAAACTCCAGCTCTGGGCTATAAGGCCTCCTGGTCTCCAAGGACACCTGCACAAATACGCACACTGTCCACGCAATACACATATAGAAAATTTTTCATGAAGGTTCCTTGAAGACCAGACACCTAAAAGTAAAATCAAGAAAATAATATTTTGGCATTAGCTGTGTTGGGTCACTTTTTTTTTTAAGATTTATTTTATGTATGAGTACACTGTCACTGTCTTCAGACACACCAGAAGAGGGCATCAGATCCCATTACAGATGGTTGTGAGCCACCACGTGGTTGCTGGGAATTGAACTCAGGACCTCTGGAAGAGCAGCCAGTGCTCTTGACTGCTGAGACAGCTCTCCAGCCCTGGGTCACACTTTCAATGAATCCTCAGGCCATTTAACATCCACCTTCCCCTTCATTTTCTCGGCTCAAGCCTGCAGACTAGCCAGAAGCCATCTTGGAGCTCGGTGTGTGCTACTCACTTTGGGCATATTCATCATTTTCTATCAGCTCTAGGGCTACAGAAGCCTGTTGCTAGGCCCTGCTTGGCCGTGTTGTGGGGACTAGGGATCCAAATTCACATCCTCCTGCGTGTACCAGCAGAGCCAGCAGCTCCGGCCTACAGCTGCAACTCCATGCCTGTTGTAGATGCTTTAAGATGGAGAATGGGAAAAGATCAAATAAATTATCACTTCGGTTTGTCCTTTTTCTGACTTAGCACATGCTTGGTGGCTAAAGCTTTGACTGTTTTCAGAGTTCAGGTAAACGGGCAAAGTGCTAAATCTTTCACTTGATTTCCTCTAAGTCCTTAAAATTATCTACTAAGGCATTCTTGTTTGCTTGTTTTTGACAGGTTTCTACTATGTAGCCCAGGCTAGCCTTAAACTAGTCTTTCGGCTTCAGCCTACTGGGTTCCACAAATGGACCCTTTGCCACCATGCCATGCAATACTCCATTTTTTCTGATCTTATGCTTGGTTGATTGCCTGATATTGCACATGAAGATTTGTAGGCTAAGTTATAGCTTTGGGTATTACTTTTGCTACTTAGGGGCTTGTCAGGCAGTTAAACTAGTTGCAGTGCCATTCGCAAAGAATGGTGCCTGAGGCAAGATGACATGAGCTGTACTTCAGTTGTGTAAAGTGGGTCTCCTCCCCATTTACATATCACATCCAAGGTATATGAGCTTGGACTACACTGGAAGCGTGCCGTCTTCCTCGGTAGGACCTACGTAGAAGCCTGTTTTAGGAATTTCACCACTATAAACCTCTGCTAAATAAGAAATAATGGGCAAGTAAAGGAAACAAATGCCAGGGCTAGGGAGATGAAGAGTGCACACATGGTCCTAACTCCAGTTTCAGGGACCTTATGCCCTCTTTGGCCTCCAGGGACATGGAAGATGGAAAGTAGTGCACAAATATACAGGCAGACAGAACCAAAAAATTAAGATAATTTAATTAAAAAAGTTAAAAACAATTACCAATTAGAGATTTACCAAAAGCATATTAGATAATATCCACAGATCAGGTTGACATCTGTTCCCAGAGAAATTTATCCATTTTTCTTTTATTAAAATAACATTTCTGCTTCTACAGTGAGCTGGAGAAATGGCACAAGAAAATCAATTTCTTAAAGTAGCATCTTTTCTAATTTTCTACTAAGAGTTAGTTCTTAGTTACAAAATCATATCTCTAAAGCCAGGCATAGTGATGGTGCCTGTAACCCCAAGCCTTGGAAGGATGACAAAGGATTGTCCAAGCCAGCCTGAGCTACACAGTGAGACGGTGTCAAAAATATAAAAAGTCACATCACTCTGAACCGTATACACTGAACTTGATGTGACCACACTTACTCTCTGCATACATTCCTTTTAGGTACGTGCTCTGGTTCATCCTGAAATGCCCAACTTCTAGAAACAGGGTTGTCAGAAACAGCAAGGGTTAATATTTCAATAGAGAGAATGTATATATACATTTTTATTATATACAAAGAATAAAGATAAACAAAATAGAAGTTATAGTCATAATTGGTAGTTTGAAAAAAGTCTTATTTCTAAAAGATACAGGCCTTAGTGTAGGACCTCATAGGATGAGTTAGAGCTCCAGACAGGTCTCCAGTAGCAGCAGTTGACACTGCAGGGAGGTGATGACATGTGTCAGACCTCAGGAAGGAATGAGATGCACGCATATCAAGGGGAGGAACAAAGGAAGAGCAGGGAAGGAAGGGCACTTACAGGGTCAGGTTCATTTTTGACAGTGATTGTAGAGGTAATCAGTGAAATGTAAGATTTCTAGGTAAAACCCTCGGTTCTCATAATAAGGAAACCTTTCTGTGGGCCTGCAAATGGTTAAGTGACAGGAAAGGGAGAAGTGAGATGAAGACAAAATAGAAAAGGCTGGTTAGAGATTGGGAAACACACACTGAACTCAGCCTCAGCCAGAGAGCAAAGGAGATAGCATTCACCAATACAAGTCTAAGCCTGGAATAACGGTGTCCATATATTTGGTATTTAATTATATACAAGAAAAGTACTTACTTGTTACAGAAGAGCTCCTTTATATAAAAAGCTAGAAACACACATATATATTCAATGTGAATCCCAAATGGAACCCAACTTCCTACACACTTGGACTACAGGACTATAAAGAAGAACTTTCAATTCAACCACATTGACTGGGGCCTCACACAGTGGTCCCATTTTCATCTGTACATAGCTTCAGATTGTGGCGTCTCCGATTGTATTTTGAAGCCCACACCCTAGCCCTCAGATCAGCTAGAGGTTGATGGAGGCCCGCAGAGGCAGTCTGCTCTTGGAGATGGAGTGCTCCAAGGCCTCCTCCACTTTGGACTTCTCCACTGGGTTAAGGCCTCTGTTTTCCTTGTCTTTTCCATGTGGCTTTTTATGCTGTGGGTTTAAGGGGGAGAAATGAAGTCACAATAATGTAACATTTGGTAGACATTGTAACATTTTATTGTCAAAATTCTATGCATTAAAGGCAAAAGTTTAAATTAGAAAACCACAAAACACAAAGGTTCAATGCCAATTTGAGACAACTTAAAAAAACAAAACAAAAAAAACCCCAAGTAAAGTCTTTATTTTACTAGTAATGGAAGTAGGAAGAACTGCTTTTCTTTTTTTGCTTGGAGACAGGGTTTCTCTGTGTATAGCACACCTGGCTGTGCCTCCGGAGTGCTGGGATTAAAGGCATGTGCCAACAGTACCTTTCAAAAAATATTACTTTTTTGCATTATTTCTAAAACATAATTACAAATTTCCCTTTAAGACAGTGATTCTCAACCTCAAGTGACTCTGCCCCCTAGTGGACACAGGCGGATGTCCTGAGCCACTTTAGGTTAGCACAGATACAAGAGTCCTTCTAGCTCCAGGAACAACTGGCCATGGAAGTGTTAACCTGCAGGGAAGCTGACAACACACAACTGCCCAGTTTAAAATGTCAGCAGTGCTGCTTAGAGTAAGGAGATCTGTCACCACGAAGACTTACTTCTCTTCTATTGAAAATGTGTTTCAGGCTGGAGAGATGGCTCAGAGGTTAAGACCACTGACTGCTCTTCCAGAGGTCCTGAGTTTAAGTTCCAGCAACCACATGGTGGCTCACAACCATCTGTAATGGGATCCGATGCCCTCTTCTGATGTGTCTGAGGACAGCTACAGTGTACTTATATATAATAAGTAAATCTTTAAGAAAAAAAGGAAATGTGTCTCACACTCTACATCTCTGGGTTGAAGGCTAGTCAGGTCTCTAGAGCGAGGTCCAGGACAGCCAGAGCTACACAAAATCATGTCTCAAAAAAAAAAAAAAAAAAATAAAGTCTAAAATTTTAGACTCTAGAGATGTAACTTAATTACTCAACATGAATTCTAACCCCAGCACCAACAGGAACAAAAGCCACGAACAATAATAAAGAGTTGGGTTGCCTGTATGAGCAATGGTGTGGTGATGAGTGGATGTACCAGGCCAATAACAATACATAATATATATGCACACACACAATTATGTAAGTACACACACACATATAAATATAAAACATGTAAAAATATGTGTGTATAAAATATCAGCATAAATGCAGATATCATATGTCTTGCATAGGAAATTCTTATTTAATCTAGGCTCCTATCTTCAAAACCCAGGGAAAGCTGCCAGGCAAGACTTTCGGGCGTTTTTGAGTTGGACTCACTGTGTGATCCTGGCTGGCCTGGAATCATGATAAAGACAGACTTGAACTTGCGGAGATCAAACAGTTTCTGCTTCTACAGTGCTAGCACCACAGGTATGCGATGCCTCACTTGGCACCAGGCACTTTTGAACGGCTCATTCCTAACTGTGTTAAAAGGGCATGATGCCTCACGCCTGCAATTCCTAAGGCAGGAGGATTGGTAAATTCTAGGCTAGCCTGTTCTACCGAGCATGACTGTATAAAAGGAAAAGAAGGTGGTGGACATAGATCTGTCACATGGTGTGCATGGACAGCATCAGGGAGCTCAGGGGAGTAATGGACAAGGAGAGCGGCAAGGTGGGCGGGATAAGTCACTATGCAACTTATAGTCTCAATGTGTGCACACAAGGACCTACTGGGTACAGATACAGATAAAAGAAATAGAAGAGGCAGAAATGAGACAAAAATTACTAACGATTACTTTCTAGTTATATGTGATGTCAATTTTTACCTTTATGTGTTCTATAGAAGATTCCTTCATCACACTATGTACAGTTTACAGAAAAATTAACAAGCCATTAGAAAGGAGTGACTAAATTTTGTTGTTGTTCTACACCAAGAATACTGTGTTTTGTTACTGCTTTGTTTTTTAAAGACAGGTCTTGTTTTGTTAGCCTAAGCTAGCTCCGGCCTCAGCCTCAAGTGTGGAGGTTTCAGGTGTGTATCCTCATGTCTGGCTACTGCCTGGGTTAGGCATGATCCCTTTATATTAAGTAGTGAAGTCTGAGTGAACAGCATTATCGAGTACCTGGAAGAACGGAACACCTCCACTGGAAGAGCAATCCACACTGGTGTGTACACATGTCTCCTGACTCGAAAGCTCTTCAGTACTCTGCTCCAGAACCTCCGGCTCCTCATCCGCGTCCTAACATAAGGTGATGAGTGGGATCGTCATAGGGAGCAGGGTGTGGTGGGGCGTGCTTGACAATCCTAGCTCTCAGGAGGTCGAGAGAGAAGCTTTATATCAAAGTTAAACTTTGATAATTATTAGAAAAATTACAAAATATAAAGTATTGGCTTGTATTCTCTAATTTCTTAGCTTTTCTATATTATTAACTTTTCTATTGCTATTAACTACAGAGCACAAACTGAGGGCTTGATTGCCTTGCTTCTAATTGCAGCTTCATCTTTGTAATCTGAGACAAAAGATTCTTAGCTTGATCATTGTAAAGATGTGGTGGCCATTCCACAGGGTTACTGAAAGGCTTACATTAGCATGCACGGAAAGAACCTAGAACAGTGTCTGGCATGCAGTTCCTGCTTAAATACTGGGTTTTTCTAATTACTACTTACAAGCCTAATTAATTCAAAATTAATCAGATTAAAAGAAAGTCAGCCACTTTCACAGAAAGCAGCATAGGGCTGAAGAGTAAAAAGTAACATTCATTCCGTGAGATCAACCATAGGGACGGACTACCTAAATATCCTGTGGATATGGCAGCCCACCTGTCACCGCAGGACAGGGAGAGCTGGGAACTGGTAGCTCTGGGTTCAAGTGAGACTACTTCAGTGTGTACAGTGGAGAGTAGTCAACAAAGGGACTCAGAGTCAGCGTCCTGCCTTCTCACATGCACACATATTGAACGCACACTCCCACACACGTGTGCCCCCATGCGTGCAATAGTAAGGAAGCGTGTGAGGAAAAGTTCTAAACACGTGTGAAATGTACCGGACTGGTCTCTCTGGTGCTTTCTGGGCAATGTAGCATCATTAGTGGCTTGGGCTGCTTCTTCTGCAGCTGATCAAGGAGCTGTTCCCGCGGTTCAGTTCTCACAAGTGTTGAAGGATATAAATAAGTCTTTCTCTCTGGCGTCATACCTTTATAGCAGACATTAGAAAAGCAGGGGAAATTAAATATGAAATACAGCTTTCAAATACTTTCAGGTAACTTGTCTTCCAAAAACAGTGATTTTCATATATCTTTTTTTATCTGCCAGGCACATACTGGTTGAAGCTAACAATATTTTGTTATCTTTAATAGATCTCAAAATTCTCAAAATTCATCCTACCTCTAAAAATGTTTTCCTTTCTAAGGAAGGACAAAAGATGTATTAGGCTTATGAAAAATTTTGGATCCTCTGAGAAATAGAATTAAAAGTTTTACCAGCTTTGAAAGAAGTTATTTCATTATAAATTTGGTGCAATGGCTGGCTCTTAACACAATTCTATTTCTTTATTTGCCTTTTCATATAACATTTCATTTTCATTGATAGCTAATGATAAATCTGAAAGACTGAAGAAGCTAAATAAACCAATATTCTTTAGTACAAACTCCTTACGATTACTTCTTTAAAAGGAACTTTGAGGTGTAATTTATATGTCACAAAAACCATTCAAAAAAGTGTACAATACAATGACTTTACAATGCAATGAGGATCAATTATTAATATGTGATCAGGGTAGTTTATCCATCTTTGCCATTTCTGATCTCAAAAACCAGTGATTTTTAAATGATGCCAGTCATTTAAATAAGAGAAGGGTGTGGAAACAGTTGTGCAATGCATGGAGTTTTGCATTAAACAAGAACTAGCATCTATACTCATCTGGCACATTTGGCATTAAAACATCCTTTTAGACACACTGCTGACTAGTCAGTTTTATTTGTTTTAATAAATTTTGGTTTCAGTTTGGTTTTTTGAGTCAGGAGCTCTTGTAGCCCAGGATGACACCAAGTTTATTCTAAAGCTAAAGATGACCTAGATCCTGATCTTCCTACCCCTTCCTCTGAGTGCTATCATAAAATGTTGCCACCACACCCAACAATTTATTCTTTTCTCTTTCATCAGTCTTGCTATGTAGCCCAGGATAGTCTCCAAGTGACAATTTTCTTTCCTCAGCCCCCTGAGGAAAATAAATTATAAAATTTCATAAACAATCAGATGTCTAGTTTGTTTATATGCATGCTTTTAAGTTATACCAGGCTTCAAAAATGCCTTTTCTGGGCTGGAGAGATGGTTCAAAGGTCAAGAGCACTAGCTGCTCTTCTAGAAGTCCCGAGTTCAATTCCCAGGACTACATGGTGGCTCACAACCATCTGTAATGAGATCTGGTGCCTTCTTCTGACCTACAGGCATGCATGCATATAAATAAATCTTAATGTAAAGTGGGAGAAAATCCATTGGGGATTGGAGAGGTGGCTCAGTGGTTCAGGATACATTAGTCTTCCAAAGGACCAGAGTTCAATTCCCAGCACCCACACTCATTCCTACCACTACTTCCAGCTCCAGAGGGATCCCTTCATCTGGCCTCCAAAGGTGCTGCAATCAAGTGCACATATCCACCCACCCGAGACCCACATAAGTAAAAATAACATACCTGTTGGGATATCTAGTTTTAGATCCTGTTGCAGAAAGCAATTAAGCTTTGATAAGCCAGTTTTTATAGTTTCATCAAGCTCTCGGCTTCCTGCTTTAAATTTTTCTTCATCAGAAGTTATCTGAACAACAAAAGAGCTGTGCTGGTTCTCAATAGCTGTTCTGTGTCCTCTTATTTTTTCAGAGATCTCTGAACTTGAAGCTTCACAACATCCATTTACAAACTGTAAAGGACAAAAGCAAGCTTTTATTATAAAATGTGTAAGCACTTTTAGCCACATATCATTTTTACTACCTCGAAACTTCTCAGAATACAAGTTTTAAAAACTCATACAAAAGTAGAGAGAACAACACAATTAGCTCCTATATTCACTGCACAACATGGGTACCAGGACCTGAAAGCACTCTGACCTGCTAAGCCATCTCTCTTGCTACCCATTCTTAACATTATCAGCAACAGATGTAAGGAAAGGCTAACTTAAAAAAAATCAGCCTGGCAGTGGTGTACACACCTTTAACCCTAGCCCTTAGGAGCAGAGGCAGACTGATCTTAGTGAGTTCAAGGACAGCCTGGTCTACAGAGCTAGTTCCAAGAAAGCTGTATCTACACACACACACTCCATCTGTGTGTGTGGAGAGAGGGAGAGGGAGAGGGAGAGAGGGAGATAGGCAAGCAGGCAGGCAGACAAACAGTCACCAGACTGAAAGCTAAGTCTTTATTAAAATCTTTTTTTTTTTTGCTCCATAAATTATTCTTTTTTTGTTGTTTATTTAACTTGAAAACCTTTGCTTTTTAAAGACACTACTGTCTTAAGATGTGCAAGAGGGCATACACCTTTAATCATAGCACAGGGAGGAAGAGACAGCCGGATGATTTTGAAGCTACTATAGGCTAAATAATGAGTCCAATGCCAGGAGAAGAGAGGAGGAAGGGAAAGAGGGGAGAGGGGCCAGGGCTGGGGAAGAGATGATGGACACAAGAAACTAGGCCTTTTCCTCCATCTCAAGTTCTGGATTTGGTCAAATATATCTATCTCTATACCAGGTTTGTGTTTGTTTATATTATTTTTGGGACAGTCTTAAGACTATATATGGCACAGACTGGACTCATCAAACTCTGAATCTCCCTGACCTCTGCCTCCCAAGTGGTAGTATCACAGGTGTGTGCCTCTGTCCAGCTTCTATGCCTCAGTTTGATTTCTGAAACCTATATAAAAGTGGAAGTTTTACAATAGGACACAAGTCCATACATCATGCAAAAAATACAATAACAACAACAACGATTTGGGACAGAAGAGATGGATTGGTAGTTAAGAGCACTTGCTGTTTATCCAGGACTCTAGGTTTCCAGCTCCTGTGTCAGGGTGCTCACAACTGCCTATAACTCCCAACTCCAAGAGATCAGACACTTTGTCTTCCAAAGGTGTTCACGGATGGGGACACACACACACACACACACACACACAGAGAGAGAGAGAGAGAGAAACGCACACAAACACCAAATAAGATACAATTTAAAAAAACAAATCAAATAAAATGAAACTTCTAATGTAAGAATATGTACCCTTCTGCAAAGAGACTGACCAGTAAAAACAAAGAATATAAAACAGAAATTGGAAGAAACAATAAATTAGATTTGAGACCTAAAATGTGAGACAAGAGCATGTATAAACATGGCAAATACTATACTTAAAGCTGAAGTTATTCATTATATCTTAGAAGACTATATAATGTTTTGAGTTTCTGGTGCTTTGTTTTTATGAGATGGGTCACACTATGTAGCCCTGGCTATCCAGGAGCTCAGAGATCCCCACATGCCTTTGCCTCCTGAGTTCTAGCATTAAATGTGTGCCCAGCTTCTGTATTTTAAAATCAATTCTCAGTCAAGACTATTTTTACTTCTGACTATAGCTATTCTCTCCAAAGTTAGTTCAGGTACAGACAGGTTACCTCCATGAGGTTCTGAAGTTCTTCCTTCCTCTTGCTTAAGCAGGATGCCCACTGATCAGAGAAGTGAGCTGTGCTTGTGTTCAGGGCCCCACACCTCTGTGTCATCTCTTCAGATACAGTCTCCAGGTTGCTGCTGAGTAAACCGCAGTGTCCTACAGACTCTTCAACCAGCTGTGTGCCTTCTTGGTTAAAGTGTCTGAGTTCTTGTAATAATCCATCAGATTCAGCAAGAATTTTCTTACTGTGAACTGTTGTTTGGTTGATCATCTCAGTAGATTTCCTGCAGGAAAATGGCAGAACCATGAGCTACAGAGTAAGACTCTCAAAAAACCAAACACCAAAAACTAAACCAATCAACTCATGGACCAGGAAAACCACAAGTTGAATGAGAAAGGCAATCAACAGATGCCAACAAGAATACTTGGAAATATCTGGCAAACATTTTATAGAAGTCATCACAAAAATGTCCCAAAAAAGCAATTAAAAGCCCTTTTTCAACAAGATGGTGCGAAAATCGAAGAAGGAAGCTCCTGCCCCTCCCCAAGCTGAAGCCAAAGCAAAGCCTTAAAAGCTAAGAAGTCAGTTCTGAAAGGCATCCACAGTAACAAAAAGAAGAAGATCTGAATGTCACCACTTCCTGGTCCAAGACCCTGCAACTCCAGAGGCAGCCAAAATATCCTCGAAAGACTGCACCCGAGAGAAACAAGCTGGACCACTATGCTGTCATCAAATTCCCACCGACCACCGAGTCAGCCATGAAAAAGATAGAGGACAACAACACGCTTGTGTTCAATGGGGATGTCAAGGCCAGCAAGCACCAGATCAAACAGGCCGTGAAGAAACTATGACATGGATGTGGCCAAAGTCAATACCCTGATAAGGCCTGACAGAGAGAAGAAGGTGTATGTGCGCTTGGCTTCTGATTGTGATGCTCTAGATGTTGCCAACAAGATTGGGATCGTCTAAACTGAGTCCAGATGGCTAATTCTAAATATAACCCCTTTTTTTTTCACCATTAAAAAAAAGCAATGAAAAGCCCTGTGATTTCAGCACTTGGGAAGGTGAGGCAGAATTGCTTCGAAGTCAAGGCTATGCTGAAATATACAGTGAGGGCCTGTCTCAAGTATGGGGGTAGAGAGGAAAGAATATACTCATACACATATAGACACAAAAAGTCAAAAATTTACTTTTAAGCAAGCCAGAATTGTGTATACTATTTGAAGTCTTTCTTCCTTTTGGATAGTATTCCAGGCTTACAGGAGACTTTAAAAGAAGTTAGCATTTTCTTACCGCTCTGTATTTTCTTGAATACTGTTCAGTGGTTTCTGAATGTTTTCATACTTCTTTTCCAAAGCACAAAATCTCTCTGCCCAACTATTGCTTAACTGGCAAAGTTCCTGTAAGAAACATTGAGACAAGAAAGATTTAAAATGGTAATATTTAAATGTTTGTTTTTTGTATATGGATGGTAACATGGTCCTATGGATGAGAATTTATCATTTTTTTTTTGAGTCAGGGTCTCCTTATATAGCTCAGGTCGGCCACTAATTGCTCTAACTTCCTGCCTTGGCTACTAAGGATTACAAGTGCAACGCTATACTTAGGTGAACTATCTGAATTCTTGACAAAACATTTCTAACTTCACGTCTCACACATAGAGGGTAGCCCTGAAAAGAACTTTAAAAGAACATTTTAGGACTTTTAAAAAAGAGTAAAGAATTAACAACAACAAAAAATCTTTTTGCTTTGTTTTTTGGAGAAAAGGTCTCATCACATAGCCTTACTAAGGCCCTAAGAGAAATGGATGCTGGAGCTGCAGCACTGAGCAAGCCAGTGATCAGGCAGGAACTTTTGGATCACTTTAGATGCTACCGCAGCCTTCCTCTAAAGACACTTTCCATTTTGTTCATCTCGCTAGGAGGAAGAAGCATTTTGTGTGTCATGATGTGGTAAATCACTGTGTTCCGGACGCAGCAAATTCTCCAAGATTAACTGATCTAAAGTGCACTTGCTAGCCAGACGGAGGGTGTCAGCGCACACCTTTAGTTCCATATCTCAGATGCAGAGGCAGGTAAAGCTCTGTGCATTCTGAGGCTAGCCTGGTCTACACACCAGAGTTCTAGGACAGCCAGGACTACACACACACAAAAAAAAACCCTGTTTCCAAAACAAAAGACTGACTCAAAAGAAGTTTTCTCAGTTATTTTACATAAATTACCATCAGAAAAAAACAGTAGCAGGAGCAACCTCTGGCCCAGTGAGATAGAATACTAGATTCATTAAGGCATTAGAAACAGTCTGGAGATACCTGGGAATGGGTTTCCTTTATTGTCCTCAGGTCTTCAGTTAGGTTTCCACAAAGCCTTTGTGATTCAACCAAGGAAGAAACAGTATTTTCTCGGAGTTCACGTAAATTGTTACACAGGACACTGAGAAAACTGTCTATTTCTCTTTTTTGATCTTCTACCTTTAAGGAGAAAAAAACATTAGTTTCTTTATTAGGTACCCTATCAAGTCTGAGGTATTAAGAAATAACATGTATACCTTTTCAGCCACTGTCGATGCAGCCGTGAAAATGTGCTGTAGTTGCCCACTTATGTTCAAGATGGAGACCACACCAGGGGCTACGATGGTCTTCAGGGAAGTAACAAGGTTGGTCTCAAGTTCACCCTGGTTTTTAAAACAAATACTTCCTTAAGAATGTTTATTTGCATTATCTTGGCTAATGTATCTCAGATATTTAGCAACCAAACACCCACATTCAAAATTCTGAATTGACATTCTCTATAACCTAAAGAGACACAAGTACATACCCAGAGTTTATATTCTGCCTGTATTGGTCCTGCTCTAGTAACTGAACAGTGCTCACTAGTGTATAGTGAACGCTAAGTCTTCTCTCTTGTATTTACATATCTTGTGTATATATGTGCTGTGTTTTGTGTACCTTGTTGCACAGGCTGTGTAGCGGAGGATGTTCTTGGCCCCCTTTCCCTCCTGCCTCCACACTATCAGGATCACAGGCTTGTACCATACGCCTGCCTTTTTAAGTTAAATTTTACAAATCTAACGGAGAGTTCAGAAGAGAAAAGTAACAGTAAAGTGTTGAGATTCCAGCACTCCAGATTGACCCCCAGCATAATCAAAACATCTACACGTACATTTTAACATAATAATTTTAAACAGCTTTAGGTTACTGATCAAAAAAGTTAAGCCAGGAAAAAAAAAAATTATTAAGAGTAGGTCTTAGGGGGCTGTAAGGTGACTGACTCAGTGGTTAAGAGCATGTGCTGCTTGTGTAGACGACAGAGTTCAGTTTCCAGCACCCATATTAGGTGGGTCCAGCTCCAGGGAATCCACACGTGCCCACACTCACTTGTACACACTCTCCCACCTCCACAGAAACATTTAAAAAAGAAAAGAAAGAAACTTCGGCTTTGGAGCCAAGCATTATATATAGCTCATACTTCTGAAGCCCAAGAGGCAAAAGCAGGATGACTGTACATGAGATGAACCAGCCTACACCAATAAGTTCTGCTCAACCTGAGCGAAACAGAGGGCAAGACCCTCTCAAAACCCCCGGGGAGGGAAGGCAGCACACTTTAGGGTAGAAGTATTTAACTGACGAACCTGTGAGCTAAGGGCCTAATGTATCAGAACTTTTGAGTTCTTACTCTTTCAGAGGAACATACGAAACTGAGAATATAATGTAAAAGATCCTTTCACTAGGGAAAGAGCAACAGAGTAAATACAAAATCTAACCAGAAATAAGTTAGCAGACTGCACTGATAAGTTAGTGCTTGGGGCATCCGTTTCGGAACCTAATCCCCATTACCAAACCAAAGGAAAACAGCCCAGTGTTGCACACACTTGTAACCCAGCAAGCAGAGACAGCAGAAACGGGCGGATCCCTGGGACTGAGCACGCTGGAAAGCCTGCCACCCAAAATCCATCTCTAGAATCCAGGTAAAGGTTGAAAGAGATAATGAATTCTACAAAGTTGTCCTCTGGCCTTATGTACACACCATAGTAACACACACAAAACACACATAATAACATATCAAATCTTAAAAAAACAAAAAGCAACACCACCTTAGGAGAGATACCTAAGGTTTTTTTCTAGACTTCTTATCTACCTGTACATACATGTACACACATACATACATGCATATGCAGAAAAAAAAAGAAAGGAAAGAAGGAAGACAGCAAGAGAGAGAAAAAAAAGTAGTAAAGAAAAGACTTATGAACTTTTTTTTTTTTTTTTTTTTTTGGTGGGGAGAGCATACTAATTTCAGTGAAATCTATGAGAACAGTGGTCACTTCTTCCTTTGATTCAAGCAGAGGTTTGTCCTTCCAGTTCCTGTCCCCCACCTGACTGTTTTGATGTTTTGTTTGAGAAAGTTTCACTATATAGTCCTTGGTTGGCCTGGAACTTGCCATATAAAACAGGCTTGTCTCAAATTCAGAGATCCACCTGCCTCTCTGCTTCCCAGGTGCTGAGATAAAAAAGTATACATGACCACATCTGACTTCAAGCAGTATTTTCAACATTCTATGTATAAAGATATCAACAAACAAATGAATCAGGTTCTTAAGTTAGAGACAGAATGTTATAGCTTTGTTAAATTTGGGCAACTGAAGAAACCTATTATCACAGAAGCACTGAATCTAGGCAGAGGGCCAGTTAATACTTGTGGTATTT
Source organism: Micromys minutus (assembly GCF_963924665.1). Taxonomy (NCBI): domain Eukaryota; kingdom Metazoa; phylum Chordata; class Mammalia; order Rodentia; family Muridae; genus Micromys; species Micromys minutus. The sequence goes on from NC_137971.1 coordinate 23,290,385, forward strand.
ACTTAGAAACTTTGAAATAAATATTGTTGGGATTAAAATGATGGCTTAATAGTTAAGGCAGTGGCTGTTCTTCTAGAGGACATAGGTTTGATTCCCAGTATGTACCCACAAAGCAGCTCACAGCTGATGTCATCTTCTAGACTCAGAAGGCACTGTATGTATATAGTGCACAGACAAAATAGTCATACACACAAAAGTAAAATGAAAATCAAAATTGTAGGATTGTAAACCTCAAGAAGCCAAGATTCTATACAAAGGAAATAAGCAATATGACAAAGAACTTCTTAAGACAATACAATCCAGACTACAGATAAACCAGGCTGGTGAAATATCACAACAGATAGGGGTTGTCTGTGGCCAAACCTGACATATATGGTCCCTGGAACTCAATCAAAGAAAACTGAATCTAAGTTGCCCTCTAACCTCCTCGTGCAAACCATGGCACACATATGCACATGTACACATATCCAGAAAGTATTAAAATTTTAGAACAAAGACAAAATAGATATAACATGAGTAGATAAGCTATGTTTTGTTTTTGTAACTTAGGCTGAGCTGGCAAACTCTACATAGCCTATGCTGGCTTCAAATTCGTGACTTCCCTTGCCTCAACCTCCCAAGGGTTGAAATTACTAGTGTGTACCATAATGCTCAGCAGTATTGCTATATGGAGTTAAGTTTTTAAAGTTAGGCCTAGTGGGGTTTAATCATCTAAATCTAATGCAAAGAATTATATTCTGAGTTCCTAGGTTGCAAGTCTTCTTCCTGAATTACTATTAATCTCACATTGTTATTACCACCGCCCATGAGCCAGTAAGACAGCTCAGTGAGTAAAGCACTCACTGTGCGTGCCTGATGGTCTGCATTTGATCACCAGAATCTACAGGGGAAGGACTACTGAAGGAAGAATTGTCCCAACCTCACACATTGTAGCATGCACCCTTACTCAACTCTACACCCCACACTAATTTAAAAAAAAAAAAAAAAAGAGCTACTTACGTTTGGTCATTTGTGCTAAATTAAAGCAAGCCAGCTACCTACCATCCTCTACTGGGTTAGCTAACTCCAGCTCCGGTGAGGAGGGTAGCTTACCAATTTCTTAGCCAAATAATAGATTTCAAGTCCCCTGAATCCACTGGATTCACTAAGAGAGTACCAGAAGACTCACTAAGAACTGGTACTCTTGTTTGTACAGGTCCTCAGGTAGCTTTAAATTCACTAAAAACCAAGGATGGCTTTGAACTCCTGATTCTTTTGCCTCTTTTTTCTCAAAAAAAAAAAAAACAAAAAAACAAAAAAACAAAAAAACAAAAAGGTGTAGGCCACCTCCATCTTTCACAGCTGCTGAAATTACAGACATGTGAACTACATTGGCCTAAGTATTCCCACTCTCAGCTACACCAAATGACTGAAAACAGTTTCAAAGTTTAGTCATATCCCCTTGGAAACCAGTCTTTCTATCATGGGGGTTGGGGAAGGACAAAGACAAAAGTCTCTGTTTGCACTGTTTCTGCTGACCACCCACTCTGTAAAAACATTAAGAGATTTACTAACAATCAATCCTTGCAGCACAGTTTTACTTTGTGCTGCTAATGATTGTTCCTCCAATATCATATCAGAAATCTGAGAAACACGAGCTGACACATTCCCTGGAATAGACATGAGAGATTCAAGTGCTGTCGTGGTAATGGTGTCTAATGCCGAGACACTAGAAGACATCAGATTGCCTACAAAAAAAGAAAGAGAGAAATGAACTTTGGCATAAATATATTTCAATGCAATTAAGACCACTTTCAAAAAGTCAAAATCAATCCACTGCAGAATTTATAATAACTGCATTAAAGAATTGTCATACTACATAATCAAGAAAAGTTTTAAACATGCCTGTTCTGTTAAGCCCTTGCATATTAAAAGCACATCATATTTAAGTATACCTTATAATGACTTTAAAATTACAATATATTTTTCTCCATTTGAGATCACCTTAACTCCAGTCAACCCACGTTTCAGCTTCCCAAGAGCCACCACATTTAAGCAGAACATTCTAAAATTAGTATCTAAAGTTTATAGTAGATGAGTTTATTAAAAGAGAAAAATCCATATAATTATTGTGAAACATACTTATAACCTCAGCCCTTTAAAGGTGGAAACAGAAGAATTAGATTAAGCTACACACATTCAAGGTAATGCAAGGTTACCCTCAGCTTTCTAGTAAGCTGGAGGTTACGCTGTTACATGAGACTTTACCTAAAAAGGAAGCATTAACACACAAACACACACACATACACAAATTTAAAAAATTACAACCTAAAAAAATATTACTTCTCTATTTTGTGTATATGTATGCTTGTGCTCTCAGAGATGTTAAGAAGAGGGTGTCAGAGCCCCTGGAACTGGAATTATAGTTGTGAGCTGTCATATGGGTGCAGAGGAATTAAATTACTTTCTCCAACCACAATTTACAAATTAAAAACAATATTTTTAAAGAAAAGTATCCAAGAAATTAAATAGTAATACCTAGAAGAAATGAGTCAGGCTCAATTATAAAGGGAAATTTATTTCTAATGATAATATGTCAATTTGATAAATCTTAACTTATTGTATAGAAAATAGTCTAAAAAAAAATACAACCTCCAAACTTTATTGTAAAGAAAGCAAAAACATTCATCTCTTGCCTATACAGCTGATAAGTTCAATGGGACAGGCACTGCTTGGTTTCTGTTTGTTTAAAACAGAAGTGGTTTGAGACATGTTAGTTCACATCCATAAGCCTCAGCTCTCAAGCCGAGCCAGAAGATCACAGATTAAAAGCCAGTTTGTGCTACACAGTGAGTTTAAGTTCAGTTTGGTCAACTTAGCGAGACCCTGTCTCAAGATATAAAGTTAGAAAATAAGAAAAAAAGTTTAAAAATTAAAATTGTGAAATCAACACACATGAAACAAAGGAAGACTAGACTGGGCTGGAAACTTAGCTCAGCTGCCAGAACAATTAATATGCATAAAGCCCTGGGTCCATCTCTGCTACCACACAGAACCAGGTGTGATAGAACAAAGCCTATAACCCCAGAATTCAAGTAGGAGAGACGGAAGTATTAGACCTTCACAAGATCATCCTTTACTACACACCAACTCTGAGGCCAGCCTCAAAACAAAAGACCAGAAAAGCTGGGTTCAGTGATACTCTTCTTGTAATTTTAAGAAACAGAAACAGAAGGATCCTTATTAGTTAAGAGACCAGTTGGACTGTAGTGGGGGGAAGGGAAGAGGAGGAGAGATTGAGGAGAAGTGGAGAGGAGGGAGGGTAGAAAGCAGAGGGAAGGAGAGAAGGTTGAGAGAGGAAAGAGCATAAGTTCAAGAGAGCGAGCTAGGAGGGCAGCCAACCTAGTCTACTAAGCCAATGAAAGCTCTTCTCTCAAAAGAAATAAGGTGGAGGGTTGAGAGTGCTTACAGAGGTGAGTCTGATTCCCAGCACCCATATCAGGTGGTGGCTCTTCATCCAATTGAGAGAATCAACACCTACAGCCTCCAGGAATACATGCACTCAAATACACACACCCACACACATACATGTAACTAAACATAAAATAATTTGCTGCTAGTGGTGGCACAATCCCAGCAGTCAGGAAGCAGAGGCAAAGGCTAACTAACGATCTCTGTGAGTTTGAAGTCAGCCCGGTCTACAGAGCAACTTCCAGGACAGCTACACAGAGAAGCATTGTCTCCTCCTGCCCCCCCCCCCAAAAAAAAACCAACACAACAACAAACCCAAAAAGAAAATAAATTTTTTTTAAAGTAGATGGTCCCGAAGAAATAACATGTAAGGTTGTTCTCTGGACTTCACATGCCTGTACACACAGCCATAGAACTGCCTGAACTTACCAAACAGTGTCTTATGAACATCCAGCATGGCCTTCTGTTTCGTACTGCCATCCTTAATCAGTTCTTCCATGTTATTGAACAGACTGTTGAGGCTTTTGCCAAAGTTCTCCTGAGCTTCAGCATTGTGCTCATCAACTGCTCTCTTACGGTCCAGTTTAGAATGTAGACCAGACACATCCCTGGTGGTTTCTTTAACTGTTTTAAGCAACTGTGTGCAACAAAACAAAGAAAGTAGCATAAAAAGTCTAATCAACATGCTTGTACTCCATAAGGATCTCTCGCTGATGAAAACTAGACATGATATCTTATATGCTACTGTATGCAGGTGCTCAGTCCCCCCAAACCCTGCTCTCCCAGCCAACCATGTGTGCAAAGAAAACTGACATTGCAGATTTATTCTAGCAATTGTTTGTTCATAAATATTTTTTCTTTTGTTTTACTATCTCCTCAAGAATATAACTCAAAATATGTAATACTTTCAGTCCAGTTTTTAAAAATATGGGTCAAGTAATGAAATATTGTTTCATAGATGGATATAACATTTAGAATAAGTAAATGAAAATCTTATAATCAAAATTTAAGCAAGGATACATCTACCCACCCTTCAATGTTCTCAACACAAACAAAGGACAAACCTTGCTGGCAGTATCATGAAGCTTCTTCTCAGTTCTTTCCAAGGCTGAAGAGACATATTCCTCTTTAACAAGTTGTAATTTTGTTTCTTGCAAATGTTTCTGAGTGGTCTCAAGTTCCTGTGTCTTGGTTTGCAGGTCAGATTTACACTGGTCAAGTTTGTTTTTACTATCCATAAATAACTCTGTAACCTACATGTAACACATTAAACAATTCTTTAAGAATCAGAAAAAAATGCTCCAGCTGGTGAAAGACTTGGCAAGTTAATAACACTGGGAAGAAAAATTATAGTAGTTTGTAAAAATTGTAATAGTTTGTCAGATTAATTAGAACATTTTTAATGGTATCTAGTATGTTCCTATAAAGCTATTCAAACTTATGTAGCAGGTCTAGCAAAGTGGATTCTTCAGGTTCCTCCCAGGACTTCAGTGGACTGCTACAGTAAAGGTCACCATAAGGGTGGCATAAAAGGGTCTGGCTGCTTGTCTAAGTGAACCACAGCTCCCAATTTCTGAAATCCTTACCTTGAAAATGAACTGGGGAGAAAGTTCTACTGGCAAAATGCTTACCTAGCATAAGCAAAGCCCTAGGTCCAATCCCCAGTTCTGCATTAAAACAGGCATGGTAAAGTACTATATTATCCAGGTAGAGATTGGAGAATCAAAAGTTCAAGGCCATCCTTGGCTACACAGTATAAGTTTTGTTGCTCTTTTGAGACAGAATCTTTCTGTTACCCAGGATAGCCTGGAACTTACTACATGGTTGAGGCTGGCCTCTTAACTCATAAATTTGCATCTGCTTCTGCCTCCTAGGTAACTAAAGGCATGTGTCTGAGTCTAGACTAAATTACATGAGAATTATCTCAAAATAAAAACTGAGTATACCATGAATTCTAGGATTATAGCATGTTCTGGAGGTTTGTAAAAGTAAACTCTCTAGTGTTTACACAATAATGAAATCACTTATAATATATTTCTCAAAAATAGAACCCAGTCATTAAGCAAATGCCTGTTAATTTCTTCTAACGTTGTATTAAGTGTCAAAATAGAAGGTTTTTCATAACAAAATACAACTTAACTTGAATATAATAATAAAAAGAATTCTTAAAAGAGAGAAAAGTCCCTACACATTCTAAGCAGCCCCTTTTCAAGTAACCTTGTGTGTGACCCAGAATGCCTACCTTACTGAGCTCCTCCTCAAGAACAGCAATTTTTTCAGCCAACTCAACAATTTGTTCTTCCTGAACAGTTACTTTTCCATTCATGGCTCTAAAAGTTTAATACAAATTTAACAGTTAATGTTTTGTTCTCAATCCTACAAAATATAGTCTAATTGCAAAATACAACATAACAGAACAAAATTATGGCGGCTACACAAACTCATCTCCGCACTCCTCACCCTAGCAACAGTAACTAAGCAGTGATAAACCAAATGGCAATAAGCAAATGTGTAGCCTCTTTGGAGGGACACTTACTAATGCTTGCTTAGTTTATGTATGCGTGTGTGGCCTGCATTTCTGACTGTGTACCATTTGTGTGCCTGGTGCCCTTGAGGATCCTTCTGCCACTGGAGTTAGTCAGTGTGAGCCACCATGCCAGTGCTAGGAATTAAACCAGGGCCAACTGCAACAGCTGCCAGTGCTCTTAACTAAGCCATGTCTCCAGCCCACTCGCTGTTTTATAAATGGAACATTCCTTTTTTGACCTCTACCCTGAAACTGAGAACCTTTATCTGAAAGAAAGGCATGTGTATACAAATCCGACTTGGTATCTATAGGGGATGCCACACACACAGTTCTATAAGAGTAGGTGTACAAGCACCACTGTGATACTAGCACTTGGCCTTGTGAGATTCTCTAGGGCAGAATTTCTCAGCCTTATACCAGACAGTTCCTTGTTGAGGGCTATCCTGCATGTTTTAGAATATTTAACAATATCACTGACTTCTACCTACTAGATGCAAACAATATTTTCCACCCACAGCAATGAGAACCTTAAGAAGATGCCTAGCTAAGGTTGAGATTGATGAAGAAATGGAGAACTAGTTTGCATACTTAACCTTTGTGCTTTCTCTAATATTAATCAATTCAGATCTAAGCAAAGGTGCATTTAAAATGGTGCTGCTATGAAACAACAAAAGCCACACGTGCTAAGGCCAAGGTTCCTTTAGGGTACCAGTAGACAACAGGATGATGCCCTGATGTCCTGCTGAAAAGACGGATAGCGGCCCCAGGCATTTGCAATCCAGAAAAAAAGTAAGGATTTTTTGTTTCTAAAATAAAAACAGGACTGTATTACCTTAAAGATGTTTGCTGATTAGAACATATTAAGATGTACTTATTTGGTTCTGGTATTGAGCATTTTGTGCATTTTTATAGCTACATTCTTTTGGTTGCTCTCTCACCCCCCCCATCTGGCCCCACCCAGGTGAAGACACTTCATCAAGTGCAGGAGATTCTCACGGGGATCAGACTGGACTTGGCCCTGGGGTACACATGACAGAATCAAATCCATAAAAACAGTCTAAATTTTTGGTGCATGGAACCACAATCATCTGTAATCTTTTTAAAATATATATCATGAAAACCCTTAATGCTTCTGTTTTAGTGGAGAAAACATAAGAAAAATCAGTTGGATCTGTTAATACTACATTTTTTAAAATGTTGAATTTAACAGTGCTGTAATTACAATAATAAAACTGAAGGTTTTTAGTGACAATACTGATTTTCATTTCAACCAAAAAGGTAACAGCATACTGATTATTTACTACAGGAAGAAAAATAAATGCCATAAAAATAAAAGAAGAAAAAAGAAAGGAAAGAAAAGGAGGTTGCAAGATTCACCTGAAGCAATACAGTAGATGAGTAATCACTTGGTTCAAGAGCTCACACTTTTCATCTTTATTTGGGTGAGATTACCCAACATCCCATGCTCAAGATTAACAAAAAGTTCTGAGATTTATAGGACATTTAATATACCTGTGATTTGGTTGATAATGCAAGAAGAAAAGCCAAGTGGCTTGGAGACTAGTGAGCATCATTCAGATCTTATGTACTGCAAATGCTAGGAAGTCCTGGCTGCATTTTAAGGTGATTTGTCTGGGAAATCCTTAGCAAATGTGCTCAGGAAATGTAGCAGCAGGGAGCTGTGGAGAAGACCTGCGTTACAGGCTGGGTCTTGTTCTCAGACCTAAACACCAGCAGTACCTTTCAGGCTCACTCAGGAACTAAGTGTCTCTCAAGTCATGTGAATTATGCATAGATTCTATTAAGAAAACTGTTTTGTTTTCTCATTTCTTTTTCTTTATTTCTTTTGAGACAGGTGTTTCAGAAAAACTTTTAAGCTTTAGCAATCTTCATTCACAGAGTGATGGAATTAACAAGAACAAAAAAATACTAAAAAGGCAAAATGCATAGAAAAAGGTCAGGTTTTAAGAATCTTTTCTCGTGACAAATTTCTCGAAGGCATTTTATTAAAAACTAGATGTTTATTTTCAAACACAAATAAATGCTACCTTTTGTCTACTATTTCAAATCTTCACAGGTCTATTTCATTTCATTTCATAGACTTGAATGACATGGGTTTCACCTTCCATCTGCTCAAGTTAATGTTAATTAAGAATGTTGAGTAATGTGCATCCAATAAAGTGTTTGATTAAAACAATTAAGAGGCCTGGATATTGCTGAATATCCTCTAGGGGGCAATAAACCTCACTCCTAAGAGACAGGGGTCTGCTTACTTCAAGTGACATTAAGCTTGTCTCTCACTACTCACAATGAAGAGCAAGGCATTTGAAGGAAAATCTAGTGAATGCTGGACTCCTTAGCACTTAACTCATTCTAATCCCTAATGGCAGACAAAATAAACTCTAACCAGAGAACTGGTTGAGTCTTCCCAGTAGGACTGAAGGGCTTGGCCTTTGCCCTACAAAAAAATTCAGCCAAGGTAACCATGTGACGGAAGTCCAAACATAATTCCAGTCAACCCACAGGACCGTAAGCCTCACCCCACACAAAACTGAGACGCCAGCTAACGATCACTAAACATTTTAGAAAACACACAAATGACAGAAACCACCAAGAAAGTAAAAAGGACCCTGAAGAGAAGATAAAACTTTAATAATAATAATTTTTGAAGACAACCTATTTGTACAAGGATAGGATATCATATTCTCTAAAGGCCAGGAAAGATGTGGCAGAGCTTTTACAAATTAAACATCTGACAACAGAAAGAAAATTCAACAAAAATATTTGAACATAAAGCCAGGCTAATGCATGCCTTTAGTCTCAGGGCTTAGGAGGCAGAGGCAGGCAGATCTCTGAGTTTGAAGCCAGCTTGGTTTACATAGTGAACTGCAGAACATCAAGAGATATACAAAGAAACCCTGTCTCAAAAAGCAAAAAGGTAAAATACAGTATGAAGAATGCTATTTTTCTTCTTCTTAAAAATAGCTTGGCCTCAAACTCAAGAGAGATCTGCCCTTGCCTCCTGAGTGCTGAGATTAAAGATGTACAACGCCACACCTGGCTAAAGTAGCAAAACTCACAGGCCTTCCAGGCCCACTTAAGTGTTATGCTGATTTCTTGAGTGTTGGGAAATTTCAGAAATGACTGACTGGTTGGTTGGTGGTTTAGCTCAGGTATAAAACTGTCGGAGGATAGGGGTCATGGAAGAGAAGATGAAAATGACTTTAAAGAAGGTTTGTATCAGGCTGGAGCGATGGCTCAGTGGTTAAGAGCGCTGACTGCTCTTCCAGAGGTCCTGAGTTCAAATCCCAGGATCCACATGGTGGCTCACAACTATCTGTAATGGGATCTGATGCCCTCTTCTGGTGTGTATGAAGACAGTGACAGTGTATTTATATATAAAATAAATCTTAAAAAAAAGAAAATGTAAGCTAAAAAAGGTTGTATGTCCAGTGCAGTGATGGTTTATACAGATGTAAACATAAGTCACAGTGGTATAGACTCCATATGCTACCAGCGCTAATCTCATGATTTACTATTGAATCAGTTACATAAAGGAATATTGGTAGAAACTGGGTAATTAATAAATGGAAACCCATATAGTATTTATGGCCTATGCCTATAATTTTAGTACTCAGAAAGCTACAGTAAGGATATCTATAAATTCAAGGACAGCCTGACCTGCATAGTGAGTTTAAGGCCAGCTAGGACCACAGAGCAAACTTCTGTTTTAACTAAAAAAAAAAGGGGGGGGGGGGGCTGACTGAGGACAAGACTCAAATGGTGAAGGACTTGTTTAACATCAATAAAGCCCTGGGTTTGAGCCTCAGGACGACATAAAACAAGCATGGTGGCACATGCCTGTATCCCAGGCAGGAGAATCAGAAAGTTAAAGGTCACCCTTTACTACACAATGAGCTTGAGACCAATCTGGACTACATGAGACTCTATCTTAATAAATAAGTAAAAAATCATGATGCATGGGACTTCTCTGTACTATTCATAGAATGTTTCACATAAACCAATAATCTTTTAAAATACAAAGTTAGCTAAAAAATTTTCTAAAAAGTATTTGATAACAATATTTTTATGCGTGTGTTTTTAAACAGCTGCATGTATTAGAACATAGATATGGAGGTCAGAGGACAACTTTCAGAGGAGTTGATTACCTATTGTGTGGGTTCTAAGGACTGAACTCATGTCCTCAGGCTTGGTAGCAAACACCTTTACCTGATGACCCATCTCACCAAGCATAGTTTTTGGTTTTGAGACCAGTCTTGCTATGTGGCCCTGGATGGCATCAAACTCTCAATCCTTCTATCTCTGCCTCCTAGGACATGCCAGTTAAAATGACAGTGAGTGAGCACATGGGTGCCCACACACACACACACACACACACACACACACACACACACACACACACACACACACACGAGCCTGCACAAAATACTATGGTGCATTTATGGTGCATGTGTGGAGGTTGAAAGACAACTTGTGGAAGCAGGGTCTTTCCTTCCACAAAGTTGGCTGCAGACATCAAACTCCCCTCATGAGTCTCTGCAGCAAGTACCTTTGCACACAGCTGTCACACTAGCTCAGAAACTACTTTTTAATGTCAAACCAAAAGAAGCACTTATGAGCAGTAGACATTATTTCCTTATTGCTGCATAAGTAAGTTTTACATCAAACTACTATTATCTAAAAAGTATGGTTTTAAAAATGGGTATGATGGGCTGGAGAGATGGCTCAGTGGTTAAGAGCACTAACTGTTCTTCCAAAGGTCCTGAGTTCAATTCCCAGCAACCACATAGTGGCTCACAACCATCTGTAATGGGATCAGATGCCCTCTTGTGGTGTGTCTGAAAACAGCTACAGTGTACTCACATAAAATAAATAAATCAATCTTAAAAAGACAAGAAAAGGAATGTTGGCACTCTAGTAACTGAGACTGAGGCACGATTCAGAAAACTTCAGGCTAGTCTGGGAAATACATAGTAAAAATACTTCCAAAAATAAAAATAAGGGTATGAGGAGATGGCTGAGCAGGGGAGAGTTCTCTGCTGATCTGGGGAACTAGGTTCAACTCCCAGCACCACATGGCAGCTCACAGGTTTATAACTCCATCTCCAGGACACTTTTTTCTGGCCCCTGTAGCACTGCCTGAATGAGGTACACAGACATACATGCAGGAAAACCAGTTTAAAGTAAAACTGCTTTAAAAAACAATCCAGCCAGGCAGTAGTAGTGCACACCTCTAAGCCCATCACTCTGAAGGCAGAGGTAAGTGAATCTGGCCAGCCTGGTCTACAGAGTGAGTTTCAGAACATCTAAGGCATACAGAAAAATACTGTCTTGAAAAGCCAAGACAAAAAAAAAAAAAAAAAAAAAATACCTTAAAAGTCAACTTTATAACCAAAGTCTTACCTAAAACTTTCTTCAGAGATGTACACTCCATTTTTCTCACGAGCTGCTGCAAGATCTCGCTTCAAACGCTCAATCTCTTCTGTATACTCCTATGCAAGAAGAATGTTATATATAGGTATCAACATAGTTAGTTGGTTTTTTTTTTGTTTCTATTGTTCAGTGTGGAGAGCATATGCATGAAATAAGACGTTAGCCCTTTATTATTTTCAAACATAAAGTTATAATTATACTTTAAAAAGGATTTCACTTCATAACCCAGACTGTCCTTGGCAATCTTTAGTCTTTGAAATGCTGAGATCACATGTGTAGACATAAATAGTTATAACTATAGTTTAAATTAATGCTAATTTGTTTAGAAATAGTATTTCAATGGCGTTAATAAAAAATTTTAAATGTTTTCATTATAAACTCCTATCCACCTTTAAATAATTAAGATCTCTATTACTGTGATAAAACACCATGACAAGCAAAACTTGGGTAGAGAAGTGTTTACTCAAGCTTACACTCCCTTACTGAGGAAAGGCAGGGCAGGAACCTGGAGGCAGGACTCATGCAGAGGCCATGGAGGAGTGCTGCTTCCTGGCTTTGTTGTACCTGCTTTCTGATATGCCCCTGGATCATCTGCCAGGGCTGGCATGACCTACAGTGAGCTCGGCCCTCCTGCATCAATCACTACCGGAAAAAACAAAAACAAAAAACCCCACAAGCCTCCCTATACACCAATTTGGCTTAGGCATATCATTAATGGAGTTTCCCTGTTCCTAAAAGACTATAGCAAAAAACTAACCAGGACAACCTTTGAGAATTATTGTACAACTACAGTTATTAAAACTAAGTAGTACTGGTGGAAGAGAAGAATAAATAAATAGGATAGGGCAGAGTCCAGAAATAGGCCCATATAAATCTGGAAAATTTAATACACTAGACAACACAAAAATTAAAAAGCTTGCCATTCAACAAAGTCAAGTTTGGTGTTCTTCCTTAGTTAGAAGAGTTTACAGAATTTACCTGAATCATGTGGGAATTTTCACCCGTGGTTCAGAATTAAGATAGTACACCAGGAAGAGTGAATACAGAAATACACTAGGGAAGTTATTAATAAATGAAGATCTGATGCTCGAGATTGAGAGGACAGATCAAAATACTTTGAACTAAGGTCCTAGTTTTACAAATTGCTACTTATTGATTTGTAAGTGATAGTGAATTAGTTTGTTTTGTGAATTACCCTGCTCAGGCTCATCAGATGAATTACGTGGCTCATCAGATGCTGGCTAGCGAGGGTTTATAATTATCTTAATTGTTTATATTGTTTCAAAATGGGTATGATGTTGAGTTTTGTGTTTATATTATTTCTCTGGGAGAGAATACAAGATACAAGACATTCTAGTTGCCAACTAGGGGACACTATTTGGGAGAAAGGTTCTGTCTTTGTATTTTTAAAAAGTGTGATTCTGCTTTGTATGGCTTCCAGAGTTATATGGATTAGATTTGATAGAGGTAGAACATCTGAAAAACTAAATTCAAAAAGATCAAAAAAATATATTTCTTGATACTAAAATGTTTTCTGTTTTATATATATTGCAGAATGTGCAGCTATGGTGAGGCTTGTCATCAGAATGCTGAACCTGCCTGATTCCAGACATCAGAGACTACAACAACCATCAGTGTGGCTTTCCTTCTTGAGGCCTGTCCCAGCTTCCTCATTCCTCTCCCCCCTTCTGATTTCTCAACACATATATTCAGCTTGAAGAAGCTATGAAGAGTCATCGCTATGAAGAGTCGTCACCCAAGTCCCTGGACTTTGGGGAGTGAAAGTAGTTGTTATAAGGTTGTTTTTATAAAGAATTTAGAAATGGTCATAATCTTACAGGGAGAAATTAGCCAGATTTGATTATACAGCTATAATCTTCTTTTGGTAACTAAGCTAAAGTCATAGTTTCATTGGTAGGAATCTTTCTAATTGATACAAAGTTAAAGTTATAATCTTTACAGTGCTATAGAATTCATTTGATACAGATTTAAGGTTTATACACTGTTTTTAGTTGATTAAACAATACTAGTTAAGGGCTAGATAATAAACTCATGGTTCTGAGTCAATAAAAGGGTGTTTTTTGAGATATTTCAACTAAAAATTGCTAAGAGTATTCAAGGCTAAACAGTTAAAAAATGCTTTATGTAGTTTTTCAAAAACATCAGAAATCCATAAATTATGCCATTTAATTTTATTTATCTTTTGTTGAGACATATCTACTCCTTACAGTTCCCTTTTTGTGGAATTAACGAAGAAATCGAGCATCTCTACCTCGAGGTGAAGTATACTTTGTGGCTAGGCAGCCACTGGGCAGAAACTGCTGATTTCATTCTACAGACTAATACTGTCCAGAAAGGGACACTTTGTGCAGAATAGTCCAATGATAATCTTTGTGGAGCCAAAATGATTAGCCCTTCAAAATTTCTGCATTTTAAGGTCTGTCAGTGATCCTGGGCCAGAAGGCCAAAGACTTACTCTCACATGCTGTTAGTAGAGATTTGTATCTACAACCTCTCTCAGTTCTAGAAACCCTGTTAGGCTTCCTATGTTTTTAGATATTTGGCCATTCTCAGATTTCCGATGGAGTTGAAGACTAATTTAGTTTTATAGCCTAACCAAGATAATTAACTTTGAGAAAATATAGTCATTTAGAATATTTTCAAGTGGTAACACAGCTTACATTTAAAGGCAAAGTTTTTTTTGTTTTTTGTTTATAAAGTAAACAAAAAGGGTGATATGTAAATTTATGTTAAGGTGAGACATGATTGGACAGAGGAGAGGTAGGTGGAGAAAAGGTAAAAAACAACAGAAGAGGAACAGGGATTGAGGAGCAGAATCAAGATGGAGCCAGAAAAAGCAGACCTGGATCCTGGTGGCCATTAATTGGCAATTGGTAGATAGAAATATTTTAAGGGATTCTATAGGTCTTTTATCTCATAAAGAAGGGCAGTTTGTATCTTTGTCCATTTGATGTAATCTTATGGTATAGAGGGTTTGTGGATTGAGAGTTTGACATATAAACGTGCATGAAAAGCTATCAGGCCTTGTCTGTGCCAGGTGGTGGGTTAAAGAAACGACAAGGCAGAGAAGCATCAGGGCGGGCGGGGTGAACCGAGTGACAGAGTCTGTACGCACAGCTCCAAACTAGAGTGGCATCCTAGGAGTGAGACCACTGGGGCAATAAAGAGATAAGCCTTTCCATTTTTAATAATTACTGCAACAGAACACTATGTTTGCAAACCACAAATATCCAGAAAACTTTATGTGTAACAAAGTAACTAAAATATATTAGAATTCTAAAGGCTGGAAAGCTGGCTCAGCAGTTAAGATGGCTCACTGGTTGTTCTTCCAGAGAACCTAGGCTCCATTCTCAGTGCCCACATTTTGGCTCACAGACATCCATAACTAGCTCCAGGGACACTGACTCTCTCTCTTCTTGCTTCTACTGGCATGGTATATGTGGTACACACACATGCAAGCAAAACACCCATACATGTTTAAAAAAAAATCTTTTTAAAAAACCCTCTAAAATGTTTCAATAAAAGAACAATCCACTTGAAAATAGTGCTAAAGACATGAACAAACATGTCACCAAAAAGGACATCTGAGCCAGACCTTTAATCCCAGCATTCAGACGGCAGAGGAAGGCTGACCTCTGAGACAAACCTGGTCTTCAGGAAAAAGTTCTAGGACAGGACTACACAGAAAACTCTTGTCTTGAAAAACAAAACAAACAAAAGGATATACGAACAGCAAGTACAAGAAGATGTTCAGTATCTCTGGTCATTAGGGAAATGCATGGTAGACCAAGTGATACAACTAAAACCCACCACATGTTTTACCAATGGTTAAAGTGAAAAATAGCTGTCTCAACCAAATGTGGATGAGGATGTAGAGAAACTACATCACGTATGTTGCTTATGGGAAAGCAAAATCATATAGCCACTCTAAAAACCAGCACCAGGGAAGCAGAGGCAGGAGGATTATGAGTTCAATGCCAACCTGAGCTTCAGAGATTCCACTTCACCCCATCACATGAAACTACTTTAATCATTCCTTAAAAATTGAAGCATTTAGTTACCATGTATCACAGCAAATTCACTGACAATTACTACAAAGAAATGAAAGTCTAAGTCCAGAAGAGAAATCTAGTAAAGATTTGCCACAGAAGCCTGAGAACCACTGGAACCCACTGTGAAGGTATAGAGTCCTGAAAGCTGTCCTCTGACTTCCACATATATGTCATGGCATGCACACAGATAGACATACAATAATAGTTAATAATACATACTTTAAATGAAAATGCACTGTGTTGATTTGGATAAGAATAGCCCCAAGGGCTCATATATTTGAACTGTTAGGAAGGAGGGGGTGGGCTTACTGGAGAAATTAAGTTAGTGGAGTTGGCTTTCAAAAAGCCTATGGTAGGCTCAGCTTTGCTTTCTCTCTGCCTCCATCTTTCAGATCAGATGTAAGCTCCACCAATCCTGTGCCATGACTGCCATCCTGCTCCCCACTATGATCTCGAACTAACCCTTGAAACTGTAAGCAAGTCCCCAATCAAATGCTTTATTCTATAGGCTGCCTTGATCATAGTCAGAACAGTAAATATGACATGTATCTTTACACAAACACCTATGAATATAAATAGCAGTTTCATTTGAAACAAAAAAATGAAGCTATTCAATGAATCATTTAAGATGGTCATACAAATTATAAAAATAGCACATATATACAATAAATACTACTTAGTACTAAAAAGACTTATAGAAATATATGACCATTTCGGTGAACCTCCAGAGAATAATACAAATTTTTAAAAGACAACTCCAAAGGTTCATGTGCTATATACAATTTCCTTTAATAATACTTCTGAAACTACAAAATTCAATAGAATAGAATAGTGAGTACAGGAATTACAGCTAAGAAGAGAGGAGAAAATTCTATGAGTATCTTATGGCATTTTGTGGAAATAATAATTGGTTGGTATTATACATATAATAGAATATTATTCAGCAATATAAAGAAATAAACTACTAAAATGTATAAACAGCATTTTTAAATCTCAAATGTTATACCAAGTAAAGAAATAATATATAATTCTCTTTCTAGGAAATGTGTAAGAAAGGCAAACTATCTATAGAAAGCATATTGATAAGCCAGGCATGGTGGTTCCTGCCTATAATCCCAGCACAAACAATGCTGCACAGGAGCATAAGGAAACAAAAGCCAGGCCAGCCTAGGCCACAAGCTATAGTTCTGCTCAAGAACAAAACAGAGTGGGAGTGGGGAGACATATCAATGGCCACTTCAGTACAAAAAAGGAAAAGTACATGTTAATTTTTTTTGTAAAGTGGATCTGTATAGATGTTGGTCAACTACATTAATGTATTTTTAAAACTACTGAAATGAGTGCTAACAAGAGGTAAATGTCATGGTGGGTAAATTTCCCCTCAATGAGACAAACAGAAATTATAATTGTAAATAAATGCTACCCAGGGTGTCAACTGCATTATAAAGCTAGGAACACATCAGTGTCAACGCATCAGTGGTAAGGAAACATTCTAACATCAAGCATTTACTTTATGTCATTAACAGTGTTCTGTTGTTAATCCTAGTCTGGTGTGGAGGCATTGGCCTCTAATCCCAGCCTCTGCAGGCAGAAATAAGTTGATCTCTGCTCCAGTCCAGCCTGGTCTACAAAACAAGTTCTAGGACAGCCAGGGTCACACTGAGAAAAAATAAAAAACAAAACAGTGATCTGTTGCTATTCCTAATTTCAAACATGCCAAACATGGTTACATTACTCCATAAAAATTCATAATTACTATTAGGCAGTAGTGGTGCATGCATTTAACCCCAAGCACTAGGGAGGCAGAGGCAGGTGGATCTTCAAGGATAGTCTAATCTATAAGACAAGTTCCAAGATAGCCAGAGAAACCCTGTCAAAAAGCCCAAACCAATCAATCAAACAAACAAAATCATAAGTACCTTAATAAGAGCTTTTTTGGTGAGTTTCTGATTAACTTCAGGCTTATTCATTATGTTCTTTGCTCTGTGAGCATATTCCAATGTACTCAGAGTTTCCTGTTATGGAAAGAAAAGGTTAATTACTGAGGGCATGAGGATGAGAACAAAGATACTGTTATTTAAATGTGTGATCTTATGTCCATTTTATCCTTGTGAGTGTTGTGTGTGTGCATGAGTATGAAAGGCACTGGGACAAGGTAGAAGGTCTTTACCACTCTCCATCTTATGCTTTGAGGTGGTGCCTCTCAAGGAACCCAAAACGTGCTGACCTAGCTAGCCTGGCTGGCCAGTGAGCTCCAAAGATCCCAATGTCTCCTCTCAAAGCCTCCAAAACTTCATCACCAAACAGCTTTGATGTGAAAACTGGGGATCTGAATTCGGGCCTCCTCATGCTTATATGACAAGCACTTTGCCAACAGAGCCATCTGTTCAAGCTTCCTACACTGGTCTTAAACACAAAGAAGTCTACCAGCTGGTGAATAAACAAAATGTCCTATTATGTAGCAATTTTCTGAAAGATAAAATCTTCTATCTTAGAAGTAAATTCATTAAGGATGATGAATGTTTTACTACATTCCATATTGCAGGGGAGCTCGAGAAATAAAAAAATACAAGCTTCTGAAGTCCTTGAAACAGATGCACCAGGCCCCTCCTCACTTAAGTTATACTATAAGTAGTAAGGACTACTGAGAGACACCCTCAAACCAGAAAGTCCCTGAATTAGACACAGTGGACCCCTGGAACCCACAAGGGAGAACTGACAGCCACAGTTATTTTCTGACCCCCACGCAACAAATACACACATTCAAAATAAGTAAACAAATGAGTGTAAAAAATATATATTTTTTTAAATTGTGAAACCAGAACTGGTAAGATGGCTCAGTGGTTAAAAATACTGACAGCTCTTCCAGAGGTTCTGAGTTCAATTCCCAGCAACCACATGGTATCTCATAAGGGATCTGATGCCCTCTTCTGACACATAAGTGTACGTGCAGACAGAGCTTTCTATCATTAAAAAAAAATACATAAATAAATTTAAAATTATGAACCAGTGTGGCAGCACATGCCATCACAGCTGAGGCAAGAAGATCATGAGGTTTTGGGTCAGCCTGAAAGACATGAAAATCCTATTTCAAAAGAAAACTAGCAAAAAAAAAAAAAAAAAAAAAAAAAAAAAAAAAAAAAAAAGCAGAAGAAAGGAAAGAAGGAAAAAGTAGAAAAGAAAAGAACCAAAAAAAAAAAAAAAAAAAAAATTGGAAGTCATACCAGATTGTTCTATATTATAGCATAGGATGAAGCCAGTAAATGAACTTTAAAAATACGACAGCTAATAAAGGCTTATTGTATAGTTCCCATACTTGCTGCTTTCTCTCAAAGGGCTTACCTCAAGATTGAGAGAGGCAGGGGAAATGGTTGCAATTATAGATGTTCTTGTACGTCCCCCAAGAGAATCTTGCAGGATTCTAGTTAGTTTAGATTCTCGATAAGGAATATGAGGTGTTCTTTCTACAAGAGCAGTAATGACTCTTCCCAGAGTCAACAGGGACTGGTTGATATTTCCAGCTTCCCGGGCCCTCTTGTCAACAGCTCCAGAACGCCCAATATTTTCACTTCCTGCAAGATCAACCTTTAATTAAAAAAAAAAAAAAAAAAAAAATCAATCTTTGTATTGGATTCAAAGATTTGTATTCTTTTATATATTTTTATTACATACAATGTTCATCACTAGCAAAATAAATTTTCCACAACAAATTCCTTCTCCCACTCCAAAGCTAACTGATGAAATAACTATGAAAATACTGTACGTAAGTGAGAATTCCAACCTTCTCCAGGAAGTAACTGTGACCAGCACAGTGACATCAAGACAGGATGCTTACCAAATTCAACTTTCCAATTTTAACAAGCTCTTCTCCGTCAATCGTTGTTTCTTTCATGTGTATCGTAACAGAAAAGACCGAGTGTGATCGACTAGAAAACAAGATCAAGTTGTCTGCTCGTTACAATGGATGCCATTTGTCCCTCATCTAACACTGGAAGCAGGAAAGGCAGTTTTGAATGCACCAGGGCCACGATATCAACAATCAGAAAATACAACTTAAAAAGACAAAATTCTACCTGCTACCTACAATACTGACCCTCTCAAGAAGTTATCAAAACTACCCTAGAATGCTTGTAGTTCCTGGGTTCCATCCCCAGCAATACACAAACAGAATTTTCAGGCAAATATCTGAAAAGAATGTTTCAAAGCAGATAGCTCCCAACCAGAAAGAACATCAATGTGTTTATTAATGTCATCAGCAGGGACAAATATGGTAATTCTGTATTATCTTCTTTGTACTTTTAAAAATTCTTATAAGTTATTTAAATTACAAAAAAGGGTACAAGGAGCTGAGTTGTATTTATCTTATGTTTTTCTATTATTATCTACTGACTTAACGTTAAAAAATATGTGTGGATTGGAAATGTGTACAATAAGGAGTAGGGCACATTCTACGTGCAGTTGGTTCTTTCCTTCTGCCTTTAGATGGGTGCACTCTAGGGCTCAAACTCAGACAGCCAGGCTTGCAGGACAAATACCTTAAGAGACCAAATCAGCAGCCAGCCTTACCCACAGGTTTCTAGTTCAAGATTGTGGGATTAATGCAATTAAGCATAAATATCAACTGACTTGAAGAAGCTTAGTTAATTTTTTACTCATAAAAAATGTGTATATATATTTAGATAGATAGATAGATAGATAGATATAATAACCAGGCATGATGATAAACAGTATAGAGAAATTTGTTCCTTTCTCTATTTCATGAATGCCAGGGTTGACTCTTAAGTAAAGTCACTTTAAAACAAAGATTTGGTCTCAATTTCTATAGCTCATTAATCAAGTATTTGCCTAACATGTGCCCTGGATTTAATTCCCAGTACAACCAAAAAAAAAAAAAAAAAAATCAAATTCCACAAAAGAATAAAAATTAACATGTGATTGTCCTTTTATTAAAACCATACAATTTTTTAAAGAGTTGTATAAATGTGCCCAAGAGGCCACCTTTAAAAGGTAGTTTAGGCTCTGCACATTTCATCCTAAAATTTAACCTGGGTTCCCAGAAGATATACTTTTGTTCAAAGCTTTGTTTTGTGGTTTGTTGGTTTTGAGACAGTCTTACTATGTAGCCTTGGGTGTCCTGGAATTCCAGCTGCCTCTGGCTCCTAAGTGCTGTCATTAAGACGCATGCCATCACACCTTGCTTTGGTTTGGTTTTGAGTCAACAGAAAGGTTAGAGATTGGTAAGAAAAGACTGCTTTGACCGTACAGCCCACATACCAGGATCACCTCCACCTCATGATCATTTCCACACGTGAACCACCATACCACGTCCAGCATATGACCAATTGTTTGAAAAGGAATGTCTTTAGAACATTAATACTACTGCACTAATTTAACTTACCTTTGTTTTCCTTTCAACAATCTTCCAGTATCACCAGCCTCTTTATGAATCTGATGCCAAGTAACAAAGATTCCTCTTATATCACCAAATCTATTATGTGACCAATTCCCTGACAGAGCCTAACAAGTTTTAGTAAAAGAAAAAGGGAGCAAAGAACACGGTGGTTTCTTACCTGGAGTAAGCATTCATCAAGGTTGCTGCAGTTTTCCTCTTTGCTGCCCCCTTCTCTAAGATTTGGTAGACCTCATCTTTGTTGTGTACTGTGATTTCCTCTAAGCCTTTGATTATCACTCCTCTCTGATCAAATATCAAACAACATCTATTACTTTATAAAGAAAAAGTACATTGACATTTAAAAGACTCGTACAGTAAAATTTGGAAACTTTTCTTCTCAAACCCTGAGTTACCTTGTTCCGGGGATCATCAAACATCTGCAGCCTTTCGGAAACATCAGAAGACGGACTAAGAAGATCAAAAAGCTCCTCATTATAGATTTCCAATAAAGACACTTTAACTGAAAACTCAGTGCCATTATCAGTAAGTTTCTCAAAAATTTGATGAAGAGTACGTGGAATTATACCAGCCAAAGGATCCTGAAATTATAGTAATAAGAATTAAAATTAAACTCAAAATGTCATTTACCAAACAGTTAAAATATGACAAAGACCTCCTTAAGAGTTTATGACTGTATTTGCAACACTGAGGATTGATCCTAAGGTCTTACACATACTAGGCAAGTACTCTACCACTCAGCTATACCTCCCATCCCTGTTTGTCTTTTCAGAGACAGGAATCTCCCTCAAAGTACCCAGGTTGGCCCCATGTTGTGATACTTTTGCCTCAGTCTCCAGGGTATTTGGAAAGATAGATGCACACCATCATTCCTAAGTCTAATTTACTTAAAGTTTACTATAAAGCCTAGCCTGGCCTCTACTTGGCAATTCTCCTAACTCAGCCACCCACGTAGTAGCATCCAGGCATAAGCTATCACACTTGGTTTACAGTATATTTCAATATGAGCCAGTTAACCCTTCCAATCCAGTTGGTCTGCATTCTACCAATCACAAAAAATACTTGAAAAAAATTTTATCTGCGGGCTAGGGAGAAGACTCAGCATTTAAGTGTTGTTCTTCCAGAGGTCCTGAGTTTAATTCCCAGCAACCACATGGTGGCTCACATCTGCAATGACATCTGATGCTGTCTTCTGGCAGGCAGGCATGCATACATGCAGATAGAGCACTCATATACATAGCAAAGCTGGGGTGTGGTAGATGCATGCCATAATCCAGCACTTAGGACAAAGAAAACGGTCAGTTCAAGGTCAGCCTCAGATAGATAAAAGCTTCAGGTCAGCCTGAGAAATGAACAACATATCTTTAAACAAACAATTCTGACCCCAATAGAAAGAATATAATAATTTTTACATAGTACTTGCATTGGATTAGGTATTGCAAATAACCTATAGATGATTTAAGCTATGTGAAAGTATGTATTTAACTTAAGTACAAACATGTATCATTTGATAAAAAGACTTTTGAGCATCCTCACACTTTGGTATGTGTGTATGTGTATACTAGAATCAACCACCCTCAATGGATACTGAAAGACATCTAAAACCTAACTAATCCAATGTCAGAGAAGTCAAGTCATATCAGTCTAAGGTATAGACAGCCACAATCTAAAATATTAAATGAAAAATACAGAAAAACAGCTGTTAAATTTGAGTTTCTAAATTTAAAAATTGGGCATCGTTCTAAGTAACTTGATGAAATAATGTATCATTGTAGAGAAAATTTCTTACAAACATCACACCTGTCAATAAAAACACTTATGTCCAGTGAGGTGAGGCAGGAAACAGAAGATGAGACACTAGCAGGAAGAAAGAGGATTCTGGGAAATGCTGAGAGAATAAAAGGAAAGGCAGGAAGAGATGAGGGAGAAATTCCAGTGAGACTCAAGGAAGATGCTGAGAAGAGTTGATGAAGAAGTGGGCCAGGACTGAAGGAGAGGTAACTAACCATGTGAAAGACATAGAATAGTGTGAACTGGCTTAGTAAGCTACAAGCTAACCAGGGATGAGCCAAAGCTTATAGCCTGAGCATTTAATAATAATTAGTCTCAGACTCATCATTCTCTGAGCAGGAGCTAGGAGGAAAGACAAATTTAACTTTTTCACACACCACCCTGCCAGGGACAGGAGTCATCCCTCTGACTCTGTCTATACTGTCTAAGCTTCCTACTTAATCAGCCACTTGGTAGCACTACTGGCTATAATAGCCATTATTCTGAAATACATATTTGAGTAACTCTTATTTCAAATTATCCCAGCATTATGAAGGCTGAGAAACAACAAATATTACAAGTCCAAGGGCAATATATAGTAAGTTCCAGGCCAGCCTGGGTTACAGTATTAAGACCTTGTCTCAAAAATATCATCATCAACAACAACAACAATATTAATAATAATTTTTTAACTATCACCCAAAGCACAATAGCTATGATTCTGGCAACGAGGTAACAAGGAGGAAAATGTAAAGTAAAATAAAATTTTAAGACACAGAGAAACCATATCTGAAAAATATACTGCAATATATTGCTATAATTCTTATGTTATATTATTTTTAGTTATCACTGATAAAATTTTATTATACTTAATTTATAAATTAGATGTTATAGATACATAAGTAAGAAAAAACATATGCACATACTGTTTACTATTTTCAGTACCTGCTATGGGTCTTGAAACGTTAATCATTTCCCTCCAGATAAAGCAGCGTGATAAAGGGAGAGGCAGCATTCTGCGCCTGCTATTCTGGAGTCTAAGAGGGCCTTCCCTTCTCATCACTAACTGTGCTGTGTGTTGGTCTCATCTCTCCCAGTGAGATTTATTTCTGACGACAGTGATTTTACTAAGCTATTACTTATTGCACTTTAGTACATAAAGAACTTAGGTGCATGGTTGTTGACATGGTTCTCTGATCTGCATTTCAACAATTCATAAACAAATTTTAGTTGGCTAAATTTTTGCCACACCTGACATTAAAGGGCATTATAAATAACAAATACCTCCTCCCAGGTATATACTTCATCAGGTGACCTTTCACCTTCCATTGTAAAAGTTTTTCCAGTGCCAGTCTGGCCATACCTGTGAAAGATTTCAACATAAGCATTAAGTCAGAAACAAATACACATATCTAAACCTTCTAAACTTGAAAAGTTGTTCTGCTTACGCGAAGATGGTGCAATTATAACCCATAATAACTTCATCTAGAATTGGACAAACAACACTTCGGTAAACATCAATTTGTTTTGTAGATGCTCCAAACACCTATTTTTAAAAGAAGAAAGAAAAAGCTCTGAAAACATATCACTCACGTTAATAATTTGCCCACTAGAAACCACCTCAGGCAAAGCTCAGAAGCATGCTGTCTTCCATGGGATCACTTTACATTAGGGAGGAGTCAAAGAAAAGAAAAGAAGTACCATATCAAACGTGTATGTTTTCTTAGAGGTCTTGTCAGTCAGTCCTGCAGTTCGTACACTAACTTCTTTCCGTGCATTATCACATTCTACTACTGAGTGAGCACTGGCTTTCCGCTCAGCCAAATTAAATGGTCTGTCAAAAGAAATACACAGAAACTTTCAGTAAGCTAAATAACAACACTTTCCTTTATTATACTAATCCAGAAAACTATGCAATATAAAACTGTTCATAGAGATAAATAAAGAGGAAATGACACTATAAAGCAGACAGTAGACTCATAAAGGCCTCTGTTCCCCAGAAACAGATTAATTTTCAAAGATAGGTAAAATATAATCTTTCTCCCTCTGGCCTTGAATTCCAGATCTTCTTGCATCTACCCATCAAGTAGTAATTTATGAGGCAGTAGAGAGCAAACCCAGGGCTTCATGCAGGGTCGGCAAGCACTTCACAATGAGCCACATCTTCAGTTCCCACTGTGTACACTTTTTTCAGAATTCCATTCCTATTTGATTCATCTATTTTGACAAAGGGTCCCTCTGTAGCCCAGGCTAGCCAGCAATTCAAAAGGCTGACTTCAAACTCACAAAGATCCTCCTGCCTCGGCCTCTCCAGTGCTGGGATTAAAGATGTGTGCCATTATATCAGCTCATATTTCTAATATCCTTAACTGTACTTACACTTCAAGAGTTAAAACTAAAGTTTGGATACCCAAAGTCACTTAATAGTCAAGCTGCAGTGTGCATGCCATCTGTAATCCCAGCACTTGGGGGTGAAGACAGGAGATCTCTGGGGCAAGCTGACTAACTAAAATAGCCAAAAGTGTAAGCCCTCGGTTCTGTGAGAGATCCTGGGCCACCTAGCAATATATATACCAACTGCCCTTTCTTGCTACCCACCCCCATGTTTTATGTTCCCGAATTAAAGACACACACACACACACACACACACACACAGCCTTTATATTTTGGTATGCCATAAACAGCTCAACAGTTAGGCTACTCCCTAACCTCCTGCCGATAATCCCGAGTTAGTACTTACTAAATTCTATATTCAACCTTCGCACCTGGACCCACAGGGCTGCCTGCCCAACTGGGCGGCACTCTCCTGGCTTGCCTCCACTCTTCTCAGGCTCTCCCCTGTTCTCCCTGTCTTTCCCTGCTCAGCCACGGGCTGATGGCATCTTTATTTACCTATTAGAACCAACTGGGGCAGAGTCTGGGGGACCCAACGTAACATCATAATACAAGCAGCATAAGGCCAAACCCACTACTCCTATAATTTAAAACAAACAAACAATCAAAGGAGGTGCAGTAGGGATAGGTCAGAAGCCAATAGTGTTTACTGCTCTTCCCAAGGACCTAGTTCATTTCCCAATACCTATGTCTAGTGGTTCACAACTGTTGGGGCTGGTCTTCTGTTCTATAGAGTCACATGCTATTTTTTTTTTTTTTTTTTTTTTTTTTTTGGTGCCCGTACATCTGATTACAGTACAGACTATGGCATGGTCAAGTACTTCTGGTCTCAAAGCTATGTAAAAATTGTTTTCCATTTCTCTGATTTGTTAATAAAGAGCTAATCTGCCTATGGTGGGGCAGGAGAGGGCAGTAGAAGTAGGACATTGGATCCCAGGGAGAGAGGGAGGAGGGGAGAAGGGGGAAAGGAGGAGGAGGAGAGTGTAACCAGACCACCAAGAGGATTTGCCATGAGGACACATGGAGCAGAACAAGCCAGAGCAAGATTCAGACAGCAAGTAATAGGGCATTTATCTGGGTATTAACAGCCTAGTCTGGTTGAATAGCTCAGAAGCTGCCAAGCACAGTGCCAATAGCTTCTTAATAAAAAACAACTCTCTGTATCTTTTATTTGAGAGCTAAACAGGATAAAGTGGTTTAAAAGCCCTGGAGATAACTGGAAGAAGCAAAAGGAGGCATAGCAATCCCCACCATCACCACCAAAATAGTACTATATACAACTCTAGCTCTAAGTGATCCAGTGCCCTCTTCTGACTTCTGCAAAGAGGCACACACATGGTATACAGACACATTACACATAAATGAAAACAAATCCTTGCATGAAAAATTTTAAAAATAGCAAATTCAACCAAGTATCGAGATACAGTCAGGGCAGGTGAAGGAAAAAAACATTCTCTGGGTCAAGTCTGAGGACATGAGTTAAAGAACAGACACCCAAATTTGTCTCCCAGTCGACACACACACAAACCACACACCCTGTGGCTCTGTGGCACATGAATGCTGGCACTGACATACACATCATATACACGTATACGATTTTAAATTAACATGCAAAAATCAGAGACACTAACAGTCAAGAAAGTTACAAAAGTAATTCAATTTAAAATAACACCAAGAGTTAAATTAATAAATTAATTTAGTCAGGTAGTTTAAAAGATTTGTAAAACTGGAAATTATAAAATATTACTGAAGCCAGTAATGGTAAAATCCCAACACCTGGGAAACTAAGGCAGGAAAATCAACATGGTAGAAAGTAACCTGGGTCTGTTTCAAAAGTACCAAAACCAAAAAGCTAAAATCAAATAAACATATTGAAAACAAAAGAAAAACAACAAACCTTCAAGAATCACACTTCTTGATTTTAAAGTTGATTCTAAAGGTGTAAGCAGTCAAAACTGTACAGACATAGACTAGTGGAACCAAATGCTCATAAATAAACCCTCTCCTATATGGACAAATGATTTTAAACAAATGAGCCAAAACCATCAGTAGTCTTTGCAACATGGTGCCAGTAAAACTGGGTATACTACATAAGGAAGCTGAATGTTCACCTAACATCACAAAGTGGACCAAAGAGTTGCACTAAGACCTAACACCGGGAAACTTCAGAGAAACAAAGAAAAAAAGCATGGCAACTTTGACTTTAGCAATGATTCCTTGGATGAGACACCAAAGGCACAGGCAACAACATCTAAAACTGGCACGGTGGCTCACACATGTAACATCATAACTCAGGAGGCTGCCACAGGAGCACTGACTTCAAGTCTGGGTGCAGAGGACTAGGCAGAAAGCTACATAGTGAGACCCTGCCACCAAACGCACAAGACAAAGAGGATCTAACAACAGCCTAAGAAAGTCTCATATGTTGCTTATTAAAAGCTTAATGAGACTGGCACCAGGAACACTACTTGATAGAGAAAAGACAAACCAGACAAGAGAAAGAAAACCCTATGCTAAAATTATTGTACATAAACACATACAGACGTTTTTCGCTGGTAAAAATATATTTAAAAAACTCTCTTGGGCAAGCCTTGAAATGTAGGAGGACAGTATGAACACAAGATGTTTTATTTCTTAATCTGAGTGATAAACAAGCGTACATGTTACAATGGTGCTTCTGCCTCTCTAGTGCTAGGATTGGAGACCTGTACCACCACACCCTCACAGTTAGTGTTCTTTATAACTTTTTACTATTCCAGTATTTTGTAAGTAACAAAGGAAATAATAGCACATGGAAAAGGTAATACTGCCTAATAATTATAATACTGCAAAATAGTTGTAAAAAAAAGTGCATTTGTTGGGTTAGAGCTAGCTTAGGTCAAAAACACTTCTTGTTCTTTTAGAGGACTGGAGTTCTGTTTCCAGCCACCACTGGGTCGAAGAGCTAGCTCATGTTAAGAACATCTGTTGTTCTTCTGTTTCTAGTTCCCACACCTGGTGGTGGCTTACAAACACCTGTAACTAGCTTCCAGAGGTGATGCTTTCTTCTGATTTCCATAGGCACCCACATAAGCATGCAATACCCACACATACACATTATTAAAAATAAATCTTGAGGCAGGGTTTCTCTTTGTAGCCCTGGCTGTCCTGGAACTCAATCTGTAGAGCAGGCTGGCCTCAAACTCAGCAATCCACCTGCCTCTGCCTCCTGAGTGCTGGGATTAGAGGTGTGCCCCACCACAGCCTGGCTGGCTAATTTTTTTTGTTTTGTTTTGTTTTGGCTAAATTCTGAAGTGCATTTGCTTTCCTGTTGACTAAAAAGAAAGTTCCAAATTAAGTAACTAAATTAAAGCTCCAGAGTGCAGCAATTAAGTATCTTTGATTAGACTGGAGGTTGCCGCCACATACCCTTTCTGATACCTAGTTTAAAAACTTGAGTCTGGTAGCTCAAACTTCAATTTTTTATAACTCCAGAACTCAGAACTAGGGGGGGAGGGGCACCAAAATAACAGGCACAGTGGCACACACTTATCACCAAGCAATCCCAGCTAAACAACCCAGACCAGAGGCTGAGACAGTAAAGTATGCTAACAAACAGTTCCAGACCAGTCTCGGTAATATCACAAGAATTCAAAAAGTTAAAAAATTTGGCTAAGTTATTTGGATGTCAATTGGGGAGAGCTGAACACGCACATCCTCCCTCTAGTCCTCTACTCACAATTCTGTCTTTTGGTCTATGAACAAAGGCAGATAAAAAGAGAAATATCTTGCACCAAAGACCTGTACCTTCACTAGCTTGTGAGCTTCACAAGCCCACTTTATATCTTAGCTTAACTTAGATTCAGCAATGTCTACTTGGTTAACAGAGGTGAATAAGCTATTGCATCTAGAATAAAGAACTATTACTCTTTCCGAGGTGGGAATAACCACAAGACAAGTGCCAAACTACATGCAAAGTAGGTATGAAGCTTTATTCCCAAACTGACACCTCTCAGGGAGTAGCGCAGGGCAATGACTGATAAATTTTCGGCGACACTGGCTTTTAAAAGGGAACGCACTTTACGGCGAAGAGCAACCATCAAATTCTTTGTGCAGCTTATCTCAAAACAACACCAATTTAGAACTGAACATGGTGGCTTTTTTTATCGAACAAAACACGGGAGCCCCAGAAAAGGGATTCCTTCAGAAAAGGTAAGCAAATCACTCTCTGGAACGGCCCACGGTCTCGTACCAGCCTCTCCTTACCTGCATCTCACCACCACCTGAATGTTCTTGCCCTTTTCCTCTTTTTTCTTCGAAGAAGAACTCGGCTGGGACGCCATGACGGTCGCGCCAAAACCCGCTGGCCTGGCGGTGACTCCGACACTGTGGGAACCGGGTGCCGCCTCTTCTCGCCCTGTGCGCCGAGGCCAGGAGGACCGAGACTTGCAGCTCCGCGTCCCCGAGGTCCACGCAGGCCTTTTGGCCTTGGTCACCGCCCCGCAAGAGCCGAAGAGGTCAAACCTCCTCTGCTCAGAAACCAGCAACGATTCGGCGCCTCAATTTTAAAAAAGGAGTCCGCTTTCCGGGCCAATAGCAGAGCGGCGCGCAAGGCATCATGGGACGCCGTGTCGTCATCGTGGTCACGCCGGGGCGTGGCCCGAGGGAAAGGACGGTGGTGCCCGCTGGCACTTGTAGTCTTGAGTACTTTGTGCTGCCGCTGGTTGGCTTCTGGGGTCTGAGACGCCTACGTCTCCGCTCTCGCTGGGTCCTGCCCGCCCTCCGAGGCCTCTAGCTTTCCGTAGAGTTGACAAAAAGCTCGGTGTGATTTATGGAAGTGCCGACTGGACCGTTTAAGGTGTTGGTGGGGGCCGGGGAAACTATAAGGCTGATTCCTCCGCCTCAGTGGGTTCCCGGAGCTGCTTTTCTGTTTAGCCTTTGATGTCACTAGCGGGTGCTGGGGAAGGCGCCTACGACCTTGCCAAATACCTGCCTTCCACAGTCTAGATCCCCGGTCCTCTGGGTTAAGCATAGCCAGCTATTTACTGGTAAATACCCCCGGAAGCCAGGCGTAGTGGCAGAGGCTGGCGGATCTCTCTGAGTTCCAGGCCAGTTTCGTCTACATACAAAGTGGGTCCAGGATAGCCAGGGCTTGTAGCACAGAGAAACCCTGTCTCCAAAAACAAAAAACAACAAAAGAAAAACTAGGCCCAGAGACTCACCGCCATTCCAAAATGTCCCACTGGACTTCTTTGTACCCTTTCCTCCACCCGAATCTTTCTCACTTGAACACTTGTTTTTAACCAGAACCTTCCTCTGCAACCACCCTATCCAAGGCTTTGCATCTCGTCCCTGAACGATTTCCTTCAATGTTCCTAATTCTACCCTTCTTCTCCCTACTACTGCATTCACTCAATGAATACCCTAAAAAGCAAACCACAAACATTTGGGGACAGTGGCAGAAGGATCAGGAATTCAAGATCATTCCCATACAATCCCAGTTCGAGGCCCCAATGGACTACAAGAGGTTTAATATCAAACTAGGTTATGTCCATCTTTTATTCTTTTGTTTGTTAGTCTTGTTTGTTTGTTTAAACAGGATATCTTTCTGAACACAAGGCTAGCCCTTTGAGAATTCTCAGCCATCTTCCTGCCCTATGAGTACTGGTATGAAAAGAATGAGCTATGAAAAGAAGAACACTTTTTTTGTTTGTTTGTTTTTAAGAGGTGTAGCTTAAGATTATTATTTATGGAAGTTAAGAAAAAGGGAACCACGTATATAGTTATGTGATATGTATAGTATATAAAATAAAATAAAAGATTATTTACTTACGTCTGTCTGTCCTCCAAGTGTGGTGGTGCGCTTGGACACCAGAAGATGGTGTTGAATCCCCTGGGGCTGAAGTTCAAGGCAGCTGTGAACCACCTACAGAGGATGCTAGGAACTGGACTCAGGCCCTCTAGAAGTACAGGAAGTACTCATAATTGCTCTTATCCATCTCTCCAACCTCATGGTTTTCAATCTTACTCGAATTAGATGCTAAAGTCCTTACCATCCCTGTGTTTTCCAAAGGGCTTGAGTGGCACCTGTGAAAGGGTCGTTCAACGGAGACCCACGCAGGTCGAGGACCGATATTCTAAGGTGTTGTTTCTACTGATCTCTATCTCCCCTGTACCAGCTGCCTCAATGGAACTCAAGTCCTTTGGCACTTTGGATGTTTTCCTCATTCTCATCTTTCTGCCCATTTCTGGTTTTTAGCTGGGTTGTTTGGACATACTTGTAATCCCACTCTCGGGAGTAGCCTTGGACATATAGCAAGTTTAATCCAGGCTTGACTTAGACTACAAAAACCCTGGGAAAAAACAAAACTTGACCACCCTCTCTAAAGGAACTTGCTATTGGCTTCTTAACACTACAGTTTATAATTATGGTCATTGTCGGTCTGTAGATATGGCTCAGATATTAAGAGCTCTGACTGCTCTTCCAGAGGTCCTGAGTTCAATTTCCAGCAACCACATGGTGGCTCACAACCATCTGTAATGGGATCTGATGCCCTCTTCTGGTGTGTTTAAGATAGTGACAATGTACTCATAAAATAAATAATTATGTTTTTTGTCTACCTGAATGTAAATTTCATCTGGGTCCTTCCTCATATTGTTTTGGGGTTTGTTGAACAGCCTTGAGCTCACTAGATAGCTGAGGGTGACTTTGATCTCCCTGCATGCCCCTCCCCAGTGCTGAGATTACAGGCATTTACCACCATACACTCTACCATCTACACCCCTGGCTGGGTTTCCAGTATCTCGAACAGACATTACATATATTTACAAAGTAAATATATCCTTGGTGCCTGAAGGAAGCTATTTAACATCTCATAGTTTGGGTTTCCTTGTAGTAAAATGGAGATAATAAAAATTATCTGATTTATCAGGTCTGCGGCTTGCTAGATGTATACACACACAGACACACACACACACACACACACAGTCCTGCAAACAGGAGCTAGTACAAAGAAATGCATTTATTTACAGTCTGAGTCAGAACTGCAAAGAGTAAAAAAATCTCATCTCTCTGACTTGAAAGTGAAGCCCAGAAGCATATTTATATAGGTTGAGCTGTAAGACAAATTACCAAAACTGAAAGATGACACCTTTTCTGGGGGACAGGTCTGGACAATAGAACTTCAGCCTGTTCCTATACCAGCATCAATCTCCTGGGAAAGCATTAGGAAGCAACTAGGATACAACCTAAGGCTTTATGTATGCTAGGTAGGTACTGTACCATTAATGGGCATTCCCACTTTAAACATACCATGTGTATGTGTGCGTGTGTGTGTGTGTGTGTGTGTGTGTGTGTGTGTGTGTGTATGTGTGTGTGTGTGTGTGAAATATTTTAATTTTTTTTCAGGGTCTTGCTTTATTTTTAGAATTATTAGAGAATTAAGTGCCTAGCAGATAATGTTTTAAAAAGAAAGAAAATGTCTTTCTCCTTCATAAATATCAAAACGGTATCTCCATAAAGTCTTTTTGATTATAGCAAGGAATTCAAGAAAATAACTAAAAAATTTAAAATACAGGCTCAGTAGCACAGCATTGGGTCAGTATGCTTGAGCCCCTGCTTTTGATCCCTGGCACTGGGGATAAATAAAAATTAAGCTTTTAAAGGCTTGAGTATATTGACACACACCTACAATCCCAGCACTTTCAAGGCGGAGACAGAAGAAGTGCTAGTTTTGGACCAGCCTGGAACGCAACCCTTTTAAAACAAGCAGAAAAGCAATAAAAGTACAAGAAGTTTAAATGTCTTGCTATGAATCCCCAACCAGTCAAACCCAGGGAGATGTTAAAGCTGCACCCCACCCCTCTTAGAGTTTGGATTATAGGTGTCCACAGCATGCCCACCCACAGCCTCCAATAATGGATATAGCGACCAGCTGTGAGGGCCTACTACACTAAAGGCTTCGTGCTTGTCTATTCAGAATAGCTCTGGAACAGGAGCTATTGTTTCACAGTAGAGAACCCACAGGCCGAATATGTATAGTGTCTGTAGCCACGCAACTATTAACCATCAGGGGAAATGTTCAGTTACCTCTGACCTCAAATTCCAGGCTGTTAACTACTGTTTGTCCAACCTAATTTATTGTTTGCTCAGTGCACATTCGTTGACATTCAAAATATCTCTGTTTACTTCTTACTGTAGACCAGGCAACCCAAACGAGTTGTATTATTGTCCGGACCAAATCACAAATGCTAATGGAGATTATAGAGAGAATCTCTTACTAACAGCACTGTCAGTAAAAAAGCTTATGGCCGGTGAGCTGAGGCAGAACATCCGACAGGGAGAGAGAATATTCTGGGAAATAATCAGAGGCACTGGAGACTCACCAGGGAACAATGAGGAGAAAGCCATAAACCAGCAGGTACCTGAACTCAGGTTAGAATAAAAGGGATAATAAGAGCAAGTTGGCAAACAAGCCAAAGTTATGACATAAGCATTTTGTTGATAATTAGTCTCAAGAGTTGTCATTTTGGGGTCAGGGGCTGGGAGGAAAAACCTGGATATATATTGTTATATGTAGTCAAGGTTCTCTGATTATGCATGAGTTGTTGCATCAAGAAGGTGGCTATCTCTGAGACGTTATCTTATTGCCCTTGTAGACCTCAAACTCAAATGAGAGCCTCAAATGAGGTCAGTCAACATTTCTCTCTTGAAAGTCTTCACAGGACTGTGGATAAGGCTCCATTGACTAAGAGCTTCCTACATTCATGATTTTTTTTAAAGTCTGCCCACCATTACAAATTACTTTTAGCATTTTAAGTGTAGTTAACATTCATATTGCCCATGCAACATTGTGGCCTGTTGATTTGTCCTGGCATGCTCATTCAAGAGATTTGGGGTGGAGGGACATTGTTTTTTAAGATTAATTTGCTGAGCAGCGCTGGTACATACCTTTAATCCCAGTACTCAGGGACAGAGGCAGGCAAATATCTGAGTTTGAGGCCAGCCTGGTCTACAGAGTGAGTTCGAGAACAACCAGAGTTACACAGAGAAGCCCCGTCTCAAACAAACTCCTGTTCCTCCTGCCTCCACCTCCTGAGTGTTGGAATTAACAGCCTGAGCTCCAAGCCTAACTCAAGATTTTTCTTTTCTTGTGGAATTGAGATGGTTCAGTAGTTAAAACACTAGTTGCTCTTCTAGAGGATCCAGGTTCTGTTTCCAGTACCTACTTAGTGGCTTACAACCCTTTGAGACTGCAGCCCCAGGGGGTCTGATCCTCTCTTCTGGCCTCTGTAGTCACCAAGCACGGACATACATGTAGACAAGGCACCCATACACATAAAAAACATTAAGAGTTTCAAAGTTTTTCTTGTGTATGTGTGTGTGCCTGTGTGTGTGTGTGTGTGTGTGTGTGTTATAAAATATGTGTGTTAAAGTGGGTGGATGATCCCCCTGTGTGCAGATTCAGAGGCCAGAGAGTCACACACTCTCACTGTTCTTTACATTTAAAAAAAAAAAGCATATGTTTAACATACATTACAGAAACAAAATGAAACCTATACCAAGTGTGCTTCTAGAAGTATAAGATTCCAACTGAAGAGCACTTAATGGCGTTGTCCTGCTACAAAACTATCTGCTAATTGTTTTCTCCAAGCAACAAAATTATCTGGAGTCCAGGGCACTTCATTTCAGCTTCTAGATGAATGGACACGTTTGTTTCCATTAGCAAGATCATGCATGCATATGGTTTGCTTGTCTAATCCATTGGAAATGTGATTTATAAAAGGGCAGGTATAAGAACAGTCAACAAAACATTTACGTTTTAGCCACATTTCACTAGATATGTTTCTTAGAACAGGAATATCAATTCAAACAATAAAGGAACCATGACTTTCCTTTAGGGGCTAGAGAGATGATTCATCTGCTTTCCCAGAGGATCCAGGTTCAATTTCCAGCAGCCACATGATAGCCAACCACACACTGTCTGTAACACCAGTTCCAGGGCATCTGACACCTTCACACAGACATACATGCAGGCAAATACAAATGCACATAAAATAAAAATAAACCACTTAAAAAATCCTCCATTAGGGGCTGGACAGATGGTTTAGTGGTTAAGATCACTGTCTGCTCACCCAGAGGTCTTGTGTTCCAGCAACCACACGGTGGCTCATAACTATCTATAATAAAATCTGGTTCCCTCTTCTGGTATGTAGCTATACATACAAATAGGGCACTCATTAAATAAATTTTTTAATCCTTCATTTGACCAGAAAGAATCCATGTTATTTTATGCAGTTTTTGTCTTAAATCATGTATCATATCATATCATATATCGATGCTAGGAGTGGTGGCACATGCCTTTGATCCCAGCACTCAGGGACAGAGGCAGGAATATTTGTGAGTTTGAGGCCAGCCTGGTCTGCTTAGTGATTTCCAGGAAAGCCAGAATGAGAGAGAGACCCTGACTCAATGAGTAAATAAATAAATACAATACATCGAACATACGATGAAGATGAACTATTAATGTAACAACACTAATTAATAACTGATTAATTCTTGGGTTCGTTCCTTTTTTTGTTTTTGCTTTGGTTTTTTCCTTTTTCTTTTTTAACTTAAGCAGTCTTTAATGAAATCCGTGCATAAGATGTCTCTACTCCTGCATCTTCTCAACTGATTCTTCCTTATATTTCTCCTTTCCTATTTATCCGGACGTGGCTTTCCTTTCCAGCATCTTCTTGCAGTCCTTGTCCAGCTTTAGGCTGTGATGACCAGCTTGCTGGGGTGGACACCCACATGGACAGTTGTGCCATTAGCCTTCTCTAGCTGGACTCGTTCACTGTAGATGACGTATTTCTTCCTGTACACTTGGACCACTTGGCCAATCTGCTGGCCTTTGTAGTGTCCTCGAACAACCTGAACTTCATCATCCTCTTGGATGGGCCTAGACCAAATGTTACACTTCTGTGTTAGTTCTTTGGGAAGAGGGAAAGACATGATCTTCCTCCGAATGTGAGAAGGTGCATTGAAACGCTGTTGCAGTTCTTGCTTCGGTCAGGAGTCACGAAGAGACTGAACTTCATTTTGGTAGCTGTGATCCAGCAATGGCCGCAAAAGGAAAGAGAGTTGGTTTTGGTTTTTTTCTCTGTGTGGCCTTGGCGCTTCTGGAACTCACTATGTAGATCAACCTGGCCTCAGACTCAAAGTTCCACCTGTCTCTGCCTCCCACGTTCTAGGACTAAAGGTGTGCTGCATAAATGTTTTTAATTTTAAAAATTCAACTTTTCTCTTGGGCTTCGGTTCTGGTGACATGGCTAACCACACCAAGAAGGTCGGGATCTATCTTTTGGAATAGTTTGGCGAATATTGGTGTTATATCCCCAATAAATGTCTGATAGAATTCTGCACTGAACCCGTCTGGACCTGGGCTTTTTTTGGTTGGGAGGCTTTTGATGACTTCTTCTATTTCTTTAGGTGTTATAGGGTTGTTTAGATGGTTTACTTGGTCCTGGTTTAACTTTGGGACCTTGTATCTGTCTAGGAATTCATCCATTTCCTCCAGATTTTCCAATTTTGTGGAGTATAAGTTTTTGTAGTAGGATCTGATGATTTCTTGAATTTCCTCAGTTTCAGTTGTTATGTCCCCACTTTCCTTTCTGATTTTGTTAATTTGGATACTCTCTCTTTGCCCTCTAGTTAGTCTGGCTAGGGGTTTATCAATCTTGTTGATTTTCTCAAAGAACCAACTCTTGGTTTTGTTGATTTTTTCAATGGTTCTTTTTGTTTCTATTTGGTCTATTTCTGCCCTAATTTTGATTATTTCTTGCCGTCTACTCTTTTTGGGTATATCTGCTTCCTTTTGTTCTAGGGCTTTTAGCTGTGCTGTCAGGTTGCTGATGTGAGCTCTCTCCAGTTTCTTTTTGGAAGCACTTAGGGCTATGAGTTTTCCTCTCAGTACTGCTTTCATTGCATCCCATAGGTTTGGGTATGTTGTGTTTTCGTTTTCGTTGAATTCTAGAAAATCCTTAATTTCTTTCTTTATTTCTTCTTTGACCCTGCTATCCTTTAACAGAGCATTGTTTAGTTTCCATGTGTATGTGGGCTTTTTGTTGTCTTTGTTGTTGTTAAAGACCAGCCGTAGACCATGGTGATCTGAGAGGATGCATGGGAGTATTTCAATCTTCTTATATCGATGGAGGCTCGTTCTGTGTCCAATTATGTGGCCAATTTTCGAGAAGGTGCCATGGGGTGGTGAGAAGAAGGTGTATTCTTTTACTTTGGGATAGTATGTTCTGTATATATCTATTAATTCTAGTTGGTTCAAAGTCTCTGCTAGTTTTGCAGTGTCCTTGTTCAGTTTCTGTTTCCCTGATCTGTCCATTGGTGAGAGTGGGGTATTAAAGTCTCCCACTATTATTGTGTGGGGTGAAATGTATTTTTTGAGCTGTAGTAGGGTTTCTTTTATGAATGTGGGTGATTTTTTATTTGGAGCATATATGTTAAGGATTGAGAGTTCCTCCTGACAGATTTCCCCGGTAATGAGTAAAATTATTACTATTTTTATTAAGTCGGTAATTTGCCTATTTGAGGCTGAGCATTACATTTAGTGGCTAAGTTAGAGATTTATATGAGCTCATATGTAAATCTGCTTTCATCTATTGGACCAAACACTCAGAATCCTTTCAGCCTGGCAATTCACCTCCTTCAGTTCTCAGAAATGCTTCTGAATAATTCATTAAACACTCCACTCATTTGCTGAGTTCTTGCTTCTGTGTCTCTTATGTATTGGATTTCCACTTCCTAGCACGAGCCACTATAATATCTTGACACACTTTTTCAGGTTGTTTGTATGTATATTTAAAATCAGTACAATTGAGTCATTTTGTATCCTAGATTAACATAAATGAAGCATTCTTCCCAAGACCTTAATTGCCCCTAAGCCTCATTTCTAGTTATAAGATCTTTTAAGGCTCTTTAGTGAACTGCTGAGGGTGCCATTCTTAATTTTAACTGTGTAGTTTGTGGCTGCTAGGATCATGTTAGGTTCTTTTATATCTGTGGGTATGAATGCAGAAGTGAGTATGTCTCATGCTCTTGTAAACTATGAAGAAAGCACAGTTTACTATAACCTTGTTTTAAAGCATAGTTTTAAAATGTTTACATAGTGCAGGCATGTAGTTCAGTTGACCAAGTGCTTATCTGGTTTACACAAGAGCTCTGGGTGACCACACCACATAAAGCTAGGCATGGTGGTGTGTACCCATAATCCCACCAGGGAGGTAGAGGCAGGATGATTAGAAGTTCAAGTTATTCTTGACAACATAGTGAGTTCAAGGTTCCAAGGTACATGAGACCCTGTCTTTAAAAAAGAAATTAAGTATAAAGTTTCCCAAATCCATATTTGGGTTGCTGTTTTGTGTTTTTAAGTAGCACAATCTCAGTAGCAGAGGCTCAAGTGAAATTGTGGAAGACAGGATGGAAAGAAAGAGCCAGAAGGCCAGGGACTTTACTGTGAGATTTTTTTTTTATCTCCTGGGGACATCAAAAGCTATACGTATAAAGTCTCACCATCCCAACAGCCCAAATGTTAGCTAAACAAGGAAGACATCAACAAACATGCCGAACTGCATGGAGAAAAAGACTATGAGGTCTCAACCCTACACAGAGAACTACAGACAACTGAATAAAACTGGGAGCAGGAGAGATCTTCTCCCCAGGGAAGAGAACACCAATTGTTTGTCCAGTGCTGAATTGTCAGCCCTGGAAATGTACATACAAGTATCATTGTATGGACTCAACAGGTTATATAGGAATATATGCATATGCAAATACATACATGTATGCAATAACAGTTGATGAAAAGGAGGTTATGACTGTGAAGGGGAAGTGGGGGGAATCTGGGAGGAAGGGGAAGAGTGAAAAGTAATTGAAATACAATCTCAAAATCAAACAAAGCTGGGCACATCATTCTCAACTATACAGTGGATTCAAAACCAGCGGAGGCTACACATCCTAGCTCGAATATAGGAAAAAAATATTTGAGCATGAGGGACATAGTGTAATCCTAGCATTCAAGTGGCTAAGGCAAGAAACTCACAAACTTAAGACAACATAGTACAATCCCTAAAAAAAAAAAAAAAAAAAATGGGGAGGCAAAGGCAAGCATATCTCTGTGAGTTCAAGGCCAGCCTGGTCTACATAGCAAGTTCCAGGTCAGCCATTGTCTCCAAGGAAACAAAACAAAACAAAAATGTTGGCGTGGGTGTTTTTTTTCTCTTCTTACATTTACATATAATTGTTTATAAAACATTTGTCATGACTTACTGATTCTGAGCCCTCTTTTAACCCACTGGTTCTTCTGTCTCTTCTTCATATTGCAATGTATTTTTCAAAGAGGTCAGGTCTTAACCAAGCATGGTGGCATGTGTCTGTAATTTTATCACTTAGGGCCACTGTTTAGAGGACAGTGTATTCCCCAGCAAGACCCAGCTTCAACAATAAATTAAAGATTAGGTAAAGTTTCCTGAAGTGTCCTATTTTAAATATTGCTAGCGGCATCATTATGATGTGATTTAACATGTTGACCCGCCTCCACTACCCTGTGGTTTCCCATAAATGGAATTGAATAAATTGAATCACAGTTGATCCAGAAACTGTGTTTTCTAAGTACTGTGTGTGTTGTCGGATGTGATAGGACCAGGACTTCAGCCATCTTCCATCGTACCTGTTCCAAGTACGGGAAGCTACCATTTAAACAAGAACCTTTAGAGAGTGGCTGGCTACTCTGACAGCTCAGATCAATGAGAGGTTATTCCCAGTGTGCTCAGCCAGGAGTGGGAACGAGGGAGAGTTTTTTTAAGACAGTGACCTTAACTGGACGTGGAAGCTTTGGAGCACTGACAGAATCTCAGACATCAATCGACTGTGAGAACTGGAGTGAGTGGCGGGTGAAAGTGGAAACTGGTGATGTGGTGCAATAGACTGGGTGTTGGTGACTACAGACACATTCTAGGGGCTGGGAAGATGGTTCTGGATAAACCCCTTCTTTGCATGTTTGAGGGTGGGATCCTGAGTAACACACAAAAGACACCCAAGGTCAACTTCTGGCCTTCATATGTACATGTACATGTGTCTGTATACATGTGTGAACATGCATACTCACATGCATACTACACACACAGTCACACTCAAATTCTAAAAGCCTGAAAATGTTAAATTATTTGAAAAATGACTTAGTATGTGTGCATAACTTCAAGGAGAAGAGATGATATAATTTTGGAATGATCAGTTGTCCTCTAGTTCCAATGATAAATGCTCTTATAAGAGATAGAAGGGGAGGGGCTGGAGAGATGGCTCAGTGGTTAAGAGTGGTTAAGACTTCCAGAGGTCCTGAGTTCAATTCCCAGCAAGCACATGGTGGCTCACAACCATCTGGAATGGGATCCAATGCCCTCTTCTGCTGTATGTGAAGGCAACAACAGTGTACTCATATACATAAAATAAATAGATAAGTCTTAAAACAGGAGATAGAGGAGGAAGAGACACAGAGAAGACAGCAGTGTGGAGCAGGTACATCCTGGACTGATCTCAGTCGAGCATATTTGCCACTGCAGGGACTGGAAAAGACAGGACATGGGTTCTCTCCAGACTATAGGAAGTTCCGCCCTGCATCTGTAAACATCTTGATTTTTTTTTTTTTTTGTCTTTTTGTTTTCTCTGTGTAGCTCTGACTGTCCTGGAACTCACTAGGTGGACCAACTGGCCTTGAACTCATATCTGCTTGTTGAGTCCCAAGTGCTGGGGTAAAGGTGTGTGCCACCACCCAGCAATTTTGAACTTATGATCTCTATGAAAGAATACATTTCTGTCATTTAAGCCACCAATTTTGTGGTGTTTACTTGTTGTGCCAGCCATAGGAAGCTAACATAGGAAGTTGGGGCTAGACTGTTTTATGATGAAGTTGTATCTTTTAATATACATATATCATACACACATAATTCAGCACATTAATATATTAAATGTATATATTTGCTTATATAATTTTAAAAGATTTACTTACTTATTTTATGTTTGTGAGTACACAGTTACTGTCCTCAGATACACCAGAAAAGGGCATTGGATCCCATTACAGGTGATTGTTCGGTTGCTGGGAATTGAACTCAAGACCTCTGGAAGAGCAATCAGGCTGTTAATCACTAAGCCATCTCTCCAGCCCTGCTTATATTTTTAGTATACTCATATATGTTAAAAATATATTTGCTATATATATACAATAAGAGACAATTATATATATATATATAGTAAATATATGCATAGATATAGCATAGATAGAAGTCTCTATAGGGCTGGAGGTGTAGTTCCATAAGCAGAGTGCATGCCTCCATGCATAAACCCTGCGTTTGATTCCCCGCACTGCATAAACCAGGTATGGCAGCACACATATGTAATCCCAACACTCAGAAGTAGAGGAAGGAGGAAAGATGTGCAAGCGCTTGGGCTTAAAGATATTAGAGATTTAGATTTTATCTTACAGGAGCTGCTATTTCAGATCATGACTGCTTTTACTGCTTTTTTTATTTTTTAAAGTATTGGGAATTGGACCCAAGGACTTTCACATGCTAGTAAAGCACTCTGCCCCTGAGCGATAACCCCAGTGTGTGTGCATTCATGTATATCTGTGTAAATATAGTCTCTCTATATATTAGATTAGTTAAAACTTCTTTAGGTGGTGATGTAGATTGCACCCAGGGTCTTGGGCATACTGGATTGGTATGCAACAACCGAGCTACATCCCCCCAAACTCTAAAGACATTCTTTTTCTGAAGGTTACCAATTAGGAGGTAAATGCTGATCTACAATCCCCACTGTTAGTCTTTGTCAACTTGCCTGTTTTCTTCTTCTTTGGTCTAACCAGTTCTTTAGGAACTCCTGGCTCAGGTCCATATGGCAACTCTATTCTAAATGGGCTGGTAGACAGGGCTTTGAGCACAGACTGACTGAAAATAATTGAGAATAATTGAGATGGTAGATAATTTACATAAATATAAAAGGATACTTGTAATAAACAATAAACTGTTTCCATTTGGGGCAAGAAACAATTTCAGGGCATGAATGTCTTTTTCTTCTGAGCCAGATGTGTTGGTGTTTGTGCAAGTGGGAATAATCTAGCGCAGATCTTTGTCTACTTTCTTATTCTTGATGTTATCACTGGTTGTTTTTGTTTGTTTTCTTGTTTTGTTTTGTTCTGGTTTTTGGCTTTGTTCTCAGGCCGGGCCTTATGTAGCATAGGCTGGCCTCCAGCTTATTAGCGGAAGATTCTCCGATTTCTACCTCCCACATACTAGGATTATAGGCAAGGACTACACTCAGGATTATGCTAGGGGTGAAACCCAGGGCCTGTTTTATGAGGACTGACCAACTGTGCTGTATCTCCTCAGCTCTAATTTTGTCTTTGCTTTTAATACAGAACATTGTTAGGAATAGTTCTAATGCTTCCTCTTAATTCAGCTCCCAAAAGCCACGCTTCCAGAAACTAAAGGTCCTTGCCCCCAGCTTTGCTTTGATTGTAATAAAGAATTGCCGTGCAGCCAATGGCCGGGCAGGGAGACGGTGGAGGCGGGACTTTTGGATTGAGTGGGCAAAGAACCTAGGGGAATAGAGAGAGAGGACTAGTTCCATGACAAGGCAGAGAAATGACCCAGCAGTGTGGGTGCAAAGGGAAAGTGGCCCTATGAGGGGCCACCCAGAAGGTAACAGGAAAGCAAAGATAAATTATAGATTTAGAAGGTGTTAAGCCAGGAATACTGGAGGGGAGTGTGCTAGTTGCCGGCAGGTTTAGAAGTGCTCAGCCATTGAGCTAGCGTGAATCCAGAGCTCTTGGGAGGGTGCAGCGAGTGCAGATTTGACTATTGACTACTACAGGACACCGCCTAGTTTCCTAGCTGACCTTGAAGTTGGGATCCCTTTGCTTCAGTCTCCAGTGTGTTGGGTTAGCAGATGTACAGAACCAAGGCCTTCCATTTACTTTTAAAAAATACCCCTATTTTGAGCTTTGCTCATATTTCCCCTTTTCAGAAAGGTCTTTCTTTTTTAAATTAGCCTCCTACTGTTTTCCCTTGCTTTATTTACTCTTCATTTAATGTATTCACTTGTTTGATTGTCTGTTTCTTGTATAGCTAGAAGTTAAATGAGAAGAAGGAAAAAAAACCGTCTTTTTCTTTTTTTATTCATTGTTTTATCATCTTCAGCACTTTTAATATCTGGCACTAGGTATAATAAATGTCTTTCCAATCAACACATGAGCAGATGCAAGAATCATGGGTTCTGGAGTTAGGACATTCCATATTCAAACTAAAAAATTTTTTTTGCTTGCTTGTTTGACAGGGAGCTTGTGGAAGGCTGTGGGTAGTAGAGAAAAGGCCCAAGGTGAAACCTGCAAGTTTCTCCCTGTGTGTTACATTGAGAACAGAGGCTGGAGTTAACAGGAGGAATAAGGGTTAAACTGGCAAAGTCTAGAACACTGAAGAGGATCTATAAGAGGGCTACTGGTTAGTATGAGGTAACTAAGCTAAACAGAGAAGTGGAGGGACAGGGCTCTGGGCCAGTGATGGCGGCTTCCCGTGAGCCTGTCTCAATCGGTGTGGCCCATGATTGCTGGGTGAACTCGCCAACCTTGTAGCAATGACCTCAGTCTTTACCCAGGTTCTGCCATTTTTGCCATAGGGCATGGAAACCCTAGACAAAGGAAGGTTGTGGCTTTTTCTCTGGGACTCTCCATAGC
Source organism: Micromys minutus (assembly GCF_963924665.1). Lineage (NCBI taxonomy): Eukaryota > Metazoa > Chordata > Mammalia > Rodentia > Muridae > Micromys > Micromys minutus. The sequence continues at coordinate 23,334,221 of NC_137971.1, forward strand.
GATCGCCAAAGACTTGCCACAACAGGATCCTTCTACAGGTGTTTATTGCGGGTTTGATTGCAGTGGCGAAAGACCCCAGCCCAGAAACCAACCCTCCTTATATATGCTTAGGAGGACTGTGTCGCTACCTGATTGGTGCATTCTGTGCGTCCTAATTAGCAAACTCTAAGTCAGCATGAGTCAGCAAAACAGGCATATGTGTATGTGCACTTAGGTTGTTTATCTCAAAACAGGCCACCCTCCCTTCGGGCTGGGCGCTGTCTTGTAATGGCGAGAATGTGGTGGCTTCCCACACTCAGGACCTTAGGACCCTGAATCAATTTACAACTGAGCTAAGAAAGATTCCATTGAAAGGAAAAAGAGAGATATCTGTCTGGTCATGAGAAAATCTAATCTCCTCACTCGGGGCACCAATGATGTGTATAAAAAAAGAAAAGATGATGTCCCGGGTTTTGGCACCAATGTTAGTTAAATGATGGAGAGAGTGGAAGAGGGATATGGCCCGTGGAGGTGGCGGCGAAGTATGGTGGGGAGGGGGATGCCTCTGGGGGACCCATGTTGGGAATCCCTTTCCCCTGAGGGACCAGCCACACAACGGTATAGTATAGAATAGAGTTTATTCAGGTCATGGGAGAGTTAAGAGGGTAGTAGAGAAGAGGAGAGTAGAGAAGTAGAGGAGTAGAGGCCGGCCATGAGCACTTGGAGAGAGGGGAAAGGGGATGGGGAGAGAAGGGACAGGGGACAGGGGTGGGGGGAGCAAGAGAGCAAGAGGGTAAGAGAGAGTAATAGAGAGAGAGGAGGGGGCAAGCAGTTTTATAGTGCCAGGCAACTGTGGGGTAGGGTGTACCTGGCTGTTGCCAGATAACTGAGGGGTGGGGTTTACAGAATCCCAACACCCATCATACTTAAGCCCCCGGATGTTGCAGTAAATATTAAAATTTTAAAAATCGGTTTATCTCTTTATCAGCCCTGAGGTCTCACTCCTCAGGCCCGACCTGCGCACCTCTGGTGCCTAGTCCGAGCCACCACCAAGGCCCAACTTGTCCGAGCAACTCTTCCCTAGCAGTTTTCTACAGCCTGTTCTCTGCCTCTGTCCCGGGGTGTTTCTCTACCCCAAAATCCCACATAAATACAACTCTACAGCCGATAGCTTTTCATTCAGGTTTATATATTCAACTCTCAATCCACAAACCCTCTACACAAGATTGCATCAAATAGACAAAGATACAAATTGCCTTTCTAAATGAGATATTAGACCTGTAAAATCCTTAATGTTCATAAGCTTTTTAACACCAATCAATCCCACCTGGGTCTAGCCGGTCCTTGGGAAGCTCCATGCTGCCATGAACTCTAACCTCCGTCCTCTGACCTCTGAGACCTCTCCACCTCCCTCACCCTGCCCAGTCACTGGCTTTCCTTTATTTTACTAATTAAAATGGGAAGGTTCAGATGAAGAAGGTCACCTCTTGAGTTCATGAGTGGGCAGCCCTTCTTGGGGAAGTGGTCTGTCTCCTTTGCTTCGGCTGGCCTCAGACTCACTAAGTAGCTGGGGGTAACTTGGTGCATCAGCCCCACCCCGGGCTAAAGCTACAGCTGCTTTGGCCAATTGTTGGCAAGTTACTGAGTCTCCCTTGACACAGCTCTTCATCTCTGGTGATGAAGATACTTTTGGACAGAGAGTAAAGCAAGGATTAATGAAAGGTGTATGCACAAGGGCAGATCCGCAGTGGAGCTTCAAAAGGTGTTGGTTTCTTTCTGTCCATAACCCTTATAGAACCCGTTAATACTGCACTTTCATAGACAACACATCCATCTCCACCAGATAATGGAGTTTATCACAATGCCAGTGAAGTTTGGACGTAAGGGCCCCTTGGTCTCACGGGCCCCCGAGCTGGGAGTGCTTTAGCACTAGCGACTTTGGGTAAGATGAGCAAAGGCACTTGATGATCCGAGCACAACAACCAAACTCACGTAAACGGAGAAGAGAGAACTGCATCGTGTTGTCCACACGTGCACCATGGCACCCCCACCCCCACCCCACCCCCACAGAGAGAGAGAGACAATAATATTTTTTTAATTAAAAGGTGTTTTTAAAACCATGCACTTATAGTTACTACCAAGAGGTTTGCAGATATTTTTACCTGTTAGCCTTTAGTCATGAGAAAGTGTATCGTGAGAAAGATCCCTGAGTGTGAACACTGTTCTGGGACAGGAGGCTGTGCTGAACTACTCAAGCCTCAGAAGGAGGTTCTTAATTGCCTTGAGGAAGGCTGAAAGATCGGAGCAGGACCCTTGCCTCGGGGCAGAACCCTTATCCGGAAAAGTTGAGTTTATAAGCCCCAGCAACAATCTATCTGTCTTAGAGAGCCTTCATCCTAGTGTGGAAAATTCCACAAGTAGGCCCAGACAACTTGGAGTCTGACCCGTAGTGAGCTACACTGTTGTACACAGAAGAAGTAACTCACACTACAAAGTTTATTACTCAGCAAGAGATATCTGCCTACTCATCCAGACAAGTTCCACACAGATGTTTCCTGTGACCAAACCTAGCAACTTTCCTTTTAACTAAAATCCCTCCCCAGGAGCAGGCCAGCTGTGTCTTTGTGTAGTATGTTGTAGTAGATCCTCTCTGTGATTATTTTGTTCCTAATAAATTATTGACTCACCCTTGTCTTAGATCCTATCTAGTGTCTTAGATAGCATTTTGGTGGCCCATCCAGGGAAGCCTCTCTTAGTCACGTTTTACTTTTGTGCCTACTGTGACTGACTGAGCAGTTTGGAGCTAGCTGATGGCCTCTGCCTAAAACTACATTGACTGAGTGTCCCAAAGACTCTCAGTTTGTGACCACAATCTACCAGTGCTCTATGAGTATGGACTGAGGAGTTCCCGGTCAAGGTACCTTTGGTTGAACCTTAAGGGAATGGGAAAGAAGACAGCCCACTACAGTTCGTGAGGGTGAGGCACTGCCACATTGCCTTCCTTCTGGGACCTTTTCACTTTTGTCTTGTGGCATGCTTGTCACTCACAACTTGTCCAGGGTAAATCCAGACATACGGTAAAGACTCCCTTTTCCTTGTCGCCTCTCTGTTTGAATTCCAACATGTTCTGCCACCACTCTCTGGAGCAGGAGGGGGTACAGCTTATGGCTGATGGTGTGAGGCACCCTCTGTGCCCCTCGCCACACGTTCCTGATCTGAGAAACGACAGGTCGCCATATGTCTTGCTTTCTCTGTGAAGGTCCCGCTGCCTCATAACTGGTTAGTGGTCAGATTTGGTTCGAGATTCTCCCTTCAAGATCGCTGAGGCCTTACCAGCTAGACTAGTTTGGGTCTGGAGTGGAACAAGGTTGCACTTCTGTAAGTTTCTCTGTCCTTGGGGGATGCCTTGGTGTAGAGCATGCTTCAGCTGAATCAGTACAGTGAAAACACGTCTCGCTCCCGATCAGGGGAGAGGGTCTACTATCCACTGAGGATGTCTTTTGAGCCAAAACTGCATCTCTGGTAGAGACCATAAAAAGTCTTAAGTTCTCTGTTGCTGACTCGTTTCTGAGATGTAGTCTCAAATATGGGATGATGCCTATCTGCAGGTGAGGGCAGGCACAAGATAAGGCAAAGCCTGTGATGGGGCAGTGAAAAAGAAAGGCAGGCATAAAGTTCTTAAGAGGCGGAGTAGATAGAAGAAGTGAAGAAGAAGATGATGAAAAAGAAGGAAGAAGAGAAGATGAAGGAGGATGGCCCACCCCCATGTGACTTTAAATAGTCACAGGTAGCTATGAATATCTTATAAGGAATGGATTATTCCAGGACCCTCTGTCTTATCTAGGTAGGAAGTTTATATCAATATCAATTGGCTCTGAGTTTATTGTGTGGACATTTTGTGGAGTGAGAATTTCCTGATATAAATCTGATTGATAAATGACTGGAAGTTGTGACTATAACTGCAGGGGGTGGATGCTGGGAACGGGAGCAGAGTCTTCCGTAGAAAGCCCAGAAAGGGCGGCTGCAGTATGTGGCTAGTGATGGAGGCAGAGAGATCACCAGAGACAGAGAAGCAGGAGGTAGCATGGTGTGGTGCTTGGAACTGTTCGCCCTGTGTTTAATATTTACTGCTACACTAAAAAACTATACTAAATTTGATTTTAAAATTCCCCCAATATATGTGTATGTATGTATATACAGTTTGAGATTTTTTTCAAGATGAGATTTCTCTGTGTAGCCCTGGTTGTCCTAGAACTTGCTCAGTAGACCACACTGTCCTCAAACTCACAGAATCCATCTACCTCTGCCTCCCAAGGACTGGGATTAAAGGTGTGAACCACCACCACCCAGCAAGAATTATTATTTTTTGTCTAACTTCTCTATCTCTTCCTCTCTACTTGAAGAGATCTTAGCCTTGTTTATCATATTTTCTCCCTCAAATATTAACGCAGGAACTTCATATAAGGAACCCAGGTAACTGTTTCCTCAAAGAATAGACATCCCTTTGTGAGGTGCCTAGTGGGAGACCTTAACACCATCTGGGTAGACATTCTTTCCCTATATCTTACCTGTCCTAAATACAAGTGCTCTGGGTTCAGCCTATTATCATTGGATTCTAGTTTACTATTTCCCAGTTCTTGAGGATGGGGAGGACCAGCTTCTTTTAGCTTCCAAACTACAATTACAGGGCAATGCAGAAAGTGTCTTGACTCTGGATTTTATCTCCCTCTGCCTTTGCTATACTGAGACAACTCACTGTGCAAGGTCACTTGCTAACTTGTCCAGCTCTTACCAAAACATTGGCACTTTATAATCCTCAAACTCTGGTGAGAAAAGAAAAGGTAAACAAACAAACAAACAAACAAACAAACCCTAAACCAAGAGGCTTGAAACAGCCTGAGTGGTGGAGCTAGAAAGCAGCCTCAGCAGTGACTGCTCTTCCAGAAAACCAGAGTTTGATTCCCAGCCCCCACATGGCAGCTCACAATCCTCTGGGACTCCAGTTCCTGGGGATCCAACGCTCTCTGGAGACACCACAGACACACTTGCAGGCAAAACACATTAAACACAACCAAACACATTAAAAAGGAAGAAAACAGGCAAGCAGCAATGGCAATAGGTCTGCTTATGACCTGCAGCAAACACGGTGGTTTAATAATATGCATAAATGACGTAGGCTGTGATATTATGTCAAAAATGAGACAGGCTCAACTCTTTTGATGGATTGGTAAATGTTTCTGTTACTTTGTTTCATAACATTTACGAAGAAAAAGTTAAAAAGAAACCAGTAAATAGGGAAAAAAATAGAAAAGTTTATAATTTATAAGGATATGTCTTTTGCAAGAAATATTGAAAATGGAATACTTTTGGAGAACAAATGGTTACCATATGGCAAAGTAAGATTTTGTTCAGGTTGGGTGTGCACCAGCACTCCGGGGCTCCTAGCTTTTGGGAAATAAGAAAAGGACCAAGAGTTCAAGGTCGTTCTTGACTACAAGACAAGGTTAGTCTGGCTATATGAGACTTGTTCTCAAAAATAAATAATAAATAAGTAAGTAAGTAAGTAAATGCTGTTGGGATGGGCCAGAGGGTAAAGTGCTTATTACTAAGCCTAAGGACAAGACTGGAGTAGGATTCTTACAACCCATCTAGGAGGAGGAGTGACTGACCCTTTCAAGTTGTTCTCTGTCTTCCAGTTGAGTGCTGTAGCAAATATGTGTCTACACATACTCACATGCACTCACACACACACACACACACACACACACACACACACACACACACATAAGTAAATAAAAAGAAATGGAAAAGAAGAAAACTGTTCTAACATAAAATGACAAAACCAGAAGCTGTAGTTGCATTAGAGAAGACCTGAGTAAGATGCAAAAAGAATTAAACGTTAAAATGATTTAAGTATGAAGATTAATGGTAATTCCTAAGGTCGAAGTCAGTGCACTTATATGAAACCTATTTCTGCTTAAAATATCAGGGCTCTCAAGATGCTGGCCTATTGCTAACTTTGAAAACATTGCTTTAAGGATAACTATCTTCTAATCAAATTAATTACTTATGCTGTTTGCTAAGTTTGTCAGGCTTTTAGCTACTTGGGAAATTGCTAACAAAACCAGGACTTATCTAAAAATGCATGTTTTAATCAAACTAAATGTTTCACAAAAGCTAAAACTAAAGTCCATCCCATCCTTTTGAAGACTGGTAAACTTGTATTACTCTTGTGTGTTCAAGAACCAAATCTTGGGTACTTAAGCAGAGGAGGATAACGGAACTAAACAATCAATATTTTGGTCCTTCGATGATTCAGGGACAAGGCCTCTCCGAAGGGCTCTCAACTTTAGAAGCCACCCTTCCTTTTAATTGGAGAGACCATGGAGATTCCTGAGGTTGGACTCAGACCAATGCACAATGTTAAAAAAAAATCATTAAAGGTGGAAAGGAATCTTATGCTGGAGTGGAAGCAACCTAAGTCAAACATGCACCGTCATAAAACTCCAGACCTACCTAGTCTGGATTTGGAATTCTGTGATGCAATTTTACAAAATTTCTCTTCCTATTCTCCCAGGATTGTACAGGACTCAATTTACTTCAGAGAACTCACCATGTATCTGTTCGTTCAGGGAAATGTACACATATGAAGAGTAGAGGTCAGCGTGTGTCTTCCCCAGTTATGGTTGTTTTAAGACAAGATTACTCACCGAGTATGGAACTTGTTTTGGCTAGGCTAGCTAGCTGGACAGCCAGTTCCAGAGATCTACCATCTCTGCTGTAGCCTTTCTGTGGTTATCCTGGCTGGCCTGTGAGCTCCAGTTATGTACCCTCCCCCTCTCCAGCCCCCACACTTGGAAGTCCTGGGGTTACAGGCATGTGCCACCTTGTCTGCCTGGCTTTTTACATGAGTGCCAGGGATCTAAACTCAGTTCCTTATGTTTTTTCAACAAACATTTTAGCCATCTCCTCAGGCTAACTAATTAATTTTGAGACACGCTCTCACAATACACCCTTGGTTGACTTGTAACTCTGTGTAGACTAGGCTGGCCTTGAACTCAGAGATTACCTGCCTTTATCTCTGAGTGCTGGGATCAAAGGTGTGCACCACCATACCTGGCCTTAGGGAGAACTATTCCTAGACTTGGATTACCCTGAAGTATGACCCTCATCTTTACTCCTTTACCTCAACATTACTGCTGTCCTACACTGGCTCCTAGGGTCTCTTTTCATCCCAACAGCCATGGTTACACTCTTTAGCTGTCTCCCTAAGACCACCATTCTGTGATACCCTCTTTTTCATTTCTCTACTTTCACATTCCTCAGCTCACCCCCAGGAGCTAACGTGGTGAAGGTGTTGCACTGGAGGACTACTCACTGTTATTTTGCTTGCCTTCCTCAAAGGAACCTCTCCTTCAGAAAAGTTTCTCCTCTGTCCTTGTTGGGCAAAACCTTAGATGACCTTGCTGTAATACATGGAACCTGACTTCGGATAATTTTTCTCCTAGTGGCTAAGATCTTAAGTGTTTGCACTTCCCTGACTTCCCTGCTGTGTTATCTCCCTCACTCTCCTCCCCAGCCATAAACGGGACTGACTAGCCGTCCCATCTGACCAGCAAAGTAACTTGATACTGGAGAGGTGGCTAGCCCTAGTCACAGAAGACCGAGGTGATAACTCTGGTCAAAATTTAGGATTTTCCCATGCTACCTACTCTACAGTCGAACACAGTGGAACAGGATGAAACCCTCAGCCCATAGGGCAGCTACCAAGTGTGACAAAAAAACTCCAGTAGGGCTCAGTCCTTGGTCAGAAAGGCTGCCTTCTGCTCCCATCATATAGAATGGAATGGACTGTTCATAGCACTTTATGCAATCAAATTTTATGCTAAATAGTATGTTGATACTTTCTATGCTGCTTCTGTTAACTTATGTTGAGACAACAAAGTTAAAACTAAACTTAACCATTCTTTTTGGCCTTTTACTAATACCAAAGGCAAATACATAGCAATGAAAGAGACCATTGTCATTCTGATAAACGTAAGCAACTATAGGCCTGTGAAGTGGGTTTTCAGGTGAGGTTGTTTGCAAAACTGATGACCTGGATTTGATTGCCAGGACCTGCAGGGTGGAGGGAGAGTTGACTCTCTCCAGTTATCTTCTCCACCTGTTCTACACACACACACACACACACACACACACACACACACACACACACACACACACACGCATGCACACACAGGAAGAGAGAGAGAAAAAGAGAGAGGGAGAGAGAGAGAAGAGAAATGTAAAAAAATAAAAATCTAACTAGTTCTATCTACAACCAAGTGTGACTCCTGCTTTTCTCTCGCACACACAATCCAGAAATCTGTATTAATGACTTCTTCCCTGGTGCCAGACCAAAGAATTTCAGTGGGGACTCTGGGAGGATCCTTTCATCCTCTCTAGCTACTGACATGGCTAGGTCCTGTGCCAGCCACTGGGATAAGCGTTAATGAGATGGACTCCTGCCTTCTACAGGGGACCAATCAGTGCTATTCCTCTGCGATGAGTGGTGAGGTTGCTGTGTAATGCTGGCTGCCACCACCGATGCCCAGGTTGCTAGTATCTCAGGTTCTCCATTTCCTGATGCCTTTTACAACCTAGACTTCTTTATGAAAGAGCACACTTGCCTTCACTCTTGCTCCACAACACAGCACAAAATAAATAAATAAATAAATAAATAAATAAAGTTCCAAATGCCCGATAGTTCAAAATTAGGAGCACTAGTTACTAGTCAATAATGCTGGCCACCACTGGAGGGGCACAGTTAAAACCCCAGGGATAGCAGGAATGATCCTCTGATCTGGAGGCTTTGAGATATTCTTACGTCAAAAGCAGAATGCATGTGAGCCCCCCCCCTTTATAAAATGTGTTACTTCTGGGTTGTCTGGTCAGGAAAAGTAGAGGAAAAACTCTCAAAAGACCCCAACCAACCAACAAACCAACCACTGAATTAAAATACTTAAGGCTCAAGAGCTGGAGACTTGACTCAACAATTACAGGTACATACTGCTCTTGCAGAGAACCCAGCGTTCGTGTGAGGTAGCTCACCGCTGTCTGTAACTCTGACATTCCTGACTTCTGAGGGCACCTGCACTTACTGCACACATGCTCTCCTCCACATACATAATTAAACCTAAAAATGAAATCTTAAAGAAAATTATTAGTTAAAAAATTATTGGAGTCTTTTTAAAAAATGTACTCTACACTCCTTGGTTAGGGCAACTCCTGGGTAACTTATCCAGATAGCCTAGACCTTCACAGCTTCTTTCTTTCATTTCCTTCCTTCTTCCCTCCCCTCCTTCCCTTTTCCATCCATCCATCCATTCAGTTTTTGAGTATCTTATGTCCCAGGCTGGCCTCAAACTTAGCCAAGGGTGACCTTGAACCTCTTAATCCTCTTGCCTCTACCTCCTGGGTTCTAGGATTACATGTAATTACCTAGTTTTCTGTAGTGCTAGGAATCGAAGCCAGGGCTGAATACGTGCTAGGGAAACATTTCACCAACTGAGCTAATGCCAGGCCTGCTTTTTCTCTGTTGAAAGTTTGCTTTGTGTCTTTGGCCCCTGCTTGCATAACCTGGTACTATTGGTATTGTACTTATTATAGGCCTTTATGGTCTTGATGGTTTTTTAGGGACATCAACCATTACTAAGGACATTAATGCTAGCCTGCCACCACTGAGGATCTTTTGATCTGGTGTCATTATCCAAACTCCAGTCTCTCAACTACTTCCCCCTTTTTCCAAGTGCTTCTTGAGATGTCCTGCAAGCTCTTGATCCTTTCATGACAAGCAATACCAAACAGGGTCTGCAGTGCCCCAGTTATGCAGAAACTTCAGATGATGAATCTTCTGTGAAGATCTTGCCATGTCTGTGATCCATTTAACTTTGGAGAGTTGGGAGAGAGGAGTGTGAACACTATTCTGGGACTGAGGATTGCCTAGAGCTATTAGCCTCAGAGCTATTAGGCTCCTGTTGCCTCAGGGTAGAACAGGTTCAAAGCAAGGCTGCTGGCTTCATTGCAGGACTTTTACCTCAGTAGAGTGAACCACAAAGACACCTAGCTGCAATTTGTTTCAAGATGTCACCACACTGCTATATCAATTCTATGGAGCATGCTCAGACTACCACAAGGCTGACTACTAGAGATTCATAATGTCTCTGGAAATCTTTGCAGTGTATTTTCCCCCCTTCGAGACATATTGTGTGCATGTGTGTCTGTTTTGCCACAGAACATGTATGGAGGTCAAAGGACAACTTTGTGGAGTCAGGTTATCTCCTTTCACCTTTATATGGGCCCCAGGATTCAATTCAGGTCAGCGGGCTGGCACAGTACTTTTACCCACAGATCGATCTTGCTGGCTCCGGAAGAACACCCTTTCTCCTCCTCCTCTACTTTTTGGGGACAGGTATATTTGGCTCAAACTCGGTAAATTGCCAAGGATTTCCTTGAACTTATCTTCTCATCTCTGCCTTCTAAGTGTGTAGATTACAGGCAGGTACTAATACACAAGGTTTGTCGCAGTGTTAGGGATCCAGTCTAGGGCTCCGTGCACGCTAGGGAAGCACTATACCGGCTAAGCTATAGCCTCTGCAATGTATTTCAATAAATGTTTTGGTTGCTTACTCTGGTCATTTTGCCCATCTGTATCTCCAGTCTTCCACACACCAGTCTTTCACGGCATCTCAGCGAGCACCAACTTCTACTGAATTTTCATTTGTAGCAATAATAGGAGTCAGAACCCTGTGCTTGGCTACAGTTTGATTTGATACATCAGACACCTGAAAGTAGTTAAGTTCGAAAATCACCCTCAACCACTTCTTAAAGATACCCCCCCAAACACACACACCCTGATCTGTGTAAACTGTAACGGGAAATTCTGATTCATAGCCACTTTTAGGCTATCTGTGGATGCAAAGTACCGAGAAGTCACCAGGGAGGAAAGTCATGTCTTTAAAAAGTAATGACCTTTTGAGGCCAGCCTAGTTTACATAGTTCCAGGCCAGCCAGGGCTGCACAGTGAGAGGCGGTCTCGGGAGAAAGAAAACAAAGTGACAGCCGAGGTCCAGTTGCAGTCTAAGTAGCAGTACTAGGTAGCAGAGGCTTCCCCGCTTTGTACTAGCGCGGGGAGCACACCGGTAACCCCAAGCACTTGGGAAGTCGGAAACTCAAGGTCATCCTCAGTCACACAGTAGAGGCCTGCCTAGCAACATGGGACCCCGTGTCAAAAAATAAGTTTCCTGCTCAGGATTTGAGAGTCTACAGACGTCTTGCTTTGCTGAGGCCTGCCCTGGCTCGTGCATTCACCCCCACCCCGCGCCCCCCGATCTGAATTGTCCTTATTTCCCCCAACCCGGTAGGTCCCCACGCGTCCTTGCTTCCGCTGTCCACGTTCCTTCCGCGCTCTTGGGGTAGCCCGCGGGCCTAGCGCCCGCAGCGAATACGTTTCCGTGAGACAGAGCCCAGGGAGGACTTGGGTCCAACACCTGCTGGGCCGCGATCCTGCCTGGGGACCCACCACTTTGTGTCCCCTCACCACGCCGAGGACAGGCAACCCTCGGCCTTAGCCGCGCGCCGGGGTGGAGCCCGGCCCGGCTCCTGCTGGCCTAGGAAGGACTGGCTGCCGGGCCTCAGAGGCTCCGGTGCTGAAACGACGACCCACCTGCCAGCCAGCCCCGACCCAGGCTGCGGCCGTCCCCTCCCGCCCGGCTCCACGTAAAACCCGGAGCGGAGATCGTTCCCCTTCTCCCTAGAGGCGGCGCGGCTCGGCGGACTGGGCATGCGCAATGCGCAGGGCCGGCTCCCAGCGCCAAAAGGAAGCGTTCGCCGAGATCGCAGCGGCTGCGCCGGGGTATGCGGAACGGGCTCGTGTGGCTGCTGCACCCCGCGCTGCCCAGCACCTTGCGCTCCATCCTCGGCGCCCGCCCGCCGCCCGCGAAGCGACTGTGTGGGTAAGCGCCCCGAGCGTCCAGGCCCACGCGGCCCGCGGGTCACCGTGGCTGTGCTGTGCTGCTGCAAAGTGGTGATTCAGCACTTAGCGCCGCCGCCGCCCCTCACGCTGCCAGTCCGGCCCGCCGGGTGCGTGGACGTTCGCGCCGAGGCCGTCCCGGGGGACCGGAGAGGGTTGGGCCTGGAGGGGAAGGCGGACGGGGACGGTGTCCGTGGGTAGCTAGGAGGACGCCACAAGTGCAGCGGAGCTGCGCACTCCGGCTGTCCGCCCTGAGCAGCCCGCCACCTGAGGCGGGCCCCGGTGCCATGAGGTGAGGGGATCCAGTGGCGAGGGGATCCAGGGAGTCGTGAGAGACAGCTTCTCGCCCCGCAGCGCTGTCCCCACGGGGACCAAGTTTGCTGGACTGGAGCAGCGAGCGTTGGGAACTGTAAAAGTTTGCCTGCCTCGTCGGGAGTGAGCAGACGGGGACCAGGGAGCTGAAAGATACCCTGGAATCCCGCACAGCATCTGCCTTGTTTCACACCCAAAACAACACAGGCTCAGAGAGAGGTTTTAGTGATTTCTCCTACAGTTTGCAGAGATTATGGCAAAAACCAAGTTCAGAACGCATGTTTTTTTTTTTTTTTTTTTTAGATAGTGGCGTGCTCCCTCCACTCTGCTCTGTGTATACAACACATTTTCAGTCCGTGAATCAAGAGAGCTAGGCAGTATCATCTTGCTCTACTTAGAGCATTATTTGAAAGCTCCCCTTGATTTCACTAAGTTTTAGGACCCGCTGAATGCAGCACACGGTTGGGCTTTGTCCCTGTGTGACCTGCCTCCCAAGCAACTTTGATTTGGCTGGAACCATTTGACAGCGATGAGCTTGACTGTGGGCAGGATGGGCAGTGAGAGGCAGAGGTGGGTCAGGAGATCTAGATTGATCCTTGGATGAATGGCGGAGATCCTGGAGTCAGGCGTGTGTGTGCGTGCGTGTGTGTGTGTGTGTGTGTGTGTGTGTGTGTGTGTGTGTGTGTGTGTGTAATCCAAGTTACCGATTCAGGGCATTTCTCTGGGGGAATTAAGAAGGCACAAGCTCTGTATAATGCTATCCTGGGCCTTGAATTGTAGTTTGGATCTCCTGCCCCTAGAATCTTTGAATAATAATAAATATTCTAGAGGGTCTCATTAATACTTTTCAACCGGAAGCAGGCCTGGTGTTGTTACTTGGGAGGCTGAGGCAGGGGGACTGCAACTCAAGACTGCAGAGGGAGTTCTAGGTCAGCCTGCACAACCTAGGGAGATCCTCTTTAAAAATCAAAAATAAGGAGAGATGGCTCAGCTGTTAAGAACACTGCTCTTCCAGAGGTCCTGAATATAATTTCCAGCAACCACATGGTGGCTCACAACCATCTGCAATGAGATCTGATGCCCTCTTCTGGTGTCTCTGAAGAGAGTGACAGTGTACTCACATACATAAAATAAATAGATAAATAAATAAATCTTTTAAAAGGACCTTGAACAGGGCTGGGGCTATAGCCCAACCGTAGAGCTCTTCACTTACTGTGTGTGAAGCCCTAGGTTCGACCCCCAGTACTGCTTGCCCTCCTCAAAAAAAAAAAAGTGACTGGGGAGTATTTGGGGGGGTGGTGGTTGTGATCCAATGAAACTGGGAGGTTTGGAAATTGGTTGTAAAGATCTGTGTAGGATGTAAGGGAGGAGAGACCGGAAGCAGAGAAACTTGCCCGCTGGGCTTAGTCTTTACAGTTCGGGCTGTGAAGGTAGCAGAGTTATTAAGAGGGACTAGTAGCAATGAGGAACTTATGGAACTGGTTTTCCCTCCCTTTATTTCCCACTACACCATAAAATCCATTACAGTGTGGGGAAGAATTCCTGGGAGCAGAGAGAAGCGGGTGTGCTAACCACAGGTAGGGTGTCTCTCCAACTTCCCATTCTCCGGGAAGTACCGGGTCAGGCACTACTCTGCATGCCTCTGGAATTAAAAAAAAAAAAAAAAAAAAAAAAAAAAAAAAGGAGGCAAGTTATTCTTGTATAGTTTAGCCTGGTTTTGAAATTGTGATCCTTTGGTCTCAACCTTCTGAGAGCTGGATTATAGAGAACTTCCTGAATGTTTTTAAAGACAGGACGTCACGTAGTCCAAGGTAGACTTGAACTCCCTACCCTGCTGAGGATGTCGGTTCTGGATCCTCCTACTTCCATCTCCAGGTTCTGGAATTACAGAGTTTCAAGAATCTCAGAGAAGGAAATTCAGAAGGCTCAAAGCTTAATGAGGTCAACCGTCCAGGAAAAAAAAAAAAAAAAAAAAAAAAAAAAAAAAAAAATATATATATATATATATATATATATATATATATATATATATTAAAATGACTGACTAAAGCTATGGAAAATTCAGGCCTAATCAAAGGAATCAGAGCATAGTTTTAGAAAAGGAACAGTTAGTTTCTGAAGTTACCATATATCTTTGTTTTATTTCATTTAACAATGTTATTGTTTGTGCGTGCATTCAGAAGAGGGTGTCAGATCCCCTGGAACTGGAGTTTCAGAAGATCGTGTGCTGGGAATTGAACCTGGGTCCTCTGAAAGAGCAGCTAGTGCTCTTAACTACTGAGCCATCTTTTTAGCCTCACATTCAGATCTTAAGGAAGTCAGTTTAACTGTGGATAGTGAAAAAAAAATGCTTTAACAGTTAGTTACCTGGGAGAACAGGGGAGTGCCTGTTCCAGCCCATTATGGTTTAATGCCTAGGCCAGGTTTTGAGCACTTGTTGTCTGGGATAACCTCTTAACAAAGAGGTGCGTCAGGTAATTCATTTAGAAAGTAGTCCAATCTGATGGTTTACTGGGTAAAGGTGCCAAGTGCCAAGCCTGACAGTATGAATTTGATCTCCAGAACCCACACGGTAGGAGAAAACCAACTTCCGTGAGTTGTCCTCTGACCTCTACACAAGTGTCATGGTACACACATGCATGTACATATTCACACACAAAATAAGTAATTAGTATAAATGTAAGCATTTTAAACAAATAAAAATGAAGAAATAAAAAAGTAGTTCCCTGTTCAGCTATAGGGGATGTTGGGGGTATAGAATTATCTTAAGTATTAGGGAACCTAGTAATACCCTGTCCTTGGCCACCTCTTGAGACAGAGCATCAGTCACCTTTGCTATTGGCTCTGTCCTGTTTCTCTGTTTCACATACTTAGACAACAGTAGTGTACCACTCTAGATCGATTGACTGTTAAGCTACTCAGACCTTTTAGGGCTGGGGAGTAGCTCAGCCAGTGGTAAAGTCCTTGCCTATAATGCACCAAGTCTTAGGAAATGATTCAGGTGTTTAAACCAGTTTTAACTAAACAAATGCCTTTTAATAGTTTAAAAGGACAGGGTATTGGAGAGAGACAACTCGGGGGTTAAGAGCAATGACTGCTGTACCAGGAATTTTGGTCTTTAAAAAAATAAAAAGGACAGGATATCCTTGGATATCCTTCGAATCAGCCTGCAAAATAAAAAGTTATGTCCTCATCTGCCTCAAAAATTAGTATGCACACCAATTTTAACAACTATGTGTGTGTGTGTGGGGGGGTTATGAATGGGAGGGAGTCCTTGTATGAGAGTCATAAACGTTGCTTTCCTTTCTGTTTTACTGTTTGTAGTTTAGATTTCCTGGGTATGAACCCAGAGAATCAGTCTATCTTCTGGCTCTGCTGCCCAGGCTAGACCACTTTATTTTTGCAGAGGTAGGTTTCCCTGGAGTATTGGACCCCGGTACCTTGACTGGGGCCTTTCGTTGTCTTGCCTTCAGTCTGGCCTTTTCTGTCTGGCCATCGTTTGTGTTCATTAAATGAACATATTGTTTTGATCGTCCACTCTGCTCAGCATTGTAAGGACCGCCGAGCTGATCAGTCTTAAATCCTGTCCCCAAGGAGCCTTCAGTCATAAATAATGGACAATTATATTCCTTTGCCTCTGATATTTTATTAAACATCTCCGCTTCTGTGCTTTGTTCCTTTTATTTTATTTACAAAAGTATTTGTATTTTTTTTCCCCTTAAAAATCTTATCTGTTTACCTTTCTTTCAAAGTGGAACTCATAAAATTCTTTTTAAGTGTTTACATATGTGTGGCTGTGTGTATGCTTAGAGGTCAGAGGGCAGCTGTGTGGAGTTGATTCTCTCCTTTCACCTTTATATGTGGTTCCAGAAATCAAGCTCAGGTCTTCAGACCATCATATCAAGCAACTTCACCATCTGAGCTATCTGGCTGATCCCACAAAACTCCCCCAGTACACCCCCCAGTTTGTTTTGTTTTCAAGGCAGAGTTTTTCTGTGCAGCATTGGCTGTCCTGGAACTCACACTGTAGGCCAGGCCCTGAACTCAGACATCTACTTGCCCTGTTGCCTTTGGGATTAAAGGCACGCACCACCAGTGCCTGGCTAAACTCTTCATCTTTTAAAAAAAGCATTGTTTTTGCTTTAATTTCAGTATTTGTTAGTTTGCTTGTTTATTTTTGAGACAGGGTCTCACTGTGTAGACTGTCCTGGAACTCACTATGTAGACCAGGCTGGCCTTAAATTTATGGAGATCCTCCTGCCCCCGGCTCCCAGGTGTTGCCACCGTGCCTGGTATTCTTATTCTTTAATTGTGTGTCTATATGTGTGTATGTGTATGTACATGTGAGTGCAGTGTCCTTGAAGGCCAGAAAAGGATGTTGGGTGTCTTTGGAGCTTCGTGGTGTGATGGCATGTGTCTGTAACCTCTGTACTTGAGAGGTAGAGGCAAGAAGGTGAGGAGTTAGAGGGTTGTCTGAGATATAAGTGAGACTTGTGTCATGGTTTTTGGTACAATACAAAGAGTGGGTCACTTTTATTTTGTTTTATTGAGAGATTATCTAATTCTATACCCCTGTCTGGCCAGGTCACCGTGTAGTTCAGGTTGAACTCAGATTCACATGTGATCTTCCTCAGCCTCCCAAGCGCTAGGTTACAGGGGTTAGCCATTGCTCCTGGTTTACATCACTTTTATAGTCACAGAACAAAAGAAAGGCACAGATCAGTGCAGTTACCAAGTGCACAGAGATATCAGGCAGGGTCGCAGCAAACTGGAGACATCTTTATATAGGGCTGTGATGCTATCTTTCCACATCCTCAGAGTTTCGGTTGATGGAAGCTCCTGGTACTGAAGCATGCCATAGGTTTTACTGATAGTCATAGGGTGTTAATCAGACATATGTGTGCTGATGGATGGCTGCTAAGAGGACTACAGGCAGGCCGAGGTAATTTCGGCTTTCTGTCTTCAGCATTCCAAGTCCCCAGACTGCTTGTTCTGGTAAGTCATTGTGCAGAGTCTTCAGTGTAGGTTTGTTTTTTAGGTCACAGTCTGGCTCCCTATGAACTGATCCTTGTTGTCTGCTTAATCCCCTTACTGTGCCACTTTCCCTGAGCCAGCGTGTTCTTTAGAGACCACCACTGGTTCTGTATTAACTCAAAAAAGTTTCCCCTGCTGTGTGGCACAAAGGCTGGCATTGAAATCAAGATCCCCCTGCCTCAGATACCAGAGTGCTAGAATTACAGGCATTTACTATGGTTAACTCTGGTCCAAACTACTTTTCTTTTTCTTTTCTTTCTTTCTTTCTATCTATTTATTTATTTATTTATTTATTCATTCATTCATTCATTTATTTTTGAGTTAGTGCTTTGCCAGGTAGCTCAGGCTGACTTCACATTGGCAGGTGTCCTTCTTTCTCCTAGGATTATAGGTTTGAAACATGTCCAGTGCAAGTTCAGACAGTTTTGTGGGGTTTTGTTGTTTGTTTGAGACAGGGTCTCATGTATCCCAAGCTGTCTTCAAACTCTCTGTGTACTTGAGGCTGATTTCGAGCTTCTGATCTTCCATCTCCTAAGATTACAGATGTATATCACCATATGAGCATGAGCCATTCTGCTTGGTTTATGTAGTGTTGGGGATTGATTCCAGGACTTTACACATAGGCCAGCATGTCACCAACTGAGCTATATCTCCATTCTCTAGTTAAACTTAACCAGTTGGTTATTGTTTATAACCTGTTTATTCCCAGTTCTGGGATACCCTTCCATTTAATATATGATGTGTGTGAGAGGGAGTTTTTGTGTGTCAGGGTGTTTACGTGGAGGTCAGAGGACGGCTTTATGGAGCCATGTGCATCTATTTAAATTAACTAAAATGAACAGTTCAGTTCCCCAGTCACCTTGGCAGTATATCAAGACATCTGGCTACAGGGATTCTGTATGGGACGTTACTGATCTGTCAGTCATTACAGAGATGCTATAAGCTAAGCTGGTTGCTACTAAGTTCAGTCCTCTGAATTTCAGATTTAGATAATAAGCTTCCCACTCTATTTTCTTTGTATGTTTGTGTATGTGTGTGTGTGTCTTTGTGTGTGTGTGTGAGTGTGTGTGATTTTGTTTTTATATGTATGGGTGTTTGGCCTGCATGTATGTTTGCCCATTATGTACATATGTGCATGCTTGGGCCCCATATGTTCAGAAAAGGGTGACAAATCTCCTGGGACTGGAATTACAAATAGTTGTTTCTGATAGAGTAGCTAGTACTTTCTCTCTCTCTCTCTTTTTTTTAAGATTTATTAGTGCTCACATGTACACCTGTAGGCCAGAAGAGAGCACCAGATCTCATTACAGATGGTTATAAGCCACCATGTGGTTGCTGGGAATTGGACTTGGGGCCTCTGGAAAAGGAGCCAGTGCTCTTAACCTCTGAGCCACCTCTCCAGTCATCTCTCCATCTCTTAACTGCTGAGCCATGTCACTAACCGCCTCCCCCCCAGGTATTTTAAACTTAACGTGTCCAAACACTATCTTGATAACTTTTGTCAGTGTTGCAATTGAACCTAGTGCTCTGTATATGATACACAACTGCTCTGAAACTGCCCTATACCACCAGCCCTATCCTCTCCTCCTACACCTCATCTCTGCCTTCTCCTACACCCCATCTTTGTCTTCTCCTACACCCCATCTTTGTCTTCTCCTATACCCCATCTTTGTCTTCTCCTACACCCCATCTTTGTCTTCTCCCCTATACCCCATCTGTCTTCTCCTACACCCCATCTCTGTCTCCTTCCCTACACCTATCTCTGTCTTCTCCTACATCCCATCTCTGACTTTTACACCCAATCTCTGTCTTTTCCCCTACACCCCATCTTTGTCTTTCCCCTACACCTCATCTCTGTCCTTTCCCCTACACCCCATCTGTCTTCTCCTACACTCCATCTGTTTTCCCCTACACCCCTTCTCTGTCTTTTCCCCTACACCTCATCTCTGTTTTTCCCCTACACCCCATCTTTGTCTTTTCCCTACACCCCATCTCTGTCTTTCCCCTACACCTCATCTCTGTCTTCTCCTGCACCCCATCTGTCTCCTACATTCCATCTCTGTCTTCTCCCCTTCACCCTGTTTCTATCTCCCAATCCTAACCTTCCCACAGTCTTTTCTTTTGTGCTTTGCTCTAATATGCACATATGCACATGTAGAGGTCAGAGAACAGTTTGAATGCCAATCTTTTCCTTTTACTGTGTTTGAGGCAGGCTCTCCTTCCTTGTTTGCCACTGTGTACTTCTAGCTAGCTCATGAGCTTCCTGGGATTCTCTCCCCAGTAGGATTTGAACTCAGGTCCTCAAGTTTGCACAGCAAGCACTTTACCCATAGAGCTGTTGCCCCAGCCTTGTTTGTTTTTTTGTTTTTTTTTTTTTTTTTTAAATAAAATTCTTTTGGTTGTTTTCTTGCAATACTGGAAGTTGATTCTAGGACCTTTAACATGCTAGGCATGTTCTCTACTGCTGATTCCATCCCTCACCTTTTCCAACTTGTTTAAGCTAATAACTTACTTAATAACTTACTCATCCTCGACTTCTTTCTTAACTCCTCTACCCACTCAGCATGCTCATCCTAATTCTGATCACTTCTGCTGCTGCCCTCACTACATTATTCTGTGTCACTCAGACTAATAGAATAGCATCTTCACGGGTCTCATTGTGTCTGAACTTGTCTCTACACAGGTCTTGCCACCCACTGTAGCATCGTCTTTTGAAATCTAAGTTACTTCATCTCTTAATTACAAAAAATTTTCAGTTGGGACATAGTCTCTGCATTGTCCAAGAAGACCCTATGGAGTCTATCCTGTCCCCATCTCTCTGATCTGTTTACAAAATAATCTTTTCCTGTGGTAGTCACTTGCCTGACTCTTTTGCTTCACTCATTCACACTGCTGGTGATCAGCTGATAGCACTCTTCTGCCTGTGACATGAGGGAGGGTTTGACTGGGAACATAGGCTTTGAACCATAAAATCTGGATGAATGGGATCTAGTTGGTAGACTTAGAGGTAGACGACATGGGGTTAACAAAGAGGAAGCAGGAAAACTATCTACTATCATACTATCATTAAGAGACAGTAAGATTTTCATCCCATAGGAAGTAAAAAGCTCCATATACTTTTCAGTGATGGCATGACATATGGATGCTGTGTTTTTAGATGATTAATCTCACTGGTTTTTAGAAACTCGATTTGAAATTCAAGTAGACATCAAAGTAATGAAAATAGAGGCTAGGGACATATCTTAGTGGAGGGCTTGCCTATTGTGTATGAGGCCTTGAGTTTGATTCCTGCTACTGGGCAGGATAGGCTCGGGGATAGATAAACATGAATGGAGCTAGCTAGATGTAGTGACACACACCTGTAGTCCCAGCTGCCTTGATAGATGAGGCATGAGTCCAGGAATTGTAGTGTGGGTGGCATAGACATTGGCACACTGACACACGGAAGTCTGAAAGGCAAGGATAAAGAGACTCATTGAATGACGTGTGAGAGGAGACCCTGCGGCCTATAATGACTGGTTAGGCTTGAAGGGGTGGAGCCCAAGGTCTTAGAATTAATGACTTTAAGATAAGTGCTGTGCGAGGCTAGACTAGGAGGGGCAATCGGAGTAGAGAAGACACAAGAGACCGAGCTGCAGACTGGGAAAAAGGCCATCTAGGTGAGATGTTGGTCCTGTCTGGCAAGTAGCTGTTTTTCTTAAGGCATGCCAACAAGAGAACAGGTTGGTCAGGTACCGCAGTGGGGCACAGTGGCACAGTCTTGTAGGCAACTGGTTTTTGCCTTCCGGGGACACAAGGCTTCTCAGGAGAGTGGACAGGACTAAACAGTCCTTAATCATCTAGGAAGGGAAATAAAATAGAGGTCCAGGAAGGATTCAACTAAAAGGCCAAAGTTAGGTTAGTGAGTACTGAGCAACTGCTGAAGTGTCTTGAATTCCCACTGCTTAAGGGTCAGGCATGGGTGTAGAAGACCCTAAAATAAGAATGACCTTTGATACAGGTGAAATAAGTCCAGCTGTAAGATCCTTGTTCTTGGTAATGTTAGTCGTGAAGATTTAGTGCTTAATATTTATTGAGTACCTTTTATACATTATGCAGTTCCACGAGTTGTTTAATGGCCCCAAGAGTTCTTCAGGAGAGTAGTACTGTTAATCTTCCTTTTCTTTATAAAGAGGTTGATGCTCAAAGGGGTTAGATTGTTCAGTGATACATACACAGTAAGTGGCTCAACCAGATATGAATTCAGCTGGGCTCATTTAGGTGCCTTAGGAATTACCATGTTATCACATCACTTCCCTGAAGGTAGCTTGGCATCTTTGGTAGAGATGGGAAAGTCAGATGATGAGGTTGTTTGGGAAAGGATATACATAGTGGTCTGAGTCTGAAAGCAATTGATACTGAGGGGGAGACTTGCTAGAACCTTTGCAATATGACTGGACTTTGGTGAGAATGTTTAAGGTGGTTTCTTAGATTGGGCAGAGCTGAGAGTATGGACATGTGTGGTTGTACAGAAAATACTTATGAAGAGATGTAGAGGGTACATGACCTTGAGGAATGCTGTTGTTTTGAGGTAAAGAGGAAATGAATTTGGAGAGCTTGGGAGTTCAGAGGACAGATGTAGGCTCAGATTTTTTTTTATTTTTAAAGATTTATTTATTTTATGTATGTTAGTACTTTGTAGTTGTCTTCAGACACACCAGAAGAGGGCATCAGATCTCATTAAGATGGTTGTGAGCCACCATGTGGTTGCTGGGAATTAAACTCAGGACCTTTGAAAGAGCAGTCAGTGCTCTTAACCACTGAGCCATCTCTCCAGCCTTAGGCTCAGATTTTTTGAAACCTATTTTATTCTTAAACTCTTCAACCTCCCATCTAGCTCACCAACCAAAGGAGGGAGAGAAAGATGGCTTATAGACAAGGGGGACGTGGAGCTGTTATGAGTAGTTGTTTAGGGACAATACCAGTTTTCATTGACAGGATATCAGCAGTCCAGTCCAAAATACCACAGGAATCAGTAGCAGCAGCTCGATCCAGAGAAGCTGTGAGGGTCCATCATATTAGTACAAGTGTGTGGTGTGTGGAAGCAGCAGGAAGCAGCTTGAATACCAGAAGTTTTTGGCTCTTTTTTTTTTTTTTTTTTTTCTCTCTATGAAGTCACGACAAGGGAAGATCAGAGAAGTGTTGCAAGGTGAACCAATACAAGAGTTGTTCACTGTCTGGGTTCTACTTATACTCTTTTAAAACATCCATGCACATTCTCTCAAGTGTCTGCTTCAGCAAAACATCCTCATCAGACAGCATCCAGAAAAATATCACATGACACAGCTGAGTCTCCAAAGAAACCAGACATATCCACTTCAGATGGAATATGGTAGCAGAAGTTGAATGAAAGATGTGCTTGGTCGGAGGGCTTGATGAAAAATGGGATCTTGAAAAAAAAAGATAAAAGACTATTTTGTTTGTCATCAGCAAACAGTAAAGGACAGAAGACAAGTTTCATGGGATCTGACCCAGTCATTCTGAAAACAAAAAATGATATACTAAGTTTGGAAAAATGAGGTCTCTGGGAAAGAGCAGGCTTGAGCAAAACCAAGGAGGATAAAGGAGTCTGTAGGTGTTAAAGGAAGAAGCTAGTGGAGAAGAAAAGCCTGGAGAAAAGAATGGGAAATCTTGGGGGAGTAGATATGAGGGAAGAAGTCAGGACCTCAGGATTACCTTCTGATAATGAGAAAAGGGTGCTGGGCTTGGTGATACAGGCTTAGAATCCCAGCAGTTAGGCGGAAGAAGGAGGGTCAGGAGTTTGAAGGCAGGCCAGCCTGGCCTGCATGAGACTATGTCCCGAAACAAACTGGAGGGAGAGGTAGTGAGTGAGGCCTTTCTAGAAATTTCTGTGTTCTGCCATTGTAGATTCCAACTTCTAAGGTGCTCGGTATTTTTAAGGAGTACTATCAGGGTCCAGTGGTGAGCACTGGGCTGGATTTGCTCAGCTTATAGGATACCTGGTTTAGGACATTTCTGTTTGGGGCAGGAGCTCAGAAGGAACAAGGCTCACCTGGTCTATCCCTCGTCCTGACTGAGCCCAGTGCTTAGCATGTGTGGACATCCATTTAGTATCTAAATCTGTCTGTCTGGGATCCTGGGTTCATTCATGTTGGGTTGTTTCAATTCTGGGTGCTTTGAATCACAAGATTTTTATTTATTTGTAATGAGTCAGAGTCTTCCTATGTAGTTCTGCCTATACTTACTGTGTAGCCCAGGCTAGCTTTCAAACCATCCCAATGCTGGGGTTATGGGTGTAAGCCACTTGTACCTTGTGTTGGGCGTTTCACCAGGTTCTTGGTTGTTGGAAGAGTGGAGGTGTAGTTACCGTGCTGGCGCCTCAGTTGCACATTTGTCTCATTGGTCTGCTCTGGGTTTTATCTGGTTCCAGAACCACCGCCTGACTTGTTTGTGGCAAAACTTCAGGATGTTGGAAAGTTGCTGAGTCTATGGGATGCCAAGATATTTTTGTCTCTGAAGTCACTGAGCACACAGTTGGGTCAGAAGGATTGAGGTTTGACCTTGGCTCTTGATCTATCATTGACTTCTTCAAGTTCTCCTATGCAGAGGCAGGTGGTTTTTCTTTGGGATTGGTAGAAGGCTCCAGTGGTGTTCTGAGTAAGTATATTCCACAGAGGAGGAAGGACGAGAGGTTCCAGGTGACATTTACAAGGCCGTGTAATTTGTGTAGGCCTGTAAACTTTGGGCTTGGTCAACATACAGTCTCTAGAATATGATGCTCTAGGGCACACAAGGATTTGGGGGAAAAGCTGGACCTATAAATTCATGTTGTTGAGTAGGAGGAAGGAAAAATAAGAGACGGACTATAAGAAAGGCCAAGGCTTTTAAAGACTGCTTTTTTCACTGAAGCAAAAGAGTGAGCCCAGGGTCAAGTGCTGTGTCACTGAGCAGTGGCCCCACCGAGAAATCAGTTTTCAGAATGGTGACATATGTTTCAAAATTGCTAAGGAAGTAAAATTCAAATGCTTTTGCCACAAAATGATAAAAATATGAGGTAATGATATGTTAACTCATTTAATCATTCCACAGTATATGCATATTTGAAAATATCACATTGTAGCTATCATATATAAATATAATTATAGAATATATATAATTGTGTATATATAGCTATGTATTATATATAGAGATATGTATATTATGTACATAGTATATTATGCATATATAGATATGTAGCTATCATATATATAATATATATTATAATATACATATTATATATCTACATATATAAAATTATGTCTCAACTTGAAAATAGAGGAACAAAAACAAGCAAAAGAGAGGAAGGAAGAAAAGAAAATTAACACTGGTGTGCTAGTGCCACTCAAACCTTAGGTCTTCCGCAGATTTACCAGTTGCCACAGCTTTATTGCTGTATCATTTCTTGGAGACCTTAACTGAAGATGTTCAGCTCAGAATTCGTGTTGTCTTTTGTTATAGATCTTTTTAGTCTTAGACAAGCATAGTCCCCACAGTCTTCATTTACCCTTTCAAGCCATGACTGAGTTCACACACCCTGTAGAATGTCCCTAGTTTGGGCGGACACATTTCTCCTGGTGACTGCTTGTAGGTTCCAGCTTCTGAGAGGCTGCCACGGGATTGACCCCAGAGTTCTCACTGTGTGCTAGCAAGTGGTATCTGGAGTTCACTGGTCTGTTGACTGACTTGAATCAATTTCACAGCTCATCCTAGCCTTCTTTCTTATATAATTATTTTTCCTCCTTTGTTTTCTTTTGAGATAATACTTTAAAACTACTTACTACATTGTTTTTTTGAACTAAACTATTTGTTTTATTTATTTATTTGCTCTTTTATGTTATGAGTACACTGTAGCTGTTTTCAGACACACTAGAAGAGGGCATCAGATCCCATTACAGATGGTTGTGAGCCACCATGTGGTTGCTGGGAATTAATTGAACTCAAGACCTTTGGAAGAGCTGTTAACCTCCGAGCTATTTCTTCAGCCCCTTATTTATTTATCTTTGAGACACAGTCTCAATATGTAGCCCAGGTTGGCCCTGTGTGAGCTCTGTGTGTGTGTGTGTGTGTCTGGTGTGTGTCCCTGCCTGAGCTCCTGTGTGGAGACCAAAGGTGATGTTGCTTAATTGTTCACCAACTTACTTTTTTTAACTTAATGTGGACTGGCTGGCCAACGAGCTTCAGGGACCCACCTGTGATCACCCCTTACCCTACACCCCAGCTAGGGTTTAGGTGAGCGCTACTATCCCTGACTTTTATGTGGGTGCCGTTTGGACTCAGATCCTTGTGCTTGCATAGCAGGCACTTTATCTACTAACCCTTCATACATCGAGCCCCTGCTCTTGATTTATGATCATGTTTGTGTGCACATGTTCATGTGTGTGCACGTGTGCATGTGTAGTGTGGAGGCTGGAGGTCAACATGCCTCCCTCTATTGCTCTTTATGTTACTATTTGAAATGGGATCTCTCACTGACTTTGAAGAGCACGAGCCCTAAGATTAGCTGGGCAGCTCCAGGAATTCTTCTCCTGCCTCTCTAGTGTAGCTGCTACCATGTCCAATTTTTTTTCAAGTTCAAGTGGATGCTTGGGATCTGAACTGAGGCTTGCATGACAAACACTTTATCGACAGAGATGTCTCTCCAGATCCTCATAGAGATCCTGTCTAGGCAGGTTTGGTTTCTGAAACGGGCTTGTGTAGCCCTGGCTAGTGCCAGACAGGCTGTGTACTGAATGGCCTTATTAGTCCAACACTCAAGTTGTTCCAAATATGGGCATTGGCAATCTGAATGCTAGCTTCTGTCCTTTGAATGTCTAATCATTCTGTTAGCACTTTACCATGTTTTGGTCCCTAAGGTATTCCAGGTTTATTAGTACTTATTCTAGTCATGGAGTCAACCATTTCTTCAAGGAGCCATGGCTGTTTGTAGTGGAGAAACCGAAATCAGAAAAGAAGTTCATGGTGCTACAGTCATACTTTGCTGTTTAGGGAGGGAAGAATCAGAGCCTCTTGGTGGACAGAACACAGATCGGTGTATACAAATAAATAGGTATCTAATATGTGGATGAATAAAGGTATATATTTATTCATGTATCTGCATATGTATACACATTCAAGAAACATACATGCAGACATGTTTACATCTGTATTTATTTCTGTTTCTGTTGAAAGCTACAAGTCACACAGCATCAGTGATTTACAAGGTTAATTTTGGCTGTTATTTTTTGCATATCTGTAACTCTTCCCTGATTGAGAGGACCTCGTACTCGTTGTCCTACATGTCCCTCTCTCCTTTACTCCGCCTCACTGTGACCAAAGTCTTTCTCATCACTGATGCCACATCCTTGTCACTCCACACCACTGGTGAATGATTGGCCCATTTATTCATAACCTTTGAACTTGGCAGACATTTGTAGGTGTTGCAGGTTCTCCTTGGTTACACCTCTGGGCCTGACTCAAGCTTTGTCTCTCCTATCGGGCTGCAAAGGATGAGGGTGCTGTCCTTGTCCCACCAAAGGATTATAAGGCTCAAGTTTCTTACTTTAAACATCCTTACAGTTGAAAATAGAGCTCAGGACAAGTCCTAGCTCTACATGCTATCTATGTAATCCAGGGAGCAGAGTGAAGAAGAAAGGGGTGGGAAGCCTGGGAACATTTGTCTCTTGCTTCTTTTCTCTGTTAATTAGCCTTGTTGTGAGATGGACAGTCATGGTGGTGGTGGGGGGGAGGGAGAAAAGACAAGTTTGGTTTGGGGCCTATAAATTCAGTGAGCAGAGTAGTGCCTTCAAGTCCAGTACGCTTGACTTCACAAAGAACATGCACAAAGAGCAGAGGTGACTTGCTCTCCTGTTAACTCTAAGTAATCATCCTTCTAGAACTGTGTAGTCTGTAGGTAAGTTAAATTAGTGGTTAAGAGCATGGCTCCTTGTGTGTAAAGATTTAGATTCGGTTCCTAACCCTCCCGTTTTATGCTCTAGCCACATAACTTCTCCAAGGACTCATTTCCCAGGATCTGTCTATTCGTTCATTGAATGTAGATCCTTAAAAAGCATATGTACTGTGCAAGCTCCTAACTGTGTGGCATCCGGAAGGGTCAGTTGGTCCATGCTTCTAAGGAGTCTGTGTACTTTTTTAAGGTTCACCCCATATTCATGCCCTAGATTGTGCATTCCAAGGCAAGTTTCTATAGATCTTTTCTCTCTTTCCTTCACGATCAGCTTTGTTCCTTTTCATTTAAGCCTTTTCTGGTTTAGATGTAGGTAGGTAGATTGGAGTTATGATAGTTTGTTCATTTTGATGAGGCTCTTCTGGTCTTAAGCTTATAGAATTGCTTGTAATGATTCTCATTCCTTATTTTTGAGGACAGAGCTGGAAAGATTAGTCTTTCATTCTTGGTATTGTCGACATTTTGAGCTGGAATAATCCCTTATTGTGGGAGCTGTCACGTGCACTACAGGATGCTTATCAGCCCCCCTGGCCTCAACACTCTTCATTTGTGACAGTCAAAAATGTCCCCAAACATTGCCAGATGCCCCCTGGGAGGGGGTGAAATTGTCAACTGCTGAAAACTCCTGGTTATAAAGTATTGGCTCACTAATGGCAGTTACACAGGAGTGAGTAGTTACCTGCTTTCTCGATCGTCTGCCCGATGTTTTTGACCTCTGGAGATGACAGTATAGAGCTGGAATTTGCACGAGCCTGCATTAAGAATGCCAGTAATAACACAGTGGTTACTGAGGCAGTGTGCTGTCATCTCACCCTTATGGGACCACAATAACAAAGATGGTTCTAATAATACGGCTGCCATTTTACATGCCTCGCATGTGCCAGGCCTACTGAAGTTTACTTAAATGTATTTTGTGGAGAAAACCTATAAAATCTGCCCAAGTCTGATGCAGGGTGCCCCTGCTGATTTAATAACACAAGTGTCTGTAGTGTCCCAGATCTTAGGAACAAAGAGATCATTTGTTAATGACGAAATGTAACTACCAAAGCAGGCTAAAAGTGGTCAGTGGATTTTCTTCTTACCCATTGTGTTACAAGAGTGTATGTAGTATACAAAAGAGCCCTCAAGATGTATCCTCTGTACAGAACATGAGTATGGTTTGCTCTCCTTGGAGGCCTGTCCTGAGAGAATTAGTTATAGGTAAATAACTGATTTGGATTTATCTCTAGAAACTGTGAGATCAGTCTCTTACCTGCCGTTGCTGTTTTGGGTTCATAGACCACCTGTAAGAAAGTCAATCCATGTATACACATTAAGTGTGAATTTGAAGAAATATAACTTTATATAACATTCTTTTGAAAATAAAGAATTTGTATTTTTTTTTCTTTTGTTTTTTGAGACAGGGTTTTTCTTTGCAGCCCTGGCTGTCTTGGAGTTCACCTTGTAGACCAGGGTGGCCTTGAACTCAGATATCTACCTGCCTCTTCAGTGCTGGACTTAAAAGGCATGTGCCGCTACTGCCTGGCTGAATATTTATCACTCAAATCCTGACTGTCTGATGTAAAGGTTGGAAATACTTATTTTACTTTATGCATGGGAGAGTATTTTGCTTGCTCTCTCTCTCTCTCTCTCTCTCTCTCTGTGTGTGTGTGTGTGTGTGTGTGTGTGTTTGTGTGTGTGTGTGCATGTGCTGCATGAATGCCTGGTGCCTACAGAAGCAGGAGAGGGCGCCAGATACCTTGGAACTGGAATTACAGACAGTTGTGAGCCACCATGTGGGTTCTGAGAACTGAACCCTGGTCCCCTGGAAGAGCAGCCAGCGCTCTTAACAGCTGAGCCATCCCTCCAGCTTCTACTGGTTGAAAGATTTGAGGAGAAAATTTTATTAAAAATGTTATCATTTGGGAGGCTGGAAGGATGGCTTAGTCAGTAAAGTGATTGCTCTGTTGGCAGCCATGGAGACCTGAGCACTGATCCCTTGCACCCAAGTGATCTTACCTGTCTCTTATCCCAGCACTGACAAGACTGTGGAGGTAGGCTGATCGCTGGAGCTCGCTGGTCATCCATCTAGCTGAACTGATGATCACCAGGTTTAGAAGAAGACCATCTCATTAAGTGGTGGTGGTGGTGATGATGATGGTTTGGTTTTTGACTTTTTGTTGCATTCAAGACCTTTTGTTTTGCTTTTTGTGGTACTAGTAGTTAAACCTAGGGCTTTGAACATATTAGACGAACACTTTATAACTGAGCCATATCCTATCCATCCTTATTTTTAAATCTTTACTTAGAGTTTATGTCATTACTAAAAGCTAGTTTTTGAAACATGAATGACAATGAGTTCAAATATTTAGTTTTTCTTATTTTCCTTTGGTGTCTGTGCTGTTCTTATATAGGCCTCCTTGCCTTTGAAAAATTGTTATTATTACTTGCTGTTTGAATAGCGTCTCACTGTGTAGACTCTGACTGTCCTGGAACTTTCTATGTAGATCAGGCTGGCTTCAAACTCAAAGATCTACCTGCCTCTGTCTCCGGAACAAGTACATACTGGGATTAGAGTCATGTACCACTATGCCTAGCTCCCCACCCCCATCAAGATCTTCCTGTGTACTGGGCTGGCCTTAAACTCATGATCCTCCCATGTCAGCTTTTAGTGCTGAGGTTCCAGACCTATGCCACCAGACCAAGCTCAGCTGGGTTTTCTCTTCTTCTGTTCAAGAGAGCATCAACAGAAGTAGTAGTCACAGGACACAGCAGAAAGGGTTAGAGTAATTGTCGCAGTCATTAGGCTATTATATTTTAGCCTTCTTGGATTAGAATATTGGTAAAGTTTTCAGAATAACTTTTGATGATTGGTATTCATGTTAATAATTGATTTTTTTTTACATTTTTCTGTGTTTTATGTTTTCAAAAGGACTTTTGATAGAAGTGTAATATGTGTATAGCATGGTGTGGTTTTGTGAACTAAACATTCCTATGTAACCAGCACATGAGCAGGAAGACTTCCTTGTGCTCCTTTTAGTTATTGTGGTAATGGCCTTCCCACTGAACGAACGAATAGCTTGATTTGTTTTTGTGCTTGATACACATGCAGTTGTGCAGAACTCACTCCTGAATCCAGCCTCTTCCCCTCCTGCCGTGAGGCCCAACCTTACTGTTGTGTTTTTGTCTGTCCTTAGTATGTGTTATTCATTTGTGTGATTGAACCTCAGTATTTCTCTTTCTAGTCCCTAGGCATTATCATCTGTAGTTTGGGCCATTACATATAGTGCTACTGTAATGACATACTACGTCCATCTTAACAGTAGAATTGTTAGGGCACAGTGTCAACTATTAGTTAGTGGCAGTTTTTGGTTGCCTTTTCCCCTCCCCTCCCCTCTTTTCCTTTCTTTTCTTCCCAGCCAGGGTCTCGCCCTGTAGTCCAGGCTGGTCTTGAACTGTGGCAATCCTCCTTCTCCACACTCTGGAGGGCTGACATTACAGGAGTGAACCTCCATGCTTTTTGTAGCCGTCTTTTGAGATGACTGCATGGGTTTGTGTTCTGTGTGTAAGTTCTGGTGTCCTATGTGGCTTCTCTGGTACTTGATGTTTGCTGTCATTTTCTTCTATCCGTCCTGGTGGCCAGCTATGCAGTGGAATCTCAGAGAGTCTGTGGGAAGAATTAGCTTAAAATTTGGAGTTCCTTGCAACATTAACCTGCCACATCAACCTCGTACCGTCACCAAAGCCTTGGTGGTGCCCTTTATGCAGCAGTGCTCCCCTGTGTGGGACAAGTAGACTCTGTACTCAGAGCTGGCAAACACTTCAGGAGAAGACGTGTGGAGACTCAGTCCAGGGGTTGCGCCTCTGGAATTCATTCTGTTTTGGTCTCTAGTGTTTCCACAGCCTTTTAACATATTGTAGAAGTGTGATTTTGTGCCTTATTGTGCCTTATTGTGAGTTGAAGCTTGGTCAGTTTGTCCTGATCTACTCTATTCTCTGTAGGGTGGAAGTTATCATTAGATTCTTAGTATTTTCCTATTAGCACAGTCCTGGTACTTGGTAACTTTTTCTTCTTTACTATAGTTTTTTGTTTGTTTGTTTGTTTGTTTTGTTTCTTGCTTTACTTGGCTGTTTAGAATTTAGGACAGGGTTGAACAGAACTGGTATCCTGCTGTGGGGCTGAGGGTAACGCATTGTTTCTGTTTTACATGAGATTGTTGCTCTTGTTTTTGTAAATGTTCTTTTTCAGGTGAAGACATGTTTTTTTAAAATCTTTCATTATGTATGTGTCTGAGTCTGGGTTTGTGCTTGTGTGCACAGTGCACTTGGAGGCCAGAAGAAGGCATGGGATCCCTTGGAACTGGAGTTTCAGGCAGTTAGGAGCTATCCAGCATCATTGCTGGGACCTGAAGTCAGGTCTTCTGCAAGGGCAGTATTCCCTCCAGCCGTCCAACTGCCTGCTAAAAATCACTGATCCATATAGTTAAATACTTTTAACCATATGGCTATTTTCCAAAGGTTATGATTCTTTTTTCCCCCCTGTTTGCATGGTTTCATGCATGCTTTTAAAAAACA
Source organism: Micromys minutus (assembly GCF_963924665.1). Lineage (NCBI taxonomy): Eukaryota > Metazoa > Chordata > Mammalia > Rodentia > Muridae > Micromys > Micromys minutus. The sequence goes on from NC_137971.1 coordinate 23,366,092, forward strand.
AGTCACAAAAAATAAAAAGAAAACAAGTCACATATAAACCTATTATGTCCACCACAGTGATGTGGCACAGAGATGGCGGTTCTTTGTAGTCTCCCTGCTACACGGTTCCTATTTTTAAAAAATTATACTTTATGCATAGTGATTCAACTTACATATTAAACAACTATAATAGTATGGTTTTAAATAGCTTTAGGCAGAAGAAAAAGAAGAAAATTCAGGTTAAAACAACTTCCAAAAGGGAATTTAAAAATAAGAATTTTTTTTCTTAACTGGGTCAGTGTCTCAGTGTCCTCAGTGTCATCAGTGTACTCAGTGACTACTCACACCTGGCTCCTGTCAGTAAAGTTAGGAAGCTCAACTTTAACAACCACTGCCTCCAAGGAGTAACTCGGCACGGATTCTTTTGGAATGTAAAAATGGTTCTGACTGCTTCAGTACACAGAAGCTGAATTCACAGATCCACCATGGAAGTCAAAGAAAACTAAGTCAGAGTTAAAATTAGGAGGGAAACAGAGCTTTCTGTACTCAGGCAACCATGTGTTTGTTGCATTTTTCTTTTATGGGGTAGGGTCTCAAGTATCCCAGGTTTGCCTGGAACTCACTGTATGTCAGAAGATGACCTTGGCCTTCCGATCCTCCTGTGGCCGCCTGGATGTTTTTAGTTGCAGGCCAGCACCACCACTTCAGTTCATTTGGTGCTGGGGCTTGAACCTAGGACTTTATCCAGACAATCATTCTACCAACTGGGCCACATCCCCAGCCCACATTCTCCTTTCTTACGGCCGTGTATGGTGAGAAAGTCTTTGGTGTCAGGCACTCCTTTGGCAGACTCAGCACATCCTTGCACTGCTTGCCCTTGTTTTAAGTAGAGAAGGAGTAAAATACTGGAAACTGTCTGTAGAGCAGTTGTGATTCACCTTATTTTAATACTTGGTATCTTGGAAAGGGAATGAGGTCAGGGAAGGACTGAGGGTGGAATCTGACAGCTGAGGAAAGCCTTGTCTGTTTGCTTTAGGTACCACCTTCAACCCCTCCCCTTCCCACGCTTCCTATTTCTCAGTAATTCCTGCTTTGCCACAAGTCAGCTACCTGACTGACTGCAGTTGGGCAAGTCACTTAATCACCAGGTTTTGTTTCTTCTTGGAGTTGAGGAAGGTGACCATCCCAGTAGCTATGAACCACTGTATCAGGAGAATGGGAAGATTAATCAGGTTATGTACAGAATAAGGACATTAACAAAAATGGGAATGATGGTTGGGATTAGGTTTGTACAGTGCTGTCCACCTCATATTTTGTAATAACCTGAGACTGTGCAGAAGGTCCTTGTGAAGACACTTGCCCCGCCTGTAGCTACATCTGTTGAGAACCCTGTGGTTAGAGTAACTGCAAGAGGCATAAGGAGGAAGTTTAGTTATTTGCCTAAACCTTTTTTTCTTTAAAGACTTCCTTACTCATGTATTTTATGTGTATGGGTGTTTTGTCTTTGTGCACACCAGAAGAGGGCATCAGATCCTATTACATACAGTTATGAGCCACTATGTAATTTCTGAGAATTGAACTCAGGACCTCAAAATAGTCAAGTGCTCTTAACCGTCTTCAGTCCCCTCCTTGCTTAAACTTTATAAAATCCCCGAAAAGTGAGTTAAATGTCTCCCATTGGGAATTAACAGCTATCGCTGAGCAGGCACCTGAACTAACGTGGTAAAGAACCGATCTTTAAAGTGCTCTTGCTAAAGGGTTCGTTTAAATCACAGCCAGTCTAATTTATTTGAGGTTTCAGGTGTTGATCATAAGCTCTCTCCTACAGGCCAGAGCATAAAGCTAAGCTTCTGCCTAGAACAAGGCAGAGTTTCCAATTGTGGTGAGCCCACAGGATCATAGTCTAGCCCTGCTGTTTTGGAACAAAGGAGAACCTGCCCCTAAGACTGAAGAGCCATGGACAGATGGTCCCCTGAGACATGTTGCTATTTGTTTTTTAGGTCCAGTAACTTATTTGATAATTGTGATCATAAAGTAGTTAGTATGTTGAGGTATCTTAGGCTTCCCCATGCTTCCTTCGGGGAGCAGGGTGTGTTGTGCTGTGTTTCTGAGTCTAGGTGCCCTCCCTCCACATGCAGGAGTGTTGTAAGATACGTTTCCATTTACGGTTTTTCGAGTGAATGGGTGGATTCCACAGAGGGAGGTTTTTGGTTTATAGAGGTAACTAACTATTAGCATGGCCACTTACCTGTTCAAGTTTACAGGTCATTACTTCTAAACTGGTTTTAATTCAGATCTTGTGGAGTGCAGTTGGGGTGGGAAGAGAGCAAGAAACAAAGCAAACTTTCTCAATCTCTTATTAAACAGCCTGTGAGACTCCTAAGGATGCACAAGAAAGACTGTAAAGGTCATCCGGAGAAAAGATTGTTTACATAGTAACATTTTAGAAGCAGTAAAATCACATTCAGTGTAAGAGATGGGAGAAACTTAATAAGTCATAAATCTGTTTCCAGCATTATAAATCTCAAGTGTCCTTCTGGGGAACACACCTACCCACTCCCCAAACCACATATTCTTGGGGCCAGCATAATGACCCAGCAGGTAAAGGGGCTTGCCACCAATCCCAAAGGCCTGAACTGACTCTCAAGTTGTCTGTCTTCTCACTTACACACACACACACACACACACACACACACACACACACACACACACACTGAATGAATAAATAAGCCAAAATATTAAAAACTCTTGGTACAGGGATTTGGAAATGATTTTCTGTTATGCAGATGTGTTTTGGAAAACATGAAATCTAGGCCTTCACATGTTTTACTTCATAATTTTGTTGTGTTTGGTTTTGTTTTGGGGGCTCTGGGAAGGGAAAGAGAGCCGGGCACATGCTGAGCTCCTAATGCAATATGGAGCTCCATCTCCAGCCCATGACTTTTGGGTGGAGGGTCCAGGTGCACTGCAGTTTGAACACTGAGCTTTTGGGGTTTTTGCTGTGGTCACCTGCTTTTTTTCTAGTGAGAGGTCTGGCTCCCTTCTTCCTGATTGTCTGCTTTTCTCTCTTCTAAACTGGGCTAGGTACTGCCCTTTTCTTACTTTTATTGTGAGGACAATTTTGTTGTCAACTTAAAAGATGTATGGTTTTCTTGCCTGTGTGTCCTGCAGAACAGGGGCTCTGGTGTCCATCTCTTTGTAAGTGGGTGGATGTACGGCCATTTGGGCCTTCATGGGTCTCCTGAAATGTTGGTTGGATATGGGGGTGGGCTGAGGTCCAACTCAGCAGGGTTGTAAGTTGTAACTTTTTGTGAAATGATGTTGGATAATGATTTTTCCAACACTGAGCTTTAGCTTCTAGGGTAAGGCAGGAGGCCAGCTTGCTTGGAGATCTTGTTGCGGTGTAGAATGTGATGAGCAGGTCTGTGGTGGATCCTCACATTTTACATCTAGACAGTCTTCCAGAAGAAGCCAGCATAGCCAATTCCAAAAGGACTGAGTAGTGTGGCTGGCTCTTTTGTGAGTACAGTTGTTATTAATCCTGAAGAAAAGCACAAACTATGTAATTTCTAAACATGCCTCAGTTTATTGGGTGATGACAGGAAGTTTCCAACATATTAATATCCCTGAAGTTGACAGCAATTTTATTGCTCCTACAGTTTTGACTTTGACAAGTTAAAAATACCAAACAAATGTCTGGGAAAGCATGTGAGTTAGCACTTGCTCCTCATCTAAACACTGGGCTGCTTCCTTGTTGAAGACTAGGCTTATGCTAATGAGGAAGCTGAGACAGAGACACGTGATCTCCCAAGTATAGATACAAGAGCACAGACAGGCATCTGTTGATGAATCCACAGAGGAGGCGTTCTCAGTTGTCTCCCCAGTTCTCTAGAAGGTAAGAAACCTCTGTAGAGAGGGTTGATAAACTCTGTGGATGAGTCTTTGAAAATGTTGATTTTGTTTCTTCTTTTCTTTTCATTAATTTATTTTTAACTTCATCGGAAAGCCATTGTATTTGAAACTCAGCATTGCTAGTTGGGACATTTTTAGCCACTCTTGATTCTGTGTACAGATGTCTAAGAGAAGTTGCATTGGTTTTAACGTGTAACTGGGGAGCAAGTTTGTCTCTTGTTCTCAGCTACACAAGGGATGTGAATTAGGTACAACCTCGTTGTCCAAATGCTTGCGGCCATGTCTGTGATGGACTCCAGTCACTTAGAAGTTGTGTTTGCTGGGCCTGAAACTGTCAGTCTCCTGGGATTCTGTTTCTCTGCTTCCTACTCTCTGTTTTACGGTGAACGGAGGTTGAAACAGGCTCTTGCTACATTACCCAGGCTGCCCATTTCCCAGGCTGCCCTCTGACTTGTTTATCCTGCTTTGGCCTCCAGGTTATTAGGATTACAAGTGCCTGGCACAATATTTTTTTTTCCCCTACAAAATTGAAATGCAGACAGGGGAAATTGAAAACCCGCAAAAAGTACCATATGTGTTGCTCATAGTGGAATTGACTATCTTTCTATAATGAGGTGGGGCTTTGTTTTAATTTTTTGAGACAGGATGCCATGCAGGTTGGCCTCAGATTCCAAACAGGGCTCCTTATGTATTGAGAATGGCCTGTGTCCACACCCCAAAAACTGGGCTTACAGCTTAAATGCTTCCTCACCTGCTTCTAATGATTTTTAACCCCCCAGAGAATCAAACAGGAGTACTGTCAAAGTGAGCTAGGTGTAGGGAAGTCATGACCACCATATTTCAAATCACATGTAATCCTTACATCTCCTAAAGAGAACTCCCTGGGCATGTAAATGACAGTGGTGGAAGTAAGCAACACAGGTTTAGCTGCCACCTGAAGAAAAGCCTCCTAAGCCGCCTGCCCTCTCCCTGGGTGGAAGCCTGCTGGGCGGGACAGGCACATTGTATTGCTGTATTTGTTTGTTTTGTGTCTTAACTCCATATGTAGACCAGACTAGCCTCAAAGTCATGGAGATCTGCATGCCTGTGCTTTCCAAGTGCTAGGATTTAAGGAGTGCACGGACGGAATTTCCCTTCCTTCCCTCCATTTCTTCCTTCCTCCCCTCCCCCTTACTTTTTCTTTGGTAGCATATGATATCTGGTTAGAGTATTCTCTCCCCTGTTATATATTTTTTCTCCTTCTTTTCATATGTAGTCTTTCTGCCACTAGATTGGAATTCGGATCCCTCCACCCCTGACCCCAGTGCTGGGCACTGAATCCTTGTGCATAGTGTGGAAGACACATATGACTGGCTATACTAATAACCCTTGAAATCTTTTGTTTGTTTAGGCTTTTTGAGATGGTGGTGAGTGAGCAGAGGGATGAGAGGCATAGAGGAGGAGGTCCATTGCAGATCTTTAGAACCTCCGCCCCAGTCCTGCATTTTGATATTATAGGTGTATACCACCACTCCTGCCTAGAAAGTAACATTCTATCTAAATGGTGATTCTATATTGAACTCAAAGCTTTTGAAACAGTGTACTGTAGGCATTTGCTACTTTTAAGAAACATTGTCTTTTGAGAATTAAGTTACCCAAACTTGTTACCTAAAAACTCTTTGTGAGCCTTGAACATGCCATCTTTTTTGTCATAAACACTGAGCTTTAGACTTTGTGTTCAGATATTCATCTTTCTTACGAATTCTTGCATTATGGCTCCTGACATAGGAGATAGTTGTTAGTAATGGCATTTCGTTGGGGCATGGTGGAACATGTCGGTGCTGCTTGGAATCCCAGCACTTGGGAGGTAGACCAACGGATTAGGAATTCGGTATCATCATCAGCTACATATTCCAGTATGCGGCCATCCATGTTAAAGCACACAATACCAAACCATCTCACATCCAAATTATTCCATGTGCCTGGTATGCTCCTTGGGTTCCAGGGGTTGAGCTTAGGTTGCTTTGGTGACAAGCTCCCTTATGTGCTTTGTCTGCATGTTGTGTGTGCTCCTACTTGTGTGCCTGGTGCTGTGAAGGCCAGAAGAGGACGTAGCATTTGAGTTACAGATGTTTGTTTGCCACTTGGTGGGTTCTGGGAACTAAACCTGAGCCCACATGCCCTTAACCACGGAGCTATCTCTTTCTTCCTACGTTATGTGGGTTTTAAAATCAGTCCAGTACATTTAGCATTACTTACAGTATTGATCTTCAGAATTCCAAGTATCAGTCAAGCATGGTGATACGTAATTCTAGTCCTAGTTCTTAAATCATAGTTCTTGGTGACCAAGACAAGAGGATAGTGAGTTTGAGGATGCTTTGGCTATGTAGAGAACCTATCTTAAAAACACAAGACAAAAAACCCAGCCAAACAAAGTCTGAATATCATTTCTGAAAAGAAGATATGTGAGAATGTGTTAATAGCAAATCTCTTTGGCTTACCAGCTTTTATTCTGATTATGTACTTAATTATATATAATTTCAGAGAGGAAAGCATTCTGTTAAAATATTAGGTTCGACTTTTCTCTTAGTGCTTAAGGCTCTCCCTCCCCTACACAAGTATAGTGTGCATGTATGTATGCATGTTTTGCACATATGGGCACATGGGTATGTGTGGGTTGCACATGTGTATATGTGTGTATAGAAGCTGAAGACTGATCCTTGATTGCTCTTCCACTTTAACTGATGAAGTGAGGAGGTTTCTCTGGCAAACCCATAGCTTCCCATGTGACTAGTCAGCTTGATTTGGGGATCTCCAGGCTCCATCTTTGGAGGATGGAATTACAGGTAAGCCACCCCACCCACCTGACATCTGTGGGTTCTGAGAATCTGAACTCAGGTTCTCATGCTTCTGTGGCAAGGGCGCAGCCAACTGAGTCACCCTGCAGAACCATGTCGAGTTTAACACACTATTTTATCAGAATAGCTGCATGCCCACTTACGTTCCCCACGGCTTATCTTTAGGCCTGGCTATTGGTCAGTTATTTGTTTTTTATTGTCATAGTCTAGCCCAGGGCCCTATGCACACTGGAGGCCAGTGTTCTACCCTGAGGTACGTCAGGAGCTATCAGAAGCCTTGGCTGTCAGTCTTTATTAACGATCTACTTCTGTCTTCTAAGAAGACAGGGTACCAGCATAGGCTCATTTCTTCTCTGTAGTTGCAGATGTTTTTGAATGTGGACTAGCCAATATTTGAGGTGTAATGTTTTGTCTGTTAATCAGTTCCTAGTTAGACAAAAGTACTATCTATCCTACTTAAAAACAAACAAACAAAACCAAAACCAGACTGTACAAAAACCCCAAATCTTCAATCCCTTCATTGTACCAACCACAACAAGCACCCTGTAGGGTCCCATTTGCTGTGCTTCTTTTTCTGTAACTGTCTCCAGACTCCCTGGAGAAGAAAGGGGAGACTTTTGAGGAAGACCTTTGAGAGGTGTCTAGATGCCATCTTTCTCAGCAGCACTTTCGCACATTACAAAAAAATCACTCAAGGTCCTCCCGACTTTACATCTATTCCATGTTCTGGCTTTTGTTGCTTTCATAATGCAGCTTGTTTGTCTTGTTTTGAAATATTTCACAGTTCTCCGTGGAGGCTGTTCTGTAGGATCTGAGCATATGCGTGTGTTCCTGATCAGCCTTATCATGGAATCCATCAGATTGAGCAATTGGCCTGCTTCAGTAAAGATTCTTACACATCTTCTTCACACTTACTCACCTTTGGAATCTGTATAAAGTAGTTGTTGGTAATGAAAAACCTAATTGTAGGAGCACAGTGACCACCTGTGTCAGGCCCCCTGAGATGCTCATCTAGACACAAAAGTGGTTCCACAGAACAGCACTCTTAATGCTCCTCAGAGAGAGGCAAGGGGGAAAGGAGGGACGGCTACACCCTGGAAGTAGCCTATAAAACACTTCCTTCAGGGCTCAGTGGGAAAGCAAGCTCAGCTGTGTGTGAGGCGGGTCAGCCTCCCTAGCAGAGGCTGCAGCAACAGAAGCTGCAGCCAGGCGGGCATTTGCTTTATTTCCTATTTCCTATTTCAGATGATGTTATATTAATTACCTTGATGCTTGCTTCCTTTCTTCCTTCCCCTTCCCCTCCCCCTTTATGGTTTGGTTTCTTGAAACGGGGTTTCTCTGTGTAGTTCTGGAGGTTCTATAACTCACTCTGTAGACTAGGCTAGCCTCAAACTCTGAGATCTTCCTGCCTCTGCCTCCCAAGGGCTGGGATATGCCACCACTTCTTTGTTTCTGCCTTCCTTTATTCATCTATTTCCTCCCCTCCCTCCCTCCCTTCCTTCTTTCCCTTTTTGAGAAATTACTATATAACAAATACCCTTTTCTTTCCAGATTCCCAAAACAGATTTATAGCACAATGAATAATCCGGCCATCCAGAGAATAGAAGACCAAATTGTTAAGTCTCCTGAAGACAAACGGGAATATCGTGGACTAGAGCTGGCCAATGGCATCAAAGTGCTTCTCATCAGCGATCCCACCACGGACAAGTCGTCAGCAGCACTCGATGTGCACATAGGTACAGTTTAGTCTTGTTGGACGATCCAGCGGCAATAGTGTTCCATAGATGGTGCTGTGAGTGTAAGAACCCTATAGTTACGACAGTTTTGTTTTGTTCTTACTATTTTTATTATTTTTTTCTGTTTGCTTTCAGACAGGGTCTTACTCTGTAGCCCAAGCCATCTACAATTCACTCTGTTGCCCATGTTGGCCTCAGATCTACATGGTCCTTCTGCTTCTCAAATGCTGGGATTATAGACATACGCCACCATGCCAGCCTGTTGGGGGTTGGAGGCAGGAGGCTTACTGCAAGTTGAAGACCAGGATGGGGTACATAGAAAGACTATTTCCAAACAGCAGCAAGTAGAAAACTAGAAATAAGAAACCTTTGTAACCCCTCAAGGCAGGCTCCCCAGGGACATCACACAATTGGCCTACTTGCCCCCTAAGTGATACCCAGGCAGGAACTTGAGTCTTGTTTACTTTGTGAATAATGGCGTGTCTGAGCAGCCTCACTTATCTATCTCCCTCTGGGCATAGTCACATTAAGAATTCCAAACCACTTATAATTCATCCTCAGTTACTAGCCTTTAACACTGAGAAGTGATTGAGTCTATGTGTCTTTTCTCTTTCAGGTTCACTGTCAGACCCTCCAAATATTCCTGGTTTAAGTCATTTTTGTGAACATATGCTGTTTTTGGGAACAAAGAAATATCCTAAAGAAAATGAATACAGCCAGTTTCTCAGTGAACATGCTGGAAGTTCAAATGCATTTACCAGTGGAGAACACACCAATTATTATTTTGATGTTTCCCATGAACACTTGGAAGGAGCCCTGGACAGGTAATACTAAATGCCTTGCAAATTACTGAACTTTGTACAGTTACTAACATTAATAAAAATAGTAATTATGTTATAAAGATGACATCACTATTTTATAGTTTAACAAAGATACTGTAGGTCTGGTGGTCAACTGGGTGCAGTTGACCTGAGTTGACCCTTGCCACCAAGCTTGTTGACCTGAGTTTGCGCTAGGATCCACATGACGGAAGGAGAAAACTGACCCCTGCAAGCAGTCCTCCGACCCTCATGTGTGTTTCCTCTCGCCTCCACCCTGCCCAAGATAATCAAATAAAGTAGGGTTTTTTTTTTTTTTTTTTAAAGAACAGTTGTTTTGTGGGCAGGCATGGTGGCAAATGCCTCTCACCTCCACACTCTGTAAGCAGAAGTATATGGGGCCCCGTGAATTCCAGGCAAGCAACAACTACACCGTGAGACGCCATCTTTAAATTACACATAGATGCCAGATGGTGATGGCACACACCTCTAATTGCAGCACTTGGGAGGCAGAGGCAGGAGGATCTCTGTGAGTTTGAGGCCAGCCTGGTCTACAGAGTGAGTTTCAGGACAGCCAAGGGCACCCAGAGAAACCCTGATTCGAAAACCCAAAATAATACAACAACAATTATAAATAAGTAAAAATACACACATACACACATGGGTGTGATTGTTGTAAGCAGTGCACCTCCCCACCCTGCACTGTTTTATAAAACAGCAAAGATAATGAGAGGTGTCACGTGTTTACTTCATGGTAGAAGGAAAGTAATGACACGCTGTAAACCGTGCTCAGGCCTATAAAATATTATACTGGCTTATAAAGTCCTCGCTAGCCCTCTCATTCTAACTGGACTCACATCTCAAACACATGGTAAAGAGCCTATGACAGGGCCTGGAGAGATGGCTCAGGGACAAGAACACTTGTTGCTTTTGTAAAAGATCTGGACCAGCACCCGCAGCTCATAACAATCCATAACTTCAGTTCCAGGGCATCTGATGCCCTCTTCTCCCCTCTTCTTGTACCAGACATGTGGCACACATGCATACATACAGGCAAAACTCTCATAAACATTTAAAACAATTTTGGGAATTAAAAAAACAAAACAACAACAACAAAAAAAAAAAAAAAACGGACAGTGAGTGTCACAGATCTCTTTTAGAACACACTTAGTGTTCCAGAATGCTGTATCTTAGATATTCCCTTCTCTTTAATTTCATACTTCTCAGTGATACTTAGTGAATACAGAATTAAAAACAAAACAAAGCAAAATTTCGTGCCCTCGTGTGTGGGTGCCAATAGTTTGTGCAGGCATGTGGATGCCACAGAGTACACGTTGAGGTCAGACGATCTTGCGTGTCCCTCTTCACCATGTGAAACGGTTTCTTATCCTTTGCTACCACAGACCACACGAGGCGGGCAGTCTGCCTGCTGTCCCCTGAGGAGTGCTGGGATCGCAGACTTCCAGTGCTACTTCATGTACGTTCTGAGATCCCAATTCAACACTTTACCTTGCACTGGAAATAGCTTAATACACTGGGCCACCGCCCCTGCTCAGATACACACTATCTCCTGCTGTTTCAACTTTAAGGGTATCTTGAAAGTATTTTATGGACCAGACGCTTGGTTAGGACAGCCAATAAATAAAATTTCTTTTATTTACAAATTTTAAATTACCTGTATGTTTTTTGTGTGTACATGGAAGTCATGCACAATGCCACAGATGTACATAGAAGTCAGAGGACAGCTTGTGAGAGTTCCTTACCTTCTTCTACTGTGTGGATCCTAGAGATTGAACTCAGGTCACTGGACTTGGTGACAGGCACCTTTACTTCTAATTTTGTATGTACATGTATGTACACCAGAAGAGGGCATCAGATCCCATGGGACTACAGTTATAAATGGTTGTGAGTCACCATGTGAACTCAGGACTTCTGGAAGAGTAGTCCTATGGAATCAAGAAAGGTATATTAGTTGCTTATGCTAGAATTACATACCATGTTATTTGTTGAACTGATGCTTATTAAAAATTCATAGACTATTTAGTGTTTCATAAGAGCTCATAATCATGACTTAGTCAGACTGCTGTGACATACTTGAGCTTTTTCATTGCACTGGTTTTTTTCTACTAATTAAAGTTTTCCTAAAATTCAAATCACACCTTTTAAAATTCAAGTCACTTAATTTGTTTGTCCCGAGGTGCCTGAGTTTTAATGAGATTCCACTGTGGGCTGTACATTTAAATTTTTAATTATTTAGAAAAATTTTATGTATGTGTGTATGTGAGTATATGCATATGTAAGAGAGATGTGTGATATGTAATAAATGTATGAGAGATGTGTGGTGTGTGTGTAATACGTGTATAAGACTGTGTGTTAGCATGTAAACGTGTGTGTGATAGGAATTTCTAACTGTAATGTTTGTGATGTGTGTGTGATCTTATGTAATGTGTGTGTGAGCGTGTGTCAGTGTGTGTGTTGGGGGTAGAGTATGTATGTCTTAGTTAGGCTTTTACTGCTGTGAACAGACACCATGACTAAGGCAACTCTTATAAAGACAACATTTACTTGGGGCTGACTTACACATTCAGAGATTCAGTCCATTATTATCAAGGCAGGGGCATGACAGTAGTTTCATTGACTGCATGTTTAAGATTTGACAAATAATTATCAACTGTTTTTCCTTCTTTTGAGGAAATGTAAGTTTCATAGACATGTTAGACTGAAAATCTCTCTCTTTTTTAAAGATTTATTTAATTTTATGGATATGAGTACACTGTAGTTGTCTTCAGACAGACCAGAAGAGGGCGTCGGATCCTATTAAAGCTGGTTGTGAGCCACTATGTAGTTGCTGGGAATTGAACTCAGGACCTCTGGAAGAGCAGTTGGTGCTCTTATTTTTGGGGTCTCTCCTCTCGTTGATGCCTGATAAGGTTATCCTCTGCTACCAGTTGGTGCTCTTAACCACTGAACCATCTTTCTAATTCCCCAAACTACTAATCTTAAGTACGCTACAGCTGTCTCTTAAGGTTGGTTTTGACCTTTTGATGTTAATATATTGATATTTTCACTACTTTTAGCATCTCTGCAGAGATGGACACTTCTGCATTTACATATGCCCAATACTCTACTTGTCTTCTATTTTTCTAGTTGTTCTTTTATATTTCCTTTTCTCAGAACAGTGGGACTCCCCGGAACCCCCACTAAAGTGAGACAAGGTCTCACTTTGTCCTTGTCTGTCCTAGAATTGACTGTGTAGTCAGTCCAGGCTGGCCTCAAACTCAGTTTCTGCCTCCTGACTGCAGAGGTTAAAGGTGTGTACCACCATACCCTTATTCTCATTTCTTTCCCCTTGGTCTAATGCATTCTAGCAAGTGTTGTATCACTGAGCTATGTCCTCAACCCTAATTTCTTCAGATCTTATGTAATTCATATTAACTAAAAGGTTTCAAAAATATTTTAAAAGCTGTTGTTTTAAAGTCACAGTGCTCAAGTTGGTAATTACGTATTTTTTTGTTTTTAGATTTGCCCAGTTTTTCCTATGCCCCTTGTTTGATGCAAGTTGTAAAGACAGAGAGGTGAATGCCGTGGACTCGGAGCACGAGAAGAATGTGATGAATGATGCGTGGAGACTCTTCCAGCTGGAAAAAGCCACAGGGAATCCCAAACACCCCTTCAGCAAATTTGGGACAGGTTTGTCAGCCTCATGCGTCAGCCGCTGTGCTCCTTGACCTCATTGGATCTCATGGGTTTCCTGCACAGTATTTTCATAATTTATTATTCTAGTTCGAATCCCATTCAAGTAAGAGTTCACGTATTTCAGGAGTGGATCAGCTAGGAGCCGTACCCCAGCTGTTACTATGGTTATGGTTACTATCCGAGACTTCAAACATGCTCTGCAGACACTCTCGACTGAGCTACACCCCTGACTCTTTGTCCTTGTTTTGTTGAAACTGACTCTTGTAACCCAAGCTAGGCTCAAACTTCAAGTCCTCCTGCTTTAGCTTCCCTACTGCTGGAATTACAAGCAGTTACCCAGGAAGGTTATTGTGCTGTTAAAAATACTAAGTTACTATAAAATATAAAACAATGATAATATATCGTGTAGTGTACTTATACACTTGCTTGTTTTCTAAATTGATGTCTCTGAGTTTAGACACTGTGTCTGTGACATACAGTAGATCTAGTGAAACTGACTTAACTATGGAATTCGGTGTCTGTAGAAGTTACAGTTAGAGAGGTTGGCATGGTGGCTTCCTAACTGTATTCTTACAGAAATCTTCCTTCCTTCCTTCCTTCCTTCCTTCCTTCCTTCCTTCCTTCCTTCCTTCCTTCCTTCTTTTGTTTCATTCATTTCTTTCTTCTTTCTTTTCTTTCCTTTCCTTCTTTTCTTTGTTTCCCTCCCTCCACCCACCCACCCTCCCTCCCTCCCTCCCTCCCTTCCTTCCTTCCTCCTTTCCTTCTCCCTTCCTTCCGTCCAGAAGGGGACTTTTGTGTCTCAGCTGGTTTTTTCACAGTATGTGGAGGAGGATGGATGACCTTGAACTCCTGACCCACCTGCCCTGACCTCCCAGGTGCTAGGATTACAGGCCTGACCACTAATTATTTCTTTTTAAATCTGAATCCCTGGTAGATGACCATGTGGCTTTTCTTCTTTTTCTATACATACCTTTGGGTTTAGTTCTATGACTTCTTAAAATTGGAAGCCTTTGTTCTTCTGTGTTTGGTTTTGGTATTGGATTATGGGTTATTGTTTTCCCTGTTTACCAAAACTAAAATGAGAGCAGTTGAGTATTTTCACAAGCAGTCTCGGATCAGGAAAGGAGAAAATGTGGTTGTGGTTATTCTCAAGGGATTGATTTTTCCAGGTGTAACCCCTTAGACACTGAGAGCACCTGGGTGTAGTCTCCTGGGAAGGCGATGAAGGAAGCAGAAGTCAGGGTGACTCTGACACCCTGGTGGGCAGGAGCAATGGGAGGACTGTGGGTCGGGCTGCACTTGTGCTGTGGGTGCCGACGTTCTTAATTGTTGTGTACTCAAATTGTTATGTAATCTTTCCTAACAAATTCCAAGGTTATAAATGGGGCCATGTTTACTTTGTCAGTAGGCAATTTATTTATTTTTTTATTTTATTTTATTTTTTTATTTCTCAGTATGTGAGGTTATTGTCTGCACTAGCAGGGTTAAAGTTTAGGTGAGGAAGTCAGGCAAACCCAGTATTTCCCAGACATCAAATCAAGCACGGTATTCCAAAAATCATCATCTCTAGTTTTCTTCTTCCTCCCACCTTTCTGGCTTTAATTGGATGCTTTCCTAGAGTGTTTTGTATTTATTGGCTTATTTTTGTTGTGCTTTGAGACAGGGTCGTAAAATCCTTCTCCTCAGCCTCTTGAGGCTGTGTTATTTGTGTAACCCACACTGGCCTTAGACTCACTGTGCAGTCCAGGCTGGGGTTTCAGGCATATCCCATATATCTGTCTTCCCCTGACCACGATCAGTTGTGAGATTTCTGTGCAAATGTCGGGTGCCCACCCACTGTCACATGTGCGCTGTGCACATCTTTTACTACGCACGGGTTGCCTTTTCATTTTGTTGGTTGCTTTTCATCTTCTATGTAAAGGCTTGTTAGTTTCATGTAATTCCATTTATTTTGCATATGCAGCTTGAATCTGTGATATGGTTTCAAAGTCATTACCATGGCCAATAGCAAGTTTTTTCTGTATGGTTTTCTAGAAGTCTTCTGTTAGGTCTTTATTCACTTTCATTCTAACTCTTTTCTTTGGTGTTCACAAAAAATGGCAGGTATGGTGCTATTACCAGATACTGAGTACAGAGATTAAAACACAAACAAATCAGTACTTTAAAAGAAATCATTAATATTTCTTTAAGCTTTTAATTTTTTTTTTTTTTTTTTTTTTTTTTTTTTTTTTTTGACATAGTGAGTGTTTTCCTACACAGTGGTGGCTGTCCTGGAACTCACTAGGTACACCAGGCTGGCCTTGAACTCACAGAGATCCACTGGCCTCTGCTGGGATTAAAGGCATGTGTCACCAAGACTGGTGGAATAATTAATTTTAAACATAACATTTATGTAGATTGATCATCTTGATCACCATTTACATGTTTATCTGTGTGTTGCATGTATAGAGAGTGTGTCAGGTCTTCTGAAACCGAAATTCTAGGCAGTTATGAGTCACCTGATATGGGTACTAAGATCAGAACTTGGATTCTTAATTCCAAAGCCATTTCTTCTGCCCCCAGATCTGATCAGATTTACAAAAATATAAACCTAGTTTCAAAGCTTCCGCCCTAAATATAGCTTGAACCGGAGTTCTAGTGTGTTTCATTCATTGTAAAACTGTGTATTGGGCCAGTGAGACAAAGAAACGTCAAATGTATGCACTGGCTGGCAGATGTCCAAGTCCCTCAGGCTGCGGTAGCTGGAAGTCTGTCCTTCCCCCACTCCACAGATATTTGGGTCAAAGCCACTTTCCAAAAGCCACTTAGAATCAAGTGTCTTATCAACACAGGCTTGTTTGCAGCAAGGGGACATTATAAAAAACGTATGTGGTATGTGATAGTCTACCCTGTAATTGCTGCATTTGGGAGATGGAGATCAAAGGATCAGGAGTTCAAACAAGGTCATCTTCTGCTACTTAGAGAGTTTAAGGTAGCCTGGGCCACATGGCACCCTATCACAGACAAACAAACGTAGGGTACCACTGGGGTATGTGCATGTAATTGATTTCTCTGCTCTATTCACATTGCTCTCTGGATGTGGATTTTTGGGTAGGAAAAGGTCGTCAGGACACTTTATTCAGCTTTTTTCACTACTTTTCTAGCTATAGTGTTTATTATTACCATCTAGAATACACGTACCTTTTGTGTGATATATGCATATGCCAGGATTTCTTCCTGCCCGGCACGGCAGCAGCAGTCCCTAACTTACAAGGTCTTTATTTCAGGATGTCACCGATTTGGACATGTAGTTTTACCTTACCTCTCGTAAGAGAGCTTCCGGCATGCCACACCCATCACATCAGAGCTTCAAAAATAGCACCACATCCTATTTTCCCAATTTAGGTGAAACCCATGAGAATTTCACATCACAAATTTAATGTTTCTTCTCAGAATAGTAAATTTGTTCTTTTCTTTCCACAAGTCACTTGGTAAATTCCTCAAAGATTCCCCTAGTGAGTCTGTTCAGTTAATTATAGGATGCACAGGGAATTGAGAGCCAGCATCAGTGAGTGGAAGCCAGTGGAGCTCATTTTATCTAAAAATGGACATAATACCTATATCCTGTAGAGTTTTTCCATTTGCTGCTTTTTACTTGTTTGCTGTTGTTTGAGACAGTCTTACTATTTAACCCAGGCGGACCCCAAACTCGCTATGCAAACTGACTGCAATTCTTCTGTCTCAGCCTTCTAACTGGTAGGATTGTAAACATGTCTAGGCCAAGAAGCAAAGCTTTCATATTGCATTTTTAGTTTTTTTTATGGAAAATTCTATTTGAAAAGAGTTAATGGTGTGCTTTTAGCCCCAGCACTCAAAGGCAAAGGTTGGTCTACATATTGAATTCCAGGGTAGCCAGAGCTACATAGAGATACTACTTCAAACAAACAGACACATAAAATTAATGATCTATTTTTACTGTATTGTCCATCGTTTTATTCGGTTCATGTTCAAACATAGTTGGCTAATGTATGCGTTAGCTTTTTAAGTTCATTTCAGTGTCAGTAATAATGAAACTATAAAGCTCACAGATTTTTGCCTTTTCTAAGAAATACCTTTTCATTCATTTTTAGGAAACAAATATACTCTAGAGACTCGACCGAACCAAGAAGGCATCGATGTAAGGGAAGAACTCCTGAAATTTCACTCTACGTACTATTCATCCAATCTGATGGCGATTTGTGTTTTAGGTCGAGGTAAGAACCGCTTAAAACTTCAGACCATCAGTGGAGTGGTTTTGTTATCAGTGGGATGGTCTTGTTCTGAACCATTTTGACTATTTACAAAGTATTAGAGGGACATAGGTACATAGGTACAGGCGTTTATCTGCTCATAGTTTTGAAAATGATCAACAGATGGGAATTTTACTTAAACAAACTGTCTTCCAAAAAGAAGTTTAGCCAGCTCTAAGTGGAGACCTGAAGAACGTGTGGATTACGAGTGTGTTTTCTAAACATGTCAAAGCAAGGAAAGGGTACATGGTGAGAGTGCCAGGCTGACCTTAGAGCAGTCAAGAATCCGCAGAGGACATGAAAACAGACGACAGGAGAGAGAAGTATCAGCAGCAGACATCCCCTTTGTGGTGTAGTTCTGTGAGCACACATGCTGCCGTCAAACGGTTGAGTTGTATCTTTGCCTCACTGGGGAGTGGCTGCTGTTCCATGTTGCTGGTGGTAAACAGCACTTTCAGTTGCCCTAGTCCTTCTGAAGGCAATTTACCTTTATTGTTATTCAAGGCCGGATCACACTGCACAGAGCAGCCTGGCCTCAAGTTTGTAGTAGTCGCTCCTCTTCCTCCTCCTCCCCCTGCTCCTCCTCCTCTTCCTGCTCCTTCCCCTGCTCCTCCTGCTCTCCCTGCTCCTCCTCCTTCTCTTCCTGCTCCTCCCCCTGCTCCTCCTGCTCCCCCTGCTCCCCCTGCTCCTCCTCCTCCTCTTCCTGCTCCTCCCCCTGCTCTTCCTCCTCTTCCTGCTCCTCTTCCTGCTCTTCCTGCTCCTCCTGCTCCTCCTGCTCCCCCTGCTCATCCTCCTCCTCTTCCTGCTCCTCTTCCTGCTCCTCCTGCTCCTCCTGCTCCCCCTGCTCCTCCTCCTCCTCTTCCTGTTCCTCCCCCTGCTCCTCCTCCTTTTCCTGCTCCTCCCCCTGCTCCTCCTCCTCTTCCTGCTCCTCCCCCTGTTCCCCCTGCTCCTCCTCCTCTTCCTGCTCCTCCCCCTGTTCCCCCTGCTCCTCCTCCTCTTCCTGCTCCTCCCCCTGCTCCTCCTGCTCCTCCTCCTCTTCCTGCTCATCCCCCTGCTCCTCCTCCTGCTCCTGTTCCTCCTCCTCCTCCTGCTCCTCCTTCTCCTCCTGCTCCCCCCTGCTCCTCCCCCTGCTCCCCCCTGCTCCTCCTGCTCCTCCTGCTTGTCCTGCTCCTCCTCCTCCTCTCCCTGTTCTTCCTGTTCCTCCTGCTTCTCCTCCTCCCCCTGCTCCTCCTGTTCCTCCTGCTCCTCCCACTGCTCCTCCTGCTCCTCCTGCTCCTGCTCCTCCTGCTCCTGCTCCTCCTGCCTTCCAGCTGTTGCTATCATAAATGAGAGTCTGGCCTAAAATTAAATTTGGTTTGGATACAAGACAAAATGGAATAACAGATACTAAAAGTGTGTGAATGTGATGTGGCAATTAGACCTCACACTTTGTCAAGTCCAGCAGCCTGACTTGGGAGGCCAAGTATACTGCCTGCTTAGCCCTGTGGCTGTGAACTGACGAGTTCTTCCCATTTGTCTAAATATCTAACATGGAATTTGTGACGTGACAATGGGAGCTGGGCAAGGTTCTCTTCTGGCCTCTGCATGCAGCATACTCACACACATGTAAAGGAATGTACCTAATAAATGTAAGTGAATGTAAGTTAAACCGTAACACTGCTTACTAAAGGTATATAGGCTAGAATAGTCACCATTACTGATACGCAGAACTCAGTCCTGGAAAGTAGGATCATAAACGCAGTTTTGTATCTTAGGTAAAAGGCATGATTTCTGTCGTCTGTTTTGGATAGGTGCTAATGGCATCAGCTAAGATGAGAGCATGTGCTCCGCCCTCAGTGCTCTCCATTACTGGAGGTGATAGACTGATAGTCCATTTTCCTGATCAGGAAGCATCACTTTCAACACAGCTGGCTTCTGCACTAAGCCCAGGAGACTTGAGGGGTCTGGGGGAGATGTGAGAAGGAACTACCACTGATCAATAGTTGATTCATTTTTCCTGTGGGGACAAGAGGAAGACTAGCCATGTGGAAGGGTCTCTGTTACAAAGGAACAAAAAACATTGTTCTCTGGCTTTGCTGTAGCCGTTCCTCTGGTTGTAGCAGCAAATACTGTTGTCCAAACATTTGACAAATAAGTAATGATCTAATGTGGACACTGAAGTTGCCAAGTACTAGCGTCACAGAGCCAGAGGAGACGCAGTTCCCTGGGCTCTGGTGCTCTCAGCTTAGTGGGAACGTCACACTGGGCAGTATTATTCAGATGTCTTACCTTTAAAAAGTTACATTGTGGGACTGGAGAGATGGCTCAGTGCTTAAGAACACTTGTTTCTCTTGCAGGGGACCAGAGTTTGGTTCCCAGCACCCACACAGTGGCTCACGGGTATCCATAACTCCAGTTCCAAGGGATCTTTTCTGACTTCCATGGGCACCAGGCTTGCATGTGATGCACACACATACATGTAGACAAAATATTCATAAATAAATGTTAAAAGAAAAAAGGGGCCTCATTGTGGTTTTAGGCTTTAATGGCAGAAATGCTAGAGAGCATCAGCACACTTGATAGAAGACTTTACTGTCCTTAAGACCTGATGTTGACAAAGCAGTTGGCAACCCACCATGCTTCAAGTTTTTTGTTCCATTGGTGCACAAAGATGTCCTCTGATATTCTTTTAACACTTATAATACATAACCCAGACTGGTGTAGAATTCACAAACCTCCAGAGTTGGCCGCCAGCTAGGATTATGGGTATTTGCTTCCATGTTGCCATCTGACGTCTCTTCCATCAAATATGTTTTATCACTTTTGAGCCCACTTGCCATGTAACAATTAAGCCTGGTCTGCCTTTTGTCTAGCTGTGTAAACTTTTCTAAATACAGCTAGGTAGTTGCTTATGTTGGTACACACCTTTCTTCCCAGCACTTGGGAGGCAGAGGCAGGTGGATCTCTGAATTCCAGGCCAGTATGGTCTACAAAGCAAGTTTCAAGCCATCCAGGAACACTGCTAGTGTCCTGTTGTCTTTGATATTTGGTTTGATTTTTGTTGCAAGAAAGTCTATGTGGATAATATGTGTATGAGGTAATGCATTAAGACTGTCTGGATATTTGGAGTCTACACAGCAGAAGGGACTGAGTGGGACATAGTTCTCAGGCTTGTGCGGGAGCCTCTGACGCTGTGTAGACACTGGTACACTCCTGACTGCTTCATCTTTATTGGATACAGGGACTTTTTATTTTATTTTTTCAGGCTTTTCTTTTTTTTTTTTTTCTTAAATCATAAGACATTTCAGAAGGTCCTAAGGCCTTAATTTCTGTCTGTGCTTCAAGTTCTAATTGGTTAAATTCTGTTTCCTATCTCTGTTTCTTGTAGAATCTTTAGATGACCTGACTAATCTGGTGGTGAAGTTATTCTCTGAAGTAGAGAATAAAAACGTCCCTTTGCCTGAATTTCCTGAGCACCCTTTCCAGGAAGAACATCTTAAAGTAAGTACACACATTTCTGTTATTTTCATTTGTGAACATAACTGTCATGACACTCTAATCAATTTTATATGTGTTAGGAATGTGTATCAATGAAAATACAGCAATATGTTTTGGTCTCTGCATGCTAAGAATAGTTTGGTAGCTGTGACCTTGGCAGGCTATTAAAAGTATTATCAGTGCCAGAAGGCAAGTAACCAAAGCAGTCTGCAGATCTAGGGCACCAAGCCCAGATCACTTAGCCCATATAACAATTGCACTGAATGAGAATCCGATTCCTTTATTTGTTTGTGGTCATTTCTTTGCTGTCTGGCAGCTGATTAACCAAAATTAGTATGTTTTCATGAGTAGTAAGTATTTTATTCTGTAGAAGTTTTATATATATATATATATATATATATATATATATATATATATATATATATATAAACAAATTTTTTGTGATGTCTTTTTTTTTCCCCCCAGCAACTTTATAAAATAGTACCCATTAAGGATATTAGGAATCTTTATGTGACATTTCCCATACCAGACCTTCAGCAATACTACAAATCTAATCCTGGTCATTATCTTGGTCATCTAATTGGGCACGAAGGTCCTGGAAGCCTGTTGTCAGAACTCAAGTCAAAGGGTAAGTGTCTCTGTATTGCAGTAAATATTAAAAAGTGACTTAACCTTATAGCCCATGCTCAAGCCGGCTCCCTAGGGGCCACCTGGCACTTCAGGGATCCCTAATTTGGTGCTCCAAACTGCCTGTAAGAACTCAAGCTCAGTTCACTCTCCCACTGCTCTGTCCCGGATGGACACGACTGCCCCATGTGTTATCTTTACTCACTTTTCATTGGTCGATGATAGTGAGCTGTTTCAAAAGTTATCATCATATGTGTTGGAATTGAACCCAGACGTTTGTACATGCTGGGCAAGTGCTTTACTCTTGAGCCATATACTCACCCATGCTGTAAATGATAAAGAGGTTAAAAAGGTAAAAGCTGGGGCTGGAGAGATGGCTCAGTGGGTTAAAAGCACTGGCTGTTCTTCCAGAGGTCCTGAGTTCAATTCCCAGCAACCACGTGGTGGCTCACAACCATCTGTAATGAGATCTGATGCCGTCTTTTGGTGTGTCTGAAGAGAGCGACAGCGTACTCACATAATAAAATAAATAAATAATCCTTAAAAAAAAAAAAAAAAGGTAAAAGCGTTCAGTGCACATCCCTGTAATCCCACTTTTCTGAAGCCAAGACAGGAAGATTACCAGTTCAAGGCCAGCCTGGGCTATGTCTGTCATCAGGACCAGGCTAGGCTACACACCAAACCTGTCTCAAAACAATAAAGAAAAGCCAGTGATGCATTTTTCCCCCAACCACATCTTTACATATTGTCTATTTACCTACTTCAATCCATTAGATCAGAAAGGTTTAAAATCTACGAAGGGAATGATTTTCAAAGCTCTCTCAGGACCTACTGTGTGCTACTGTATACATCTAATTCTTGTCTGGGATTAATTTGCTTTATGAGCTAATTATTTTTTATAATTTTTTTCTGCAAGGTCAATTTTAATTTCTTAATTTCTTAACATGAATGGTATGGATATTGGTACACACACACACACACACACACACACACACACACACTCTGGGGGCTGAAGAAATGGCTCAGTGCCACACTAGCATGAGGACTGAGGTTTGGATCCCCAGAACCCACATGTCCACTTGTGTCCTTTTTTTCTTTTTTTTTTCTTTTTCTTTTTTTAGCTGCCCCAGAACAAACCGGCTAGGGAGACTAGTTACATCAGAGAGCTCTGGCTTTGAAGGCAGTACCCTACCTCAGTGAATAATCCAGGTATAGGAACAATCCTGGATGATTGCACATCAACCGTAGCCCCTTAAACATATGTGCATCCATGTATCTATGCCCATACACATGCAGACATACATTAGCACACATGAAAATAGAAAAAGAACTAAAGATGAAAAGAGCCATCCCACCCCAGGGCCCAGTGACATGATTCAGCCTATAAAGGTACTCTCTACCAAGACTCATGATCTAAATTCACATCCTGGGACCTACATGGTGGAATGAGACAGTCACCTTATAGGAGTTGTCCTCTGACCTCTACTTGCACACTGTGGTACATATGTGTGCCCACATGTACACAAAATAAAATTCTTTAGTGTTGGAGCTGGACAGACGGCTTACGGTGCTTGTAGCCTTAACAGGGAACTAGAGTTTTCACCCGAGCACTCATGAAGCAGCTCATAGATGCCTATAACTTACACATGTGTGTATATACATACTCATAAATGTATAAGATAAATATTTTTAAAATGTTAAATAAATATAGGGATTCTGTGTGGTGTTCAGGATTGAAACCAGAGTTTCATGTATTTGAACCAAACATTTCTTCTACCGCTGAGCTGCATCCCTAGGTCAGGTATGAACATTTTAAAAAAAAAAAATCTCTTGTCATGAGAGAAGCCAGGGCTGGCATAATGCCCCATCAGAGCTGAATGACCTGGGTTTGAACTCTGCACCTCATGTAAAGCTAGAAGCACAGAATTGATTCTACAAAGTTGTCCTTTGAGCTCCACCTTGCAGTCTAATGTGCATGTACCACTCACATACACTCCATGCACGAACAGTAATAAATACAATTTTTATTTATTTGTGTGGGTACAGTGTATAAAGAAAAGCCACACTTTTGGGCTGGAGAGATAGCTCATCGATTAAGAGCATTAACTGTTCTTCCAGAGGTCCTGAGTTTAATTTCCAGCAACCTCATGGTGCCTCACAACCTGTAATGGGATGTGACGCCCTCTTCTGGTGTGTTTGAAGACAGTGACAGTGTACTCACATGTATAAAATAAATCTTTTAAAAAAGAAAGAAAAGCCACACATTTAATTATATTGTTCTTTTCTTTGAATGTTGCAGGCTGGGTAAATACCCTGGTTGGTGGACAGAAGGAAGGAGCTCGAGGTTTTATGTTTTTTATTATTAATGTGGACTTAACTGAAGAAGGGTTATGTAAGTATTAATTTGATTTATTTTCTAATTTCTCATGCTGCAGGAAAAAGCTGTCACACTTTAATTCACACGCTCTATCCATTGTATTTTTCACGTGGAACCTGGCCTTTGTCATAACCCTTTCCCTTAACACTTGATCTTGTATATATGTGGCTTTTCATTTACTGCCCCATGTGTGTTCTGTCATGTGTTCCTGTGTCCAGAGGGCTATGTGTGGGACATGTAAAACCAGGCTCAGGGAGATGAGGATTCTCCCTGTTCTAAAAGGGACTATCTCCATTTAACCTGACTTACCATAGGACTGAGCTCGTGCTTGAAGGATTCAAGGACTGAATGCTTTCATAAGTGTGCCCCTTTTTTCCAGTACATGTTGAAGATATAATTCTGCACATGTTTCAATACATTCAGAAGCTACGTGCAGAAGGACCTCAAGAATGGGTTTTCCAAGAGTGCAAGGTACTTTTGTTTCACTAAAATCTTTCTTAAGGCATCTATTTTTCAAAAACAAACGTATGTCAACCAATTTAAGGCCCAGTCAAACTTCTGGGTTTTCCCTAATGGAAGTCTAAAATGTTGGAATGCATAGTTTTTTAATTTAGGCTTAGTTGTTGCTGTGGGACTTGTTAGTTGGGGTATGAGGTTGGGGTGAGGTATCATGCTGCCTCTTGAGGAAAGCTAGCACCCGTCAGGGCTTTTGTCACTTCCTGCCCAAAGTGCATACAATGCCCAAAGGTTATTTTAGATCTGGTGATAAAAGTCTAAGAGAAACAATAAATTGTTTCATGTCTAATAATTGTGTTCTTCAAAGTGATTTTATTACATGTATAGAAAACCCCAACCCCACCCCTTTTCCAAGACAGTTTACATCTCACTACGTAAACTTGGCTAGCCTCGAATCCACAGGGCTGCCTCTTCCTCTCCAGTGCTGGCATTAAAGGCTTAGACCATTATATCTGGCTTTTTAAAAATATATAAAACAGAAAATGTCTTTCAAACTTTATTATTGTATGATGATGATGATGATGATGATGATGATGATGATGATGATGATGATGATGATGATGATGATGATGATGATGACGATGACAGGGTTTCTCTATGCAGTCCTGGCTGTCTGGAACTTGCTCTGTAGATCAGGCAGGCCTTGAACTCAGAGATCCACCTGTCTCTGCCTCTAGAGTGTTGAGATTAAAGGCATGAGACACCATAGCCCAGCTACCTTTCAAATTTTAAAAGGCTTCTATTAAAAATGGGTTAAAGAAATACTTTAAACATAAAGACCTATCAAAATTCTGAGCTGTATTTTGGATTGGGTAGCTTCTTCCCACTGCTGCTGTAGATCCAGTGCTAGACTTAGTGCATGTTAGGCAAGTACCCTAGCACCGAGCTATATTCCCAGGCTGTGACTATCCTGTCAAATGTGGCAAAAATTTAAGGTATAATTATACCTGTAGAAATTACAACAGTAATTTCCAATGTGGCAACAGGTCTCCGAGTCATCATCCTGGAAGTTTCAGATTTCACAAGGTTCTTTTTTTCTGACTCCCTGACTATCTGTTTCGGTAATGTCAGCAGTAAAAGTCTTTTAAAAAGAAAGACAGAGAAGACATATCTTTTGCTGTACCCTCCACGCCAGCTTGAGCTTCTGATCCTCCTGCTTCAGCCTCCCAAAGTGATGAATTCCCGAGGGCCTCATGCTTAGACTCGAGGCCTCTCAGATTATCTGTTTATTTTCATTGAGAATTGCTTGTTGATTTTAAGCCTATGTTGAAAAGTTTTAATTTAATAAGATAAATGTCTTATACATTCCTAAATCAACTACTGCCAGTTTTCAGAAATGTAATGATGGTAAAGTTGGAGTACAAAGGTCAAGTAAAACACTAAAGAGTTCTCTCTGAATAATTATGTCTACTTGGTTAACTTTCTGTTCTAGGACTTGAATGCTGTTGCTTTCAGGTTTAAAGATAAAGAGAGACCACGGGGCTATACATCTAAGATTGCGGGAAAACTGCACGTAAGTTGTTTTTCCTGTTCACAGTGTTGCGTAGAATCTTTTAGATCCTTTGTGTTGCTTTTAGTACCGCACAGATGATACAAACTGGGACTCAGAAAACCTCAGACTCACAAAAGCATCAGACAGCCTTTGATGATGGGATAAATTTAGAATGTTACTGTTCTTTATCCTCAAGATTACGTTCTGTAGTATTTTCATTTCATGGGCTAATGGTCACACATTTATTGCTGTGACCACAGCAACTCTTATAAAAGAAACCATTTAATTGGGGCAGCTTACAGTTCAGAGGTTTAGTGCATTATCGATATCCTAGGCCTAGCTTGAGCATTTGAAACCTCACCAGGCCACACCTCTTAATAGTGCTACTTCCTATGAGCCTGTGTGGGCGGCCATTTTCATCCACACCACCACAGTGGGTGCTTTGCTTATTGGCTGCATCTTTCAGTTCTCCGCCATCTGTCAGGTGCTCCCTCTGTGAACATTTTATATCATCTGCTTTCCCCGTGCCCCTTGTTACTGCTTTAGTTTGAGCTATTCTTACCATGGTACTGTCACGGTCTCCTCCTCCGTTCTCCACGATAGCTTGCTTTTCTAGCTTAACTGATAATATTTTTTAAAGCCATCACCTTAAAATCATTTATTTTGTGGTGTTGGGATCAAACACAAGGCGTACTAGGCAGCACTCTAACGCTGAGCTGTACCTCTAGCCCCTCTGTGGGTTTTGAAAACTAAATTCAGATAGTTTCATTCCTCTGTTTAAAATTCTCCAGTGTCTTTTCCTTAGTGTTGTAAAACCCAGAGCATCCTTGGCCTAGGAGGAAATCCTGGAGGTGCTGTGTTGTCAGGCCACGTTCCTAGCTACTCTGCAGCCTCTCCTTCCGGTCCATGTTGCTCTAGATGTCATAGCTTTCTGTCTAGTTCCCACACACCAAACACACCGCCCTCCCTTCTATACTGCAGCAAGAGTGACTGACCCCATGGCCCCTCACAGGTCAGCGGGCTGAGCTCAGTGGGCTGTACCTGAGCTGCATCCCCAGGCCTCTCTTTGTTTTTATTGTTTTAAAACACTCTCACTGAGTTGCTTAGGCCTTGTGCCTTTTGCACTTGCTGTTGATTGTATGTGGAGTTTTAACTCTGGTGTTTTATCTCCTTAACATAGATGGCTTTCAGGAAGATCTTCCCTGGCCTCCCAAACTGAAACCATGCCCCTGCCCCAACTTCTCTTATTTCCTTCACAGTACCTATTATTAATATGCTACCATTTGTTTATTGTGCCAGTTCAGTGCATGTTCCCATAGAGCAGGGAAGTCATGTGTCTTTCTGCCCTTTGCCCTCAGTCCCTGAAGCAGTATCTAGAAAAGCTGCCCAATAACGTTTTCACAATGAATCAGTTTACCTCAGAATCTTAGAAATTACTTTTATTAAAGCAATGACAAAAACTTCTATGATAGTTTTATACAGGAGCCAGAATATAATCCGTTTCTTCCTAAAGTTTTGTAAATATTTGATTTTTACTCCTAGATATTTGAGAGGATAGTTTATAAAAGCTTGTGCACTGTATATTAAAAATCCTCTAGGTGTCAGTATTTCATTGTCAATTTTTAACCAGATAGACTGTAGTTTTTCTTCAAAGGAAATATGAGAGCCAGGTTCGGTGGCTCAGGCTTGTAGGGGGTCGAGGTAGGATTTTGAGTTCCAGGCTAGCCTGGGCTACAGAATAAGATCCGACTTCCCCACCTCACCCAAAACATCTTCGTGTCAGTAATGTGAGTGTAGATGAAGACTGGTCATGTACTAAGCAGAATCGTCACGGATGAGACTTAATGCTGGGGCAGGTCAGGCCAGGAAGAGTTGAGGAAGGTCTGCCTAGTAATACATAGGGCCCTGGTTTGTCCCTAGCACTGCTAAGGAGAAAGGTTGGTAGGGAACAGAACCTTGCTAAGAAGGGGCATATGGAATAATAAATGTAGTGTATTGTATTATATATCTGATTATGTTAATAAACTCTGTGATAGTCTTCAAATATTAATCATTTATACTTTCCTTTTTCAAAGTATTATCCCCTAAATGGAGTGCTCACAGCTGAATATCTACTGGAAGAATTTAGACCCGACTTGATAGACATGGTTCTTGATAAACTCAGACCAGAAAATGTCCGGTGAGTCATCTGCAGGTTTTACTGTTAGGACATTTTTCTCATGGTACAGAATTTTTCTGATAAAAGTTTTTTGCTCTTCTGTACTTATCCCCCATGGTGCCCGACATTAAACCCACAGCATCTTTCATGGTAGGCAAGTGCTCTACCATTGACCTGTCTCTTCGGCCCAGTGATTCTTGAAATAGTCTGTCTTTAGACACTCTGCCTCTGCTTTGCCACCTTGCATTAGTTACTTTTCTATTGCTGTGTCCAAGGAAACTTACAGAAGGAAGAGTTTATTTGGCTTATGCTTCCAGAACAGACCGTCATGGCAGCCAGTGTGGCAGTGGGAGCGGGGAAGCAGTGAGCTCACAAGTGTGGGGGAGAGAGAGCAAACCAGAAACAGCATTGTCCTGTAATGTTTCCAAACCCACCCCTAGTGAAATACTTCATCCAGCAAGACCACACTTCTTACACCTCCCCAAACATGGCTACCAACCAGGGTCCGTGCATACAATGCCCAAGACTATAGAGGATGTTTCTCATTCAGAACATCACGTTCCTTGAGTACCCCATTTGAATTCTTGACTAGGTAATTTCTGGTGTCTCCTCAAAGATAGCTCTTAATAGGCCAGAAGATGGAAGTTTCTCCTTGTTCCCTTCTTCCCCAGCAGCAGGAGGACCATTGTGCATGGAGTAGATAAATTTGGAGTTAGTTTATGGTAGGAAAAGAACACAGAACAGAGCTGGGTGATGTTGGCACAAGCCTTTAATCCCAGTACTCAGGAGACAGAGGCAGGTGGATCTCTGATTTCGAGGCCAGTTTGGTGTACAGAGTGAGTTCCAGGACAGCCAGGGCTACACAGAGAAACCTGTCTTGGGAGTTAAGGGTGGTGTGTGTATATCATAGAACAGACACGTGACAAGTTCTTAAAGGTTGCTTTGGGTTTGTTGGGATAGGAACCGTCTTAATGTTTTAATTCTGTGCTAAGGATTGACTCCATAGTCTCACATCTGCTAGGCATATATTCTACACCGAGCTGTGCCTCCAGCCACATCTGAAGTCTGTGTGAGCACTGAATGGACCTACATTCTTACTATTAACTCTGTTAATAACAGTGAGATGTTAACTCTGAGTTAGTAACGGTTAGCTGTTAACTCTTAAGTTAACGGTTGGCTGTTAACTCTAACCCTGAGCTATCCAGGGAAGGAATACACTTCTGTGAAGACCATTTCTTAGTAACTGATTTTGTTGCTGTTAGAATCTAGCTATGTAGCTAAGGCTGGCCTCCGGCTCATGATGCTCCCGCCTCAGCTGGGATCACAAGCGCCCTATCCCCATCCTTGTTCTATGTTTTTCCCTAGCTGTTCTTTTAAATTAGGGAATAACATACCTAGACGAAATCTCTCCAGTAGCCGCCCTTTTTGCACAAAAATCAGTGGGCTGTGAACAGAGAATAATGAGACTATGTTCAGAAGCCCGTGCACATGATGACTGTTGATTGGGTTTAAAGAGGTCCAAGGTGGTTTTTTTGTCAACTTGATACAAGCGAGGGTCATCTGAAAAAGGGGAACCTCAATTGGGAAAATGCCTTTATCAGGTGGGGTTATAGTCAAGTCAGTGGGCTGGTTTCTTGACTACCGTTGATGTGGGTGTGGGGTGTCTAGCCCAGTAAGCAGTGGTTAGTTGTGATTAAAAAGCAAGCCAAGTGAGCCATGAGGAGCCAGCATGTAAGGAGCATTTCTCCATGGTTCTGATTCCGTCCCTGACATCCCTCAGTGAAGGACTGAGCAAGAAATGGAATACACCCTTTCTTTCCCAGCATGCTTTTGTCTCATCACAGCAACAGAAAGCAAATTAGGACATGGCTCAACGCATTCTTGGACACTGTCTACATTTTTATTGGTCAAAGCCTGTACATGTGATCTGTGTATCACACATAGGTTTACGGCCTTGTCTCTGTTTG
Organism: Micromys minutus; assembly: GCF_963924665.1. Classification (NCBI taxonomy): domain Eukaryota; kingdom Metazoa; phylum Chordata; class Mammalia; order Rodentia; family Muridae; genus Micromys; species Micromys minutus. The sequence goes on from NC_137971.1 coordinate 23,395,952, forward strand.
TGTTTCCCATCTGTCTCTAGGGTGGCAATAGTTTCCAAATCATTTGAAGGGAAGACCGACCGCACAGAGCAGTGGTATGGGACCCAGTACAAGCAAGAAGCCATCCCAGAGGACGTCATTCAGGTAGGATTAAGTCACCTGCGACTCAGCCTGAGGTGGGAACCGTGAGTACAAGGGCTCCCCCAATCCTGAGGCTAGGTCCAGGGTGCAGCAGGTACTGCTCCACACTGTCCTTGCTGTCCTGGGAAGAGTGAGAGGGTAGAGAGCTGGAGGGCAGAGTCTCCATGAAGTGATGCGCTCCGGCACTTCCTGTGCATTCATCCAAGCTCTGCAGTGTTGTGAACAGAGTTGCACAGCACCAGGAAGGCAGGGGTGAGGAAGTGGGGCCGTGAAAGACAAGCTGCAGAGAGCTAGCCACGTTGCTGCGGTCCTGGCTGGCGTACACACTCGTTTCACTTTTGGGTAGTATGTTTGCCTTCATTGTCTGGTTACACTTGTTGTCAACATAAGGGAATTGTGATTTATTTCCAAGCAGTTGTGTTTAGAGTGCGTTTTACCACATTTGTCAGTGGTTGAGGCTTTGCTTAGCTTCATAGAATCTTTTTCTGTATTTCCTTGTTGGCTGTGGATTACTCAAAAGCACCAGAAAACATTACAAGTAATGAATTTTTCTTTAGTTTAATTTTTGTTTCATATGCATTTGGTGTTTTATCTGCATGTATGAGGGCCTCAGATCTGGAACTGGAGTTACAGACAGTTGTGAGCTGCCATGTAGAGCTAGAGCAGATGTGAACCCAGCAGGTTCTCTTTGCTTCATTAATTCAGATTTTTTATATATTTATTATTAAATTTTATTTTATTTACATTCCAAATGTTGCCCCCCCCTCAGGTTTTTCTTTAAGCAGCTGATTGGAAACTGCAGAAAGAAAAAAATGTATAGATGAATGTAAAGTCTCTTAGTACCGGAAAGATAAACTCAAGTTGCGTGAAGATCCCTCAGTAGATTCTGATTGTAGCCCCTTTATATACTATGGGAGAATGTTCCTTCCGATTTGCTTACATAGTGAGCAAAGACACCACTTTTGTTTGCTCTCTCTCTCTCTCTCTCTCTCTCTCTCTCTCCCTCTCCCTCTCCCTCTCCCTCTCCCTCTCCCTCTCTCTCTCTTTCCCTCTCTCTCTCCCTCTCTCCTCTCTCTCTCTCTCTCTCTGTCTGTCTGTCTCCCTCTCTCTCTCTCTCTGTCCCCCCCCCCTCTCTTTTCCTTTCTTTCTTCACTCATTTTTAGTTTTTAGAGGAGTTCTCATTATCTAGCCCTGGCTGGCCAAGAAGTCAGCCATGCAGCGTGATGCTATAGACCAAACCAGGGTATACCCTCGGCACAAAGACTATGTTTTTAACTGGAGTTATATCAGAAATTGCTTTCAAGTGTGTATATTTTATTATTCATCTAGAAATGGCAAAATGCTGACCTGAATGGGAAATTTAAACTTCCAACAAAGAATGAATTTATTCCTACAAATTTTGAGATTTTGTCATTAGAAAAAGATGCAACACCGTACCCTGCTCTTATTAAGGTAATGTGTTAAATCTGCAGTTGGCTGGTTGGTTGGTTTATACCTGCGGGGTGGCAGTGGTGGTATTTTCTCCTGTAACCCAGCTCTTGAGGGTCAAGTGAGCCTCTCGCTTCAGCTCCTGAATCTCTTGGTCTGTAGGGACACGCTACCATACCACAGAATCGGTGGTCATAAACAAAAGCCAGACCTATTACATGGAGAAATAGAGATAATTTTCTTACATTTGGAAATTTGTTATTTTAGGATTCGTCACATCCTAAGAGATGGTAGAAATACTGTTTAAAAAAAAATACAAGAAATAACATTAAGTCAAAAATGCAACAGGACAAAAAAACCAGAACTGAACAACATAGCATGATGTTTGCTTTGTTGCTTTGCTACAGAAAAAGGAAGTCAGGACTCTAATCAATCTATGGAAAGGGTCCAGGCTCTTCTCCTTTCCACTGGAGACCTGATAAAGAAGTGGGTTTGTGCCACCACACATTGGATAAAGTTTTAGAAAAATCAAAACATGGTCTTTGTCTCAACTTACAACATGAAACTCAAGATTATATCTGAAACTCAAGACTTCGTCATTTTGTCTTCGGGTGACCTAGTGTCATCATTTAAGAACATGGAATTTCCTTTATCTTAAGCAACTAGGTTATTAGTGAGACATCTGGCTTCCTTTTAAGATGACTTTAATGGTTTAGCAAAGGAGGATTTTAACTGTTAAGCATAGGAGGAGCTATTTACTGACTCCGTTCTCAGTGAGAGCTGTACCACCAAGCCATGTGCTAGTGCTTGTAGTTTTAGGCAGGGCCTTGCTGTGGAGCTCAGGCTAGCTCACCGTAGCTCAGGCTAGCTCACCGTAGCTTGTTGGTCCTCCGCAGCATTTCTAGTGCTGGCACTGCTGGTGTGCCCCATGCCTGGCTGGGGCTGTTTTTAAATGTTTTCTCAGAGTATAGTGCTGAGCACATTACACCATTTATGTCTCCTAACAGGATTTCTAAGTTGAAAATAAACATTTGAGAGCATTCTTGGTATAGAATGAGTGAAATGAGTTGAGGCATTATTAAATTCTTCATCTTTGTGTGCTCTCTACTGCAGCATAAGAAATTATCCTAAAACTTACCAGTTTCAAAACCACAAATATCATTTTCAAATCAGTTAAAACCACAGAGACATACTTTCTGAAGGCTGGGGTTCTGGTTCAGGCTCCGTAATGAGGTTATGGTCGGGGCTGTCTGTGGCTGTGTCTCGGGAAGGCTGAACTAGGGCTGGAGATTTCTTTCCCAGGTACAATGTTGTGGTTAACATGTAGACTTCCCAACTGCATAGAGCTGCTTGACATGGCAGCTTGCTTTCCCCAGATGATTGACTGAAAGGAGAAAGTGAGTGACCAAGGCGGGGGCCAGAGCTTTGGCATTAAATCTCGTGGACAGAATGCTGTTGAGTTGTCGGTCATTCTTGTTAGTTAAGCACACTAACCCTGAGGAGAGCCAGACTATACAAGGGTGTGAATCCCAGCCAGCAGTGTTTGCCCATCACCATAGACCAGTGGTTCTCACACTGCTGATGCTGCAACCCTCCCTTTATTTTAGTTGGTGACCCCAACCATAAATCATTTCATTGCTACTTCATAACTTTAACGTTACTGCTGTTGTGAATAATGCAAACATCTGGTGTGTGACACCCCACACACAAAGGGCTCACAGCCCACAGTTGAGCATAGAGAACTGCTGCCTTAGAGTCTGGCTGACACGCTGACCTGAAAGGGCCCCCAGCATCCAGAAAGACTGGCAGAGCAGTTGGTACTGATGTCTCCCATCTGTCCCCCCACCATGCTCTTAGCTCCCTATAGAGGACTGACGGCTCTTTGTCACCGGGGCTGGCAGTCTTCTCTGTTCTGCCCGCTAGCCTGAATGCTTCAAGGCTGTGGGCAGCAGCCTTCACAACAATGAGCTTTGCCTCTCAACTTAAAGATTGCTCTGGGTGGGCACTTTTATGGAAAGTGTCTGTTTTCCTAACCAACTCTTTCTCTGTCCCAGGATACAGCCATGAGTAAGCTGTGGTTCAAACAAGATGATAAGTTTTTCTTGCCAAAAGCTTGTCTCAACTTTGAATTTTTCAGGTATGTAATTTAATCTAGCCAAACAACTTTAAAAAATCAACAGTTATATTTTTGTTGAGTTTTCTGTTCTTAAGCATCCATATCTTGAAATAATGAGAATTAAATTTCTCCTAGCCAAGAAAAGAATGTAAAGAATTGCTGAGAACCAAAGTCCATTCTTCTTGGCATAAATGAGTATAATACCCTTTAGTCAAAGCGATTCATGTTTAGCTTTTAGTAGGAGACGCTTCTTAGTCATCAGGACTTGGGAATCTGAAGGAGTTATAGATTTATCCAGAAGCTTCATTAAGGAAAGAAGTCGCGATTGGAATGTTTTTCTTGGTTCATTTTTTTTCAATTCCTGAAACTTTCCCGGCGATAAGCCTGCATGTGTCTGTGCCCAGGGATGTGTACAAGTGTGAATGAGTAAATACATGTGTATATGTTTGTAAAGGTACACATGAGTGTGTTTATATATAGAGGGAAAAGAAGAAGATAGGGTTTTCTCATGTAATGACGTTTGCCTCTTAGAGAGTTCCATGTATGGAGCCTTCTAATAATTACAAAATTGAATTTATGGAAGAATCTTCAAGTTCTAGTTAAACCTTCTGAGGACCAAAGCCCAGAGAACACCTTAACTGTCATCTCATTAAAGACTTTGAACCAGGATTACTGACCTGAGCTCTCGCGTTCCCAGTGTTCGGAATGTGTGTATTTCATGGTCAAATGTTAGTGGTTTTAAACTGCTAAATTTTAGGATACTTTCAAATAATATAGCAGACACACAGGCAGACTGTTCTCCTGCCTTACCCCTAGTGTTGGGATTACAGACGTACACACCCAAGTCATACGGTAATGTTATATTTCTAAATTTCAGTGTTCTTTTAAAAATGAATTTATCATGTAACAGTGTTCAATATGATAAAAAGCTTCTTTGAGTTTTACATTTTTCAAATGTCAAGACATAAAGAGATAACTTTAAATGTCTTAAAAAGGAAAATATCTAAATATAAAGTTGATAATTTTCACAAGTAAGTATGTTAAGATTATAGGGATATGCGCACTGTTCCACGCTATTAGATGTACATATTTTCTAACCTAGTCATAATTTCTTGGGTAGTGGGAGCGAACTCTTTGTTTGCCTGGTTGGTTTGTGTTTTTTTAAATTTTCCTTACTTTTGTCTATGTATGTGTATATGTCTGTATATGCGAATACACACATGCATGTAGGTAACTCGGAGCCCAGTGAGGTGTTGGATCCTCTGAACCTACAGTTATATGTGGTTGGGGGGCCACCTGGCGTGGATGGCTGGGAACTGAACTTGGGTTCTCTGCAAGAGCAGCAGGCATTCCTGACCTCTGACCTATTCCTTGGGTTTGCTTTTTGAGGCAAAGTCTCATTCTAGCCAGACTGACCAGGAACTCAACATGAACCCCAGTACTGATCTCTGATTCATAATGATCCTCCTGCCTTAGCCTCCTGAGTGCTAAGGTTACAGGGGTGAGCCACGACAAGCTGCTTGTCCCCATTTTCTCCTTGATTGCTGTGACTATAATTGTTAATTTCTTCACAATACCTTTTAAGAAACTCTTTATCCTTTCTCCTCTGATCTGCTCAGCACAGTTTCTGAAACTGAAAATGTCTGCTTCCCACAGACTTATCTCCTTCCCCTGACCTACTTTCCCCTAGAGAATTACTGCTGACCTTATCATACATACCTCTGAATAGAGATTGTAAGTTGCACGTGGTGACGCACGCCTTTAATGCCAGCAGTCAGGAGGCAGGGGCAGGTGCGAGCTATAGAATAGACAGATGTGTGGCAACATCCATTTCTATTTCTCTTCGTTGGCTTTAACCTCGTAAGTGCTGAAGCAATTTTCTGTGTCATTGCTTTTGCTTTATTATTAGATCGGATAGAGCAGTTGGCATTCTCCCCACACCAGTGTGCGCTGTAGAGCAGTATCAAGCTGCTCTAAATATAGAAGAAAGCACGTTCCTTGGGTCTGGAGCAGCAGTCAGGAACGTTGTGTCTGCCAGATCTTCCCCGAGGCTTGCCCCTGCTTGCTTTAGGGACAGGCCCATCTGGCCCTTTTATCACCATGGCCTGGTTATTTATCTAATGGGGTAATTTTTGTTCCCTGGCCATTATTATTCACTAACCCGGTCACTACCTGGTATAGAGGATTTAAGCTCATTACTTCTTTCTCCCAGTTAGCTCCAACCCTGAGTACTCAGGGGCTTTGCTTGAGTTTCTCCTTATCTGGGTCTAGAGAGGAACACCATAGAAAATGTATAATAACATATCATTGAATTTGTGGCTCTTTCCTTGGTGCTGATAAAGGTAACAGTGTTATATAGTCAACTAAGTGGGTTGTTTACCTTTCTGTGCGAATCCCAAGTTCTGCTGCCAACCCAGGTACCCAGGCGGAAACAGTCTCCTGTCTGAGAGATGGAAAGTTGATATCTGCTTCTGTTTAGCTGTTATGCTATGATTTGCTTCTTCTCTTTTCATACACTCGCATGTAAATATTTTCCTGTTGCAATTTTTTTTTCTAATTCTGTCTGCGGTTATATGATGAACTTTACTGATATTCCAGTTGTGTTCTAGCTAATCTTCATACAGTTAGCGTGCACGACTTTCCTAGTCTCACATTTCTGTACTCCAAGAGCAAGCACATGCAGATGCTATGACCGCAGCCCGCCGTAGCCCGCAGTCATGCCCCCTCCCAGCAGCTGAAGGACAGCCCTGGTTTACCGTTCCTGCCTCCCCTTGACAGTCCTACACCACCTGAGACCATCAGTTCCCACTTCACTGTCACCAGTGCAAGCGCATAGATATGTCTGACATCCCCTCTCTTAGACCTTTTTCTCCTTGCAACAAAAAGAAACAGACTGAAGAATTCAGCCACGTCCTTGGGGAAATCATATAAACTATTATTGAGTTTCTTCACCTGTCTCAAAGGCCGCAGCTCATTGGGAAGTAATAAATCAGCTCTTTTATGTCAACGTTTTCTTCTAGCCCGTTTGCTTATGTGGACCCCTTGCACTGTAACATGGCCTATTTGTACCTTGAGCTTCTCAAAGACTCACTCAACGAGTATGCATATGCAGCAGAGCTAGCAGGCCTGAGCTATGACCTCCAAAATACCATCTATGGGATGTATGTAAGTACCCATGTCGTAGAGCCTTCCACTCATCAACCTTTTTATATTGATTTGATGGAAGCATTTTAAATTGTGGGTATGAGTTTAATTTCTTTTAAAAAAAACCTTTATTGCTTATCCTATCTTCTCTTCATTTCATTTTTAAGTTAGCTCTTATCCTAACATTCCACTGTGTACCGTTCATAGTATGCAGAGTTTCCTTGATTTTTTTTTTCAAAAAACCTCTTTCATTGGAATGTCATATTTTTCTCCTCAATCAAAACTGTGCCCAGTTTAGGTTTAGCTCTCGAGCCCATTCTGTATCTGAAATCTTGCGCTTCAGAAACACAGAATGAAGTCCGGTCTTCGGTAGGCTCGAGTCAGACCACGAGGCTGCATATCCATGCTCTTCGGTCATGTTTCTTCCTTGTCACGCCGCACCGAGGTATCAAAGCATCTCTCCTGTTTTCCTTTCTGTTAGTCGCTACATTTATGCCGACCCTCTCCATTGCAACATGACATACCTGTTTGTCAGGTTACTGAAGGATGACTTAAAAGAGTATACATATGCAGCACGCCTGTCAGGTCTGAGCTATGCCCTTGCATCAGGAATGAATGCAATACTTGTAAGTAAAATACAAGCCAGAGAAAAGGCAACACACTGTAGAAGCTTTCTGTAGAGCTTGGGAGAACGATTAACTTCTGCATCTTTACACAGGAAGGTTGATGATTTTCTTCCTGGAACCTTTTAAATGACCGAAGGGTTCAAACTAGCATTAGCCTACTAATAAATGAGTGGGAAAACTCAGTGCATCTTGTGCACATGTATGTGTACTACATGTATGTGCATGTTTTGCTTGAGATGTTTAACATACTAATCTTAAAAGCATGTTTTTCTTCCCACGTATTTGAGTCCTTTTCAACTTCTAAGTAAAATCTATTTGTTACTATGGCGGTGCTGGATGCTTACTGTACGTCATCAGCATCTTTGTTTCTATGGACAGTAGCAGAGAGTTCCTGTGTTCAGATCCACCTGGCAGTTTATTCCGTGGCATGTTTCATCAACTGTTTTACATGCGTTATATGTATATCCTACCCTTGATAATATCTAGTTCCAAAACTATGTCCATTTAATGGCACACGTTCGTTCCCACCGGTTTGGAAAGCGCTTGTTTAGTCAAGGCTGAGAGGAGAGCATGTCCCAAATCTTACACAAAAGCTTTGAAAATTGCATTTATTTTCCACTGTGTCTCTTTTTATTTTTACCAGAATTATTTTTCAGGTAGCTGTTGTTTTATATATGAGAATAGATTCAGTCTAACCATTCTCAGATTCCGCAGGCTGAGACTCAAAGGTCAAAATTAGCCACAAGTATAAAAGTAATTGTCTAGTCTGTTTTTCCCTGGTGCCTTTTCACAGCATGTTAGCGTGTACTTGTGACCAGACTGGCTTCCTGACAGCCTTGGTTCATATGGACCACGGCATGTTTTCTGTGGTCAGGAATCTTTGCTCCAGCTATGGCTCCTGCCTGTCAGGAACCTCACAGGGTAGTTCTTGCAGCAGATCCTGTGCTGTTCCGGGTGCGACACACAGAGAGGGAATCACACACAGCCTGTCCTCCTCTGTGCTCTTCGATGTGAGGCTTTCTGAGGCTGTTAAAGTAAATGATTGTCAGGCGAAAATCCTCACAGTACATACAGTATATTTTCCCTACAAATTTATATTTGCCATTGGCGTTTTAGAGCATCAGCAGAACTCATAGAGTAAGCAGGTAGTTAGGACTGTGGCTCCTTGTTGGATAGCACAGAATGATAGCAGCAGTAGGCTATGGGATAAAGTTAGAGCTGCCTGACGTTTTCAAAGAGATGGTGGATTTTCCCTTAGAGGGGGCAGGAAGTTGAGATGGGGTCTTGCCGTGTGACCTGGAGCCGGCTGAGCAAACCAGACTAGCTTCAGACATGGAGCTGCCTCACCTCCCACTTACTTCCAGCCAGAGGTGATTATTTAAATATTTCTGAACAGTTTGGAATATATCTAATAGCTGACTAGGTAACGGTCTCCTGGGATATTTTGCCTCTTTACTACATCCATAAAAGTATTAGTTAAGCTATTCATTAGAGAGTCTTTCTTAAGACAACATTTAGGGCTGAGTGTTACTCCATGGTTAAACGTACTTAGCATAGCCTGGGAGTTGAGTCTCCACCACCTAAAAAAAAAAAGACAAAACTTACAAAGCATTCTGTAGTTAAGTTTGGTGGTGTGCAAACATGAACGTTACGATATGGTAGGTTAGACGTCAGGGGAGTTTACCTACTGTGTTATCTGGGAAAAGACGATTAGTGTTAGATTAAGTTTATTCAGTTCCTTATTTTATTTTCCACTTCATATACCTAGTATTGGGATTCTTTCAAAGTGTTTTTAAAATCAAACTTTAAAATCAAAGATTAAGCTATTGAAAATTTTAATACCTTTACCTTTTTCTGTAGCTCTCAGTGAAAGGTTACAATGACAAACAGCCAATTTTGCTAAAGAAGATCACTGAAAAAATGGCTACTTTTGAGATTGATAAAAAAAGATTTGAAATTATCAAAGAGGCGGTAAGTCTTATAGCATGCTTTTATAATTTTCATTAATACACTTATATTGCCATATTTTTTAGAAGTATTTATTTATTTTTATTTCAAGGGCATTGGTGTTTTGTCTGCATATATGTCTATGTGAGGGTGTTGGGTCCCTTGAACTGCAGTTACAGACAGGTGTGAACTTCCACGTTGGTGCTGGGAATTGAACCCTGGTCCTCTGGAAAAGCAGGCAGTGCTCTTAGCCACTGAGCCATCTCCCAGCCCCTACATTGTCATATTATAAAAATTACTAATAATGGAGAGAGGCTACAAAAGCATTCATGACCCTGGTGCAGTTACCTCACGCCATCTTTGCTGAATCCTGTGTCTACTCAGAAAGCCCAGCCCACTCGTCATACACCTGACTGCCAGCTTCCAAGCCCCCGATAGCTGCAGTTCTGGCTCTGGGGGAAACGCCAGTGAGAGACTCCTTACAGTTCTCAGACAGAGGGCTGCCTCCTGGAAGGGTTTTCAGTTGAGCATCCAGGAGCCACTCACATGTTCCTTGCTTATGGAGACTTTGATGATGTACAGTATCCGAGGATCCCCTGCAGACTGGGGATTACCTTCTGGAGCTTGCAAGGTGAAGGCATTTAGATGCATGTTAGAGGTAAAGGTATGGCCTGGGCAATGAAAATGCATGTCCTTTAGTTTAAGAATCGGAGAAGGACAGGCTTTGCTCTTAACTATACAGAAGAGAAAGAAGAAAATATCCCTGCATTCCAGGTATACGTCATGCTAAGTCAACTTTGAAAATTAATGAACCTGTGTTTCCCCTCCCTAGTATATGCGCTCTCTTAATAACTTCCGGGCTGAGCAGCCTCACCAGCATGCCATGTATTACCTCCGCTTGCTGATGACCGAAGTGGCCTGGACTAAAGATGAGTTAAAAGAAGCCCTCGATGGTGAGCCTCTTCCACTTAATTTTCTACCCTGACTCTAGTCATCCCATTGTCTGAGGTAGCAAGAGCCTCACGACTCAGTATGGTCCCATTGCATTTACCCACTGTTCACACACCCAGCCCTGCCTATCGACTAAGCAGCGGTCCGCTAGAAGAGTTTCTGGATCAGGGTCAGGGTTGAGACGCACAAGAAGAAAGATGATTTCAGTGGGGATGGAGCAGGTGAGTGTGAGAGAAAGGATTCCCAAGGCAACACAGTGGGGGTGGACCATGCTCCCGTTCTGCAGCGACTTGTACATCAGTGACTTTAAATAAGACTTTAGACTTAGATAAGGCTGCAAGGGTGTGTGTGTGTGTGTGTGTGTGTGTGTGTGTGTGTGTGTGTGTGTATGTGTATGCATAGCCTTTAAAATTTAGTTGCACATACATTCTAATTGAAAGATACTATCCGTAAATCACTTGGCCTATCAAGAAGGAATAGAAAAGAAATGGGAGAAGTAGGAAAATTACTGTTGGGATACAGTAATAACAATTGCCACAGGAGTGCCCACCTCCAGATGCTAAAAAATTTGAAGGAAATCCAGTCAGTGAGATTACTCGAAGGGTGAACGTGCTTGCCACAAAGCCTGATGACAAGTTGGAGTCCCGTATGGAGAGAACTGACTTCTATGTGTTGTCCTTTGCCCCCACATTAAACACCACCACACGCATGAGCTGCTACTCTCCACCCTAGGTCACCACACACACTGGATGGATGGATGGATGGATGAATGAATGAATGAATGAATGAATAGTAATGAATGAAAATGTAATGAATTTTTAATTTAAAATTTTTGAGGGAAATCTGTATTTATATAGCCTCAAAATTTTCCCCAAAACAGGTGTTTATTAATTATAATAGAAATTTGGCTTTGGTCGTCTTTGGTGATGGGCACTTCCAAGTTGCTTGTGGAACATATATAAGTCACTCCGATGTTACCCAGAGTAGAACATTTGCAATGAAAGCACATGGCAGACACCACCTTAGCCAAACCATTTGTGGTAACATATTCAGTGCTTCGGCATTCCAGTGTACACATTTGATGCACATTGCCTTCCCAGTGCATCTCCCTGCTAGTACACACATGTAATATGACCTTGAGAAGACCTTAGATAAACGAGTTCTGAGGAGCTGTCTTCAGTGAGAGACAGACCGTAAAGCTGTATGACAGGTAATTGCAGTGTAGGAATATAGATTAGATCCTGAACAAAGAACATTGGTGTAAAAATGAAGTCTAGGACCAAGATTGATGGGACACACCCTAATCCCAACACTCCGGTGCAGAGACTGGTAGATGCTGGTGAGTTCACGGACAGCCTGGTCTACTTCGCAAGTTCTAGGCCAGCCAGGGATCACAGTGAGACCCTGTTTCAAAAAACAGACAACAAAAATCTAAATCCAAAGAAAGCCTGTACTCTAGCTAACAGTATGTATCAGCCGGGAATGCAAGTGAGTGATGGAGTGCTTGCCTAGTGTATACACAAGGCCTTGGGTTTGATCAGAAGAACCTTGATAAAAACAGTGCCTTCGATAATCATACTAAGGTTACTAAAAGATGACAATATTAGATCAAACAGGGTGAAGGGTATAAAGGAACACTAGTATTTTTACAAGTCTGTAAATCTGAAATTATTTCAAATACAAAGCTTTGCTTATTTTTAAATATATCTGCACACCTCCCTATTTCTTGCTGTTTTTCAGATGTCACCCTCCCCCGACTTAAGGCCTTCATACCTGAGCTGCTGTCACGGCTGCACATTGAAGCACTTCTCCATGGGAACATAACAAAGCAGGTGGGAGCTGAAGTTCTAGCAGATTCTTGTGGGTCACTGCAGAGACTATTTCCTCTGTTCTGTCTGAAGACTTAACCAGCGCAGTGCTAAACACATTAGAACTCACTCAGCTTTCTCTGTGGAAGCGGGTAGGAAGGACATGCAAAAAATAGAATCACGATAGTCAACGAAGGCTTGTGGCTGTCTCTGCTCCGGGCCTGGCCTATATAGTCAGAGAAGAAACGGAACTGATTACCCTATGTGGCGTAGGCTCACAGAACACAAAAATCAGGACCTGCATTCAAGCCCCGACTCTGCATACTAGATACTTTATGAAAATGTATTTTCTCTGTTCTGCAAATCACAAGCCTAGTTCATAGCACACAGAGAACGCTACAAAATTTCTGTGACAGCATGCCTCAAGGGCCTGGACTCTCTGTCACTCCACACATGGCCTCCAAAATGCTATGCCCAAGGTCAGATACTTGCTCAGGGTAGTTTAATTCATAGTCCACGGTAAGGTTTATATCTTCTGTTCAGTTTCTGTGGTCAAGGTCACTGGCATGGAGCTAGCTTTTCCTTCCCAGTACCTCTCCATCTTTAGAAAGGTCTTCATTCCCTGTGTCAGTATGAGGCGGATGGTTGGATTTCTGTTTCTTTCCACTACTACCTATTGGTTTACAAACTCAGTTTTTATCTATTTGGATAGGGTTAAGTGAATTCAACATTTAAAATTTTTATGATCATATATTTTTCTTACTGTAAGGGGCTATCCAGTGTGCGGTTTTGATTTTCATAAGACAGGATGTGCGTGTGTTTTTTTTTATAATACACTATGGTATCCCCCTTCCTCCAGGCTGCATTAGGAGTTATGCAGATGGTAGAAGACACCCTTGTTGAGCATGCTCACACCAAACCTCTCCTTCCGAGTCAGCTCGTCCGGTACAGAGAAGTTCAGCTCCCCGACCGTAAGTTGAAATGTGCTGTATAACAATGTGGCATATTATAAGGAGTTGAGTGTGCTTGGAAATAATGTATGGTTTCATGTCAGAGATCTACAGATTTATAGAAACATGATTACAAGGAGGTGGTTTTGCCGGAAGGTTCCCTGGTTGGTGAGCCATGTACATGAAATTGAAGGCAGGCAGTAATGTTGAGGAGATCGATGTTGGAATTGCCTAGTACTTGCATATCTCATGCAGCTAATGAGATATGAACGGTGAGGCCTGGAGAAGTGGCTCACCTCTCATGAGGACGAGGTCATGCACGCACTGTTCCTGGAGAGGACCTGACTTTTGTGTCTAGCATCCATGTTGGCACTTAAAACCACCTTTAACTCATTCCTGTTACAGGGCATCTTGTGTCCTCTGTCCTCCATAGGTGCCCACATTCATGAGCACACACACACATCATACACAAAACAACATCTTGTAGGGCATGGTGGTGCACCTCATTAAACCCAGCAGTGGGAGGCAGAGTCTGCCGAGTTGGATCTCCGAGTTCAGGGGCAGGCTGGGCTGGAGCTCTGGTGGAACCAAGAGGGCTCAGCTCGTGCCAGCGCACTGATCCTAGCACAGAACAAAGGTGGGCATGGTGCGTGTTTGTATTCCCAGCACTTGGAGGTGGAGAGAGGATGACATTCCAAGATAACGACTTAGAAGCTAGCCTGGGATATGCAACTCTTTCTCACAGATGCAGATAACAATGTATTCCTTATGTTTTTATAAGGGGACACTTTTTTCTGTGTTGGGATTTATAGTATTAGATCATAGTTATATTGACATGGCTTCTTTCGATACCGAAACTCAGTGAATGTGGCTTCAGTGTGGAAACTGTAGTGGGGATCTAGCCGACAAGCGTGAGGGCATTGGCACTTCACATTCGTCACTGTTGGTGTTGCCTGTGCATGCACCGTCTGTGTCACCTTCCCCACGCACAGGGCCCGTGTTTATACTCTGTTCCCTCCCCTGGCCTGCTGTCTAGCTATGACAAAATACCCAGTATAAGATGTGGGGAGCAGTTAATTTTCACTCAGAGTTTTGAAAGTTTCAGGTCATGCGTATTTGGCCATTTGCTCTTGTGTATATAAGAGCATAAGGTAAAGGGGTCCCTCACCTAAAGACAGCTAGGCAGTAAAGAGAAGGGGAGTGGCCAGGGTCCCAGGATCCCTTTCAAGCATTTGTTCCCAAAGACTTAACTTCCTTTCATCAGGTCCCACCACATACTAAAACTTCTGCCACCTTCTGATAGTGCCCAAGGCTGAGCCAAGCTCTATAGGGATAGGGATGTAGCCCAGTGGTAGAGCATTTGTCCAGAATGTGCAAGGCCCCAGGTTTAATCCCCAAGGCTTGGGCCAGGCTGTAACATCCTCCAAATGCTTTCTGATAGCCTCAGCTGGAATAACTGCTTGTGAGTTTTTCTGAAACACCAGAGCTCTCAGCACTTTGGCTCTCACGTGGATTAAAGGGCATCACTGCTTTATGAGATTATACACTCCTTTAAAGCCAGGGGTTTTGCTTTGAGTAGCTACTAAAGCAACTCAAATATGTTATTACTTCACGCCACCTCTGTTGAACACAGCCAGTTCTGTTGCTGTGCATGGCCAGTCATCACAAAGCAGGTAATGGTTATTATGTGCTGCTTCTGGTGTGTTCCTCAGCCACTGCAAGCGTGGCAGAGGAAGAGTTAGGATCTGCTGACCACGAACCAACCCTTTGGGCTGAGCATGCAGCTCTGAGGTTGGGCCTGTGTATAATGGCAGGTGATGGGGTGTGTGTGTGTGTGTGTGTGTGAGAGAGAGAGAGAGAGAGAGAGAGAGAGAGAGAGAGAGAGAGAGAGAGAGAGACAGAGAGAGAGAGAGAGACAGAGAGAGAGAGACAGAGAGAGAGAGACAGAGAGAGAGAGGGAGAGAGAGAGAGAGACAGAGAGAGAAAGAGAGAGAGAGAGAGAGAGAGAGAGAGTGGTCCTGGGTTCAAACCAAAAGGAAGAAGCAACTGCAACATTTACCTTTATGCAAAGTGAGCCAGTCTGGAAAGAGAATATCAAAGTAAATTTTCTTGCCTCTTCCTTTTCCTCTCTTAGGACCCTGCTTTTTGCCTGCTGATTGCTCTGTCAAATTGTCACAAGCTCAGAAATAGCACAGCTTACGTCTCAGTCTCAAAAATGAAGGTGTTAGAAAATTACTCTGATGTAGCCAGCTGATCAGATGTGGATGCCTTAAGTAACCCTTCGCTTGATTCTCTATTGGAAGGCATTTACAGCTGAAAAGCAACGTCTTATGCACTGTGAAGGAGAAAATATTTTGGGATATGTGTGAAAAACTGGAAGAGGAAACTTTTTTTTTAAGGAAAGAAAACTCGTCTGTGGAGCAGGCAGGCATAGTGTGGTTGAGCACTCATGGAGTCTCAGCACGCATGAGGCAGAGGCAGGATTCCACAGCAGGCCTGGTTCGTTGTCTTCTGTTGCTATGATAAAACACTGATCAAAACCATCCTGGGGAGGAGCGGATTTATCATCTCACAGGGTACAGTCCACCATCAAGGGAAGCCTAGATAGGAACTCAAGGCAGGAGCCTGAAGCAGGAACCTTGAGGAAGGACACTGCTTACTGCCTTACTTCTTATGGCTTACCCAGCCACTTTTCTGGGAGGTTTTGTGTAAGACAAGGTGTCACACTGTAATCTTGGCTAGCCTGGAACTCACTCGGTAAACCACACTGGCCTCAAACTAACAAAGATCAGCTGTGCTGTGCTGGAGTAAAGGCACGAGCCACAGCACCCGACTTGGCTACTTCTCTTACACAGCCCAGGCCTACCTACCGAAGCGTGGCACCACCCACAGTGGGCTGCAGGGGGCTGTACTCTTCCCCCATATGAGGAAAATGCCCCATTTAACGTGGCCACAGATCGGTCTGATGGAGGTAGTTCCTGAACTAAAATTTCTTCTTCTCAAGTATGTCTAGACTTGCAGCAAATTGATGAATACTGACCAGCACAGTAGGTTATATCATAGCAAGTTCAAGGCCAGCCTCAGCTACGTGGTGAGACTTTGTCTCAAAAACATCACTAAGACAAAAAAAGTAAAGTAAGCAAATATACCACCGTCTTAATAAACTACAGATGATTTTGAACCTGTTTTCTTTCTGAAACTTCTTAGGAGGATGGTTTGTTTATCAGCAGAGGAATGAAGTTCACAATAACTGTGGCATTGAGATCTACTACCAGACAGACATGCAGAGCACCTCGGAGAACATGTTCCTGGAGCTTTTCTGCCAGATTATCTCTGAGCCTTGCTTCAACACTCTGCGCACCAAGGAGCAGCTTGGTGAGAAGAAAATGGGGATCACGGGATACCAGAGACTGTAATGAGCAGCTTTTCTCAGCCAACAGTTCCCACTTGTAGAGTCACGTGGCACTGTGTATCAAGCCTGCCTTATTTAGATGTGAAAGCCTTGTTTGTACAGAAACTGTGTGAAAAACTTGTCTATATAGAGGTGCTCCTAAAAGATGAGCAGTTAACATCTTTCAGATATAGGAGCTGCTGCTGTTCTTCCTTTCTCTTCCTTCTCGTCCTCCTTTTTCTCACCCTCCTCTTCCTTTCTTTTTATGGTGAGGAAATTGAACTCAGCCTCCTTTTTACATGCTAGGCAAGTCTCTGCCACTGAACTGTATCCTTCCTTCAGTCTACTGTTAAAGCGATTCTTAACGAGATGATACTGAATTTCTATTATCTTACACACTCTCAGGCCTGTATAAAGAGCCTGAGCTAGCTGCTGACAGACGGGAGTGCCCAGGACCTGCACATGCTCTGAGGCCCTGGCTCACTTAGCACATTCTCCTGGTCTGTGCTGCTCCTGGGCCACAATGGGTTCCTAGTGGTTACACAATGGAATCTCATTTGGGGAAGGTGGCTTTTTATGACTGCAAACACTGCTACCTGGCATCATCGAGGCCTAGGGAGATCCCTGTCCAGAAACTGTTGTACCCAGTTGCTGCAGGCTCCCAGCTAGAGGAGCGTGTCCGTATGCCAGAGAACAGACCTGTTGGCTAGTAAAGAGAACAAGATGCTTTCAGCCATCTTCCACATGCACCGTGGCAAGTGTTAGATGCTAAAAGCCATTGGGGACATGCAGTTTACTGTGAACCAAAAAGCCTGATGCTACTTTGATATCATGTGGTAATGACTGGGGCAGCACATTGCAAGCATCCTCCTGCCCACAAACCTGATCAGTAGTCCTGTCTTCGTGGTCCACAGCAGCTATGCCTCTATTGTTCGAGATATCGTGGACACCAGCTATTGTAACTGAAGGCCTGTGCCTAGATCATAAACCCTGCCCTGCTCTGAGAGTGAGTGCTAGCACTGTCTGCTTCATGTGGGCAGCTCCTCCACACTCTGCCTATGCATAGGCCTCGGACCCCAGTGTGGTTCCCCTTCAGGTAGCACCCATCCCCCCACCTCTGATAGTCTCAGAACTCAAGGGAAAAATCCACGTGGGCCTCTGTCCTTCTGCCTTCATCTAGAACTTGCTCATAGTGCTTTTGATGCTGTAGTTTGATGCTGTAGGTGTCACTACTGGACTTGAGCAGAAAGATGCAGCTAGAGTGGCTTTGAACTAGAAAGAACAATAAAAGAGTGCGAGTCTGCAGAAGGTGGAGAAGGGAGAGAGAAAATGTGTTGGGGGAGGGGCACTGTCCAAATGCTTGAGCTGTTGGTACATCCGTGACCTTCAGTTAGCCTGCCTGAGTCAGGTTGTCCAGAGCTGGTCAGGAATAGATATCCAGCCAATGCTTTGTAGAGACTGGCTGTGTGGGGACTTAGGTGGGAAGGCAAAGGACCGGGGACTTGGCTAGGGCATGAGAGTGCACGCCGAGGTTTAGAGGAGTGGGAATAACTTGAGTGTGGGCATCAGAGTCAGAAGTCATGGGGTTTGAAGGATGAAGAAGATTATGGGGAGTTTTTGGTTTTTTTGGGGAGATTTTTTTTGTTTTGTTTTGTCTTTTTTTTTTTTTTTTAAAGAAAAAAAAAGTCAGCCTCAAGTTTTCTTTAGGAAGTCTTTCTGCTCAGTCCTTAGAAAAGAGGACATTGCTTTAAATCGTTCTATTTCTTCAGCTATGAGTGAGCTAAAGTAGATTTCGTTTGCTCTGAAAGTCTAAAAGTGGTCTGAGTCTGGTGCTGAGATCCTGACTGTGTGCTCTTCAGGCTATATTGTCTTCAGTGGACCTCGTCGAGCCAACGGCATCCAGGGTTTGCGATTCATCATCCAGTCAGAGAAACCACCTCACTACCTGGAAAGCCGAGTCGAAGCCTTCTTGATTACCATGGAGAAGGCCATCGAGGACATGACCGAGGAGGCCTTCCAAAAACACATCCAGGCGTTAGCCATCCGTCGGCTCGACAAGCCAAAGAAACTCTCTGCAGAGTGTGCTAAGTACTGGGGGGAGATCATCTCGCAGCAGTACAACTACGACAGAGGTAACGCACAGAGCTCCGGCCTGACGTCACAGCAGTTCATTCTGTGACACTTCTTTAAAGTCACAGTAGTTTCCCGCCAGAAACTTGTCCCCTCCCAAACTAAAGCTGCTCCGTGTGTTTCGCTGTTTGTGCTTTGTCTGGGTAGCCCAAGACTCTGAGCACCGGTACATGAACACCTACTTTACACACGTGCCTGGGGGAGGGGAGTAGATTAAACTCCATAAGGCAAGTGCTACCCGAACAGTTCAGAATCTCCACAGCTCTCCTCGGCTTTCAGATGCAGAAGAGCTGCATGTTCTCTGGTCTCCTGCCTATGATCCCTTTCCCATTTCATCCAGAAGAGATTAAGCAATAAAGCCAAACCACAGTGGAAAAAGGGAGACAGGCTTATTCCTTCTCGGGCACCACCAAACTGAAGATCTTGACCAGTTGCTACCGTGTGGACTCATTTTTTCTTGCCTGTGGCTTTTTGTTTTTCTTATTAAGCCAAGGTCTCGCTATGTCTCTTTGGCTGGTCCTGAGCTTGCTATGTGGGACTGGGCTGGCCTCGAACTCATAGAGCTCTGAGTAATGCCTGTCTTGGCATCCCACGTGCTGGGATCAGAGGTGTGTGCCACTGTGCTCAGCCATCCCCTGTGGTTTTCTAGCAGTCAGTCTACTGTTAATGATAGTGGGGACTCCCGTGTGTCTCCCATCTCTTATCAAATGTCATTTTCGTGGTTGTCATTATAATCTTACTCAGTGGTTGTTTTTCTTCAACCTTTAGACAGGAAACTAAGGTTTAGAAAACTTAAGTTAACAGTTCCCTGATCCAACATCTCCCTGTGTATGAACCAAACATGGTTCCCAGGCCGTCTTAGCTACTGCAGCATGGACTTTACTTGGCATCTGTCTCCTGCCTACTTAGATAGCAGTTGGTGGCTTTAAAACGTGGATAAGTGGGCTGGAGAGAAGAGCTTCAGGGAAAGGTGCCTGCTACTCAGTTTGATCCCTGGAACCAACAGGTGGGAGGAGAAAGAGACCCAACCAAAAGCTACATTATGACTTTCACACAGGCACACAAATGAATGTAAAAATCCTTAAACTTGTAGGTGCTCAACCGGCTTAGGGTGAAATGCATTGTCTCTCAGGGCAGTATTTTCAACTGTTTAAGGTATAAAAATATTTATAAATTACTGCTTGGATACCTTTTCAGATAACATAGAAGTTGCATATTTAAAGACACTTACCAAGGACGATATCATCAAATTCTACAAGGTCAGTGGATGTGTTATCTAGATTTGTTTTATTTTCTGATTAATATTTATGTATTTAATGCATGTCAAGGTCAGGCAGCTTGCAGAAGTAGTTTCTCTTCTCTTTCACCCTTGCTGTCAGACTTGGCAGCAGGTGCCTTTTCCCACTTTATCCGAATCCTTGGCTCCTGAATTTTGGTTGGTAGTGAACTTGCTACACTGTGTATTGCTGCTTTGAACTGTTGAGACTGGATTTCTGAAGGTGATTTTGTGAAGTTAAGGATTTGGCCTGTTACTGTTAGATACAGCTCCCTCTGTGTCTCAGGGACAACAGCGGCTCTGAGTTTCCAAGCCTCCCTCTGCAAGCTCCTTCTCTCTATTCCGCTTCTGCCACGCTGTGTAAAAAAAATAAGCATTGCTGACCTTCTCAATGGGGGCGGGGGAGCAAAGGAAACAGTACACAGTCAGCTTCAGCCTTTGCTGTGTCTGTGCTTCCTGGGAAGTGTCACAGAGAGAGGCGCTGCCAGAGTGCCTCCAGCACAGCTGGAGGATGCTGTTCCATCTGAGTCCCTCCCTCCATAATGATGTGAGTAGTGTATGAAATAAATGCATGTCCCAGTCGGGGTTATCTGTCATTGCTGCAGTGAGATACCATGACCAAAGCAAGCAGCTCATCACTGAAGGAAGCCAGGACAGGAACTCAAACGGGAAGGTACCTTGAAGCAGGAGCTGATCATAGGCCATGGGGGGTGGGGGTGGGCTGTTTACTGGCTTGCTCCTCATGTCTTTTTCAGTCTGCTTTCTTATAGTACCCATGACCACCAGCCACAGGGCTGGTACCACCCACAATGGTCTGGGCCTTTCCCCATCTGGCACTAATTAAGAAAACGCCCTACAGGTTTGTCCACACCTGATCTTTTAGGGGCATTTTCTTAGTCGAGGTTTCCTCCTCTTGGATGACTCTAAGCTTGTGTCAAGTTAGCATAAAACTAGCTAGCACAACATGTCCGATGAAGAATTTCCAAGCTTATGTCACAGAGGAATTGTACTTATTTAAAGTGTTACACATCCTTTGAAATTTGTTGGGACCTCTAATTTACATAAAGTATGTTTGTGTTTGATTGTAAAGAAAGGAAAAATTGTAGTCTGTGGTTACTTTAGCACCGTAGAACTGCTCCCTACTTTTTACCCACTTAGCCTGGGTTGTTTGTGACTATGAGCTGTCCGATAGGCTATGGGGAGAGAACCATGCTCTCTCTCTCTCTCTCTCTCTCTCTCTCTCTCTCTCTCTCTCTCTCTCTCTCTCTCTCTCGCCATGCTTGTTCCTTTGGGGGAACAGGTATCTACAGTGCCATTTTTCTAGGGCTCTTTTCTGTGTGGATGCCATTCTCTTTAGGATGGTCACACAGACAATGAGGACTACCTCATCACATGTCTGCCACACTAGGGTTTCCCACAGCCATGTGCTTCCCTACCAGGGTGCTGGGTAAGAGAAGAGTCAGGAAAAGGGAGCAGCCCGGGCTGGCTGTTCCATAGAGGAAGCTGATTATACAGAACACGGTTATTATGCCTCAGTCCCCTCATCTGTAAATCCACAGAGCTGCTGTGTCTGCAGAAAAGTGTTAGCAAAGTTCACGCCACCTTAACAATAGAAAAGGCAGAGTGCAGAGCTGGATAGGAAACATGGTAGTGATTACTGTACACGTGTGAGGCCCCATGTTAGCTGGGTGTGGGGGTACTCATCTGAATTTCATACACACAAAGGGAGACTGTGTCTCAAAACAAAAAGATTCACGTTTTATTCTGTTGGGAAGGTATTTGCTTGTGAGTGAAGGTGCTTATGAAGGAGGAGAGAGCTCTGGAGCCTCTGGAACTGGAGTTACTGGCAGTTGTAAACTCAGACCTTCTGTAAGAGTACTATATACTCGTAAGCACTGTGCTGTTGTTTTTTAAGGCAGGGACTCATTCTGTAGCCCAGGCTGGCCTCGAACTCAGCAATGTTTCTGCCTCTGTCTCTTAACTGTTGTGGAAATAGCTGTGTGTACCATGCCTGGTTTGAACGTTTTCGAGTCATGATGTTTGAGCCACTTTGGGGTAGATGTGGGTGGACTAGTCATTTCTGCTGTCATGGTGGAGGAAAGACCGTTTCTCTCATTGCACCTAAACTATCCTTGTTCCTTTTCAGTGACAGCCTTTCTGTATATGCATATATAAAAGCAAAATTTTGACCTGATATTTGACCCCAGCTTCTTGTACAGAATTGGAGAAAGTTCTTAGAGGAACAGGGTCTTGACTGTCCTGAGTGAACATCAGTAGAGGGAGCCAAGCACTGTGGCACAGGCATATGACCTCAGCACTGGGTAGGCTGAGGAAGGGTTTCAGGTTCAAGGCCTACCTGAGCTGCATAGTAATACTCTGTCGGAGAAGGAAAGAGGGGAGGAAGGAAGGGCTAGGAAACAAAAGAATGGCTTTGGTCTCTAGGTGGTCCAAACACGGGGTGGCTCCAGGTGAGGGTGCCTCCCATAAAGCTGACCCCATACAGTAGACAGAGAGGATGTCGTATAGTTGTCTCTGGCTTCCACGTTTGTGTCCATCTCCCACAAATAATAAATGTAAGAAACAAGATCAGCCAGGCATGTGACACATGCCTTAATCCCAGAATTTGGGAGTTAGAAGTAGGCAGAGGCCTGTTTGTTCTATATAGTGAGTTTTACCTATGAGTTTAGGCAAATCACTTAGTTACCTTGGGCTTAAGTTTCCTCGTCTATAAAATGGGAGTAATTTTTGGTAGTGCTAGGGGTGAGTATAACCCAGTGGTAGAACATTTGCTTGGCACGTGTAAGGTTCTGGGTTTGATTCTAAGCACCAAAAATAAGTCTGTCTTACCTTCTAGAATCTTTTAGAGTGAAAATATGTGAGAGGAAAGAAGAAAGCTTCTACTCATATCTGAGTCTGGTGGCTGATTTTTCAGAGCCCCAGAAAGAACTTTAAGTTTCTTAGAGGTCCAAGACACTGACCTTGGGTTTCTTTGTGCTTAGGAAATGTTGGCCGTGGACGCACCGAGGAGACATAAAGTGTCCGTGCATGTTCTTGCCAGAGAAATGGATTCTTGTAAGTATTGGATATTGGCTTAAAATGTATGCTTTTAAATCTGATATTGAGCAGTATGGTGGCTGTCCCTTACCATAGCCCCTCGCCTTACAGAGCACCAGTGAAGATCTAAACAAAAGAACCTGAGGAGGGGTCTGTTCTGTTGAGACAGGTTTCGGGTGGGGGGAGTGGAATTGTGGAAAAGCCAGTCCTGGGTGGCTGTGCCAATCTGAGCGCACCATCTCCAAAAGCAGACTCAGGGAACCGCCTGCAGGTGGCATAGGAGGAGGGCCATCTGCACAGGCAGAGCCTCGGATCTGACCCAGTCAGACCAAGGGTACGTGGCCCCAGAGTTCCCTTGAGCAGTACTTGGACAAGCACTCAGGCCTTGCAGCAAGCAGGGGGAGGGGACCTGCAAAGTACGTTAAGGACCTGGTACAACTGTTTTTCTTAAAGGGCTAAGTCTAGCTTAGATTTTTTTCTTTGAAAGTCGTTCTTCTCGTGTGAATAAATAAAGAGTCGAGGCTTGGTTTTCTTACAGGTCCTGTGGTTGGAGAGTTCCCCTCTCAGAATGATAGAAACTTGTCCGAAGCACCACCCTTGCCACAAGTAAGAAACCTTAGGCGTGCCCGAAGCCTTCATACTTAAAGGACTTTGCTCATGAGTAAATGAGAACCTGGAGGGTCAGGTCACCGGTGTTGGGACCATGTGAGGTCTCCCCCAGTGTCCACTCGGCCTCGGCCCGGTCTGCCTCTGCTGCTGTTCTTTCTTTCATGGTCATGTGCTTCAGGTAGCCTCAATTAGGGTTAAACTCCTAATCCTCCTGCCTCAACCTCACAAGTGCTAGGCATGTGGGTGTGCTCCTCTACTCCTGGCTTTGCATCTGTGTCACCGTGCACTGAGTCATCTCCAGCCCTATCTTTCCCAGCGTCCAATACTAGAGTGGCAGTGTGTGGCCCTCTCTGTAGTACCTCTGTACTTACTAATCTTGAAAGATTTAGCATTCCCCTGAAGGGTAAGAAGATGGGCAGCATCCAGGCTGTTCTAGCCAGCCAGTGTGTGCCCAGTGAAAGCCGAGAGTACCATGGGTCTCTGCAGAACAGACTTAATCCATGACCCTTACTGTGCCGTCCTGCCCTCCCAAAGAGTCAGTGCCCTGCTTAGTCTAACTTTTATATACAGCACACTAAAGAGAACTCTTTTCCTTTTCAGCCCGAAGTGATTCTTAACATGACTGAGTTCAAGCGTGGCCTGCCACTGTTTCCCCTTGTGAAGCCACATATTAACTTCATGGCTGCAAAACTCTGAAGAAAGCAGAGGCGTTCCTGTGTCTTCCAGGGCCTGGGAAAGCAGTCTCAGCTTTGAGTAGTTTCTGGCTTGCTATTAGAGAGACAAACAGAAAAGAGTTATCAGGCATTATTATGTAGAAATGTTAAAAACCCAAAGTAATAAAATTATAAAATCTTATAGATGTAGAATATTTTTAAAATCTCTTAAATATCTTAATTTTTTTTCTTTTTATTCCTAAAAGAAATTTCCTTATATTAACTGCTTAAATCTGAAGAAAGATATCCCAATGCAGTCTTTCTTCCTTATTCTGTAAAATAGTCACTTGTCTGGGGGAAAAAAAAAAAGAGCTTTTTTTCTTAAAGGCTTCAAAACATTTAGAAAGGAGGATTATTACCTTTTTAAGAGCCAATCCTCAGATCTGCTTTCTATTTGATGGTTTCCTGTAAACCAACAGAAAACATCATGTCTGGCAGGTGACACACAAATGCCATGTTCCTTTATTAGTGACCTTGCCGATTAACTAAGGCATGGTTTTAATGTTTTTATAAAATTTGGGTATGTTTTTTAATCTTCTTAGTCAAATGCTGGAAACCCCAGAATACCCATCTCACCGTGCTAGAAATGCAGATTAACCTTACACCGAGTTCAGAGTTTCTCAGGACTCCCGTGGGTTCTCGCTCATCGGATTCTGTTGACATTTCTGTTTTTCTCGTAGTTGGTCTGCTGTGTCCCATCAGCAGACACGTACTCCGTAGCGTGTGACATGCTGTGCTGACATCAGCTGTTGTAACTCCCCATAGCTCCCGGGGTGAAATTGTGATCAGTGTGTGAACTAAAACATTTGCCCCTCTAGGGACTTCAAAGGCAGCAAACACAAAACCACCTCTTTGGAGATACAAAACGGTTGCGTCTTCAATAGCCAGTCTCCCAAGACTCTAAACTCCCTGCTGCCTCCAGCCTCATCTTGCCTTAAGTGTTATTTTTTTGAATATATGAATATAAACATACAGATGATGACTGGAGGGGACTTTTAAAAAATATTTTTTTTCACAAGATACTATTTTAGGTGAAAATGTTACTGTAGATTTAACAGCTGTTTTAAAGTATTTGCTATTAAGACTTGCTTCAAGAACAAGCGCGGCTATGTTCCCACACACAGGGAATAGTAACAGAAAGTGCTCCTGTTTGTCCACCAGCTCAGGCAAAGTACAGAATGGCGTTTCCAAGTGACGTTTTCCTGCCCCGTATTACTTGATTTGCCAGGATTTTCTGCTGTAGAATCTCGGCTTTTCACAGCTTAGGTTTCACGTTTTCCAAATACGGTGAACTTGGGCGGCTGTGGAGGCTGCTCTTCTGTGGTGCTGCGACCGTCTTTTATCCACATGTTCTAAGAGTCTCCCGGTGAGAAGCCCGTCTTTGTCCATCCCGTCAGAAGACATGAGTCAGCACTGCCTTCTCTGAGCAACTGGCCAAGTAGCCAAGGTTGACTTTGAACCACTTGATCCTCCTGCCTCCACCTCTCAAGTGCCGGGATTAGGCGTGCGCCACCCCGCCCAGTGTGACTATGCAGCTTTTCATCGAACTGCAAAATATATACAAGATGAATCTAAACTTAGTCCTGTTTGAATCCATCGTTGTGAAAGCAAACAGCAGTCTGCTACCTTTTCTGTAAATGATCACACGCCGTTGAGTAACTTAGCTCTTTTAAAAAAAAAAAAAAAAATGAATGGGTACGGTTAAAAGTTTGTCGTCTGTATGAGAAAAGGCACCTGAAGAGATTGGAAACAATCCCATGTCGTCTTCCATGAACCTGCACGTGGTGTTCAGTGTGTTCCAGAGCTCCTGTGTGTCACTTGGCATCCCGACCGGTTCATCTCAGTGGGTCCGGGTTGTGGTCCATGAACAGTAACATACTACCCAGAGACTGCGTGTACTCAAGCTTTGCAAGTGAGATTTGTGAAAAAGTTATGAGTTGCCAGAGACTTAAAGTCTTTTTAATCAGTCAGTGTGTTAAGAGCATGTGACACTTGCCAGTATGGCAGGGTCCTAGGGTTATCCTGTTTACAATAAATCTGACCTGGAACTCTGCACGTTGTGTTGTGTTACTTTATAGTTCCAATGAAATAAATACTCCGGCTTCCCTGTCGGCGTTCACATTTGACGGGATTCCTTGCTTCTGTTAGTCTGTTGAAGGAAGACTTGGGTGTGTGTGTGTGCAAACACATAAGAGCATTTGTTGGTGCCTAGTAACAGCAGCTGGTAAGCGGCTCCATTCCATACACTTCTGGATAACTTGAAACACAGGAGCCTCTGCTGGAGACCAGACTCTTGGTAAGCAGTGTCACTGACTCAAGCCATTCACTAGTTCTACCACACTCAGATAAATTCACAGCAATTTAACACTGTTTTAGTAGAGGAGCGGGAGCCCGTCTCAACCCAGTTGGTATTATTTATCATAGTAACAAAGTGAAGAGAAAATGGTGTATAATCTTTCCATAGGTTAATAAGAGTGTTGGATGATGAAAGCCTCAGCAATGCAGAACCCACCTCTGTCCTACAAGGGGAATTTATGGAGTAGATACAGCTACTACTTAGTGATGGGGTGCCGACACTTCTAAGGCCCTGATTTGGTCACCTTCTCTTGTTAGACTTGTGTCTGAGGTACTAGACAGTGTGGCAAAAGGTATCGGCATCAGGAAAAATGAAAAGTTATGGGCAACATGGTTACGTGCACAAAAAAATCGTTAGGAATCTTCGGAACTGCTAGTAACAAGGTGTGAGGAAAACATGGCAAAAGAGAGGTCAGCATTGATACTTTTGTGTGTGTGTGTGTGTGTAACAATTCATTGCTTGAATAAGTCAGAGTATGAGGAGTTTAAGGGTAACATTATAAGAACATGGAAAAGTTAAGTGCTAAAATTGTAACCAGATGCAGTGAGATTGTAACCAGGTCGTGGGAGAGCAGAGAAGACCTGTAGCTGTGCGGGCAGGGAGGACATGGACGTAGGGAATGCCTTCAAACAAGGGAAGCAAAGCAATCTGTTTAAACGCAGTGGAGTTAGTGTGGTGGCTTAGGCCCAGCAGAAGTCGAGGCAGGTAGAGTTTGAGGCCAGCCTGGTCTATGTAGGGAATGCCCAACTCGCCAGGACTACACAGTAAGACCCTGTCTCTAAAAGGGTGGGGACGAGGTGAGGTATACTTGCTTATGAGGGCTGTCCTCCTGACCCTCGGCCCTCCAGGTCTCTAGTACTCAAGATTACAGGCCTGTACTATCGTGTATGTTCCAAAATAGGAGTTCAGACTCACTTACTTGAAGTCCTTAATGGTTGGCATACACTTTTAAAGTTCACACAGATGTGCATTTGAGATGAGAAATACAAGTCTTAGCGTTTGACCCCCGACTAGGTCTGGCCATGCGCACCCTATGATCCCAACGCTGGGGAATCAGAGGCCTGAGCTCCAAGGGTTGCTGTGGCTATGTAGGAAGACTGTCTAAGAAAACACAAACACGGAGTGCACCCTGAAGTCTTGTGGCACAAGTGAGCGTGTCACGGGGGCTTGAGGGAGGTGCTGGTGCCTATTTGGATAGACCGTCTCTGCTGTAATAAGCAGGTGGTTCTCTAGCACAGGTCCTTGGGCTTGGCAGCAAGTGGCTGAATCTTGCCAGCCCTTTTTAGAGACATACTCTCTTTGTTTATTCTAGGCCAGCCTTGAACTCACAGACATTTGCCTGTCTCTGCCTCCGAAGTGCTGGGATTGAAGGCATGTGCCACCATGCCTGCATTTTGGTGTGTTTTAGATGATACTCCTTCCGATCTATTCTAGCCATTCTGGCCTAGGGAAGGGTGCCGCTGACAGTGCAAAGCCAGCTCTGTCCGCCAGGCGGAGACAAAACACTTCTCGGTGAGGGCGCCCCACACAAAACCTGATTTCAAAGCCAACTCCCATTTATGTAATATAGAAATCAGCAGAAATGTGGCAAGAGCTAGGCATGCACACCTGTAATCCCAGAATTTAGGAAGTTGAGACAGGGGAATTGCAAGTTTTAGGCTTATTTGGGGCTACACAGCTAGAAAAGAAGGTAGGTGATATTCTTGGTCCTGTTGCTTGCCTTCCAAAGAATTTTTGTCCTCATTGGAGAAAATGCCAGGAACTGATTTTAACACTAATTCGTGGCTACAAATGTATCTTATTCATCTAATTACCTGACATTGTATCTACAGATAATTTTCATCATTTTCCTTGTTCGGCTGACAAAAACCAAACCAGAAAAATTCACTTCAAAATTGGGACCAGTGTATAGCTTCCCCTCCCATCCCCTGCCCTCCTTTCCCCTGAACCTAGGCTCTTGCTCATGCTGTAGACTAAGCACGTGCTCATATTTGACCTCATGCTTTACTAAGACCACCATCCTCACTCTGTCTCTAGGCTCTTCGTTAACGTGATCTATTCCTTTGTCCCCTTGTAGGTAAGTGGAGATGGCCAAAGCGGTGTCTATAAAAGCCACTCCAAATCCTCCACTCAGGAACGGTTTTCCCAGACCCCTCCCTCCTGTCCCTTGCCTCATCCTACTGAGGTTCGGCAGCCATCACTGTCCCTGTAGTGACAGGTGTGGGGACAAAGGCCACTACTGAAGATGACAAATGAGTCTCAGGGGTTCCTTCTTGGTGACCAACCTGAGCAATGACTACGCCATTGGGGATTACCGAAGCATGAACTTGCTTTTGAGGCTTGGGAGTCGCTGTTGAACAGGCTTCCGGTTTCGGATAAATTTATTCCTAGGCAACCCATCACTGACGTTAGCATGTTGGTTGGGCTTCTGTGTAGGGCATGCGGGGAGTGTGTTGTTGGAGCATGGAGCACAGAGCCCAGAACAGGAGAAAAGAAGCTGGCAAGGGTTGGATTTGCGCATGCCTAACACCACAAGTGGAGAGCTCAGCTTCCAAAGGTAGCCAGGTCTGCAAGGTGCATTACCCTGTAAGCTACAAGATGGAAAGAAACTGCATATTCCTCCCCCGAGGGAAACCGGACCTTTAAGTATGCCAGGCCAACAAGAGGTGACCAAGGGAGGAGTGGCCCAAAGGGCGGAACACACACACACACACCACAAAAGGACAGTTCTCACCTGGCTCCCAGCTCCTGTGACTGCCTCCAAGGTCTCGGGTGTCTCCAGACACATGCATAGATAGTCAGGATAAATATCTTCCCAGGCACACACCTTCCGCCATCCCCACCATGGTCCCGTGTGGCTGGAGCTTACCTAGAACCCGATAGGTGGCAGAGGCTAGCCTTAAACTACCGGTCCCCCTTCATCTAACTCCCACATGCTGTGACACCTCGCCTGCCTGACTCACGGTGGAGCTTTCTCACCTAGTGACTTTCTAGGGGTTTCTCATTTTAAAGATTTCCTTTACACGTATGACTGTTGGCCTACATGTATACATGTGCACCACATCCATGTAGTGGTGGCAGATCCCTAGAACAGGAATTACACGTGGTTGTGAGATACCATGTGGATGCTGGAAACAAAACCCAGGTCCTCTGCAAGAGCAAGAAGTGCTCTTAAGGGTTGAGCTCCAGCCTCATTTTTTTTTTTTTCCAAACCAATCCGTTATATTTGGAGAGGACAGATTTAGGTTTACAGCACAACTGAGCAGAAAGGAGAGTTCTGAAGCTCTGGTCCTCTACTGTCCCAGCATGCTTCTGCTTTTGTCCCAGTGCTTCTGCTTCCGCTATTGTCCCAGCGTGCTTCCGCTTCCGCTATTATTTATCACGAGGTGCTTGGCATTGGACACAGAACTCTTGTGGGAAGCACTTGCTCTTCCGCTGAGCTACAGTACCCAATCCCTCCATTACTGATGCTTCCCTTCCTATATCCTTCCTCTCCCAGAATCCCCATGTCACCCGTATTTGACTACACTCCTCACTCCTCCTACTTCTGTCACCCAAGTTCTGAGCTAACAGCCCTGTACCACCATGTCCAGTTTGTATTACAGTGGGGATCAAACTCCTGGTGGCTCTGTGCATGCTAAGCAAGGACTCCAATAAGTGAGCTTCATCCTCAGCCCTCTCCCCTACACAATTCCCACTCTCCCCCTCCCTAAGTGTATGCCCGGACTTTAGGCACCCATCCTGGCCAGGACCCTGGACTTTAGGCACCTATCCTGGCCAGGATCCTGTTTTCCTACGTGTTGCTATTCGGTGCTGCAGATCTGCCCCACCCCCACCCTAACTCTGTTTTTGTTGGGTCGTGTGTACATTTGATTAAACTATATTTGCATTCAGTTTAAAATATTCAGGTTTCTCTTGAGATTTCTTGGACCTATGTTGGTTTGGGTTTGTTTCTGGTTTTGTTGTTTCTTTGGTTTTTGCAATTTTAAGATGATGAGCCTAGTATGGTCTTGGATTTTGTGAACTTAAAAAAAAAAATCCTCCTATCTCTGCTGTTAAGTATTTAGGACTAACAGCATATATTACCAGTTTAGAAATATAGTGTGCGACTGTCAAATGCTTAGCGGTTTCCCGGCTATGTTTCTGCTATTCCTGGTTTAATTGCACTCAACTCCAAGAGCATGTGTCGGCGTCCAGATAGGGTCTTGTCAATGGCCGAATCTGGCTTCCAACTCACAGTCCTGGGTGCTGGGGTGAGAAGTCAGTGCTATCGCGCCGGGTGCCAAGGCCTGTTTTTCAGTTTGCTAAAGTGTGGTTTTCAGTCTGGAAGGTAACCTCAGTGCATTATCTGAATTTGAGAATAATGTTGCCCTATACTTGTCGGATGACTAATGACATGGGCTAGGTTCCAGTTGGCCTTGTGTATTTTCTGTCTGATCAATTACTGTCAGGCGGGTGCTGGAGCATCCGGCGCTAATGGATTGATCCTTTTTGCGTTTTCGTTAAATGGTTTTCTGTTCTCTGGGATATTTTGACTCCCTGCTGTTCAGCTTGATCATATTGACTGCTAGGTCTTCTGGGATAATAGACTTCAATTGTTTCGTGTCTAGCCCTCTTTGCCCTGGATCGTTTTTCCTTGCAGCCGCTGGTGCTGACGCTGGGACTTGCTCCCTTTGAGTCCTGTCTCTGAAGTCTCCCATCCTCTGGGTGGCAGACAGACACCTTCAGGCTCTGAGGCGGATTTACAAACAAGAGTTGGTCGATCCACCGAACAGCAACCAGGAACTAGCGACAAAAGTCACATGTCCAGTCGGAAACAAAGCCCTCCTTCACAGTTTAGTCACAAATCGCGCAAAACCGTTATTGGCTTTTCTTCAAAACTCTTGATGTTTGGCAACACCATTGCACGTTGGCCATAGTGCCAAATGTCTTTTTTTTTTTTTTTTTTTTTTTTTTTTTTTTTTTTTTGCCTTGTTGGGGGAAATTTTTGATAAGAATTTCGCTTTGCACAAACATCTTGTCGGAGTGACCCAGCATCTCCTGCAGCTCTGGCAAACTCTGGGACAGCCTGGAGTCCTCCGGAGCCGGAGCTGAGGTCAGAGAAGCCAAGGACAGCCACGAAGTGGATCCTCGCGCCCAACCACCACAGTTAAGGATTCTGATACGTTACCAAACGGCCACCCAGAAAGAAATTGCAATTTGAACTTCTTCCAGAGGTCAGAAGCAGTAAAGGTAGCCTGGAAGCCACACCCAAATTATCCGCTGCCCTCCAGGGTGCTAGGCAGTCGAGGGTGTGGGGGACGGAGGCGTGGCTCCTCCCACCTTGGCACTCACGGATTCTCTTTTCAGATCAGCCTCCGCTGCCTGCAGGGGTGACTGAGACGCTGAAGTCCGGAGCTTTGCTGAGTCTCTGCTTGGGAGAGTAAACGTCCAATGATCTGACAGTGCAGGTGAGCATTTCAACCTGAGTCATTGTAAAGCACACTTACAGTGAGTCCTTGTCGCCCTTGGCTAGTGTTCTCCAGGGGCTTCTTGAGACAGAGCTCACAAATACGGATAGGCTGGCCGGCTGGCCACCAAAGCCTAGGGACTGTCTCCTGCCTTTGCCTCGCCAGCACTGGGGTTACAAGTGTGTGCCACAAGGCCTGATTAGTGTGTTCTGGGGATCAGACTGGAGTTTTCAGTTTTCTGACTGAACTCTCTCACATCCTGCTGCTCAGAGCTTTTAAGAACTCAGGGGAACGAGTTGCGCCGACATCTTGCTGACTTAACCTCTGTCTTTCAACTTCATATACATCTTGCTGACTTAATCTCTTTCAATTTCATAAGTATATTTTATTATTTAAGTTGTATGTGTATAAGAGTGTGTATTAAGAATATGAGTGGGTATGTGAGTCAATGTTTGTGTGTGAGTATGTGAGTGTATGTGTGTAAGTGTGTAAATGTATGTATGTGTATGAATATATGTGTTATGAGTATGTGTGTGTATATATGTATATATATGCACATGCATGTATAGATATGAGTGTGTATAGTTAGGAGATTTTGTGTGTCTGTTTTCTTTTTTTTATTTATTTGTGTATTTATTTAAGGTATACACTGTTGCTATCCCCAGAAACACCAGAAGAGGGCATTGAATCCCACTATAGATGGTTGTGAGCCACCATGTGGTTGCTGGGAATTGAACTCAGGACCTCTGGAAGAGCAGTCAGTGCTTTTAACCGCTGTCTGTCTGTTTTCTTAAGTCTAAGTCATATCTCCAGTCTTTCTCTGCAGTAGCTTGCTGTGTAGTCCAGACTGGTCTTGAATTCAAGGTGATCCTCCTGCCTCAGCCTCCACAGAACTACAGGATGAGGCACAAGGCCTGCCCACTCATTTGGGTTTTCTCACGTTTGCTGAAAAGTTAACACATATCATGTTTTTGCTTCCAAACTTTGCTGCTGTTTCCCCTGCAGGGCTCACGTACTGTGCATTTGACCTTTAAAAGGAATCTCTGCTGCTGTGATGTCTGAGTTGGCAGGTGGAGGCAAATGTCCACATTCACTCTTTGATGACTAATGAGAAACATCTCCAACTGCTTACACACATTTAATCCAATGTTTAATCTGGTGTCCTGACTCCCTTAGGCCAACACCCAGTTCTGTTGAATTGAAGGTAAGAGGGCATCAGCCCTGGGCTCACGCATACTCAGATGATCCTTAATTTTATGCTGTTGCTATGTTTATTACAAATTCAACCTCTCTTTCAAGGTGAGGTTGTAAAGCCTGTTCTTTCACACAATGGCACTAAATGCATATCAAATGAAGTAGGATCTCGATCTTTCTTTCTCTCTCTCTCTCTCTGTCTCTCTCTCTCTCATGTTTTTGTTAAATATATTTGTGTCTTACACAAAAGGAGGGAAAAACAAACCTTAAAAGTTAAGGAGAAAACATTAAAATCTATAATTTATTGGAGCACTCACTAATGAAGCTTTATGAAAATAAATTTGCATGTGGCCTTTGTTCTGCATATTATTCTCATATGGTTTACATTTCCAGCCCAAATAAATGTAGTTAACAAAAGTTAAGGCCAGCCAGGAAGCAGTAACACACATCTTTAATCCCAGCGCTCAGGAGGCAGAGGCAGACAGTTCAAGGCCAGCTTGGTCTACAGAGAGAGTTCTAGGACAGCCAGGGCTGCACAGAGAAAGCCAATCTCAAGACAAACAAGTTAGTATTCCACCCCTGTGTGTGTGTGTGTTTCCATGTGAGCGTGTACATATGTGAAAGCCAAAAATTCGTATTTGGTATTTTGTGTAACTACCCTCCACCTTAACTTTGAAGATTGGGCCATCTCACTGAACTACCCTCTACCTTAGCTCTAAGATTGGGCCATCTCACTGAAACGTGCCTTCTGTCTAGGCTAAGATTCCCCTGCCTCAGCCTCCCATGGCTACACCTAGCTTTTTATAGGGGTGTTAGGGATCCAGCCTCAGTCTTCAGGCTACTGAAACAAGCCTAATACCCAGCCTGTGGCTTTGTTTGTTCATTTCTGAGACAAGGTCTTGCGATGTAGTCCAGGCTAGTCTATGGCTCCTCAGTATGTAGCAAAAACAAACAAAAAACTGACCTTAATGTCAAGATTCTCTTGCCTCTTTAAGTATTAACTTTAGTATCTTTTTTTTTTTTTCAATTAAAATTTTGGGTCTTTTATTTTCTTTTTTCTTCTCCTCTTTCTCTTCTTTCTCTCCCTCTTCTTCCTCCTCCTTTTTCTGATGCAGGGTTTCTCTGTATAGTCTTGGCTGTCCTGGAACTCTGTAGACCAGGCTGGCCTTGAACTCAGAGATCCACCTGCTTCTGTCTCCTGAGTGTTGGGATTCGCTTGAGTGCTAGTGACAGAAACCGTTTTCGAGCTGAGAGAGACCCAATGGGGGCTTGTCTGTCTGAATGCTGAGCATGTTACAGGTCCCATCTGTGCTGATGTTCCAGTCACCACCTGGTCAAGGTCATCTGGTTACGTTGTTATGATGTGGATGATGTCCTCTTCACCCTCCCCATCCCTACTCCTATTTCTCTGTCACAAACATTGACTCATGCAAATGGCAGCCGGGTGCACACTCCCAGCACTTGAGAGACATAGGGGGACACTCAGGAGTTCAAGGCTAGTTCTAGCTACATAATGAGTCTTAACCAGACTGGGTTACACAGGCCTCTGTCTCAAGTCACAGCTTTAATCTCAGTATTGGGAGGCAGAGGTGGATCTCCACAAATTCGAAGCCAGCCTGGTTTACACAGTGAGTTCCAGGATAGCCTGGGCTACATAGCAAGATACTGCCTCAAACAAACAAACACTCAGCAGCAACAAAATATTACTAGCTGACAATAATATTTAGCCATCCATCCAAAAAGTATCATTGAGGTAGGTCTTTCAGAAAGGCAAACATTCTTTTTCCTACAATGTCTCTCTGATTGTGTAATAAGAACTATGGAAGTAAATGTATCTGATAGTTTTATAATCACAGAACATTCCACTGGTCCCAGTTTCAAAGTAGGGAAATCTGTGTGTTTGACAGACTCCCAGAATACATTATACATTTGATCCCTAAAAGAATCTGTATACAGGATGGATGCTGGGCTATTCTTAGCTCCTTCAGGAACTCAGTCTTTTCCTCCTAGACCCTTCTCCAAAGATCATTGACTTGGGGAACATTTGGCCTGACCTCTAAGGTCTCAGCCAGAGCAGAGGAATGTTGACCAACTCACATAGCAGCCTTGAGATTGGCATCCTGGGAATCGCTTTGCCCATTGGTCTCCCAGGCCTTGGATGCTTGACAGTGTCAGAAAGAGAAGACAAGGAGTACAGATATGGGGGTGAGGGTGGGGGAACAAGGCATTTTGTGGACTTGCTGGTGCCCGGTTTATGCTGACCAGCAAAGGGAAGTAATGGGTAGCCGATGCTTTAGACGATGACTCCCCCAGAATGCAGAAAGCTGAGACACCCTGGCCCAAGGGAGACAGATGCTATCCCCATTTTCCCAAAGAGCTCACTGGAAAGGGGGACTTGGCCTTCAGCTGCTCAGAGCAGAAAGGCAGAGAGCTCAGAGTGAAAGACCTCTGAATTGGGGAAACCCTTCACTCTAGTACCAGGAGAATGTGAACCCAAGAATTCACAGAGATCCAATCTTGCTTCAATCAGGCAAGAGATTTATTTGGGAGGGGGGTAAGCCAGAGCTCTGGGGACGACAAATATCTCACACAGGAGATAGAGGAGTCGACCCCAAACTCAATTAAGGGGACATATTTATAGGGAAAATTACATAAGCAGTTAGCAACAGGCACATAGCAATTTCATTGGTTTATTCAAATTGGCATTCTCTGTCTGCTTTTGGATATGATTCAACTCCAGATCACCCTGTTTTGGGGCACACTGACCTCCATACTTGTTTTTCTCAGGACTGCAGAGCCAGACCTTATGGAGACCAGGTGATCTGTGGTTTTTGTTCTCAGCCTTGAGACATATTTGTCCTCAAGGCAGGGTTAGTGGGGCTAGCTTGAAATTTTAACTCTTTCAAGAGCTGCTCAGAGCATGTAGAAGCACCCTCCAGCAGATCTTCCTGTTGCCCGCGCCCCTCCGTCCACCTTACTCCTGGCCAGGCAAGTGGCATAATGACTCCCTTCTGGGGAAGGACCCAAACTCTGAATTCCTTGTGGCTTGCTGCCCTCTTGCTCTCTCCTTCTGGGTTATTTTACAGAATCTCCTCTCTTTCCCACAGAGGCAGATGGATCAACTGAGTGGAAGCTGAGCCCAGCAGGTGAAGGAAAACTCCAGCATGGCTAGGAGATGCTTACTTCTCAAGGCCATGAAGGTTCAGACTGAAGGATTCCAGAGATCCCGTGGCGAGGCCGCTTGGAGCTTGCCATGAAGGGAGCTCCCAGCACCAAGCATCTGCCAACAAAGAGCCCACCTGGACCTTGGAAAACTGTGTCCTCTCTACCCAAGATGCAGTGAGCACCTGACCTTTCCGGGAGCAAGCATCTTCGGTTCGAGTTTGCCTTCAAGGTCATTGAGATTCTTTTGGGAAGCCCTGAAGCAGCAATTGCTTCCTGTGCTATGAAACCCGAACTTGCTAAAGAAGCTAGGATTTGTCCCCTAGCGGTCGTGGCCACAGTTCGTAGACAACGAGGCTACAGCCAGGTCCTTGGGCAGAGTCTTGTGCTACTTACTGTCTGGGTGGAGGGAGGGACCACAGGGGAGGCTGTAACTGTGCCGGGCAGGGAGACCTCACAGTTATTATGCTCTATTGAACAGCCTGCCATCCTGAACGGATGCTTTAGTTAGTGAAGGCTGGCTGTCCCGAAGCGGGGGCAATTATTATTGTAACGTGTGTTTGGGGGATAGACCATGTGGGGAGATGATGGGAAGAGAGAGGCGTCTTCTTTCTGTCCGGGTGGGTTGGCGCTGATAGGAGCTTCTGCCACTGCCCTCCGCTCTATCTCCTTGTCCTCAGGATCCACGTTGTTCCTCTGATGATTCTAAGAGAAGCAATGAAAGGACAACAGTAGGCTGCTGCAGACACGCCCCTTGAGGTTGTCCGATTGCCTAAGTCTTAGCCTATGGGATGGGAACGGTGCGCTGTTGGTGGGATCATCTGAAGGCTGCCACTCCAAGCACGGGGAAGGGGGGAGGGTGGGTGGGCTTGCTCTAGCTTCGAGTTAAAAAGAGCTTCGGGAGAAGACGTAGGAGGTCATTGTCTCATTGGGTTTCCTGCCCGTTAATTAGGAGGTCCTGTCTGTAACCTTGAAGACAGGATGTGGCCCCCACATAAGTTCCCCACCTTGGCAACCCACATTTATCAATGGGTTCATCACAGTGTTGTCCAGAGCTCGTCTCTCACTGGGACTGAGAATGAATGAGTTGGTCTTTGGAAGTCTTCTCACCTTTGCCACACAGAACGAATGTTGTCTCTCCTGCGCAGGCGCCTCTCGGGCAGTTCCCTTGAATCTCTGTAGGTCAAAAGGCAGGAATCCACTTGCCAACGACGTAGGTTAAGTCCCAGGCTCTGTGCATCTACATGAGAAGGCCAGGCTGCCCCAGAAAGTGTCCTCCTTGTTGTACAAGACGGAATTTGCTGTTGAAGTCACAGTTTGCAATCTTGATGTTCACGCCAGCCTCGAAGGCTGTCAGGACACTGCACTTTTGATGGCAGCATGCACTTTAGACACTACGGTTGGAATTTGCTTCAGGCCTCTGTTTTCTCTCCCACTGCCACGAGGCACCGGGTCCCCAAATACCTCTCTTCCACTAGCAGGTCCCATAACAAAGCTGTTTTTCCTCTGTCTGTCACTCCGAACATTCCACTCTGTTGGGATTATTGGAGTCTTCATGCATCCTTACCTAGCAGGATGTTCTCTGGATGGTAGAGGCGTGCTTCGCAGCTGGGTTGTCTTTGTTGAGGACTGCCGCCGTGGGTCTCTCTGGAGCAGATATGGCTAAGGGGCCCTGCAGCTTTTCACACCCCCTCCGGGTGGGGGTGGGATGTCAGCTGAAGTTTGAGAAAGGTGTGCACTTGTTTCAAGTCACCTCGGGTGAAAGCCGAAAGTTCACCTGAAGAATTTATGCTTGTGGTGGAAATAAAACACACTCCTGGACCAAAAAAAAAAAAAAAAAAAAAAAAATTAATAATTTTCAAAGGAAAAATTGATTAAAAGAAGTAAAAGTATAAAAATATCAAAACCAAGGAGAGCTAAGAGGAGCAATAAGCCAGATCCAGCCAGGACTCAGGTGTTTGGGATTGTAAAAGAACGGCTTCCTATGAGGTCACTTATGTGACAAGGCCGGGATTAGCCGATAATAGAATTCTCAAGTAGCCCCTTTGCTTTAAAAAGAATCATACAGGGTCCCAAAGAGCTTTTGTTTTTATGTGGGTTCTGATTACCAATACTTATTAAAAATAATGTATATGATTCTTCAATGGCCCTCTCATTTCTGGTTTGCAAAGGCCTCAAAGTGTTTGGCTTTTCCAGAATTATTAGAGCAGCTCGGCTTAAGACTCGAAACCTGGGTTTCAGAGTGAAGCCTTGATTGAATCGGCACTGGAACAATTGATGTAGCGAGTTAGAGTTACTTTGTATCAGTCTAAGCAAAGAGGCGGTGCTTTCAGTCTGCTCCGTTTCTCTGTTTCTCTGGAGAACTGGAGAACCTCCTGGGTTGGACTCAGCATGTTTTAAATGAAGCTGAGGGCAATGGAGAGAAAGCCTGTAGCCTCAGCTACTCAGGAAGCTGAAGCAGGAGGATCACTCGAACCTGGGAAGCTCATGGCTAGTCTAAGCCACATGGTAAGACCACGGGTCTTAAAAGAAACTCAAGTCAGTAGACATGGCATCTGTGAATTGAGACCTCCACCCCCCTTTTTTTGACTCAACAATGTGTTTTATTCCTGCCTCTCACTTGAGGTACATCCAAGTACTGACTCATCACCAGGGCCCAACATTGCTTTGACGATCATTTTTATTGAAGTTTAATACTGATGCTGGTAAGCATCAAGTATCAGGTCATAGTTTGGTGACTATTGACAAGTCAGACTCACCTGATTTAACTAGCGCATGCGTCAAGCATGACGCTATAACATGCTGTCCCAAGGTCCTTCTTTCCAGTCTCTTTTCCTGCAGAGGGTTCTCTTGTCTCACAGCTCCTTGTTGCTTTAGCTCCTTTTTTAACATTAGGCATATGGAAGTACAAACTGAATATTTTCTATCTTGTGTTTGTTCAATTTTGGGGGAGGGGTGAGGCCTACATGTCCTTTATCATTCTAAATGTCAATTGTGTACCCAGACGACTGTGTATTGCCCCTTTAAGTCACTCTCAGTTTCTGAATGTTAACCGAGGCTCTAAACATTCTTAGGCATGCTTGGGGGTGGGGCAAACATAAAAAAGCATCCTTGTTGGATATGCACATGTAGGAAAGAGAAATGACGGCATGTGGGGTATGAATATTTTAGTTTCAGTACAAATGGAAGTGGTTTGTGCCAGTTGGCACGGTCATCTGCATTCTGGGTCTGCTCTCTGATGCCTCCTGTTGCCTGAGTTTAAGGCCTTCACCTTTCTGTATGGATGAAGTGGTGCTAAACCTTGCAGCTTGCATTTCTTGGTGCCCAGTGGCCTTGAAGAACAGCTTTTCAAGGGCCCTATTGGCCATTCTGTCTTTGGAGAAGCACCAGTTCATATTGGGCATTTATATCTCAGTCAAATGGCTTTCATTTTTCATGTGCATTTCTACTTTGCACTTTTCATGTGTTGTATCATGAGCCGGAGACACAGCATAGTGTGGCCGCCCACCGTGGTCTTTGGTTGAGCTGGGGGTGTTGAGTCTGTGTAACCATGCTCCATTTGGGTGAAGGGAGGACTCAATGTAGCCCAGACAGGCCTTGAATTTGCAACCCTCCTACCTCAACCTCCCAAGCAGCTGAGGCCACCCACCATTCCGGTGAGATGAAGCCAGATCGTGGACTTACCCACCCCCCCCACAAGAATTTCAGCATTGGTCAATATGAACCAAAGCTGGAGCTTATTAAGAGTTAGATATAATGTAGATGTCAGTGTGGACAGTAAGAGAGAGGGAAAGAGAAATGTGGAAGAAAAGGACAGTAACACACACCCTGAATGGGTGGAGACTTCTAAAGAAAGAGTCACTGGAGCTGTCTTAACTGTGCCTCCCCCCTCTCTCTCTTACACACACACACACACACACACACACACACACACACACGACTTTGGTGGCCTCCAGAGTTGCACTGTTCAAAGAACCTAAAAGATTCGGTGGAAATGTTCTGTGTATACTTACTAAGGAGTTGTCTTTGAAATTGGGGTTTCAAGGTGGTTTATAATGCGGCCAACACAAAACATAACTAAAACGGAACAAGAGATAGCTTATTCTGAGCCAGATATGAGCGGCTATGTCTCGGGAACAGGGGTCCAGGTTGCTTAAAACGACACGCTCCAACGTGAAAATGGTTGCCTTAAGGTTTACAGTCACGAAAGTCAAGTCGTGAAGCGAGGCATTCTTTCAAATCCACTGGTGGGAATGTCCAGTAGTGGGTGGGTATAGAAAGGCAGGGTGACCTCTGTTATAGGCCTCAGGTGCTCTCATGAACACTTTTGACCTTGAGAGTGGTGGAACCCAGTGGTCTAAGGTCACAAAGTCTGGAGGTTTTACCTGACAGTCCTTACTAACCAAAGATAGTTTGGCTCTGGATCTTCCACGGTTCACTTTGCAGTCCCAAAATGCTAACCAGCCAGTCAGCTTTGAGAAGTCTTTGGCACAGGTGTGGGCTTTGTTTTGTTTTTTTCTGGGAACATTACTTCACAGAGCACTACACAGTTTTGTCAGCTAAGAAACTAAGTCAGCTTGGGCACGGCAGCATACATGCCTGAACTATCAGGTGGAGGCAGGAGGATCAGGAATTTAAGGTTGTCCTCGGCTGCATATCATGTTGGAGGTTATCCTACTCTGTATGAGACCCTGTCTCAACAAAACTAAACAACAGTCAGAGGGATCCTTATGGGTAACAAGGGGGTCATGTAAGTTATGTGACTGGGAACACGGTTCCTAATCTTGTCTGTGAAGTTTGAAAAAAAAAAAAAAAAAAAAAACCGGGTGAGGTCTCCCTTTCCAACATTAATTTCCCTGTGGTTGTGAATTCTTCCCTGGATATGGTCCTGCGTACATTTCCCCTGTTCTCTGCAGTCTGCTGTTAATTCCCTGTCTGCTAGTTCACCCCTAGATCATTCCTTTCCTACAGTGAAGGGACTTCTTGTCACTTGACTATGACAGGTGCTTTCCCATCTTGAGTTCTGTGCTGGCTCCTATTACTGCCGGGGACAGTCCTTCTCAGGTAGCCATAGTCCTTCCCCTAACTCTTGGCTCCCAGATCTAGCTGTATGTGCTTACAAGGCTCCTAGCATGCCTTATGCACCGTCTCTGCCCATCACTTCCCTTTCCAATTAAAACCATGCTTTGGAGACAGGATCTTACTCTGTAACTAATGCTGGCTTCAGCCTACTGAGTGCTGGGATTATAGGCGTGAACTACCACGCCCAACTCTACCACTGTATTTTGAGTTGTCTCCAGCAACACAGGCTGGCTCTGAAATCCTGGTCCTTCTGCTGCCTTTACAGCACCAACATAGTATAGCTACGTGTCACTTAAATCCATTCCTAAAAAACATAACTCTGTACTATGAGTTACCCAACTTCAAGTGATTATTATAAGAATTATAATGTACCTATTTTACTCCCTCTTTAT
Source organism: Micromys minutus (assembly GCF_963924665.1). Lineage (NCBI taxonomy): Eukaryota > Metazoa > Chordata > Mammalia > Rodentia > Muridae > Micromys > Micromys minutus. The sequence continues at coordinate 23,437,851 of NC_137971.1, forward strand.
ATATACTGGGTATAGCTGCTGTTTTTAATCTGTCTTTATAAGACAGAAGCAGATAAAAGGCATGGAGTAAAAAATTTGAACCTTAGATTTTTTTTTTTTTTAAATAGTGGATCTCCTCCTCCTCCTCCCTTAACATGTGGCCAAAGACAGCTTTAAAACTCACTACAAGGACCAAGCCATCCTTAAATTTCCAATCTTTCTGCCTCTACCTTTCTCAAATGCTGAGAGTACTGGCAAGTTGTACTTTAATGACTTATTTATTGCCTCAGTCCTGGTTTTATGCTGATGGTGACTCATGGTAGGCGCCTCGACCAGGTGACATCAGCCAGCCTTCATGAGGTGGGGTTGGGGCTGGAGGCTGAGTCTAATTATATGGACTCAGACTATCATTCAGATACTTAAAATGCCAAAAGCAAAACAAGACAAGAAAACCCATGAAGGCTGATGCTCAGGGAATGGTCTCTAGGTGACAATACTTACTGTCATTATCTCTGTTGGGAGGGCATGCTGTTCGGAGCACAAGAAAAGGCACCACATCTAGAGGCTCACAGTCTTGTGGTTCTTGCTTTGGTTAATCATGATCTGTATACTTGGCCTGAAATAAAAGGCTACTGCCCATACCGGCTTCCAAAAGGCTCTGTAATCACTTACAGTGAATTATGGACCCCTAAGGCATTTCTGGAAACCCCTTGAAATTGTTAATGTGGTCAGAAGTGAGGGCAGTTCAGAAGTGGGGCTATATAGCTCATTTCTACAGTGCTCACTTAGAGGCCCTGAGTTCAGTCCTCGGTACTACAGAAACAAAGCAAAACTGGCTTTTACATAATGAGAGCAGTCACGTGACTATGCTCCCTGGCTTTATATAATTATTTATAATCATTTCCCCTCAACTCCCTTATAAACAATGGGCAGGCTTGCAGTCTGGAAGACTCTACTCTAAACCTGGCTATCTCCAGGCAGTATAGAGATAAGCCTCTAACACTGGCGGTGTGACTAAGTGGTAGAGCACTTGCCTAGCAAATACACGGCTCTGAGTTTAATCCTCTGTTGGGGAAGGGGAAGCAGAAAGCCCCAGGCTCCCCAAATCTCTGATTTCCACAATGTTTCTAATAGGAGAGAAAAAGGGAACATGGACAAGTCTTTGATCCCTGAGCAGCAGTGACGGGTCACTAGAGGTAAAAGCTCTAGTAGAATTTAGGAATGATGAACCCAACTAACTTCTCATAGCCCGTACAATCTGTAAACACAAAAGAGCAAACCCCATCCCTTGTTACCAGCTAAACAAAATGGGGGTGGAGGGGGTGGGGGTGAGACCAGCCTTAGCGCATTGGCTGGGCTCTTCTAAGACTCCGGTGGCTATTGCGCCCTTCCCTTTGCTGAGCACTCTTAAGTCTTCAGTTCCCTTTACTCCTCTGCTTTTCTAGTGGTTTGGTGGAGAGATGACGCACATTTCCGGTCTCCGTAGGAGGATGCTTCTGTGACTACATAATTCCTGTGGCAGGGGTGATGGTAGACTGACTGTAAGCCACCTTAATTTGCTTTTCCCCCCTCCCAGGATCAGGATTTCAACTGATGAGGGTGACAGAAGAGATGACTTCTAAACACAAAATTAACTCTGTAAGCTTTGCTTTGTTTCATTTGACGTCGGGTCTCATGCTGTAGACCAGGCTGGCTTCAAACTCACAGAGATCAACCTGCCTCTGCCTTCCAGGTGCCGGGATGAAAGGGGATTAAAGCTATATGCCACTGTGTCTGGCTGAAATTTCTCCTTTACATCTTCATGCCTCTACCTCTTCATCTGGAAATCAAGGGGTTGGAGGAAAAGATCTCTACGTCCCGATGCTATAAATGCACTTGGGTCAGGCCTGTGATCTTACTGGGAACATTTAGCACCAGCTCTTGGCACACTGGCTATAAGAGCTGCCACGAAAAGCAGGCTCAAGAAACGCCATGGTGACCCACATTCTCCTTCTGTGAACGCTATGATATATTATAAATGAGTCCTTCTGAATTGTATCTTGAGCATGTAGTTAAATAACAATTCATTCTTAGACTTAAGACGTTTTGAATGATGGCCCCTAATGGAATAATATTATGAATTGCAAATTGAAACATGAAATTAAATATGAGATTTCATTCTTTTCTGTCGTCTTTAGCTTTTTTTTTTTTAAAGCAAAACTTCTGAGGCCCTCAGATTGCTCTCTCTCTCTCTCTCTCTCTCTCTCTCTCTCTCTCTCTCTCTCTCTCTCTCTCTCTCTCTCTCTCTCTCTGTGTGTGTGTGTCTGTGTGTGTGTGTGTGTGTGTGTGTGTGTGTGTGTGTGTGTGATCAAGAGATCTTTTTAGAGCATAGCAGAAACTGTGTTGTTGGATTTTTCTCAGATACCGAGACTTGATCCTCTGTAGATATTTTTAGTCAGTTCAACTGTGGCTACAAAAATATCACAGACTTTGTGAACCCTGAGAGAGAGGGAGTTGAAGATTAGGGTTCAGTATTTGATGAACACCCACTTCCTCTTGCAGCTGGCCTATGTCCTCCTATGTCCTTGACAGAGAACAGAGTTAATGCCACAAAGCCAAATGCCCTTTTTCCCCCTTGTCTGCAGGCATAGCAGAGTATCATTAATAACGTCAGTTAGGGTTTCAACTTAAGAATTTGGGGATGACAGGTATGTTGGCAAATGCCTTTAATCCTAACACTTGGAACACAAGCAGATCTCTGAGTTCACAGCCAGTCTCGTCTCCATAGTGAGTTCCAGTTCAGCCAGGGCTATGTAGAGAGGAGGAGGATGAGGAGGAGGAGGAAGAAAAAGACATGACACTGGTTCCTGGTGTTCCTAATGGACCTTCTCTAGGTTGAGCTTCTGAACCTGCCGGTCTCTTTAATTCTGGACACAGTAGTTCACTAGGGCCTCGTTTCTCTCTGCACAGACATGTGAAGAGCCATTGGTTTTTTTCTTTCTTTTGGAAGGGTCTCACATTTGCTATGTAGCCAAGAATGACCTTGAATTCCCCCATTTTTCAGCCACTACCTCTCAAGTGCTGGGATTAATTGAGTTCATCGCCCCGGCCCTGATATTCTGGTTTGCTCAGCTTTCTCCGCGTCGTTATGGTGGATTGCTGACTTTCAAAGCTTATCATACATGAAACCAGAATTCTTCACTTTGTTTTTAAGTCATTTTATTTTTGAGTGTGTTTGTTTGCAGGTGCCTACACTTGAGTGTGTGCACTCAAGCCTCTACAGGTGTTCTTGTAGGTCAGAAGGAGGAAATGAATTCCAGAGAGCTAAAGTTACAGGTCTTTGTGAGTCATCTCCCATGGGTGCTTGGATTCTAACTCTGATCCTCTTGAGTCAGCAGCAAATGCTCTTGCTGAGCCTCCTCCACCCAGTTTTAAAGCTCTGATTTATTTAGAATAGAAAACCTGCCCGAAGATGAAGCAGAACTAAATCACAAAATAAGTGGAGTTTACTCAAAGAGAAGTCTGCTGGCTGGGGTGAGGCCAGTGCGAAGCTGCGGTCTTCCAATGGGCACCCGTTCACTTTACTGGGCTTGACAGTGTTCATCCTACTGGGATGAGACGAAGCCAGCTTGGTGGCAAGAGGGAGCAAGGGATTTGGAACAGGGAGTGGGGAGTCTGGACTTGCTAGCACAGACTGGGAAAGCAGCTAACTAAATAGGAGACAAAGGTGGAAACCCACCGCTGTGTTGGCCCCAGGCCGTGGCTCCCGGAGAAGGTGACTACTCAGCTAGAAACTAAATAGGAAGCTAATGATGGTGCTTGAATAAGAAGAGGTCTAGTTACTCTCTGCGAGTGTTTCTGCCTGAATAGGAAATGAAATGCTTTTGCAGGAGGCCTGGGGCTGGCTCAGAAGAATGTAAAAACCAAGGCTAACCTGACAGTTGCCTGAACTTTGAGAACTGTGTCCACCCATACTGCCAGCCTTGAGTGAAAGTTATGTTTGAACACAAGCCTTACCCAAATCAATGGCTAACCATCATGCTAAGACACAACTGTGTTCCTTAGGAAGGCAGGCTAAAAATAAAATAACCTAAGTGTGGTATTGCACATTTGTAATCCAAGCACTCAAGAGACTAAGGCAGGAGGATTGCTGATGCTTCCAGGCCAGCCTAGGCTACATAACAAGACTCTCTCAAACTGGAGAGATAGCTCAGTGGTTAAGAGCACTGACTGCTCTTTCAGAGGTCCTGAGTTCAAATCCCAGCAACCACATGGTGGCTCACAACCATCTGTAATGAAATCCAATGCCCTCTTCTGGTGTGTCTGAAGACAGCTACAGTATATTCATATACATAAAAAAAAAAAATCTGTCTCTCAGTTGTCCTGGTCTTGGAAGGTTCTAGGTTATCTGGGAGGTGCAAGGCCATTGAAGGTGAGACCTAGTACAAAGCGTGTATAGGTTATCTCCCACGATGGGATGGTACATTTCATGACTCAGCTGTTTTTTAATTACTCCATGTTCTATCAGTAGCACCAAGTACTGATACAGGGAGATGGCAGACAGAACAGAAGCTTCTGGGCTAATGAGCCTGGTATATGCAACAGCAGTAACAACAACAACTACAAAGAGACTCTGCCATAAGCAAAGTGGAAAGTGTGGACACACACAAGTGTGGTACTGCACACACACACACACATGCACTGCACCCCCCCCCCATAGCATGCTCACATCTGAACTTACATAAACAAGCAACACATAGCCAGGTGGTGGTGGTGCATATCTTTGATCCCAGCACTCTGAAGGCAGAGGAAAGCAGATTTCTGTGAGTTCGAGGCCAGCCTGGTCCTCAAAGTAAGCTGCAGGACAGCAAGGCTACACAAACACAGTCTCAAAAAACAAAACATACAGCACATATCCACATAACATATACACATATATCACATGCATACACGTGGTAGAGAATAGGCACCCTTATTTTGCTCTGATTTTTAAAAAATTTTTCTGCTTTCCCCATTGGTATAATGCTGGGCTACAGGTTTGTTATATGTACTTTTTGTTCACAACATGGAAGTGAAACTCAGCAGGAAGGCGATACACTGAAAAAGAGAAGAAAGTCAAGACTCAAATAAAATGCACAACGGAAAACGTGGACACAAGTGAGCAGGAGAGAGAACATCAGGGAGAAGGGACAAAGTTGAGGAAATGCTATATATATCCAAATATCATTAAAGAAAAACAGTGTGGTCACTTCTAAAAACTCTAGGATTGATCAAGAGAGCAAACTTTGGTCACAGTAGGGGTCATATCATTAAGCACTCATAGTCTGAAACAAGGTGCCATGAATTTAAGGCCAGTCTGGGACATGTAATAAGTTCCAAGCCATCCTGTGCTAGAGTTAGATCCTGTTGAGAGAGGGGAGTACGGTAGACTAAGAGTTAGCAAGGTAGGTAGACGTAGGAGCCAAAATGAAAACCGAAAGTATAACCCACCCAGTACGTACATTGTCTAGGACCAAAGAGGACTTCAAAAATAAAATTCCACCAGATGTGGTGGTGCATGACTTTAATCCCAGCACGTGGGAGACAAAGGAAGGGAGAGTCCTGTGAGTTCTGGGCCAACCTGGTCTACAGGACATGTTCAGCTCCAGGCCAGCCAGGTTACCCAGGGAGACTCTCTTGGTAAACAAACACTTTTCTCATTTGTGTTTTCTGAAGCATTTGTGGATCTTGTGTAGAAATCAGAGAGTGATGTAAAGAATTGAATTAGAGGCTAGAGAGATGGTCCAGCAGTTAAAGGAACTGGCTGCTCTTCCAGAGGACCCAGGTTTGTTTCCCAGCACCCATACAGAGGCTCACAGCCATCAGTAACTCCAATCCCAGGGGACCTGATTCCCCTTCTGGCTACCATGTGTAGTGAACATGCATGTAGTCAAAAATACCCATACACATAACATTTAAAAAATATTTTTAAAAAACATTAATTATCAGTCAATATTTTTGGCATTTTTACTTCTCAATCTCTTTTTAAGAAAAATGTTTGAGTGCATTTATTACTGTTATTATTAATGTGTATTATATATGAACGCAGGTGTGCAAGTGAAGGTCAGAGGGCAAGTGAAGGTCAGAGGGCACTCTCAAGAACCAAGTCCCTCTTCCCCCTGTGGGTTGTAGGGTTTGAATTCAGATTATCAGGCCATTCGCCCTCTTTCTTTATCTCTTGTTTTTCATTTTTTTATAAAAATAAATCTTAGGGAAAAAAATCTAACCACAGTGGCTTGTCTTCTGAGGCTGGGGAGAAGATAGCTAGGAAAAGGCACCTCTGGTTCTAGGGACCATTAATGAAGTGGATCGATTGGGATGATAAAAGACAGATTTGGGTAGCTTATAGATTGGGTGGCTTTTTATTTGTTTATGTGGGGTTTGGGTTTTTTTTTTTTTTTTTTTTTTTTCTTGCTATGTAGTCCTCTGCCCAACCTGAAATTTGCTACGGAGACCAGACTGACCTCCAACTGGATGTACTCTTCTGTCTCTGCCTCCAAGACCCGGAATTACAGGCATGTGCTACCTCAGTGTGTGGCCCACGCGGACCTGCAGCTTTATTCCCTCCCATCTTAGCATCTTGACATGGATGACCAGCTGTTAGGTAGTGCTCTAGAGATACATGCATGTTATTTTACACACACACACACACACACACACACACACACACACACCTCAAGCCTAGCTTACACCTGTACTTCCAGCACTCAGGAGGCAGAGGCAGGCAGATCTCTATGAGGCAGGCCAGCCTAGGAAGGCCCTGTCTCAAACAATCAAACAAAACCCTTAAACATATCGAATATCACAAAAATAGAAATTAGTAAAGTGTTAAGTACCCTAAGTGCCAGGTGGCTGGTGCCGTACCCGAGGACAGTCGGTTCAATTGCCTGCGTGCCTTTATGTGTCCTATGCCCCTCCAAGCGCATGCGCACCACCTTCCACGAAAGACTACATGTAAGTTTTCATTGTCTTGTTTAAATATATCTTTAAAAAAATTGTTATTGGTGGTAGTGGTGGGTTTTTTTTGTTTTTGTTCGTTTGATTGATTGTTTTTTCAAGATAGGTTTTTATCTGTGTAACCCAGGCTGGCCTAGAATTCACTATGTAGGTCAGGCTGGCTTGGAGCAGAGATCCACCTGCCTCCGCAGGGATCAAAGGTGTGTGCCACCGCTGCCAGCCATCTTATCACGTTAGTGCCAATGCATTCCTTTTCTTTTTAGCTTGATAGGTTTGAATTTTGAAATCATATCAGGCTTACAGATCACCCCACACATAGTTTGAATGTGTCCTGCATGACCAGTCTACAGCTTCCCCACATGTTAACATGACAGAGCCACAGAACACTCTAAACAGGAAGTCAGCGCTGACACACTGCCATTAAGTAATCCATTGATCCTGTTCACACACTTCCAATTATCTCACCGATGCTGGTGTTTTTGGCTCAGGATCAAACCCAACATCACACACTGAATTTAGTTCTTATTTTCCCTTCATGTTCTCTGGTCCAGGAGCTTCCCCCCCCTTTGGTCCTTATGACCTTGACACTTCTAATGAGCACCCTCCAGTAATTTAGAGTGTCTCGGTTTGCTTTTGTATGATGTTTCCTCATGATTAAGTTCAGGTTGTACATTTACAAAAAAACCACAGGGGGCTGGAGAGACAGCTCAGTGATTAAAAGTGCCAGCTGCTCTTTCAGAGAATCCCAGAGATTCCCAGCACCCATGCACTCCTCACAAACTCAAAACTGCCTGCTACTCCGGCCCCAGGGATCCTACACCCTCTTCTGGCCCCCTTGGACACACAAACACCCCCCCACACATACACACTGCATACACACAGACATATACACACAAATCCCTTTCAGACACAATGCTGTGCCTACTTCACTATGACACCGCTACCACATGACTCCTGTTGTTAGTTATTTCCGTGACATCTGGCAGATTCTCCATCCCAAGCTCCATGGCAACTCTCTCTCTATAGGCCAGGCTGGCCTGTAACTTGTGATTCCCCTGCCTCAGTTTCTCAACTTGTGTGATTATAGGCCTGAGCCATACTACACCTGGCAACTAGTAAGTATCTTGAGAAAGGTATTCTAAGCCCATGTAAATATCCTGTCCGCTAAAATCAGCAGAGCCTTTTGTTTACGGAGTATCAGAATGTTGAGCCAATGGGATGTGGTGCCACCTGCCAGCCCTGGTGCTGATGGGACAGGGAGCTGAGCCATTGCAGGGAGAGCGAGCTATCGTTTTGACCCAGTGTTACTGGTGGTCAGGCCAGACCCTTCCAGATCGGTGTCCTCTTCACCAAGGAATTGGAACAAAGGCCTTCACTGATTTGCCAAAATATTGAGGAAACCTTGTTCTCAAATGAAAGTATACTTGAGAAGAGCAATGATACTCTTGTATCGATACTGAGAAATACCTGGAGAGAAAGTGCTCAGAGGCCCCATTATTGCTTTGGGCTTCTTTTCATGTGGTTCAAGAGAAGTTTGTTTGTAAGGGTCATAGTTCAAGGGTCAGTTTCCCTCACTGTTCATGTGCCTGAATCTAGTCCAGTCCGGATTAGTCCCCTAACTCCCCGAGGTGTTTCAGGATGTGTGTGAGTACAAACAAGCCATCACTGAGGGACTGCTGAGGGAAGGAACCGTTTCTGTTTTTAAAGCAGATTCACACGGAACCTGCGAGACCAGCTCAGTCAAACAACAGGTTCCCCAGGACCGAAGAGAGGACTGAAAGAAAAAAGACACAGTTAGTTAAAGTTGCAACATGACTCCGGCCAGACTTGAGGCCTACACAAAGCCTGGTTTATTCTGTCCTCTTTTAAATCACTTTAATTACATGCAGAAATATAACATCAGTTCTGAGTCTGGGAACAAGCAAGTTAACAACCAAAGATCCCGTAAACATCTTTCTGGAGGCCAGGTGTAAAGGCCAGGGACAAAAATGGGGTCCAAGGAGACTGTTACACCTACATTCTTGGAATCTGCCCAGCCCTGAGCTACATCCCTAAGGGTGCTGCGAATGTACCTCCTTCTAGGCTACATTCCTAAGGGTTCTGCCCTGAACTTCAGATGCAAATGTTCTTCCCTATAGCTTTATCAGGGCATAGTACTAAGGCCAGGTTTCTGCCTTGACTAGCTTCAAGATGTCCTGGTAAAATGAGATTATCTGCCATCAACTGTCCAGAGGTGTCAAAACTGGTCCCCACACTAAGCAGCGGTCTCAGTGGCCGACTGGTTGCTAGGTGCATTGTTCTAAGGGGTGTGCATGCCAGGTTCAGGTGGTGAGACTCTCAAGCACATTATTGGGAGACGGGTGTGCGTGAGCCAAGTCACGTGGGTTCCTAGATGAATCAGTCCTCCATGCTCATCCTCACCAGGGCATGTCTTGAGCACTAAGTCTTCCATCCCAACTTTCTTACTGGATTACACAACAAGGACGATGACAACAACCACATTAGAAGGCATCACTGTTGTACACAACACACTTCTTGGGCTTTTCCATTCCCTCCTGCTCAGAGAGAGATGGTCTGGGGTCACACTGTGGGAGTTGTCCTCCTCAGTCCTAAAGTTTCTTCACTGTAACTGTTACGTTTCCAATACTCCTGGGAATGTATGTATAGCCCTCAGCCAAGGAGAAAGCTGACCTTGAACTCAGTGTGTGGATTGCCTGGATGGCACTACTCCAACTCCTCAGATAGCACAGACCCTGCAAATGTCCGAAACAAAGCTCCAGTAAAATTGACCACATGTCAGAAATTAAAGCGGTTGGGGACAGGGTGAGAGTAGCATCATTTTCATGAGATGGAAAATGGAGAACGTCTGCGAGCAGGCAGGTGGCGCTCTAGAGCACCTCCGCATGTGACTCTGGCCACGCTTGGCTCCCAGGCCCAGTACAATTGTTATTTGCCTTCAGCAAAGTGGGTTTCACATCACTGAAAATAACCTCCAAGTCAGAATTCCTTTATATTGGTATTGCTTTGAGACAGGCCTCACTCTGTAGACCAGGCTGGCCTTGAACTAAGAGATCCTCCTGCCTCAGCTGACCTAGTGCTTGGATTATGGATACACACACACACACACACACACACACACAACTCCCTACTCACCTAGAATGATTTCTTTTTCTCCCCACTGACCTTTTTCCTGAATCTGAGGGTGGAAAGGGTGACTTTCCTAAGACCCAGGGGGCATTTTAGAATGAATGCTATCAGGGCAAAGCACAAAATCAAGGAGAGAAGATCGGCAGATGACCACTGCATGGAGCTGCACACAGAAACCTACCATTGCAGACTGATTGTTGTGAGCCATGGGCCAGTGGTGAGATACATCTGAACTTTTTGGTTTTCAAGTTAATTAATGAGTTTCATTATTATTATTGTAATCATTATTGTTACTATTAGGTTTTTTTGTTTTTTTGTTTTTTTTTTTGAAACAGGGTTTCTCTGTGTAACCCTGGATGTCCTGGGACTCACTCTGTAGACCAGGCTGGCCTTGAACTCAGAGATCTCCCAGCCTTGGCCTCCCAAGTGCTGGGGATAAAGGCATGGCCACCACTGCCCAGCTTTTGTTTTGTTTTGTGAATGATTGTTGAATTATTTTGTGTGTGTGGTGTATATGTGCTATATATTTATGTGTGTGTAGTATGCATGCATGCATGTGTGTGTTCATGTGCACATGTATACAGGTGTGCATACCATGTACCTGGAGGCCAGAGGTTGATGTCTCGTGCTTTTCTTTGCTCTCCACTTTCTCTTCTGAGACGGCATCTGTTGGTGAAACAAGCTCACAGATTTGGCTAGGTTGTCTGGCCATTGATTCCTAGGTACTCTCTGTCTCCACTTCTGCAACAGGGAATTACAAGGATACATATCACAACTTAATTTTCAAGTGAGTTCTGGGAATTCGAACTCAGGTCCTTGAGCTTGCACAGAAAGCATTGTATAACCGAGCCACACCCTTAGGCCTGAGCTCTTGAATATTAAGAGGCAAACTGTGTGTGGACCAGACCTCGCAATGAGTTCTTTGTCATCTCTGTTGCTTAGGATTTTCAGTGAGAAAGTGAACTGTTGCCCAAACTATAAACAACGGTTCAGGACCAAGGATAGCAACCCACCAGCCTCAGCACCCAAACAGAGCCTCTGTATGTCTGGGTAGGGGTGGGGGACTTCCGAGAGGAGCAGGGAATTTCCACAGTAGGCCTTCCTGTGGAAAGCCTTGGTGAAGGCAAGGCCAGGCAAAGGAAGAGTTCTACTCTTGGCCACTTCTGAGTTTGTGTCCCCCTTCTTCATTTCAGAGCCAGGTGCTTCCTTCATCCCCGGCACCCGGATTCCAGACACAAAACTTTCATCTTCCCCTTAATAGCAAGAAATCTACATAGCTTGTCCCTTCGAGAGAGGCACACTGAGGAAAAAAAGACAAAAGGCAGCTGCTGGCTTAACATACCACCATTGTCCAAAACGTAACATAAGAGAGAAAGAAGAAAAGGGGGGTTCTAACCCTAGACAGTTAAAAAGAATCAAGGGTCTTTACAGCAAAGCTTCTCTCAGGGCTATCAGCTAACTGGGTGGGGGTGGGGCTGTCCTAGTGCCTGCAGGAACTGACTGTTTACAGCCGGGCAAAAGACTGGCCAGAGCCAGGCAGCCCTCAGAGCTGCTGCTTTGGGATTATCAGCTCCTCCCTATGGGGAAAAGGTGGGTGGTGGTGCTCATGTGTTTTGAACTGATAATGCGCACAGTCCTCAACTCTGTCAGCCCAGGGTGGGGCTCAAGGTTCAGCAACTCCTACCTGTCCAGGGCTGCCCAGCTGGTTTCTTCCTGGGGTTCTTGGCGATTACATTGTTCCTCCTCTAACAGGGATTTGTATAGCATATTGAAAACTCTGACAAGGCCGATGCTGGCTGCACTTACCTGCCTGCTCTTGGAGCTGCCTGCTCTTGAAGTGGTGGCTTGTTTCCACCTCCAGATCCCACTACTTCTGGTCCAAACTCTCCAGCAGCTCAGGAGGCTGCCATGCCAGCTGTCACCATCCCTGCCTAAACTTCTAAATAAGCCTGTCTTGGTTTCTGATGATGTAAGGCAGAAAGTCCAAATGACATGGTCTCTGTGCCTCAGTTTCCCAAATGTCTTTGGGTTTCTACTGATGAGATAAAACAAAACAGAAAAGAAAATGTAAAGTTGTGGGGGAAGGGTTTATTTCATGCTATATCTGTAGTTTATCATTCAGGAAAGCTGAAACAGGAACTCTAGCAGGGCAGAAACCTGGAGACAGGGCCTGATGCAGGAACACTTACTTACTGGTTTGTTTTCCATGGCTTGCTCAACCTGCTTTCTCAGAACTACCAGCCCAGGAGTGGCAACACCCAAAGGGAAATGGGCCTCACATCAATTATCAATGAAGAAAACATCCTATTTGCTCGCCTACAGCCCAACCTGGTGGTAATGTAATCCTCATTGAAGTTCTCCCAAAATAGTTCTAACTGGTTGACATAAAACTAGTAAGCACACCAAACCATGAGAGCCATTTCTAGACTCAATCCTCAGGACCACAGAGGGGGAAAGCCTTTCAGCTAAGAGATTGATTTTAAAACCTTTTTATTTACTCTTTGATAATTTTATATATATGTATGCACACACACACACACACACACATGAAATGTATTTTTATCATATCCACCCTACTTCCTGCACATCTCAGGAAAACCAACCCATCTCCTTCCTTGCTTCATCTTCTCATCCTTCCCTTCCTCCTCTCCTCCTTTCTTAAATCTTTATAATTTTATTGATTTTTTTATAATTCAATGAGTCCAATTAGTGCTGACGGAATGCACCAGTGAGGCCATCCACTGGAGCAGAGGCAACTGAGGTCACCTCTGTTATTTTTTTTAAACAAAAATCTCAATTGTTTGATTTTTTTTTTCCCAGTGAGGACCCGGGAGCCAGATGCTGGGGTGAAAGCCTAGCTCAGAGAGGCAGAGAAGGTGCCCAGATGACCTTCCTTCTCAGCTGATGCCCCCCCACGAACACCCTTCTCTCGAACCTTCTCAAACAACCTCCTTCAAACTGAACGCCTCCCTTCTACGTCCTGTGTGTCTCCCCATCCCTCCTCCTGACTCCTTACTCTCTGTGTTACTTTTTCTTAATCCTAATTCACTTCTTGTCAATCTCTTGCTTGCTCCATCTCTCGACCTATGAGTTGACTTTATTTAGCCTTGTCTACACTGTTCAATCGGAAAGCTCTTGGATTGAAGGTGTGTGCTAAGGCTGAGCCACACACCACAACTAAAAAACAGGCTTTTTCCAGAAAGTGACACAATGTCAGCGCTCACAGTGTGATGAAACATCCGGCAATACACATCCACAAAAACTTCTCTCCCAGCAGCTGTCAACTAGGGGTGTGGCCTCATGAGGCACTTGCTCGTGGTATTGTAGCTCAGATAACCGTAGCTGCTTTGAATTCATGAGTGTAATGGTCATATTGTATCTAAAAGACAGAAGGTATTTCACAGCACTCTTACCAATCCTCTGGTCCTTCATAACTTCATCTCCTCTTCCAGAATGTTCTCTGAGCCCTATGATGAGGTTTAATATAGATATACTACCTAGGACCAAGCAGGCACAATCACTTATTGTCAGCACGTTGACCGCTTATGAGTCTGTATTAACTGCTACTGAAAGCAGCAGTAGTCTGTGGATACACACATGAATATTTGGAAGGCAGCTTCCCATCCTCCCTGTTGTGCTGCATCCTGCATCTCCACCGCTGGCAAGGTTCTGGGAAGAGGCCACAGTGCTTCCCGCCACCAGTGTGCCAAAAGAAGAGGGAATCAGGAATCCGGGGTCTGTGGTCTATCTTTCCCCTTGGGGCATCTGCCTGCTAGGCAGAGAAGGGAGTTAACCCAGGAAACGAGCAGACTATGGTCTGATTGGAAGCTAGAGCTGAGTAAACCAGAGGGAAGAAAGAGCTCCTCAGGAGTCTTTGGCATGTCTCTCTCTCTCTCTCTCTCTCTCTCTCTCTCTCTCTCTCTATATATATATATATATATATATATATATATATATATATATGTGTGTGTGTGTGTGTGTGTGTGTGTGTGTGTGTGTGTAGGTAGGTAGGTAGATAAACAGATACACACATACACACATCTTAGGCAGAAAATATATTAAAATTGGAACAATACAAAGATTAGCATGGCCCCTACACAAGGCTGTCATGAAATTCATGGAATGTTCTGTGTTTTTTGGTATGGATGACTGAGAAAGAGAAACATCGAGGGCTTCTGCAGCAATGGCTCTTCTCTACCCACCCACCCCCACCCCAAGAAACAGTCCAGGACAGGAGGTTGCAGAAGAGAGTTCTTAAAAGTTATGATAAAGATGCTGAAGTGTAGCTCCTTACAGTTGATGAGTTCTGGGGCAGGCAAGGGGAGGACTCTGTTATATATATGTGAGGAGTTGATCACTGCGAGTTTGACCAGTGCTCGATCAGTCTATGGCAACACAAATTAGAACTGGTGTATTTTTCTCTTGGGGTGTGGGGGAGAGGACAAGGACAAGAGGGTGAACCTGGGAGGAACGGGAAGCCGGTGCAACTGAGGTAAATTCATTGCATGACATTTCCAAATAATTAATAAAGATATTATGTTGGGGAAAATGTATGTTTAGATTAGCCAGCAAAGCTTTGGCTATGCCTTGCTGGCATTACTATGTGACTTTACAACTAGTTGTACTTGTCTCGTGAACCTGAGGGCCCTGTGTTTGGAGCATACCTGTTTAGAACTGTAAAGTCCTCCGGATGAACCGCTCGCTTCATCTGTGTGAAGTAGCCTCTGTCTCTTCTCAGGGGTCTGGATTGGTCTGTCTTGTCAGACATTAGGACGGCAACACCTGCTTACTCCATTTTCCCAGCCTCTCACCCCATAGTAACGCCTGTCTTTTGTGATAAGGGGCACTTTCTTAGAGGCAGCAAACAGATGGTGCCTGTTTTTTTTTTTTGTTTTTTTTTTTTTTTTTGTTGTTGTTGTTTTTTTTTTTTTTTTTTTTTTTTAATCTAATCTATCCCTCAGTCTTTTCACTGAGGGAGGGAGTTGATATCATTACTATTCAGAATTATTATTGAAAGGTGTATATTCGTTCCTGCCAGTTTTTTTAAAAAAAGTTTTATTTTGTACTGTTTGCCCCACCTCTCTCTCTTGCTTAACTATTATCCTAGCATGGTTTATTTTTTCTGAGGCCTCATGGATGAATTTATTTTTCTCTTCAATCTGAAGGATTAAAGATTTGATTTTTATAATGGAAAGATTTTTCTTTCCTTTGTAGGCTTTAATTTTTTCAAAAACAACTTTAATAAGGGTTCTTAAAAGTTTTAACCTCTTTTCCAGTCCACCACCCACCAGAGGTAGTGGGAAGGAAATATTTATAGGGCAAAGGGGGATGTGGACCTGTTTAGAAATAGTTCTTTGGGGTGATCCCAATCTTTGTTGTCACACAAATCAGCAGCAGTAGCTTGGTCCACTCTCAGACACCACTCACGACTCAGTTATGGCAGGTTGATCCAGAAGAAACCACACGGCTCTGCCAATGGGCCGGAGTCTGAGGAAACCACTGGACTATCAGGAAAAGTTCTTTGGTGTGTTTCTCTCCATGAAGTCACAAGTGATGATCAGTGAAGGCAAAGCAATGCTGCAGCATCACCAGGGAAGACAAGTGTCAGCAAAGCCCAACGAGGACCAGCAAAGAGTGGCAAGGTGAGCCAATGCCACAGCACTGTCCACTGTCTCATCTTCTCTCAAGCATCCACTCCTAGAGACACCACATTGCCCTTCTCCTAGGCAGCTCCCAGAAAAACACCATGTGTCTGTCCACAGCAAAATATCCTCTCCAGGTAAGTCTCCAGATAACCATCACATGACACAACTGAGTATCCAGAAAAACTGGATTTTTTTTCTACTTCATTCCTTTGGTTGTGACAGATAGTTTTGCTGGGGTGAGCAGTCTGTGTTGGCAGTTGTTACCTTCCAGAATTGGGAAAATACCATTCCAAGCCTTCCTAGCTTTTAAAACTGCAGTTAACAAATCTGTTGTTATTCTGGAGAGCCCACCTTTATATATGTACAATGTTCTGCAGCATGTATGCCTGCAGGCCACAAGAGGGCACCAGATCCCATTACAGATGGTTGTGAGCCACCATGTGGGTGCTGGGAATCCAACACAGGACCTCTGGAAGAGCAGTCAGTGCTCTTAACCTCTGAGTCATCTCTCCAGCCCTCAATACACTATACTCTGTATATTTAGTGTTTTAGTTATAACACAACAAGAGATAAAACTTAATGGTTCTGTAGGAAAAAATTTGCTTTTTTACTTTTGGAAGCAGTCTCACATTGTAGCCCAGCCTTGCCTAAAAATCACAGTGTGAAGCTGGGTTCCTCCTGCTTCAAAGTGCTGGGATGATTGGCAGGAGCCCTATAGCACCTAGAAGATTTGTTTGTGTATGTGTGCATTTGTATGTGTATATGTGTATTGGGTACATGATCACATGGGTGCATGTTTATGTGTGTGCAGGTGTATATGTGTATGTATATTTATGGATTATGATTGTGTGGATGTACTGTGTGCGTGTTCGTGTGTGTGTGTGTGTGTATGTGTGTGTTTGAGAGAGAGAGAGAGAGAGACAGAGAGAGAGAGAGAGAGAGAGAGAGAGAGAGAGAGAGAGAGAGAAAGGAGGAGGAGAAGGAGGCAGTAGCAGCAGCAGTTTTACAGAGACAGGTTGGAGGCAGAACAAGTTAGACACAGGTGAAGACAAAACAAGCCAGAGAATAAGAAGGAACCAGAAGATTAGAACAAATTGCTAGAGTTAGTTTGAGGTCAAGTAGAGTGTTGCAATAAATATTAAAAAATATAAAATTTGTTTATATCTTTACCGGCCCTGAGGTCTCACTCCTCAGACCCGGTTTTAGTTCAGAGCCCCCACACACCTCTGGTGCCCGGTCCAAGCTGCTACCATGGCACAACTCCCTTCCCTGGCGGTTTTCTACAGCCTGTTCTCGGCCTCTGTCCCGGGGTGTTTCTGTACCCCAAAATCCCACATAAATACAACTCTACAGCCTGATTGCTTTTCACTCAGGTCTATATATTTAACTCTCAATCCACAAACCCTCTACACAAGATTGCATCAAATAGACAAAGATACAAACTGCCCTTCTATATGAGATATTAGACCTGTAAAATCCTTAATGCTCATAGCTTTTTAACATCAATCAATCTCACCTGGGTCTAGCCGGTCCTTGGGAAGCTCCATGTTGCCACGAACTCTATAAACTCTATCATCTGACTTCTTCAGACCTCTCAGCCCTCTCTACTTCCCCCGCCCCGCCCAGTCACTGGCTTTCCTTTACTAATTAAAATGGGAAGGTTCGGTTGGAGTCACTTGACTAGCAAACCTTCTTGGGGAAGTGGAATTAACATTAAATACAAACAGCTTCAGGACAGTCTACTGTAGAGTATTTCAGTGAGAAGCTGAGAACAGCCAGTTCGAATCAGCTTGTAGAGGAGTTTTGAACCAGAACAGCTGAGTTGAACCAGCCAGCCCAATTTCAGAAACAACTAGAAAGGGTGAGCTTATTCAGCACTAAGCCTCCAAGACAACAATAACATCTGGCAAATAATAGATACAATTATATATGTGTGTACCTATGTGTTAGAAACAAGGAGGCTAAAGTTTTTGCTTATACATGTGAGCAGCTTTGTACATTTTTCAATTCATTATATTTGGACATCCTTAAAAAAACAAAAGGAGTGGGCTGGAGTGATGGCTCAGTGGTTAAGATCACAGTGCTCTTCCATAGGTCCTGAGTTCAACTCCCAGCAACCACAAGGTGGCTTATAGTCCTCTGTAATGGCACTGGCTGCTCTCTTCTGGTGTGTCTGAAGACAGTTGCAGTATATTCATGTGCATAGAATAAATAAATCTTTAAAAGAAAGTTAAAAAAAAAAAAAAAACAGAAGGGGCAAGTGATGGCTCAATGGTTAAGAGTTTGTGCTGCTCTTAAAGAGGACCCAAGTTCAGGTCCTAACACCCACACTGGACAGCTCTGAACTGCCTCCAGCTTCAAATGCTCTGGCGCCCTCTTCTGGACTCAGCAGGCACCTACACTCACATGCATATACTCTCTCCACATCCACGTACACATGTAATTTTAAAAATTAAAAATGAATTACATTGCCATAATGGAATGCTAACTCTATCACTGGAGTGGCTAAAGTTTGTAAGACTGTAGACAGATGTAACTGAGGAGAGCAGGGGAGGGGTGGAGGGGCACTTTTTATGATGCTCACAGTTGAAATCGGAGCCTTTACAAATGCTAGACAAGCATTCAACCACAAGCCACATTCCTATCCCTTGGTTGGCCTTGAACTTGTGACATAGTTCTTGCATCCCAGGCTGGCCTTGAATGCACAAAAATCATTCTGCCTCAACTTCCCAAGTGTTGGGGTTAGTCTGATATCATGTTGCTTAATGGGACCTTCTCAGTGGGGAGTAGGTTGTAGTTATATATAGAAAGTGCATGCATTTTAAAATTCACTGAGTTATTTTACCTCTAAAGATTATATTTATTACGTATAACTCAAAAGGGGGTGACATCTGGTCCAGTGAGATGACTCAGCAGATAGAGGGACCTTACTGCTAAGTCTGATGACCTTTGTTCAACCCCAGGAACCCACATGGTAGAGGTTGAGAATGGATTTCTGTAGATTGTCCTCTGATCTCTCTCTCTCATACATTCTCACATACTCTTATCATTCAATGCAATGCAATAAAGAATGACATCACATTTAAAACTGAGTATAGTAATGCTTGTGATCTGCACTTTGGTGGGTAGAAGCAGGAGGAACAGGAGTTCAAGGTTAGCTTTGGCTAATATTGAGCTTTAGCTCAGGCCAGCTAGATATGAAGCAGAAAAACAAAATGAAACTAAAACACCCACATCAGTTTAAAACCAGGGATATGCTCTGGTGGGATAGTTCAGTGGCTAAAAATCTTTCTACAAAAGAGATAGTTCAATCCTCAAATCCAAAATGGGAGAAGAGGACAGACTTCCCAGACCTTTGATACAGTGTGTGCCACAGCATGACCACACCACACCCACAACACACCACCACCACCATGACTTGACTAAATAAAACACACAAAGAGAAACGTAAGGCACTCAAAGCACTGTTCTTCTTAAATCATCTTCTTGGAGCTGGAGAGATGGCTCAGTGGTTAAGAGCATCTATTGCTCTTGCAGAACCAAAGCTAACTTCAGTTCCCAGCATCCACATGAGGTAGTCCGTAACTGCCTGTAACTTCATCTCGAGGGGATCTGTCACCTCTGGCCTCCATAACTCATTTGTATATACCCTACATACTGACATGTAAAAACAAACTGAAAACAAACCTTAAAATTTCTTTAAGTCGTGTGCTAAATGTTGAGTCAATGAAGAGCTTGTAAGTCAACTGAAGACACACACTCCATGTGTGATGAGTCCTCTCAGGGAAAAACAGCTGAACCTGTCCCTCTTCTGTCCTTAAGACTCTTTGTTCTTGAGAAGCACAAAATGGCAGAGTTTTGACAAAGAGGAACACAGGCTTCAGAACAGCCATTTAAACTGCAGCAATAAGGTATAGTTTTCACCAGGGCAGGGCAGGATGCTGGGAGTGTCCTACTGAGTACACACCCTCCTGTTATGGCTTGAATCTGAACCTTCTACAGGTTCATATGTTTGAACCCTTGGTCCCCAGCTGGTGGCACTATTTTGGGAGGGTTTGGAGCCTTTGAGACATGTAGCCTAGCTGGCAGATGTAGGCCACTGGGGGCTAGCCTTTGAGGGTGAGAGCAGGTCCCTTTCTCTCATCCCGCTTCCATTCTGTTTCCCAGTTCAAAGCTGTGAGGAGCAGAAGCCACAGCCACTGCCTCCCCCTCCCTGACACCTCCTCCAGTTCCTTGGCTGCCATTGACAGCATGTGTTCTAGACCATGAAGGACTGCATGCCCTCACGCAATGGACCAAAACAAGTCTTCCCTTATGAATTGGTTGGGTGAGGTACTTTTCTCATAGCTGTCTCAAAATAACAAAAACAATATAAATATAAACCCCATAAAATTGAGTCCACCTCCCCAATAGTTTGGCATGAGATTTTAATTCCTTCACTTCAGTCCCAGCACTCAGGATGCAGAAACGATGTGATCTCTGTGAGGGCTGGTCTACACCAGCCAGAGCTACATAGTGGGATCTCTTAAGAAAAATAAGCAGGAGCTGGAGAGATGGCTCAGTGGTGAAGAGCACCAGTTGCTCTTTCAGAGGACTTGGGTTCAATTCCCAGCACCCACATGGTACAGCTTATAACTGTCACTTCAGTTCCAGGATATATGACACTCATACAGACACATGAAACACCGATACACACAAAATTAAAAAAACAAAAAAACCTCAGGCTGGGTTTCTGAGAGTGGGGGAATTCTGAATACCCCTGGGCACATAGAAAGGCTTCTCAATCAAGGCTTGTATCTGGCATCCTGATAGGATATAAAGTAGTGTACATTTGGCTTTTAAAAATATTTTGTGTATTTTGCACATTTGGTCTGTCTTGCACATTTGGTCCTCGGTGTCCATGGAGGTTTGAAGAGGGTGTCAAGTCTTTTAGAACTGGATGTATGAACTACATGTGGGTGCTGGACACTAAACCTGGGTTCTCCAGAACAGTCAGTTAGTACTCTGAACTGCTGAGCCATGTCTCCAGCCCTGGTTATTCTCATGAGCAAACTGAACATTTTTTTGTGTGTGTGTTTTTGTTTTGTTTTTATAAATTGAGGCTCCAATGAGCTTTCCTAGTTTCCAGGGTCAGACATCTGCAGAAACATGGTGAAAATTTAGACAGCAAGCACATACACATAAAGATAATATTTTAAGAGTATAGCTAAAAATGAAGTATTTTTTGAAGTGCTTTATTTGTGTATTTGGAAAGGTCACATTGAGGATTGTAGTTTGGGCTTCTGGAAATTTGGAGGTATACAAACTGGGTGTAAAGTGGCCAGCATTTTACCAGTGACAGAGACAAATGAAATACCCATGCAGGTTAGGTATTTTTCCTTTGATGGTAACAGTACTTTTGAATTGGGTAGAACTTTTTTTTTTTTTTTTTAAGATTTATTGATTTTATGTATGTGAGTACACTGTTGCTGTCTTCAGACACACCAAAGAGGATTGTGAGCCACCATGTGGTTGCTGGGAATTGAACTCAGGACCTCTGGAAGAGGAGCCATCTCTCCAGCCCAAGAGTAGAACTTTTGTATTTGACAACAGGCATAGGACCCTGCGGAAGGGCAGGTATTAGTCTAGAGGTTTTGAGATGGTTCTCAGAGGCTGAACCAGGCCTGCTTGCTACGATTCCAACAATCCTGCCATAAAGTAGTTTAATGAAAGGACGTGGCACTGCTGCGAGCCTTCTATCTATGAGTTTCTCCTCGGAGACCTAGACTGGCTGAACGCAGAGCCTAATCAATAGTAACCCCCAAATCCTGACAGTCTGTGACCTCCTAGGCAGATCCCATTGACCACATTTATTTCTGAATGGCCTAATGTTAAGGGTAGTAAAATGGCTGACAGTGCTTCATTTATGTTCCTAAAGAAAGTGGTCACCCAAGGTGCCTGAGCAAGCTAGTGGACAGGAGGTTTGCTATCATCAGCATGTAGGAGGGACCAGGGCAGAGTACAGGCATGCTGATTTATCTTGTACCACAATTATGTGGTACAAAGCAGTTTTATTTATTTTTAAAAATTATTTACTTCCATTTTATATGCATTGTTTTGCCTGCATGCATGTCTGTGTAAAAGTGCCAGATCTTGAAGTCAGACAGTTGTCAGCTGCCATGTGGGTGCTGGGATTTGAACCTGGGCCCTCTGGAAGAATAGTCAATACCCTCATCTGCTGAGCCATCTTTCTAGCCCCAAAGTTCTTTTAGATAGTTAAAAAACCAAACTGTTGCAGGGCTGGAGAGATGGCTCAGTGGTTAAGAGGACAGACTGCTTTTCCAGAGGATCCAGGTTTAGTTCCTGAGGCAGAATTGAAAGCTGGAGGTCAACACAGGATATAAAGTGAGATCCTTTCTTTTACACACAATCAACCAGGACACAAGAGGAAGTAAGGATGCTGGGCCTGGGGAAAGCTTCAGCAAGCTTACATCTTACATCCATGTGTGGTCATAACCCCAGTGGGTCCAGGGTTTTCTGGCCAGCCAGTCTAGCTGACCAATTAAGTGAGGGCCTCAAAATATTAATGTGGAGAAGTTGGGAAAGACACCTGATGCTGACCTCTGGCCTCCCAGCCCCAGTGCAGACATACAAAGAACAAACACTAAGGAATGTTTTCTCCATTTTCACAAGATGTTTATGCACCCCTTCCAGGAGCAGAAACTCTAGTGCTAGTTGAATAGTAAATAAAACTTAAAAAGAAAAAAAAAAAAAAAAAGCAAGCACCTTTAAGAGATTTATGGTATCAGTAGATCAAGTAAGATGTTACACCTCTTACTCAGAGGAGGCATGTCCACCAGTTTATTCCAGGACGGTACCTGGGGCATGGTCAGCAGATATCTACTGCTTTGGATACAGTTGTTTTAACCACAAGTGCTGGGAGCTTTACAAGCTTGAACAGAACGAGTCTAGCTTGTTGCTGGTCCATAAGGCTTCGGTAAGTATCAGATACAAGCCCCTCCTCTTGTGCTCAGGATGGCAGACAGCTGGGAAGCAGTGGCCTTAGATACGCTTATGGACAAACTTCCACTAGGTACCTATTTGCACAGACTCTTTCCAATAGCAAACTTTGTCTTAAAAAGCCATGTCACTTATTCTTCACGACCTGGGAAATACCCAGGTTTTACAGACTTCACTTTATCCATGAGGAAGCTGAGGGTCTAGGAGGAACTCCCCTGATCAGCTAGAGCATGTACCCAAGGCCACTGAGCTGTCTTTCCAACTAGTCTGTATATCAAACAAGGGCAATGAATCAATCTAGAACTGTTAAGATGCAAGTGCCTTTGACTTATTCCATTTGGAGCATTCTAATGTGCTTTAGAAACTTTAAAAAATTCTTAAGATTTTTGTGTTTTCTCTGCCTGTGTCTTTGTACCACATGCATACCTGGTCCCTGCAGAGACCAGAAGAAATCAAACCTCCCTAATATTGGATAAATAAATCTAGGTGCTGGGATGCAACCCTGACCCTCTGCGAGAGTAACAAGTAGTCTTAACTTCAGAGCCTTCTCTCCAGGCCCTACATCAGAAACGTTGTGTCCTAGAATTTTAAGCTGTTTTTGTTGGCACATGCCTATAATCACAGCCTTCCTGAGGTACAGTTGGACATAAAGAGTAAGGTCAGCCTCAGCTCCACAGCAAGTTTGGTGTCAACTTGGGCTACATAAAACTTTCAAAGTGGAAGAACCGACTCTGAAGAGCTGTCACTGACCTCCACACAAGCCACAGTAACATACACATAAGATGAACAGAAAATTTAAAAATTTAAAATGGGAGTGGTTGAATGATTAAGAGTGCTTACTGAGGGGGGCTCCCAGAGACTGATCCACCAACCAAAGCGCATACATGAGCCGGACCTAGCCTCCCTGCCTCTGGCATATGTACCCTCTGATGCCTGCATATGGGTCCTGTTCCCCTAAGACCTTGTCTGTCCTCAGTGGGAGATGTGCCTAGTTAGTCCTGAAGTGACATGAGGTGCCAGCGTGGGTTGATATCTGGGGGGAGGGGCTCCCCCTTCTCAGATAAGGGGAATGGGGAAAAGTTATGAGAGGGGGGAACTAGGAGAGGTGGAGCTATGATCAGGACATAAACTGAATAAATAAAAGTGCTTACTGCTCTTTCAGAGGACCCAGGTCTGGTGGCTTACAATCACCTGTGCCCTTCTGGTGCCAAGGGAATCTGGTGCTCTTCTGGACTCTCTATGTGCACATACCCACAGAGATACACCTAATTAGAAACAAATATCTAAAACTTAAAAAGGTAACAAAACTTCAATTTTATAATAAGTCTTATGAGAATCTTGGTAACCAAAACTTCAAAATAGTAAAATAGGTACAGAGAATTAATTTTAGGGTTGGTTCAACAGACAAAATACAGTTAGAGAGCATAAAAATTCTTTATTCAACCTAATTCAGCCAGTACTGAGTTTTCTATATTAAAAACAAGAAATTAGAAAAAAAAGAACACAGCAGAAGTAGCAAGGCAGTGACTAATAAAGCCACTTAGTTATATAGTCTTCAATCATTTGATAAGTAGTGAACATCTTCAGCCACGTAGATGGAGTTCTACAACAGAATTTTACTAATCACGGAATTTTATTTAAAAAAGGTTTAAATGTGACATTTCTAGGTAACAGTAACGAAAAACTATGAGAACAAATTGGAGAACAGTCTACTCACACATTCTCGTCTGCACTGTCTGTCCTCTAGAGCCCTATCCGCTATTACTGTCATGTCCTAGAGAACAGACTGCCACTCTTTAGGAGCTGCTGAGGCCTAAAGAACCTGCCCTTTCTCAACTAATCCTAGAGACTGTCTTAAGTGCTACTTGCATTTTAGAGATGAACATAACTGTGGCTGAGCAGCCACCTGGCCAAGGTTATACACTACAGTTACTAAAACTTGATTTAGGAGCTCAACACAATCCATTTAGACTTAAGTCTGCCCATGTCTTTTGTTGATGTATGGTTGAGAGGCCATCTTCCAGGGAGGACTGGCATGCTTTCTTGGGCTAAGACTCTTTAGACTGAAAACTATCCAAATGCAGGACCGCAGGCACTTGTGGTTCCCTCCCCATAGGCTTTATAAACATCTGCCTCCTGCCCCAAAGAGTAAGAATCGTTTCTTCATCCTTTATCAACCCAAGCAGCTACCCCCCATCTTGGACATTAAAGTAGTACATAGGGAACTAAGTGCTTGTGTAATTGTAAATGCTGCTCAACTTAACAAGATTATCCAGGAAATGTCAAATGTATCTTTTCACACTGGCAATTATAGAAGCCAATATATTTCATAATTACAGCTGTATATCTAAATTATTTTATATATAATCAGAGTTCATGTTTTCTCTTTAGAACAACAACAGTGTTAAGGTTAACTTAGTCAAATTGTGTCTTCTACCCTAGACAATTACAACTCTGGATGTTCAACACTCATTCCCACAGACACTATAAAACTCAAAACTGAGATAAACAACCTGGAGAAAGATACCAGTCTTTACTAAAATATTTATTATTTACAATCTAATACAGCTCAATCTATATTTGTCACACTTCTAAAGAGAAGTATCCATCTCTCAGTAAGGGGAAACATTATCATGCAACATATACTGTGAACAGCATTATTTTTTGAACTTTAAACATTTCCATTTTAATCAATGAAAATAAGTGTTCAGATTGCTGAACATTATAATGGTCACTATTAAACATGACCTAAATAATTGCTTTTGCACAATGAATATAAAACTAGTTAAACAATGAATATTAAGGAGATCGCTCTCTTAATATGACAATGAAAACCTAAACGGAGGGCTGGTGATGTAGTCCAACTGGTAGTGTATAACTATAGCATGCATAAGGCTCTGGGTTCAATCCACAGCATCAAGTTAAAAAACAGCAGGTGTTATGGAGCTCACCTGTAACAGGGAGGATCAAGAATTCAAGGTCATCTTCAGATACATAGGAAGCTTGAGGTTAGCCTATGTTAGAGACCCTGATTCAAAAACAAAACACCCTAAAAAACATTAGTATTGACTATCCTATAAACAGATAAAGTGGAAATCAATTACCTTGATCAATACTCCTTAAAGACTTGTTTCCATAATTATTTCACTGACTGATATTCACAGCACCATCAAGACCTCACTTTGGTTCAATCACTGCTTCTTCTATGAGGATTAGGTTGCAAACTAAGAGCAAGTCTGTCTTGTTCACTACTATATCCCACAGCACCTGCACAGTGGCTAGGTAAATGGGAGTCCATTAATAAACAAATATCTGAATAACTGAATCAGCAAAAATTCAATAATTTTATTATCATTTTTTCAAGTTGTTCTCTGCTTAAACGATGAACTGGCAGCTCTAATATCTAGAAATACTAATTTAAAAGCACACTAAGTGATAAAAGGGTGTTCCATCTTATTATCTCATTTCCCTATCACTATCCTCTGCTTCCCTCCCTTCCTTCTAAACACACCCCCACACAGACACACACACAGACACACACACAAACACAACATGAATCAAAATCACACTATGAACTATGAGATGTCAACATTGCATAAATAAAGTTTAATAGTGAAAAAGTGATCTGGAAGCCCTGAAAACTGACCCTACAACATTTGAAATGTCACATGGATTAAGGAAAAGGCAACAAATTTTCTTTTGTTCAGATAATCATTTCAATGCTGACATACATTTTTGGGTTTTTTGTTTATTCAGAACTAGTTTACATTTCCTCATGTGTAGCATGTAATCAAATTATACCAGAAGAGAAAATCCTCACAGTTTCCTTCATCGAGTTCCTAAGAAAACACTGAACATGAGTATATACAAAAGAGGCATCAGAATAAAACATGTCCACTTTTAATATTTGTACATTTTTTTATCTTTACATTCTTGTCTGGAAAAATATGAACAAACCCAGGTTTACCATGCTAAAATAATGGTTTTAGCCATAAAAGTAGTACATACAAATTACAGAGCTGACTCGTGTCCTTATGTTCCGTGATTACTGAGAGGCTTTCCCCTGCCCTGCGTGCTTTATTGTATCTCTTAGAATATAGGAGCAGTAGCTTATCACAAGTCTCCACTAGCGCATTAATGATGGAATCAGAACACAACAGACTCGTCAGGATGAGAGGCCTCAGAACAACCAGAAGTCAGTTTTATGCTTCTTCTTGCTCTGGATAATTTAGGATTTTGCGGTGTGCCTGACGTAAATATTGCTGCTGTTTGAAGTAAACCTTAAATGCTCCTTTTATGGCAACAAAAGCAATTCCACCCTAAAATAAAAAGGGAAATTAATTTTTTTTATAATGCAGGATTAGAGAAACAAGAAAAAGAATTTTACATTGACCACAAAGACAGGCTTTGAAGCCAAATAAATCCTGATAGCTGCGAGTGAAACACTCTCTTCTATGAGGGCAGAAGCTGGGAAAGAGCAGACTTCAAGTAGCAGAGGAAGAGCCTCTGTAGCTTTCTTCCCACAGAGTTCTACATGCTGAGAAAGGAAAATGCAGGGCGCTATGTGGACTGTGACCAAGGAGGGCAAATAGGATAACAGGAAACAGTATGAGCCAGTTTCATCTCATATGTTTATTTATGATGCTGGAACCAGGGACTGAAGCCAGAGCATGGTTAGAGAAGGCTAGACTGGCAGTAGGACCTGCTTTTTTTTAAATCTCCCTCACACTAAGCTGACTGTGGGGTTGATGGAGGGAGCAGGCACAGAGCCCCTACAGAACATCTCTCCCTTTAAAAACAAATACAGTTCATTCTTATCTGCATACTGCTTGAAAAAGTATTATTAAATCCATCTTACCAAGATTGTCCTCTGTAAATTTGAGTTAACACTACTGAACATCAGTTTACCAACTATTGTCGCAATAGTAGGAAAGACAAGGGCTCCACACAAAATTCTAGTAGCAGAGACATGATCTGCTAAAGGATTAGCTTCAGCTGGAATTCGAGGAACAGGACAACCAATCCCTAGAGGGGGAGAGCATTATGTTAGAACTAAATCTTAGGAATAGCTTGAAAACAAAAAAAAAGGTGCTCTAAACATTTTTAAAATCATATGTTGGTTTTTTTTTTTTAAAAGATTTATTTAATTATTATATATAAGCACGATGTAGCTGTCTTCAGACACTAGCAGGTGGCATCAGATTCCATTGTAGATGACTGTGAGCCACCATGTGGTTACTGGGAATTGAACTCAGGACCTCTGGAAGAGCAGCCAGTGCTCTTAACCACTGAGCCATTTCTCCAGCCCATGTTGGTTCTTCTAAACATCAAGGTGAACTTTATTTAGCCACAACTCAGGACCTTACCTGGAAATATACTGTTCAAAATTTGTAGTTTATTTGAGTATTTGCGCCATAGTCTAAGCACATAGTCCTCCCAGCGAATCATTTTGCCTAGTATCAGCATGACTGGAATAGTAGGAAGTCCAATCAAAAGAAATAAAGGGTCAGCTCGCTCCATAACATCCAGCCCTTCTTTATGGCCTACAACCTGGGAAGCAGACAACATTTGCTACAGTTATTTTCTTATCTAAAGCAGCGGTACATATTTAAGTGGTATATATTCCATTCATTTTGTAAGACACATTTAGTTTCAAACCACAGAAACAAAAGCTTTTTTAAAAACCTGAAAGCTATTAGTCTTGATTTATAAAAAGTAATAATGGTGCTAGAGAGATGGCTCAGTGGTTAGGAACACTAGCTCTTACAGTAGAACTGGGTTCAAGGCCTAGCTCCTATATGGCAACTCCCAACCACCTGTAACTCTAATTCCCAGGGGATCTGACAAGCTCTGGCCTCTTTGGGTACTACATATAGTTGGTACACACACATATATATGTATAAAAAACAAACCTCAAACACACACACACAAATAAAATAAAAAGGAAAAGAAAGGAAGTTCACCCATAGCACATGCCTTTAGTCTCAGTCCTCAGAACTGAGGCAGGCAGATCTCCATGACTGTTAGACCAGACTGGTCGACATAGCTCTGTGTCAGCCAGAGTTACACAGTGAGACCTTGTCTCAAATAAAATAAAAAATCACTATCTAAGGTGTGTAGTGGATAAAATCTGCAAACTATTTCATTTTATGTTAGAATAAAAGAACTTAACAAATATGCACTGATTACATCTCAATAGAGTTGTGAAGGACATCTGAGTTTTGTTATTTAATTTTTTAAAGTCAGGGTCTCACTGTGTAACTCTAGATGGTCTGGAATCTATCATTATAGATCAGGATAGACCCAAATTTAAAGAGATCTACCTGCTTTTACCTTCCAACTCCTTGGATTAAAGGCACACACACTGCTTTTCAGCACAGCAGCCATCTTCCAGAAATTGGCCACAATGACACACTGAAAGGGAAAGTGCTCCCACTGTATGTTCAAGACTGTTTAATAAACATAGAGGTGTTCCTCTGGCTACATAACATGTGAATCTACAAGAAGGGTGATACTATAGACCATCATGGGAATGGGCACTGTTCAAAAAATAGCATGCTTTGGGCACCCCTGTAAACAAGCAAGTTAAGGGCACGATTCTTGTCAAGAAAATTAATGTGTGCACTGAGCACATCAAGTACTCTAAGAGCTGAGATGAAGCCTGAGATGCTGAAGCCCATTCTCACTGAATTTGTGGTAAGGAAAAAAAAAAAAGCACCTAGACTGTATTTTTCTTAATAAACACCGGCACAGAGGGTGGGAGATCTGTCCTTTACTTCCGTTCCTCTTAAGCAATTTGTCAGTGAGCTCTGGGACCAAGATAATTTTTTGATCCTACCTGTCCTCTAAATGCTTTTGTCTTTTAGATAAGCACAGACAAGCAAGGAGTGGTACCAGCCTTTAAATGATGGCCTGAACCAGCCAGCAGCTGACAGTTTACTTCAGCAGTCACAGTGTGTGCTCTGCATGTGTAAGGCCTAAGTATAATTGCATATGCCTAGTAATCCTAGTTACTTAGTTGTTCAAAAAAAATTTCAATGTGTATGGAGGTTATTTTCACCCAAGAGGTAGGGCCTAATGTTCTATCTTTGCTATTTGACATTCAACACAATAACCCCCCTAAATCAGTGAACCAAAAATAAGGTTATTTATTACACAACATTGTTATTAGAGTTTAAATGCATCAATACTTAAAAGGTGTTCATTCCAGTGTTGGGTAAGTTAGTAATATTCTGTCTTATCAATAACTATGCATATAGAGGGTGGGAGGATGCTTGTGGGTAGAGGGACTTGAAGAGAGCTCAGGCTTGATCATAGGATTCCACAAGCAAATAGGCTTTAGCAAAAGTATTGTTCTTCACAGTTCTCTTTATGTACTGGTTATGAGTCTCTGGTCCGAGACTCGTTTTGTCTTTACTGTGATGATTGTCTCCTCTGCTGTTAGACATGTTTTAATTTAATGTAATTCCACTGTCAGTTCCTGTGATTCTAGAGTCCTTCTGGGGGAATTCTTGACTCTGCTTCTAAGAGTTTTACCTATGTTTTTCTAAGGCCCTTGATCTATTCTGAATTAATTTTTGTACAGGGTAACATTTAGATTTTGTTCCACTTTCCTTCAAGTTTTCTTACCTGTTTTCTCCATACTATTCTTTGAAAGGCTGGCCTTTTCTCCTCTATGTATGATTTTGTTTTGAGACACAGTATCATATATCCCAAACTATCTATCTCAAACTCACTATGTATATGAGGTTGACCTTAAACTCTAGATATTCCTGCTTTTGCTCAAACACTGGACATCACATGTAAACCAATGCATGTTTCTAACATTATTGTTGAAAAATAGGTTGATACAGCTGTGTGTATAAGCTTCTATGTTCTTTATTCTATTCCACTGGTCTACATATCTGTTTTTTGTGACAGTATCATAGTATTGTTACTATGGCCATGTAATACACTTGAGATCAATTTTGTTTTGTTTGTTTTGAAGACAGGGTCACATAACTCTTGCTGGCCTGGAGCTCTCAGAATGCTGGGATTAAAGGTGTGACTCAATACTTCTGGCTGAGACCAGGTACAGCATTGTTCTTTCTGCTTAGTATTGTTTTGGCTATTGAGGGTCTTTTAGTGCTTATGAATTTCAGAATTGCCTTCTTTAGTTCTGTGAAGATACTGGAACTTTGATGCACATTATATTGAGTCTATAGTTTATATTAATCCTGCCAATTCATGAGTAAGGAAGATCTTTCTATCTCCCAATATTTTTAAAAATTTTATGTGCATGGTGTTTGCTGAACATGTGTCTATGTACAATGTGTATGTCTGATGCCCAAAAAAGGTAGTATTGGGTTACCTGGAACTATTGTTACAGACAGCTGTGAGATAACAAGTGGATGCTGCAAATTTAACCCAGGTCCTTTGAAAGAGCAGCATTATTAATCACTGAACCATCTAGACTTTAGACCTTAATTATCTTCCTAAATGACTCAAAGTTAAGCTTATTTTTAAATAGTCTATTTTTCTAAAGCTATTGCGAATAGTTTTTCTAATCCCTAAATGGGCTAGTGAGCCAAATATAGTTCTTCAGTACATATTAATATTTAAAAAGATGTTTAACATCATTAGACATCAAATCAAAACTGCTCTGAGATTCTTTCCCATTCCCATCAGAATGACTAACTTTAAGAAGACAATAAAGGCTGGCCAGGGAAGATATGGAAATGAGGAAGTCTCACACTTGGCTAGTAAAGGTATAAACTAGTGCAGCCATCACAGAAGTCAGTGTGCAAGTTCTTTAAAACCTAAAAGTACAGTATCATCTAACCCAACTACATTACTCTTGGTTATATAGCCAAAGACCCTTAGGTCCAACAAGACATGCATGAATAAAGTATATATGGTGCACATAAACAATGACATTTTATTCAGTACCCCACCATGGTATTTACAAGAAAATGGACAAAACTGGCCATTGTTAAGACAAAATAAAGCAAGACATACAAAACAAAACTGCCATGTTTCCTATCCTATGCAACATCGAGATTTAAATTTGTGTGTGTGTTGGGTATGTTTTTGTTATGGAATTAAAAAGGAGACTGTGAGAAGGTCTTTAAAGAGGGTAGAAAGTGCTGGTGGGAAGGTCAGTAGAACATCTATTTGACAGGAAACTAGGAGAGGTGTCCTTGGAGAGAAGAAGAGATTTAGCAAGACTGGCAAGAGCGGAGGGAAAGGTAGCAGGGAAGTAGGGTAAGAACAAAATATGACATATATGCATGAAAATGCCATACTGAAACTTGTTATTTTGTACACTTTTTTAAAAATTAGAATTCTGTCAAGTGGCGCCCCAAAGCTGTAACTTTAGCACTTAAGAGGATAAGGAGTTTACACAAAAAAAGACACTTAAATAAAAAGGCAGGCTGGAGAGATGGCTCAGCAGCCAACAGCACTGGCTGCTCTTCTAAAGGTCTTGAGTTCAATTCGCAGCAACCACATGGTGGCTTACAGCCATCTATAATGGGATCTGATGCTCTCTTCTGGTGCGCCTTAAGACAGCTACAGTGTTAGCGGTTCCTCAGAAAAGTGAGCATAGTCCTACCTGAAGACCCAGTTATTCCTCTTCTGGGCATATACCCCAGAGATGCTCCAAAATACAATAAGGGTACAATGTTCATAGCAGCCTATTTATAATAGCCAGAAGCTGGAAAAAACCCAGATGTCCTTCAGTAGATGAATGGATAAAAAAATTGTGGTATATTTACATAATGGAGTACTATTCAGGTATTAGAAACAATGACTTTATGAAAATCCTAAGAAAATAAATGCATCTAGAGAATATTATCCTGAGTGAGGTAACCCAGTCACAAAAGAACAGACATAATATGCAGTCACTGATAATTGGATACTAACCCCAGAAAGCTCTGAACACCCCAGAAACAACTCACAGGCCATATGAAGCTCAAGAAAAACAAAGGCCAAAAAAATGAAAGCCTCAGTCCTTCTTAGGAAAAAAATAAATGTATAGCACCCTCTCAGTGTGGTACACCTGGACCTTAAATCATTAATAATCCAAGAGCTAAGAATATAGCCTTGTGGCAGTTTTGGGTATTCAAAGATCATTATGCTTAATCTATACTGACTGTTTCCATGTTTTATTCTGTCCTACATGGACTTTATGTATTTCATACTTATAGTAACTAGAGGGATTTCAATGCATACTATCAAACCTCTAAAAGAATTAAGTACTGACAAAAAATATTCATATAGTGTTATGCCAAAATGCTTTTAAAAATCTGTTATGTATCCCTCTTTTTTAAAAAATAAAGTTGTAAGAGAGAGAGAAAAAAAAAAAAGAAATGGGAAAGGACAGTGATCTGGCTGGTGATGTATCAACTCCAGAGTTGTTATCACAAAGCAAACTAAGGAGTAGAAATATTTTAAGTCCCTGGCAGATAGCAAATCCCAGGGAAGGATATATATGTAGCTCAGTTGGTGCAGCATATAAACTGGGCAGGATGGCTATACTATTTTTTGTGATTAAATATCAACAAAATCAACTTATGGGGTTCTCTAGCTCACAGGTTGAGAATACAACTCAGCATAGTGGGAAAGGCATTCTGACTGGAGTCTGAGGCAGCTGAGTGCAAGGCAGGCCACAGATAGGAGGGAGAGAAAATGAGTCCTCCTTTTGTTCTTTTTACACAGTCCAGAACCCCACCTCATGGACTGGTGTTGCTCCATATTGAACACATATTGTGTGTGTTCCCATCTCAACTAACCTAATCTAGAGAATCCCTTTCAGAAATGCCCAGAGCTTTGTATTTTAGTGGCTAGTGCTTGCCAAGTCCACAATTAACATTAGCCATAACTATAACCCTAATACTTGGTAAGGTAGAGGCAGAAAGTTCTTAAGTTCTGGGCTACAAATTAAATTGGAGGCAAATCTGGCAACATAATTATCTTGTCCATTCATGTATTACTATATTGACTGTGGACTTGACATAAACTAGTCTGCATTCCCCAGACACACACACACACACACACACACACACACCAAAACAAAAACAAAGAAAATTCTAGATACTGATTTATTAGGACATACTCTCTAACAAATGCTCAGATAACTGCCTCTAAAGATGCTGTATAGAGAAAAGGCTGATGAGATGGCTCAGAGTTAAAAGCACTGACTGCTCTTCAGAGGTCCTAAATTCAATTCCCAGCAACAATGGTGGCTCACAAACTCCTGTATTGGAATCTGATGCCCTCTTTTGGTGAGTACTCAGATAAATAAAATAAATAAATAAATGTTTAAAAAAAAAAAAAAGCACTGACTGCTCTTTCAGAGGTTCTGAGTTTAATTCCTGCAGGTTCACAACCATCTATAATGGGATCCAATGCCCCTTTCTGATGACAGTGTACTCACATATATAAAATAAATATGTTGTATGGAATAATGGAATATCCAGTACAATGCTAAGCAACAGAAGTAATATATATTCCTGTCTTGCTTGTGATTTTCAAGCTGCACTTAAGATTTTTTTGCCAAGAAAAGCTACACTTACATACCTGTATATGCATGTTTAGTTATGTAAAAAATGTCCTTCCAAAACCTTTAAGTCACACAATACCTATCAACTATTCTACAAGCTAATTATCTACAAGCTAATCACTTGTTCCTAGAATAATGTTTCAACTAAAGCAGTATATACAAAGGTGATTTCTAAACAGTTATACAAAATACTTATTTTTAACTTGTGTTTCCTTTTGATATGAATACTTCCACTCTTATGATTTCAAATTACTTAAAATTTTCAAGTACCAGATCAAGACTTGTAACAGCAACTATAAATTCCTTTTACAGAGTTATAAATGTTTATAGAGCTCTGCACTTGATTCATATTTATATGCATAATTATGTAACTGTTCTTTAGCATTTCATTTATTGTACACATTGTTCGAAGTCAAATACTGAGACCTACCTAAAAATAAAAACAGAATGGTTAATAACCTGCTGTAATTATATACACAGAATGCTTACAGATCTCTATAGTTATGTGAAAAGATCATTTACATTCATTATAAATCAGAGAGAGCAGTTTAATATGAAATTAGCTCTAGTGGCTCTCTGAGAAGGTGATGAGGGGCAGGAGGCCTTTTCACTAGCCAACTTGTATAACATTCTATTTACTGTACTCATGCTATGGGGGGGGGGCATGCTACAGCTCTTGTGTAAGTTCAGAGAACAATTTCTTTTGGAAGTCAATTTTTTCTTATTCTATCATGTGAGTGTTGTGGGGGTTGAACGTGTGTCACTAGGCTCTGTGGCAAGCAAATCTAACCGATAAGCCACCTTGTCAGCTCTAGTCTCCTTTTTATGGAGTTTTTTTAATTAAAGTTTTTTTTAATTAAAGAACTTTTTTAAAGTTCTCATTCTTTAATCATGATAGCATCATTATTTAAAACAGTACATTTAAAAACTCCTAGTTAATATATAATAGACCTTCACATCAAAAGTAGTGTCACTGAATAGAGTAGAATGGTGAACCTGCATCACTGTCACTGCTCCATACGTCACAGCTGTCCAATAGATGGATCCAACCATTATTCCTGCTGCAGCAAAAGGGCAAGCTTTTGAGATCAGTCTATCTGCAAGATCCAAGACATAAACAACTGGACCTACAATATAAAGAGAGAAAAGTTTCAACATAAGGTAGGGTTTTAAAATGTCTTCAATATTTTCTATAGCTAAAACATTTGTAAAAAGTTAGATTATCTAAAATTAGTTGTTAAACAATGGGTATTTTTAGATTTTTTTTAAAGTCATAGGTGTGTGTGTGTGTGTGCGCATGTGTGTATTGAACCCTCTGAATTTGGAATTACACATGGTTGTGAGCCTCCATGTAGGTGCTGGGAATTGGACCCAAGTTCTCTGCAAGAACAGCAAGTGCTGTTAAACAGTGAGTTTAGACAGTAAGTCTTTTTAGCCCCATGGCTACTTTCTTATAACTAGACAAATCAATTTATTTTACTTGATTTAAAATATCTACCAAGCTTTTAAAAATGATTGTGATGCCAGTATTTATATTTGAGCAGCTACATGTGCCAATTATAGGTGAAATGATTAGTATTTTTGGAGGTATTTTACTTGCCATTAAGTTCAATTTAATTTAGTTCTAGAATTTTCCCTAGAAGTGTCTTAGATTTTGTTCAAAATAAAACCAAAGGACTGACCATCTGCATTTAACCAGAGGTATATGTAACTTGTTGGGTAAGTTACTGTATTTGTTGAATACCTTTATATACAAACTGTTATTTTAGACATTTTCTTAGAAATATATGAGCTCTATCACTTGATTTCCTAGGGCATTCAATCTAAAGAATGCTATAAACAAATGCAGTTTCCATCATTGCACAAAGAAGCTAGCATAGTAATTTGATGACTAAGTAACTAAACATCCAAGGGAAAAATGTATCTTATAAAGCCCCTGACCAAAACTCCCTACTGGCTTCTAGACCAGCCACTGGAAGCAGAGAGATGACACTGAGTAAAAAGAGCAGGGGGAGAGATGCTGAAGGTCTTCTGGTTTCAATGTAGCCACTCATTATTTGCAAGCTTTAACTTAAATAACATTTAAAACAATAAGGTATTGGGGGGGGGCAGTGAGCAGGTGAGGTTAATAAGTAAAAACTATATTTAAAAATTCTGAAAAAACAAACAAACAAAAAACACCAATTAGGTATCTTTAGGGGCCAATGAGATGAAGTAAGCCTAATTTAGAGCTTACTAACTTTATAATCTCTAACAGCATTTTATTGTCTTGTCAATCTACTTAAGACAGCTAGGGTTATCACTTCCTCAGAAGGCACGACAAATTTCATCTTAGTGAGCCACTTAAGATTCCAGATGGCGGCATTAGAAACTAGAAACCATGGGTATGTAATAAAAGCTCTGATTCTGAATTTTGTTATGGACTACAAGATCTACAAAGTTCCTCCTCTGCATAGCTCCATTATCAACAGTGTACATCCCAAAACCCAGTAACCCATTCACGTGTAAAGCACACCTATCTCCTCATCACTAACTCAGGTCAGTGCTCCAGTTGTTCTCCCATTCTCCTCCACCATTCCCTTACTCCATAGCTTATTTCTATCAGAAAAACGAATTATTTCATTTATCTTAAGAAATGTTACTACAATGACTAGGGTGTAGGTAAGTGCTTCAAGAAAGACAGGACACCTTGAAGAGCTGGTTCTCTCCCTCTACCATGTGGGTCCAAGGATGGGCAGGATAGGGGCAAGTGTCCTTATCTGCTTGATCTTTTCACCAGCTCCCTACGTCTTTACTTAGAGACAGGAGCTTACTGTGTAGCCCAGACTGCCCTTAAACTCACAAAGGTTGGCCTGTGGTGCCTGCCCTGTGCTGGGACTAAAGTCACCAGCTTCCTAAAACCTTTGATCCTTCCTGTCCCACTACTCCCTTTCCTTCCTTCCTCTGAGTAAAATACTTGAAATAATCGTCTCATTTTCCCATGAACCTATTCCACCCAAGCTATTTTTTGGCATCACTGACAACCTCCACATATCTAAATTCAGTGGTCTCATCTCACCTGCTTATGACATATTTTCTTTCTGACACATTTTGGTTCTTCTCTACCCAGAACATATATTATCCCTCACTTTTCTTTTCCTTTACTAATTCCTTCTTAACTTCAATTAAGTTCCCTCTGCCAATTCCTACCACACCATACTTCCTTCTTTGTGGTGTTTGCTTTTTTCCTAAAGCATTTTCATGGCGGAACATACTTTTCTTATCTATTTTCATTACTAGAAAAATGGCTAGAGAGCCACTGGCCCATGGCCAAATCCAACCAGCTATTTTTGTAACTAATGTTACTGAAAAATGGCCAGATGCAAGATCTAAAACTTATTTATATGGAATTTAAAGAAGAGATCTGTTATTCCTGTATTGAAACACAGACCCAAAAAGGGGAAAGGGGGCTGGTGAGATGGCTCAGTGGTTAAGAGCACTGGCTGCACTTCTAGAGGTCCTGAGTCCAATTCCCAGCAACCACATGGTAGCTCACAACCATTTGTAATGAGATCTTATGTCCTCTTCTGGTGTGTCTGAAGACAACTACAGTGTATTCACATACATAAAATAAAATCTTTAAACAGTACTATTAAAAAACTGTCTCCAAAGAAAGATGCTTCTTATGTCTAACCCTCACCCCCTTTTTAATGTATATACACTCTCAGGTGTAATCCTCAGAAAGACCATCTATCTCACTGACACAGGGTCTCTCACTGGTCTGACCAACTAACGCAAATTGCCTGGGCAGTGGGCCCCAGGGATCTCACTGTTTCTGCTTCTCCAGCACTAAGGTTACATGTGGTATGAGAACCAAACTCAGGTTCCCATGCTTGCCAGGCAAACACTTCACTTGACTGTTTCCCCAGCCCTAAGTCAGCTCTCTTGTTGGGTTATATCCATAGTTATTCATACAAGTCCTACGCTTGGGGGTTGGAGAGATGGCTCAGTGGTTAAGAGCACTGATTGCTCTTCCAGAGGTCCTGAGCTCGATTCCCAGCAATCACATGGTGGCTCACAGCCATCTGTTATGGGATCCAATGCCCTTTTCTGGTGTGTCTGAAGACAGTGACATCATACTTGTATACATAAAATAATCTTTATAAAAAGTTAATATACTGACAAACAGGCAAGTCATGGGACTTGTTAAAGATAACATAAACTGTTAGCAAAATTTAGAGAGGGAAAATAAAGATATTCACAAAAAATTTTAAAAATTAAAAAAAAAATCATTTAAAAATAAATCAGAGAAACTGGAGATTAAAGAGCATTAACTACTCTTGCAGAGGAACTGGAATCAGTTCCCAGTACTCACAGTGGCTTACAACTATTACACTCCAGATTCAGGGAATCCAATGCCTTCTTTTGGTCTCCTTGGGCACTAGGCATGCACACAGCTCATACATAAAAACATATCAACCTATTAACCAACCAACCAGAGCTGGTTGTTGTTGCTCATAATGGCAGCAATTGGGGAGGCTGAGGCAGGACAACTGTCATGAATTCCAGGGATACAGAGTGAGACCTTGTCTTTTAATTTCACACACACACACACACACACACACACACACACACACACACACACAGGAAAATAACAGTAACCATGTCCTTACCCAGCTTTGGAAACACTATTAAGTACTCAGCATTGCACTGAGGACAGGCCACTCTGGCTGTGCTGTTTCCTCTTTGCTTTTCATCTACCCAGCGTTGTAGACAAGCCTGGTGAACCCACTTAGTAGATCCTCTGCACCTGCATGGTCTCACCCATTCAGCTGTTCTATCATCTTCATCAGTAGCAAAACACACCCAGCAACTTCTGTAAATTAAGAAAGAAATGTTTTACCTTTAGGGTTCCAGCACATGAAACTCTTAGCTAATGGGATGGAACTATTATGTAGCATTGTAGAATTCCTGTTTAAAAAAAACAGAGAGCCAAACAACCCAACCTATTCCCAGGAGACCTTTTCTTCTGTTTTGTTTTTCCTTTTGATTATTTTATCAGATATTCTCTGTATTTATATTTCAAATGTTATCCCCCCACCCCCTGAACTTGCTTCCATGAAGGTGCTCCCTCTCCACCTCAGCATCTTGGCATTCCCCTACACTGGGAAAATGCACCTTCACTGGACCAAAGGTCTCTTCTCCCATTGATGCCAGACAATCCTGTCCTCTGCTGCATATGCAACTGAAGCCATGGGTCTCTCTATATGTGCTCACTGTCTTTTTTTTTTTTTTTTCTACTACAGAATCTATTTTCTAAACTTTGTTTTTATCCACCTTTTTTTTGTATCCATGGTTTTATAATTTCTCCTGACTAGTGAACTAGTGTACAGAAACAGTTAAGTATCTTTTGCTATTAAGACCTCTTGAACTTAGAAAAACAAACTGTTAGTGTTTTCATATATCCTCTCAAGTCAGAATTACAAACATACTAGGCAGAATACTCTGAGCCATATTCTCAGAACATTCAATTTTCAACTGAGGAAACCAAACAATTTTTAAAAAGTCCACTCCTTTCCCTTAATGGTAGAGTATGGCTATAGGAAGAAAAAGGACATCACAGTTTCTTTTCTGTCTCTTGTGGTTTCTTCTGAGATAGTGCCTCACATAGCCTATGCTGGCCTTGAATTCTTAACCCTCCTGCCTCAATTATCTAGTTGGGATTACAGACATATACTAACCTGCTCCATATTAAAGCTTTAAGAAGTTCAAGAGCTGAGTGTAGTGGCTTACTCCCATCTATGAAGCCAGCACTTAGGAGGCAACAGAGACCTCTGAATTCAGACAAGCCTGAACCACACAGTAACACCATTTCATAGAGTGTTATAAGTTATTGGTATGGCAAATTCACAGGACCCTTGGTTCAATTCCACCACTGGGAAGAGGGGATGAAGTAAGGACACAGGGATAAATGACTTTAGGATGGCAATATGATAAAATTTGGATCTTTCAGGAGGTCTTAAGTTCAAGAGGTTTTAAAAAAGAAAAGATACCTGAAATGATTTTTGTATTCTAGTTCACAAGTCAGAGAAAATTACAAGAAAGACGGATTTTAAAAAAAAAGTTCAGAAAAATAGATTAGATACAACTCTACTGGGAATAGATTTTGTTTGGATTTCCAAATTTAATTTTTTTCCCACTATCACAGGTAGAATTACTTTTATGTTTATATTAAAATATTTCTCTTTTGGCAGGAAGTGATGGCACAGAACTCAGGAGGCAGAGACAGGCAGAGTTTGAGACCAGCCTGGTCCACAGAGCAGGTTCCAGTACATCCAAGAAGAAACCATTCTTGAACCCCACCTCCCAAAACACACAAACCCCTCCAAATCCCCAAAAGTACAAAAACAAAAAGCCCCCCAAAAAACCCCAAACAAAAATCAAACCAAGAATCTCCCCAAATAGTAATACAATTAATAAAGAAATAAAATAAATCTATTTTTATAACTATAGTATAAAGAACCTTCAAGTAAAATTGATGCAACAAGACTTAAGTAGGACAAAGTCTACATTTCACCGAATTTTTAAAGGACCCTCCCCCATAGTTGGGGCCTACTCTACCATATATGGTGTTGACTCTACATAACTGAAAGAAAACCTCGGGGGAAGGGAACATTACTATAGAAAATAATAGAGAAATCCTATAAACTGAAGCTGCAGCACCCAGTAAAACAAGTTTCCTGGTGTGTGTCTGTGTGTAAAGAAATGTGGGTAAAAATACAAAGGTGAACAAGGAAATATTAGGGAATGAGAAAGGACTGAATGCAGATAATGGACGCTGTTTCCTAGTTTTGTCAAGGACCCCCCCCCCAAGTTTTTGGTGATAGACAAGTGTATATAAAGAATTAATAGTGAAGGTGTAAAGCCCAACATAAGCTTCAGTGTCAGAATGGCTATTTAACTAAATTACTATTTAGAGTAGCTAATTTAAGCACATTTTTCTGGTTGGACTCAGTGACATTTGTGCAGTTCAGCAGCTTGAGAAGTTGAGACAAGCCCAAGAAGTTGGAGGCAACCCTGAGCTGCAAGACACAGTCCCTACAACTACCACCACTAAGCATTTTTTTTCCTTAGAAGTGTCTCATTATGTGGATAAGGCCTATCTTTGCCTCCAGGGCAACAGGATTAAAGGCATATACCACCAATTAATCTAAACTAAGCCTGGTACTAAACACTTTTAAAGGTACTTCATGATGTCTCATTTTTCTTGCATAATTATATTTAATTCAAAATCCCTTTTTTCTTTTTGTTACTTTTTTTTCCAGACAAGGTCTCATGTGGTCTAGGTTAGCACAAATACTCTATGCAATTGAGGATAACTAAACTTCTGAACCACTTGCCTCTACTAATCTTTACATTGGGAATGAATTTGGGCTTTGTGTATATTTGGCAAACACTCTACCAATTGAGTCACATCCCCAGACCTTTACAAAATTTTGATATTGATTTAACTCACAGAGAACCCCTTTTTCTCCACTGAAGTTTGTGTAAGTGGGAACAACTTCTAATTAAAGATTGTTACTTACTATGCTTGTCACTTAATTGGTTTCTATTAGAACAACTGGCTTAATATGCACAGTGGGAAAGCCTGACTGCATGGTCAGGTACTACAAATGATTGTGTTCCCAGCCCTTGTAGAAAACCTTGGACTTCAGTATGACTTCAAGTAAAAACTTTCAATTAAAACAGGGAAAAACGGCAAAATGCTTCAGTGGGAAAAGAAC
The DNA here is from genome assembly GCF_963924665.1 of Micromys minutus. NCBI lineage: Eukaryota > Metazoa > Chordata > Mammalia > Rodentia > Muridae > Micromys > Micromys minutus. Next base: position 23,479,901 of record NC_137971.1, read on the forward strand.
CCGTTGCAAAGCCTGACCATCTGACCTTGGTATCTGGGACACACATTTCGAAAGAAGGGAGCCAGCCTCTGACCTCCACATCTGCAAAGTAAACTCAAAAACAAAACAAAACAACAACAACAAAAACTATGGGCAACTTTCCCTTGTAGGAACACTTACCCATATTTGGATATAACTTAGTCTCTGGGACTCTGAGAAACCCACATACATATTCTGAAATATGCATTTTTTTCCTTTGAGCACTACCTCTTTGTTCTTAATCCTCATACTGAAACCAGTATTAAAGTATTTTTAATAAAATCTTCAACTCTGCTTCACTAAAAAAAAGTTTCCATGGTAAACTATCCATATCATAAAACTTACCACTTTAACCACTTTACAGGTACAAATCCATTAAAGTAATTCACATGAGTGTGGATAGTAACAGAATGACTAACCTTTTTGCATAAAATTATAATTTCTAAGTGTATTAGCAAATAGGATAGATGAGATATTGTTAGCATAAATATATATTTAATATAACAAGTAATTTTCTAAATTTGTCTATTTGTCAAACTGGATATATGTTTTGGCAACAAAATGTGGGCATAATATCTAAAACTTTTTATGTTCTTTTAAGTTTATTTTGAGGAGAGAACTTATAAGTAAGGTATGGGAATGTGGTTCAGTGGTACAGTGCTTACCCAGCATGTATGAAGCCCTGGGTTCAATTCCCAGCACCACATAAACTGAGAATGGTGGAGGTAGAAATAATCATCTTCCTCATAAATTATATGTTGTTTTTGTCAGTTTTTTAGAATAAATTTCAAGCTTTAAAAGAAAAAATCAGAAAGGGGCAGAAAGAATGTGAGAGTCGGGAGATGAATGTTGTGCATTTGGTCTTCTGGCCTTGTAGGTTATCTACATAAGATCTACACAGCATTGCATTAGGGACTCAAAGCCCCAAGCCCTACCCTGAACTTTGGACAACGGCTGCTAAAGAGAGTAAACTTAGTGGTGTGCTCACTGATAACTTGTCCATGCTCCTGTAAATAACCTGGACCCATGCTTACACAAGCAATCCTAATTAAATTCAGTGGAACACCACACACACACACACACACACACACACACACACACACACACACACACACGGGGGTGGGGGAGAAATGAGAATCGATGGTACACGGAATGGGAAAGAGATAGGGTAATGGAGTGGAAAATGACCATAATAATTTATTATACATTTCTAATGTATAGCCAGAATGCCCAAGTTTCTGTAAATGCTTCATCAGCACTCAATGGCTTTTATGAAAACCTCCAAAGAATATATGAAAAGCCAAGACAACATCTGGACATACAAAATTTTCTAAATGTCACCATATAAAAGTGAAAGTGGAATGTCATCAGAGCAAATAATTCACTATGCAATACCAGAATGGAGTCTCATTTAACTGGCAGTAAATCTCTCTGGGCATATTTAGTATGACACATCTAGTCAAGTATGATAAATTATAATGAAAGGAAAACCTGAGAAGAGATCAGACTCCTAGACAACTGGAGAAATTGACAAGTTCATTAATTCTAGCAAAATACCCGCTAAGTACCAAGGATTTGGGATAAATCCTGTCCTAGAACTTAGAATATGAGGAGTAACTTCTTGCCTTCCTTGATGGATCTTTAATTCCACCCTCCCAGCCCCAGTAGTTAATGGCTATAACCTCAATCAGGAGAGGCCCTTCATTTATCAAGTTACAAAGTTGGATCTTAACTGCATAGAGAGCACTACTAGCTGAACTGGGTAGCCAGTTAAGTCTATTTAGAGTTGCAAGCAACCACAAACATTAATTAATTTGAAAAATTGGTCAGACAGCAAGCAGCTGCCTTGGTGAAAGGTGGATTTTATTTAGTCTCAAAATCTCACTGGCTGGAATTTAAACGGCAGAGGGCAGTGCAGTAGACTATTTTTAAGGGCTGGAGACCCCAGGAATTGGCAACTGGTCCCAGTACAAGCCAAAACGTTACTGGGAACTCACCGATCCTCAAGTGTGCTACGTGTTCAATGTTGCATGCATGTGGCTGTTTTCCATAACCTCTACTCTAGTGTGACCGACCGTTAAGGCTCCCTTGTGGATATTCTGACTTTACGGTTTGGGGGTGGAGATGAGATGGGAGGGGGTGTTGGAAGAAGAAACGAAACCCAGGCTTTTAAAAGAGAATGCCTACCCTTGCATTGTGAAAGTGCAAGGAACTGTCAGGGGTTCTTCCCAGTGGCGTCGCTGCTAAACCTTTTACAACATAGTTGGGGGAAGAGGGGAGAAATAGAAACTAATTTTATGGGTTAACAATAGCGCCTCTTCACCTCAAAAACAGGCTTTCGGCCAAAGTAGACCTTTCTCCTTTAATTAAGTTTCTAAGTCTACGACCCAGGCCGCTGGCCCGTCCTTCCCTCCAGTGCCATCTCCAAATTCAGAGCCCTTCTCCCGGCTTGCGGGCGGTGGAACTCTCGGCGGACGCCAGGATCCCCGCTCTCGGGGCCTCGAGGCCAGCAATGGGCAGGCCCAGGACGAAGGCCGGCGGTTCCTGGCCCCACGCTGCTCCTACCTGTCCAGCATCTGTTGAAGGGCTTGGTCCGGCATCTTCTGCGGAGCTGGCGAGCTCGGCCCTCGCCCGCAGCCCCACTCAGGGCCAGGCCCCGGGACAATAGCACTGAGAGGCGGCGGAGTAGGCCTCAGTCCCGCGGCGGCCGCGGCCCCGCCACACAGCCTCCCGGCGCGGCTCCCAGGGTCCCGCGGCGGCAGTGCGCGGCCGGCGGACGACCGCAGAGGGCAGCGGGGAGCGAGGAGGAGGAGCCTGGGGCCGGGAGGCGGCGGTCGCGGCCCGGGTTCCTGCCGGTCCGCCCAGGGTTCCGGTCCATGGACCGCCGGGGCGCCGAGCAGCTGCCGGCGGAGGAGCTACCTCTGTGAGGTAAGAGTCGCCGCCTCCGTGCGCGCCGGGGTCACGACGCAGGGGCGGCTCGGAGCAGCCTGGGAGATGTAGTCCTCGGACCGTCCCCGCTAGAGGCTGCACAGCCCGTCGGGACCCCCGCCGCCGCGCCCGCAGCCGCCGGGCCGGCGCCCTCCCGTTTCCTTCCTCCAGGGGGAAAAACATGTCCTTCGGGCCGCTATCCGGGAAGCGGCAGCATGTGGCGCTCCGCTGTCAGTAGCAACAAGGTCAGCGCCCCTTCTCCGCGTCTTGCCCCCTCAGCTCTCGCGCTCAGGTGGGACAGAGCCAGGTGAGGGGTGGCAGCGTGTAGGGCCAGTTTCTGGGCCGGGTCAAGCATGCTGGGCCGCGGTGTCGCGAGGCCAGGCGCTTGGGTCAGCCTCCGCCGCGTCAGAGCCCATCTTCGGGGAGGGACCGGTGGCTTAGTGCCGGGCTGCTCTGGAGGGGCGGGTGGGAAACCCGACTGTTCGCACCGGTGTCTGTCTCTGTGTGTGTTGCGGGGACGTGAGGGTGGGACGCGAGGACCACTTTGCCTGTCTGGGAACCTTCTCGGGGGTGCTGTCGCCCAGCCTTCGAGGGCTGGCGGGCAGCCTCCAAAGGGGACGCGCTGGTCAATAAACAGCCCTTGCTTGCTCAGCTGTGGGTTGTCAGGAGTGTTTGTTTCTTTCGGCAGCTGGTCACTGTTAACCGTTTCTAGTCTCCTTGACACTTCTAAGCAGGTGGATGCGGGGCGAGGGATCAAAAAGGGAGAAGTCACAAATCATCCCTCTGTCTTCTCTGACGCCGCCGGAAGGGATAGCTTCCGAGGGAGGAAAGAGCTGTTGTTGACTTAAACAAATGCGTAATTTGGACGACCTGTGGCATTGTTTAGCGCTGTGATTGGTGGGATGTTTTGGTAGTTTCCCTTTGGGTTATGCCTACGTATTTGCTGCAAAACGTTTGCTGTTTCTTTAAATGGAAATATGGACTATTTGAGCCTGGAATGGTTTCTCAGGCCTGTAATCCCAGACTTGGGAAACTGAAGCAGAAGGATTACCTGGAGTTTGAAGCCACCTGCTCGGTATAATGAATTCCAGAATAACCTAGACTACAGTCTTTAAATAATTAAATAAATAAATTTTAAAAAAGTGCCAGGATATGGTAGGTGTCCAATCCCATAAGCACTGGAGAGGAGGAGACAGGAGAATTAGGAGTTCAAGGTCACCCTCTATTACTGGGGAGTTCCAGTCTGGCCTCAAAAGAACAAAGAAAAAGCCGCGTAGGCCTGACCAGCACATCTGGGAGGTTATTCACAAATTCATAATCAATCCGGAGTACAGAGAGAGACCCTATCTCAAATCAGAAACCATCAAACCTACTTTTGTTTTAGTTTTTCTTTGGCACGGACCATATAACTGCAGCACAAGCATGAGTTAAGTCTAGAGCTCCCCAGATCTGGAGTTACAAATGCATGGTCCACCACACAGAGCCGGCATGCTTTCAAAATTCTTGCTTAATGTAGTTTTTTTTTTTTTTGTTTTTTTGTTTTTTTTTTTACAACCAGCTCTTATCTGTGTAAATCTATTTTTGTACATGGTCAGGATAAATAAATAAAACATAGATTTATTTGGCATCCAGTTTCTGAAATATGTATTTTTAAGTTTATTTATTTATTTTGAGACAGGGTTTCACCATGCAGCCCTGGAATTCATTAGGTAAACTAAAGAGCTTGAACTCACAGAAATCTGCCTCCCTCTGTCTCCTGGGATTAAAGGCTTGTACCAACACACAAGGCTATTTTTATTATTTTTTGTGGGGGCACGTGTGTGTGCAGAAGTCTAAGGTCAGCTTTGGTGGATTCATCTATGGTTCTCCGGACCAGATTTCTCAAAGAACCCAGAGCTTGCTGATTGCTTAAATCCGTTGGCCAGCGAGCTTCAAGGATCTGCCTATCCTTGTCTTCCTTGGTACTAGACTAAGGCAAAATCCATTTAGCTTTGTGATTTATACTAAAGGGAATTCTCATTTCTTAGCTATTTTTAAAGTGTTGTTGTTTGTTTTATATGTTTGTTTGAGGATCTTGCATAGCACCGTCTGTCCTGGAACATAAGTAAAGGGTGATCTAGACCAATTTTCTTTTAATTAAAAATTGATTTGTTCTTATGTGTTTCGCTTGCACGTATACTTGTTTACTGCATGCATGCCGTGCCCACAGAGTTCAGAAAGGGGCATTGAATCTCTTGAGGCTGGGGTCACAGATAGTTGTAAGCCACCACATGAGAATCAAGCCCGGGTCCTCATGATGATCAGTTAGTTCTAACAGCTGAGCCACTTCTCCAGCATCTGTTGGTTTGTCATTCCCCTTCCCCCTCCCCACCTTCTCACCCACCCCCAGTGCATCTTTTCAGACAGGATCTTGCTATGTAGTCCTGGCTGGCTAGGTTGTATTGCATTTTGCTGAAACCCTCTTCCCTCACCTCCTGAATAGGTGTACTCTGCCTTCCCCCTCCTCCTTTTTAAAGATTAGGTTTCACTCTGTAGTCTAGGCTGGTCTACATAGCCCACAATGTCTTTTAACAGATGGCAATTCTTTTGCCAGAGACTCCCAAGTTCAGAGATCTACAGGGATGGCCCATCATACCCTACTTTAGAATGTGTATTTTACCCTAAATTGGAAAATATGATATAGTTCTGTGATAACAAATCCCATTTACATTAGCCTTATTTCAAATTTTTTTATATTTATATTTTTATGAAAAGTCAATTTCCTGTCCTTAAAAATACCCTTATTAGTAGAGAATAATTTCTGTTTGGGGACTGTGGGTATACACCAATAATAAGGCATTTGTTCAACATGCCCAAGGCCCTGGACTTTGCTCCTTAGCCACACTAAGAAAAAGAGGGGAAAGAATGATATTCATATAAACTAAAAGACAGGAGCTCAGGAGATAATATTCTAGTCACAGAGCCTGTTCAGTCCTTCCCCACTCCACATGGTGGAAGGAGAAAACTGGATGCTGGAAGTTCTTTGATTTATACACTACTGTGGAACATATGTAACCCATCTTCCCAGTAAATAAATGCCTTATAAAAGAAAAATGGAAGAAGTCACTTATAGAGTAATATATAAAGCTGGATCTTGTGGCTCACATCTGTAATCCCAGCACTCAGGAAAATGAGGCAGGAGGATTGCTATGAGTTCAAGGCCAACCTGGGTTACAAATTTAGTTCAAGGCTAGCCTGAGCTACAGAGTGAAACCTGTCTCAAAACCAAGAAAGAAACACTCAATCTTAAAAAAAAAAAAAAAAAAAAAAAAAAGCAATAAATATAACTGAAAAGGGAAGAAATGTAAAAACTTCATTTTTTATTAGTATAGGTCAAAGTCATAATTAACAGAATTTATAAATTCTTGCATTTGAAATGGGTCACACATATAGACTGAATTTCAATATTGTTTGTCAACTTTGCTTTCTATGACTTGCTTTTTTGGTAAGACTCAAGATATTTGGAATTTCAAGTTACTCTTTGATTTTGTTTTTAAGTCAGTTTTTTAAAAAGACGTTAGTTTTTGTATTTTAAATTATCTTTATGCTGTGTATCTGTACGTGGGAATGCACCTGTGAGTTCAGGTGTCTCTGGAGCACAGAAGACTGTGTTTGACTCCCTACAGTTGGAGTTACAGGAAGTTGTGAGCTGCCTTATGTGGATACTGGGAATTGGACTCAGGTCCTCTTCAAGAGGAGTATGCAAACACCCTTAACCACTGAGGAGTCCTACTCTGATTTTGAAGAAAGTTTGTATTTCCTTAGAAGCTTGAGCTAACCATAGTAGCATACCCTGTGCTCTTGGTATATAGAAGCTGAAGCAGGAGAACTGTCGTGAACTCAAAGCCTTCTTGGCTACATAATAAGAAAAATTTGATTGTCACTGTCACTTAAAAACAGATTGTACACACTTTCCATTACAAGATTCCTTTCACTAGATAGAGACAGCAAGGTCAGAAGTTCAGGGCCATCTTCAGCCACACAGAGAAATTCAAGTCCTGGCTAATGTGAGAATCTATCTCCAAAAGTTGAATTAGAAAATTGGAAACTTATCTGAGTACATCCTCAGCCTGGCCACCTGAGTTGGGTCCCTGGGACCCACATGGTAGACAGAAAGAACTCTGTCCTCTGACCACCACAACAAGCACTGTCAAATGTATGCTGGTCCACCATCAAAAAATATACATGTATTTTTAAACATATTTATTTATTTATTTGTTTATTTATTTATTTATTTATTTATTATAGGTACACTGTAGTTGTCTTCAGACACACCAGAAGAAGGCATCAGATTTCATTACAGGTGGTTGTGAGCCACCATGTGGTTGCTGGGATTTGAATTCAGGACCTCTGGAAGAGCAGACAGTGCTCTTAACCACTGAGCCACCTCTCCAGCCCTATCCATGTATTTCATACACAGATAATTTGTGGTGAATTGTAGTCAGCTGAGGGAGTAACCAGCATGACTACAGACTTTGTTTTTTGTCCATTGTTATAGTTTTAGCAGAAATTAATTTACTGAAAATGTAAAAAGATTTTCTATGCCTCGAGTAGGAAGAATAAAAGTTGACAATGTTGATTATCCTTAAGAGTTATAGAATATGTTAATATTCTGTATTTAAAAATACTTGGCTATGAACTATTCTAAATATATCCAGAAATGTAAAATAATGAATGATTTAATGTTCTTCTATGACACATGTTTTGAACTGTCTGCCAAAAGGGGTAATGATGGTTTTTCAGAGAAATAATTTAACATCTTCAGGCATCCTCCAAAGAACTGTCAGTTGCCAAAGTTGGTCATAAGCTGTGGGCTGAGCCTTCATTTCAGCCCATCGGAAGTTCTTTGTTAATTCCTTCAGCAGATGTGCTTAGAGAATTCATAATGTAAACAGGCACTAGAATAGCGAATTAAACTGTAATTACCCTTTAGGATCTCAGAAAATGTTTGTGTTTACTAAATGAAAAGGTACTCAGACACAAAACATTATGCAGTGATAATGTGGCAGTTTTACAGAAAGTCACCAGCCTAGCATAGAAACACAAAGGAACTCACAAGTTTGTAGAAGACCCATGTGGCCTGCCATGTTCAAGAGAATGTCTTGACATGGGATGTGGCACTACCTATGTCACTGAAGAGACAGGAGATGGGTCTAGATTTGAAAGAAAAGATTTTAGGACAGGATTTAACCTCTCTGATTCAAGTTGTAGGTCTCTGTTGCATAAGTTGGAAAATATGTTTGTCTGACGGTGTATGGAAAAATGAAAAGGCCTTGAAGTAACTCAGCAGCGGGAATACATTGAGAAGTAAAACCAAGTACAGTTTGCCTTTGTGAAGTCAACTGATGGGTGGGAGAATCATCGTGATGGTAACTTGGAATTGAGCACTTACGAGGAATTACAATTAAGTGTTTGACTGGGAGGCCAGAGCAAGTTATTCTGAGGAACTGACTAGAATACTAAAGACAGAAGAAGAGCAGCCATTAATTGGAAAAGAGAGGAAAGAGTACTCAGGCCAAAGAATGTGTGTAAATGTCCCATGAGGAAAGGGCTTTGATAAGTAAAAGACATTGAAACAAAGAGATTTTAAAGCAACTTTGATCCCTGAAGTTCAAGTGACCCATAGTGAAGAGTTCCACAGGCTTGTGTTAGGAATTTTGCCCTTAGGAGAGATGGAAACTCACTTGGGTGGGGTAGGCCTAACATGAGAAAGACCAATTGTGTAGGAATTTGGGTTAGTTTATAGTTAGAGGTTTGTCCTGGAAATTTTGATAAGTGTGTCCTTTAGTGGAACTAGACTGGCTATCCTGGACTGCTGTCTCTAATTTTGTGTTTGTTTGTTTGAGACAGGGTTTCTCTCAGTAGCCCTGGCTGACCAAGAACTCACTCTGTGTACCAGGCTGGCCTCAAACTCACAAAGACCCACCTACATCTGTAATCTGAGTGCTGAGATTAAAGGCATTTACCATTACACAAGACTACTCTCTTTGTTTCTAATAAGGTCTTGCTCTGTATCCAGCCTGGCCTCACATTTATGATACTTTGTCTCTGCTTCTCTAGAGTTAAGGTAATTAAGCATGTGCCATCATGCCTGGTTTGCTCAGGACTGGTTCTCGAAGATTCACAGTTGCATATATCAGTTGACCATCAAAAGTGGTAAGGGCAGGAACCTGGAAGCAGTAGCTGATACAGAGGCCATGGCGGGGTGATGCTTACTGGCTTGCATCTCATGGTTTGCCAGCCTACTCACTTTTTATAGAACACAGGACCACAGCCCAGAGATTGTACTACCCCATCAAACACTAATCAAGGAGATTCCTTACAGCTGGATCTTATGGAGACATTTTCTCCAATGAGATTCCCTTCTCTCTTATGACTCTACCTTGTGACAAGTTGACATCAAACTAGTCAATATGGAAAGAAAAGAATTATAGGGTAGTGTAGTATATTTTCTCTTCTGTAGCTTAGTCCTGGAATGTCCATGATTTTGTTTTGGGGTGTATGTGTGTGTTTTCTTTCAAGACAGGGTTTTTTTTTTTTTTTTTTTTTTGTGTGTAGCTCTGACTAGAATTTACTCAGTAGATCAGGCTGGCCTTAAACTCAAGAGATTTGCTTGCCTTTACCTCCCATGTGCTGGAATTAAAGTTATGAGACATTGCCCAACTATTTTGACTTTTTAGACAAGTTTTACTTTGTAGTCTAGACTGGCCTGAAATTCACTGTGTAGCCCAGGCTGGCCTTGAACTCTGAGCAATCCTCTTGTATTAGTCTCTTGTGGTTAGATTATAGGCTGGAGTTTATGAGAAAATTATATGGAAAATAATTTTTTTTTTCAAACAGCCACATGTTCCATAGAGCCACCCAAAATGTAGTCTTGTAGACCTAGGATTTCCCCTGACCCTTTCCAGAGAATATACACATTTTCAATTGCATTAATATTTATACCAATGGATAAGCAACTGCAGATAAAAATTTCTTGCATATGAGCATCATTCAGACAGCACTAATGGTCACATATTTACCATAGCGTGCGTGCATTAAACATTAGAACCAAATAGTTTTCTTTACTGTTCAAGTTTAAGCAGTTAAACATATTTGTTTTGATAGTCTTTGCACTTTAATGTTCATGTTTCTATTGTCAGTATATGAATGGGTATGGTGCGCCCTTCTGTGTCTACAGCATGATTGACAGTGCAGTGGTGTTAGCTCACTCCACCTCAGCCCTGTGGCACGGGAGATAGAAGCAGGAAGATTGCTTGAATGAACACAGAGGTTTGAGGCTAGCCAGAAGTGGTGGGCCAGGACTTGTGATTCTAGCACACAGGAGGCAGCCTGGGATGCGTAACAACACCCTATTTTAAAAAGCAAATCAATAATAAACCCAAATAGCCCAAGTTGAAAATGGACAAAAGATCTGAGCAGACATTTCTCTAATCATGGTGAGCAAATAAAAAGGTGTTCATCTTTTATTAGCCTATATATCATAGAGATTAAAGTGGCTTTTGTTTTGCTTTCTTCTATCTGAAACCATTAGAATCCTTAGGATCTAGGAGTTTTTCTTGGTTTGTTCTGAGTTTTGATCCTGGGCATTGAGCCTCGTACTTGAACCAGTGGGCTCTTTTTCAGCACCTGGTCCTTTTTTTTATGTGTACATTTGCTTGTGTTTTGATTTGTTCTCTCCTAGAAAGTTCCTGACTCTAAATTGACTATTAGCTGCTTGTTGCTTCTGGAACTTGATTTTTAAGGTTTGCTATTTCCACAGCTCTCTGTTAATCTTATACTCTCACCATTCAGAGTGCCCCATTCAGAGGCAGCTAGAGCCTCTGTTGGAAGGGCTAGCGATGGCAGTGAACCTGAAGCAGGAGGTGCCATGGAGAAGTAAAAATAGACTGTAAAAGGGAGAAGATAGAGTTTACAAAAAAGATACACACTGCAGCCGCATGCTACCCAGAATTCAAACAGCTTGGAGATAATTTGCTGAAAAATTAGAAAAATCAAGCAACATTTCCATTTTTTTTGTTACTTATTCACTTTACATCCTGCTCACTGACCCCCCCAATCCTTACCCTCATGCCCTCTTCTCTGAGCAGGTGGACCCCTCTCCAGTATCCCCCACCCCCACCAAGTCCCAGCACTTCAAGTCTCTTTGAGGTTAGGCGCATCCTCTCCCACTGAGACCAGACAAGGCAGCCCAGCTAGAGGAACATATTCCACAGACAGGCAACAGCTTTTGGCATACCACCCCCCCACACACACGAAGACCAAGCTTCACATCTGCTACATGTGTGCAGGGAGGCCTGGGTGGAACCTGTGTATGTTCTTTGGGTGGTGGTTCAGTCTCTGAGAGGCCCATGGATCTAGGTTAGTTGACTGTTGGTCTTCCTGTGGAGTTCCTGTCCCCTTCAGGGCCCACAATCCTTCCTCCTATTCTTCCATAAGACTCTCCAAGCTGCATCCACTGTTTGGCTGTGGGTGTCTGCGTCAGCTGCTGGGTGGAGCCTCTCAGTGGACAACCACGCTAGACTGTCTGCAAGCATAATCGAATTATCATTAATAGTATCAGGGATTGGTGCTTGCCTATGGTCTCAATTTGGGCCAGTTACTGATTATTCCCTCAGTCTCTTCTCCATCCCCATCCCTGCATTTATTGTAGACAAAATAAATTTTATGTTGGTTGGAAATGTTTTTAAAGCAAGTATTAAACATTTTGTGTGGGCTGTCAGGATGGCTCCATGGGTTAATACACTTGGCACCAAGATTGACAACCTGAACTTCATCCCCAAAATTCACACTGTGGAAGGAAGGAACTGACTTCTGCAAGCTGTATGCTGATCTCTACATTTGCACCTTGCAGTACACAAATACAGAAGTAATTTTTAAAATGTAGGTTCTGGAAACCGAAGTCAAATTTACTAATTTATTATTTTCACTCCCAGTTAGCTAGTGAAAGGGAGAAAACAGGACCCCACAATTAGGAGGAGGGCTTGTCTTTCTGTCTGGCTCTCTTCTTTCTCTTTCTGTCCTTCCTTCCATCCATTTTACAGGTATGAGTTTCCCCTGCATGTATGTATGTTAGTGCACTATGTGTGTAGTGCCTGAGGAGGCCAGAAGAGGGTGTCAAGTATTGGAGTTAATGTGGTTCTAAGTCACCAAGTGGGTGGGTACTGGGTCTTCCACTAGGAGGGGAAAATACTCCTAACTCTGAGCCATCTCTCCAGCCTTGAAGATTTTTCCTCTTCTTCCTCCTCCTTTTCTTTTCTCTTTTTTTCTTACCTCTCTCTCTCTCTCTCTCTCTCTCTCTCTCTCTCTGTGTGTGTGTGTGTGTGTGTATGTGATGTGGTTGGTTTTTGCTTTTTTTTGAGACAGAGTTTCTCTAGGTATCCCTGACTGTCTTGGAACTCCCTCTGTAGACCAGGCTGGCCTCCAACTCAAAGATTTGCCTATCTCTGCCTCCTGAGTGCTGGGATTAAAGGCATGTGCCACTTTTAATGGCTTGAACTTGCCAAGTACATCTGTGGAAACACAGAGCTGACCCTCATACCACATGGTGAAAAATTGAATTTCTCCCTCAGAGATAAAACAAGGATGTATGCTCTTTTTTTCAATAATGTCCTAGAGGCTTTCACCAGGTCAATCAAGAAAGAAAAAAAAACAAAGGCCATCTGTGCTGGTTAGTTTTTGTCAACTTGAAAACAGAGTCACCTGTGAATAGAGAGCCTCAACTTAGGAAACTGGTCAGTGGGCCTTGTCTGTGAACATTTTCTCAATTGCCAATTGACTTGGGAGGGCCCATATTCCACCGTGGGTTGTATAAGAAAGCAAGCTAAGTGTGCCATAGAGAGCAAGCTGGTGAGCTGCATTCTTCCCTTGTCCCGGACTCCTGGGTTTTTATTCGAATTTATGCCTTGACTTTTGTCTTACTTAGGGTTTTACTGCTGTGAACAGACACTATGACCAAGGCAAATCTTATAAAAACAACATTTAATTGGGGCTGGCTCACAGGTTCAGCGATTTAGTCCAGTATCATCAAGGATGGAGCATGGCAGCATCCAGGCAGGCATGGTGCAGGCAGAGCTGAGAGTGCTACATTTTTATCTGAAGGCTGCTAGCAAAATACTGAATTCCAGGCAGTTAGGATGAGAGTCTTATAACCCACACCCACAGTGACACACCTACTCCTGCAGGGCCGCACCTTCAAATTGTGCCACTTCCTGCCCCCAGCATATTCAAACCATCACAACATCCTTTGATGATGGATTATAACATGTAAAGAGAAATACTTTTCTTCTGTGATGGTTTCAATATGCTTGGCCTAGGAAATGGCACTATTGGTAGGTGTGGCCTTGTTGGAGTGGGCGTGGTCTTGTTGGAGAAAGTATGTCACTGTGGGGTGGGCAATGAGATCCTCCTCCTAGGTGCCTAGAGATTCAGTCTTCTCCTGGTTCCCTTTCCGACAAGATGTAGAACTCTCAGCTACTTCTCCAGCGCCATGCTTGCCTGGATGCTGCCATGTTCCCGCCATGATGATAATGGACTAAACCTCAGAACCAGTAAGCCAGCCCCAACTAAATGTTGTCCTTTATAAGAGTTGCTTTGGTCATGGTATCTCTTTACAGCAAAGAAACCCTAACTATGACACTTCCACAAGTTACTTTTGGTCATGCTGTTTAATCACAGTGACAGATGTAAACTAGAACAGAAATTGGTTTTAGACTGGGCTGTTGCTGAGACAAACCTATGTTGTTTTTTGGGAACATTGTGGGAGCAGTTGAAGCTTTGGGCTGGATAAGGCCATTGAATTCTCAGAACGTAATGAACTGTTATGAGAGCTTGGGAGATAGGAATGTGGAGAGAGGTGCAGATGATGAGGGCCTGGCTTGTGAAGTTCCAGAGCAAAGCAAGTCAGTTCTCCTCCATGGTTCCCGACTCTAGTTTGAGTTCTTGTCCCAGCTTTCTTAATGATGGCTGTGGTTGGAACATGGAAACCAAGTAAACCTTTCTCTCTCCAAGTTGTCTTTGGTCAGTATTTCATCACAGTACCAGACAAACAGACTAATACGGCATCATATTGGAAAGGAAGAAGAGAAACTATTTTATTTGCTGATGAAATGGTCTTATGCTTAGAAAAACTCAAAAGAGCTGACTCTGCTCTGAGTCAGGCTTTTTGCTGCTCGCTGTAAGGGGAACATATGCCTGTGCTGTGGGGTGTGCCTGTCTTCTGAGAACCTCTCCCTTTGCCTTTATGTTTAAAGTCTGTATTAAAGCATCTTTAATGAGGCCTGGTGTGGTGGGGCTCAGGAAGCACAGGTAGATATTCTGTGAGTTCAAGACTGGCCTGGTATATATAGTAAGACCCTCTCTCAAAACAAAACAGAACACTATGAAAACTTTAATGAAAAAAATTTCAAGGAATTATACACAACAATATTAGAACCAAAGTGCAAGTTTAACAAGACTACAGGTTATAAGATCAAAATGGATGATCTATTATACACTAGCAGTGACCAATACAGGAATAAAAGTAAGAAAAAGAAGTTTCACTTATAAAAACATCAAAAGGAACAAAATAAGGATGGGAATATAGCTCAACTTGCAAAACACTTTCCAAAACATGCACAGTGCCCTTGGATTAATTCCTATCACCACATAAGCCTAGAAGTGGTGGTGAATGATACTAATCACAGCACTGGGGAGTTGAGGCAGGAGGATTAGGAGTTTAAAGTTAGCCTCAGCTATACAGTAAGTCCAAGGTTAGTTGGGCTACCTGAGAACAGTGACAATGGGCTGGCAAGGATGGCTTGGGGGGTCGAAGCACTGGAGGCACTCCTTTCCAATCCCTAGATGCCAGGGTACAAGGAGAGAGTGAACTCTGCCCTCCACAGATGCACCTCGGCAGGTGGGCATCCATACTCACCCACTCACAGGTCAAATGTACAAGGGAGATGGAAAATGAGAATAAAACAAAGGAATCAGTTTAACAAAAGCAGTGAATAACATCTGAAAACTAAGAAATTAAACATCCAGTAACTGGAAAGAGTTCATCAAAGATTGTGTGTGCGTTTGTGCGTGCGCAAGTGCCATGACAGCTGTATGGAGCCCAGAGGATAGCTTTTATGAGCTGGTTCTTGTCTTTGATGATGTGGGTTCTGGAGATCCTGAACTCAAGTTACTAAGATTGGCAGGGATTGCCTTTATCTTCTGGGCCTTATTGGTGCTCATCTCCTGATTTTAAAGCTCAATAAAATACTACAATATTGAAGATAGTATAGTAGTGTCGTAAGACATTTAGATTAGCGGACCAGGAAGTCTGCAAGTAAGTCATAACATTCCTGATGGGCACCAGAATAATCTAAGAGGCAGTGACTTTAATTTTTTCAAACCTTATTTTTAATGATGGTTCTTAAGCACTTTAACATCTCTTTAGCCCACCACCCACCAGAGGTAGTGGAAAAGAAAGGATATGGGAGTGGAGAGAAGTGGATCTGTTTAGAAATGTTCTTTGGAGCAATTCCTATTTGTGTTGTCTGGAAACCAGCAGTTCAGAACACAGGTCAGCAGGCAGTAGCAGCTTGATCTACCTGCAAACACTTTGTGGGTACATCAGCAGTCTAGTTCAATAGAGTCAGGTTAGCCACAGCAGGGACATGACCTAGCAGAGAGACAGCCAGGCCTCAGCCTCGGCTTGAGTCAGCAGGAGGGTCCTGGAGGGACACCAGGAGAAGTTCTCAGCTGTGCCTCTCTCAGGGAAGCAAAGATCAGCGAAGACATGAGACTTATATGCGTTGCACAGCTAGCTGGAGCAGCAAGCCAAGCTGTCTCCATCCCTCCGTGAAGTCCTATTTATACCCTCCAAACGTCACGTGTCTCCGTGTGCCTTGCTTCAGCATGGCTCATGCCTCAGCATTTGCATCCAATCAGCCACTGATTGGAAGAAACTGAAGCAACAAGAAGCTACTGCACACCACCAGAAGTTTTCTGGTGCATTTCTGTCTATGGAGTTTCAACAAATGCAGCTCGAGTACACGAGGTAAGGCGGACCAATACGTGCTTGTTGCTAGCAAACCCTTCATGTGACCGTTCATGTGCTTGCTCTAGCAGAACGTCCTCTCTTCTGTGCTGCTTCAGTCAAATGTTTCTTCAAAAACCTGCCTGAGCCTTTCAAACCCGTGTCCACTTTTACAAAATGTTTCTTCACATGTTTGCCCCAGCAAAACAGCATCCAACCGGCTTTCCAGAGAACCCTTCAGTTTCCACGTAAAGAAAGCAGAAGCATGAGTGCCCAGGACCTGGGGCTAGACTGTGCTTTCTTACAGGTGACACCACCACCACAGGTGACAAAGGAAGAACAAACTGGACTTAATCAAAATGAACAGCTCTTGGGCCGGAAAGGAGGGGTTTTAGTCAGATATTTTTGGTGATGAGGAATAGCTGAGACAGTCTAGATGTGGTGACCCAGGCCTGTAATCCCAGCACATGAGAGTAGAATATCAAGTATTCGGATATTGATCACACCTAGTCTTTGTGGTGCTTTATTCTTTTTTAAAGATTTATTTTGTTTGGATGTATGTAGGTATGTGTACCACGTGTGTTCGTAGTGTTCATGAATGTCACATGAGGGTATGGGGTCCCCTGGATCTGGAATTATGTATGTAGGTGTGGTTGTGTGGTGCTGGGAATCAAACTGTAAGAGCAGCCAGTGCTCTTCACTGCTGAGCCCTCTCTGTCTCTCTTTAGGTTGAAGAGTACTTTGATAGTTGATACTTTATTGACTAAATATTCCCTGTAATAGCAATGCTAACAATTCCTGACTTACATAGAATGTTTGAGAAACTTAGTATTTATTCTCCTTATAGTTTTGTCCTCAGATTTGTAATTGAGCAGACCAGGCTTCTAAAGTCCTAAATGTGGGTTAGACACAGCAGAGTAGCCTTATCATTCGGCCCTCAGCGCGGAGAGTTTGAGAGTGAGTGTGGGTGCCGTTTCCTGCCAGCACCACAGCACCACAGCGTGGCTATTCTGTCAGCAACTGACTTCCACTCTGCTGCCTGAGCCACAGTGTCTCGTGGAATTCAGGTTCTGTTCCTTCTCATTGTTAAAAATCCCCTAGGAGGAGAGTGCAGCTCCAGACATACACACATTACATACAAACATACAAACTTGGGAGTACTCAACTCCATAAATTCAACATTGCTAGAGATTAAGCCACAGATCAACTCTAACACTGTAATTGTAGGTGATTTTAATACTCTACTTTACCCAATGGACTTGTCTTCCAGATCAGGCAAAACAAACAAAAACAACAACAACCAAACAAACAGAAATATCATCGTGAAGTAACATCATTGACCCAAAAGTCCTTACTCCATCATTATAGAATGCACCTTCTTAGTTTCCATGAAAAACATTTTTAATGGACTCATGGTGTTATTTGGTTTTAAGAGATGGATTCTGCCTGGTATAAGTGGGTCTTTAGGGGCAAATGGCCCGATGGAGATGGACCTACCGCTGTTCTGGCTGTGGTCTCTACTTCTTGTTCAACACTATGTGAGGCATTTCTGCCAAAGTAATGTCGTCACTGCTGTGACTGACTTAAACTGATGAAAACATGAGCCAAAATAAACCTTTCCTCCATGAAGTGATTTCTGTTAGGTTATTTTGGTCACAATGATGCAGAAGTAACTAACACAGAAAATTGGCCAGTCAATAACTGTGACTAAACCTGAGCACGTGGTTCATAAGCCTTTGGGGTTGTTTGTTTTTGAACAGTTTGGTGATTCGGACTAGAGAAGCTGCAGAATGTTATAAGAGCTTAATAGGCCTCTGGTTATTTTCTGTCTCTCTCTGCTCAGAGTGCTTTAGACAGGGCACCTCAGAACAGTGGAGATATGTTTGGTGCTGTTTCCAATAAAGACTGCAAGGACTTTGGAAGAAATGTTCATTTCTGACTGCAGCAGGAGTCAGAAATATCCAGTCACAAAGAAAAGTTGTTCAAGTTGATTGTGTTGTGTTTAACATACATATGTAATCCCCAAATCTAGGGAGGATGCTGCTGAGCTATATATAGTGAGTTTAAGACCATGGGTGCATAGGAAAGAGAAATGTTCAATAAAATGATGGGGATGAGATAGCAAGATGGTTTAAAGCACTGGGATGGTAGAAGGAGGATCAAGGGACTCAGGGCTGTCTTAATTACATAATGAGTTTGAGGCTAACCTGGGTCACATGAGGCCCCCCACCTCAAAAAACTAAACGAAACCAAAAACACTCAAAATGTTTTAATAAATATACTTAAAATATATTTGACTCTTGTATGTGCTAGAAAAGTGCTATACACTGGGCTATATCCCAGCCCCTTGTGATTTTATTTATTTAATAGTGTGTGTGTGTGTGTGTGTGTGTGTGTGTGTGTGTGTGTGTGTTTGAGTGTTTGAGTGTTAGCATGTGTATATGTTTGAGTGGGTGCCGGAGCAGGCCTGAGGTATAGGATCCTCTGGAGCTGCAGTTCCAGGAGGTTGTGAGACCAGGACATGGAATTCACCAATTAGGCTAGGCCTGCAGGCTCCAGGAATCCTCTCAGCTCTCCTTCCCCAGCAGCGGGATTACGAGAATGTCCCATCATGCCCCACTTTCTATATGGGTGCTAAGGACAGAACTCTGGTCCTCTGGAAGAGCAGCAAGTGACCTTAACTGTTGAGCTATCTCTTCAGCCTTTATTTATCATCCCTAAGCCTGAGTTTTCTTAAAACAAAACAAACAGGGATGGTGCAACAGTTAAAATCACTGGCTGCTAAACTTGATGATCTGAGTTCAATGCCCAGGACTCAGGTGCTGGAGAGAGAGAGAACTAGCTCTCTCCCCCTCCTTCCTTCCTCACCTCTTTCCCTCCTTCCCTATACCCCCCCCCACAATAAATGTGACAAAAATGAAAACTCAAGCAAAAGAATGAAAACTTTTATTATTTAGGGTAATGTGAAGATTAACTTTCTAAGACAGTGGTCCTCAACCTTCCTTATGCTGTAGCCCATTTGGACAGTTCCTCATGTCGTGGGACCTCAACCATAAAGTTATTTTCAATGCTACTTTATAACTGTAATTTTTTTACTGTTATGAATCATAATGTAAGTATCTTTTTAGTGGATGTATTTTTGAAGATAGAGGTTTGCCAAAGGAGTTGAGACCCACAGGTTGAAAACCACTGTCCTAAGGCACAAGAAATTCTTATGTAGTGAATGTTAGGTATTGTAAACATCATTAATAGATGTTGAAGAAATTCTATATACACAAAACTTTAAAGCAAATAAACAAAAAAGAAAAGGAAACTATTAAAAATGTCTCCATCCTGTGGTGGCTGAAGTCATTCCTCACTGTCTTCTGTTCCAGAAGCAGGAAACACAGTCTGAGGGAAGAAGCGGCAGAAGGAGCATCTGGAGGCAGAGGCAGGTGCATCTCTGAGAGTTATGGCCAGTCAGGACTACATAATAGATCTCAAAAAAGGAAAAAATAAGCATGTGGATAGTAAGATCCTATTTCTCTCTCCTAGTGGACTGACTCATGTGACTGATGATGTTGGTGTTAAGGAGAGAAAGGGCAAAAAAAAAAAAAAAACTCTTCCCTGTATAGAATTTCTAGGAAGCTCCACAGCCTTGTATTAACTTTAGACTGTAAATATTGACCTTTACTGTTTTAGTTTGTTAAAAATGCTTTTATATACACTAACATAATTTTGGATATTTAGATACAGCAGCTGTTAAAATTGTCTCCATTTCATTCTTAGAGGAAGGTAACTAAGAAACTGAGAACATGGGTCTTTTAGGCATATTGTCTGTGTAAAGGTTCAGGCACCTTTCCTTCCCAAAGTTATAATCTGTAACTGGCCTGGTTGGCCTCAGATTCCTGGGCTCAAATAATCCGCTTGTATTAGTCTTTTGGTATTTGGGGATACAGGGTCCACCACTGCTCCTAGAGAGATTTTGTTGTTTTTAGGAAGACTAGGGTATTGCATTCTATGCAAGAGGCCAGTGGGCCAGGTAGTAACAGAGTGCTGCCTGCTTACTTGTTACTGTTATTACTTAGGTCCAGGCAAGTGGTAGTGGGAATAGTTATCCTTATACAATAAGATGGAGATATACTTTATTTATTTTTGAGACAGGGTCTCGTTTATCTCAGACTTGTCTCAAACTCACTAGGGAGCCAAGGCTGTCCTTGAATTCTGGCTCCTTTCATGTCAGCCTTACATGAATAATGTAACATGGGTGCTGTTATTGCTGTCATGTGACACTATGCCTGATGAGAATGAACTCTGATAATCTCATGCTCTTCCCACATGTCAGCTCTTACAAAGTTGATCCCCTGCTACTGTGATGATGTCATTTCCTGTTTAGCATTTTGGCAGGTAGTCTATTTTTCCCAAAAGTGGTAGCAGAGGTAGTCACCACACATATTTGTTTCTCAGATTCCCCCAAGAAAATATCAGTCAGAGTCAGGTATGGTGGCACTTGCCTGTAATCCTAGCTCTCAGGATGCTGAGGTAGGAGGCTTGTGAGTTTGGGGCCTGTTTGGGGCATTTAGGGTAATACTGTCTCCAACAAACTAATAAACAAAATGTAAAAACACCTCCGGATTTTGGTTTATGTGGTTAAGGCAAACCCTAAAGAAGCCAATCTTCAATACTAGACAAAGATGGCCTACAATAAATGTAACTACTATATGAGTTATAGTGTGAGTAACAAAACAAAAGTGATAGGTGGCATATACCTTTAGTCCCAGCATTCTGGATGCTGAGGTAGGTAGATGTATGTGAGTTAATTCAAGGCTAGCCTGGTCTATATATTGAGACCCTGTGTCAAAAACAAACAAAACTCATAGGTCAATTAAGAATTGAATCACCATCTCTTCTTCTTGATCTCTCAACAGATGTCCTGTGTAGGAACTGTGTTTTCTACCCTTCTGAGCTTAGCCCTGATTTCCCCATTGCTGGGAAATATTCATGCATCCTGTTTTGGATTGCCTCTTCAGGATGTAGCTCTACAATAAGGTTCTTGTCTTTGCTTAGAAGAGTATGGGCTGGATTTTAGTCTCTACTGCTCACTTTCTGGTGCTGAGGGGTATATTAAACAACCTGTGAAAGGGAAGTGAGGGCTCTGTACCGGGTAGTCACTGCATAAGCTATCAGCTTTGTGTCAGATTATAAAAGTGGAGGAATTTGGTAAAGTCCAGTTCCCCACGGAAGAAGGCACCGATACTATACAGACACTACTTGGCATCAAATGAGAGGCTCCAAGGGTTATCTGGACAGACACACAGACATTGTCCTTGTTGTGGTTATTCCCATGACTCATCAGATTGTGTAGAACCTGCTAATTGGTGGCTGCTAATGCAGAGATGGTAGGACAGAGAAGTTTGCTTCATTACCTCTAGTGTGACTAGCCTTTTCTCTCAATCTGTTAAGACAAGCCAGCTGTCCTTTTACTTTTAGACAAGGTCTTCTGTGGCCCAGTTGACCTTGATTTTAGCATAGAACTGAGGATGACAACTCTAGAACTGAAGGTGACCTTGAACCTCGGATCCTCGGACGGCTTCCACCTCTAGTGCTGGAATGATCAGGATGTGCCACTGCACTGGGCTTTGATGAGTCATCTTCTGGGAGATAGTCATGCTTATTTTACAACATCCACAGAGAGACCCTCTTGCCCACGGATAGAATCTGGTTTTCATACAACTTTGTTTCAATGGTAGAAAGAAAAGTTGCTTAACCATCATTTGCCTTCTTTCTACACCGTTCAAGGTCAAACTGTTTTTGTGGTTGTGTGGATTGAGGAGAAGTGAATGAAAACAAGTATGGTGCTACACTTCTGTAATCCCAACATTCAGAAGGCTGAGGCAGGAGGGTCAGGAGTTTAAGCCTAGCTTGCCCTACACAGGCAGTTCTAGGCCGGTCTGAACTACACAGTCAAATCTTGTCTCAAAAATAAAGTAAAAAACGAAAAAACAAAAAAATATATTTATTTCAAAACCAACAAAAGCGAAGTATGTGGAAAGCAGCTAGCATTGTGTCTTGGACATTATGTATGCTCCATAAATACTCACTGTACAGCCTGGCCTGGTTGGACATGCTTGCTATCCCAGTCACTGGGAAGGCTGAGGCAGGAAGACCAGGCCAGGTTAATGAATGAGTTCAAGGCCAGCTTGGGTAACCTAGTCTGTCCCTGTCTGGAGAAAAGGCTGAGTTGTCCTTCAACAGATGACTGGATGAAGAAATACATTATCTATATGGCTATAAAGGATGGAATGGTATCATTGGCAGGAAAATGGGTAGATCTGGAGTTTATCACAGTAAACCAACAAGCAGCAGGGTGTAGTAGCACACTCCTGGAAACAAGAGAGGCTCATGGTTCTCAGTGGACTAGCTTGCATGGAGGGGTAGGGATGATATAACCTGAAAACATAGGTTGGACTAGACAGAGTCCCGAATTCTAGGGTAAGGGTTTGATCATGGCCTATAGACAGCAGTAGATGATAAGACAAGACTTTTCCATGTAACTGTGGAATAGATAGATGAAGAAAATTCATCACGGTCACAGCTTCAGCTTTTGGGATGGAAGCTGAAGTTATAAAAGCAAACATGATCCTTCCAAAGCCTGTCCCTTGATGGTTTTTCTTAGTGTCAATTTTATGACTACAACTTTTTTTTCTGTGCTGGGGTAGACCTCAGGGTCTTACTCATGCTGGACAAACAACACTCTGCCAAGTGGTGCTGGCACACACCACTGTTACAGCACTTGGGAAGCAGAGGCAGGTGGGTTTGCGTTTGAGGGCAACCTGGTCTTGAACAGAGTGAATACATGAGCAGCCAAAGGCTACTCAGAGAAACTGTCTCAAAAGGGGGTGGGGGGACTAGGGATTGAACATAGGCTTTGGTAGGTAAACCCCTCATTACTGAGCTATAGACCCAGCTCCTAGAACAATTAAAAGCTGGTGGGATTAAGAACTGTGTAGAATTTACGTCCCTGAAGTCTTGTGAAGGAATACAGTCTTCGCTGGGCTTAGTACTGAATGCCTATACTTGGAAGCAGAGGTGGGAAGATTGCTACAAGTTAGAATGGTATTCACATGGTATGCATAGTGAATTCTAATCTGCCAGTGGCTATTATGTAAGGAGACTGTCTCAAAAATTAGTGTGTAACTGGGATTTCTATCAAGAGAGCTTAGTCGGTTAAGACTTATTCCACCAAGCCTGTTGAACCTGAGTTTGGTCCTAAGGAAAGAGAACAGACTCCTTTAAGTTGCCTTCTGACACATAGTGATTTTTATTGCAGTGCTAGATATAGAACATGGAGTTTTGTTAGATAGGCACATCTTTACTGAGCTATATACCCAGCCTCTGGAATAATTAAAGCATGAACTAACTGTGTGTGATTTATTCAGCCCTCCTTCATTTGCCCCCCAAGCATATGCCACCATGCTCATCCTGCTTTTTGTTTTGAAACAGGGTCTTTAGTAGCATAGGTTGGCTTGCAACTCACTGTGTAGCTCAGAATGATCTTGAACTCCTGATCTTTTTTGCCTCTACCTCCTGACTTGGGATTGCAGGCTTGTGCTACTGTGCCTAGATATGTCTATCTGATTTTATAATAAGTATAATATGTATGTGACTGTAGATGACATGAATGCGTGCGTGCCTGCAAAGGCCAGAAAAGGGTGTCATTCCTGGAGCTGGAGTTACAGCAGTTGTGAGCTTCCTGTTGTGTCAAGAACATAAACTCGGGTCCTTTTGAAGAGCAGCATGAACTCTTAACCTCTGGGCATTTCTCCAGCCTATTTGTCTGGTTTTTGAGACAATGTCACACCTATAGTGGTCTAGGATTAGCAATCCTCCTTCCTCAGTGTCCCAAGGGCTAGGATTCCATGTACATGAGCTATTGTACCTGTTCTTAATGATATATTCTAAAAATAATTCTGCAGTTTTTATAGTCTCCACAGACTCCACAGTCCTTGCAACTCAGTTACTGTGATGAAAGTAAGACAATTATAACAAAACAAACAAACAAACAAAAGGATAGAGAGAGTTAAGGGCAATTGCTTTTGTTGCAGAGGCCCAGGGTTCAGTTCCCAGCACCCATATTGGGCAGCCCACAACCGTTTGTAACTCCAGTTCCAGAAGATCTTGTACCCTCTTCTGGCATCCTCAGGTACCAGGCACTCAGGTGGTACGCATGTATGTATGTATGTATGTATGTATCCAGAGAAACACTCATACATAAGAAAACAAAAGTTAAGTGTGGTGGCCCCATGTCTGTAAACTGTGTTAAAGACAGGAATATCAGGACTTTAAAGACTTAGGAAGCCTGCAGTCAATGTGAAACTTGTCTCAAGAAAACAAAACAAATGAAGAGAGGAAATAAAAAAACAAACCACAGAAAACAGAAAAAGAGAGAACATTATGGTGAGGGAGATTCAACTTGAATTGAGTAAAATCTAAAAAATATCATTTTTTTAAGAGTGAAAAGAGCAAGATGGAGCTGGAGAAACAGACTTAGGTCCAGGTGGACTTGATCCGCTATAGTCCTGTCACACCCTCTGCACTTGCCGAGCTCCTCGGCCTGCTGGACAGTTTGAGAAGCTGTGGCAGGGGACGGGGAGACAGCAGCACAGATTGTGTTGGAACAGCCACTGGAACAGGATGGAAAGGCCACCACAGATGAACACCCCCAAGTGCTGATGGATGTGAAGAGAAGGAACCCCAAAGCTATAATAAGCTGATCAGGTTGGTCGGGAAAGCAAGCCTAAGCAGAGCAGACCCCACTCTGATAACGGAGATACTGGAGAAGGAGCTGTCGCTGTGAGACGTGTGGGGTCCCCGCTGGAGGGAGGACAGCGTGGCTGAGAAGTGGGGCCTGTGAGAGCTGCTGTGGAGTACAAGTTGTATCTCTTAGTCCCTAGCCAAGCTACACCTACGCCTGTGTGTGTGTGTGTGTGCGTGTGTGTGTGTGTGTGTGTGTGTGTGTGTGTGCGCACATGCGTGTGCTCTGAGACCCCATGACCTGACAGGCGGCCATCATGGAAGACCAGCAGCCAGAGCATCATCCTCACTCTCTGGAAATGGCTCCATGATGGTGGCAGCAGTGACTAAAGAAACTGTAATAAACAATAAAGTTCATGTTTCCATCTCAGAAAAAAGAGTGAAAACTTAGATTCTGATGTAAGTTCACACTTAATACTTTGTTCTTTACATGTATTTGTGTGTGTGTGTGTGTGTAGACCAGAGGACAACTTAGGGTTGTTGGTTCTTTCCTTCCGTCAAGTGCATTTCAGGGACTGAACTTAGGTTATCAGGCTAGGTAGTAAGTGCTTTTATCTGCTAAGTCATCTCCCTGACTGCGTGCTACGCCATGGTAGCTCTACCATTAAAATGGACCCTTAGCCTCCTCACAAAATTTTAATGAATAAACTGTTTGCGCACTTTCTGAGACTCAAATAAATAACAAGGAGAATAGTAGGAGGGAAGAGCATTCACCTAGCATGTGTAAGGCCTTTACTTAAGCTCCAGAATGGCATGAAGAACCTATTTAAACATAAAGATGAGGGCTAGTTAGATAGCTCAGTGATTAAAGTACTTGCTGTTCAAGTGTGAGGGCCTGAGTTCAAATCTGTAGAACTCTTATAAAAAGCCTGGTTATGTTTGTCTGTGAGCAGTGACTTGGATCTAGAATCCTAGTACTCCTAGTGTACAAGAAGAGGTGGAGATAACATCCCCAGAAGCTTGTCAGAGCTAATCTGCTGTACACAGTGGCAAACACAGAGAGATCCTTCCTCAAACAAGATCAGAAATAAGGACCTGGGTTAGCCTCTGACCTCCACATGACACAGCATGTGCATAGCTGCATTCTCATGTGACCCTCCCCCCCACACATGTGACCCCTACATACACATGTGACCCCCCCCCCACAGAGGGTTTGGGAGGAGAGAGGCTGGAGAGGTGCTTCGATAGTTAAAAGCTCCGGTTGCTCTTCTGGTGGTCCTGGCTTTGAGTCTCAGAACTTGCATGGTGGTTCACAACAGTCTGTAACCACAGCTATTTCTAATGCAGTTCTTGGGGACCTAATGCCCTTCTGCCTCTGAGGGGGTGCACAGACATGCATATAGGCAAAACACCTATGCAATAAAATATTGAAATAATAACAGTAGGAAAAAAAAGAGAAATACCTGGTATGGTGGTACACAGCTTAATCCCAGCTCTAGGTGGCAGAAGCAGACAGATCTCTGAATTCAAGGCCAGACTGGTCTAAAGTAGTGAATTCTAGGCCATCCAGAGCTACCTACTGAGAATCTGCTTAATATATGTGTGTGTGTTTATATGTGTATGTGTGTATGTGTATGTATATGTATGTATAATTAAAGTGAGTTAATCTTATTTACCATTTTTAAGAGGAAACCTACATTGTTTGGTTAGTATCAGATCAAGGACTTTATTCTTTGTTCTATGTACTAATCCTCCACTATCTTTATACTTATTTATTTTTATTCTTAAGTTAGAAAATAGGTTTTATTATGGAATTTTTATATCTAAGTGTGATTATACTTTGTTCCAATTTCTCCCTCTCCTCTGTCATATTTATTTTTGAGATCTTGTACCTCAGGTGTCCTCAAACTCACTGTGTAGCTGACATGGTCCTTCTGCCTCACCTCTCAGGTACTGGAACTCCACACATGTACCATATCTGGCTCTTTTGGTGTTCCAGAGGTTCTTCTCTGGTAGAAGTCTAAAGCGATGCAACCTTTCTTAAGGAATTTGTTAGCACATATCAAAACTTTAATTTTCTCCTTCTTAGATGAGTAAGCCCTTCCTTAGAAATATGGTTCAAGGAAACAGTTGATTTAGAAAATAGTAAAATCCTAGAAACAAATATCCTGCAACAGGAGAAAGGGTAAACTAGTTATACTAAACGTTATGTTATGTTCATTAAACATAGTTTTGAAATACATTTAATAGTAAGAGTTTTTCTTCATCTAATCGAATTTGGAAAAAAAAAACTCTCAGTATTTATGAGGGAAAACATACCTTTTTCTTTGATTGGTCAACAAACTTCTGTCCAGCATCTCTCCAGTAGCTAGTTTACCAAGAGCAGACATGTAAGCAAAACATATGGAATATTGTCCTTGAAGCACACCTGTGATAGAGGGAGTGGGGCATTCTGTCCACATGGTCAGCATAAGCTGCAGAGAGCAGAAGTGAATAGAAGCAGATTATGCGGAGGTAGAAAGGTATTCCAGGATAAAGGCAGAGACATGGTTATGAACTGCCAAGGTTGGCATGGCTGGGGGAAAAAAGTAGAATGATTTTATAGCTTATTCTTTCAGCAAAAGGATAGAGTTTCATGAAGGCCATTACCATGGAAAACTTGCATGTAAATGATGATTCAAGATTTAGTATGGAAGCTGCATTTGTAATTGAAAGTTACATACAGTAGTATGTAACTGTAGGTAGTTAAGGGACGGGATTATATTGGCTGACAATAAAGAGGAAGGGATGCAAGTAGGAATTGAGGAGGCAGAATAAACAAGTTTTAGCAGCCAATTAGACTCCTTCAGTGAGGGAGAAGAGAAAGGGCAGAATTCTGTCCAGATTCTTAACATGAGTGATGAGACCGTGGGCAGGGCCATTAGACTGGATAGGACAACCGATGTGGTTACACAGCAAGTTCCAGGCAGGCAAACATACAAGCCACACCCAAGCAGAATCTGTTCACTTTTTTAGTGTTAGAGTGAAAAAACCACATAGTGGAAGAGAATACAAAAGTGCTCTCTCTGTCTCTCTGTCTCTCTCTCTCCCTACCCATCTCCCTACCCCCTCTCTCCATCTCTCTCTCTCTCTCTCTCTCTCTCTCTCTCTCTCTCTCTCTCTCTATCTATCTATATATATATCTACCATCTCTATATTCCAATCAAAGACTTTTAATCTGAGTATATAGAGGATTCTTACAAATCAGCAAGGGTAGGGATGAGTTTGAGGCTAGTCTAGTCATAGGAAATATTAGACCAGCCAGACCCTGTCTCAAACAAAATGAAACAAACAAACAAAAAAAAAAAAAAAAAAAAAAAAAAAACC
Organism: Micromys minutus; assembly: GCF_963924665.1. NCBI lineage: Eukaryota > Metazoa > Chordata > Mammalia > Rodentia > Muridae > Micromys > Micromys minutus. Next base: position 23,507,991 of record NC_137971.1, read on the forward strand.
CCACTAAAACAACAGCAGCAACAACAACAAACTCAAAAACAAAAGGAAGGACAAATGAAGAAACAAAATAACTAGAAAGGACGACTACTAAAGATGGGAATTGGTCCTCTGATGACACTTTCCTTCTAGCTTACAAGTTAGGAGGAAAATAGAAAAGTATGACAGCTGTAAATGATGCTTAGTAGTTTCAATCAGCACAGTCATTAACTGACATTTACTCTGAACCCAGGGATGAACTGCATGGAACCAGATTCCACAGAAATGTTATCTTGTACCTTCATGAGCAAACTTAGCTCCTGAGATATTGCTTTCAGGGGCTATGCATAATGACACTTGATGTTACTAAGTTGCATGATCTGGCCTTGGTACATTAGGTAAAAACAGGGAAAATTATATATCACGTTTAAAAATAAAAGCAAATTAAAGGCTTTTTTTTTTTTTTTTTTGTGGTAGCAACTATTATCCTACCACTTGGGAAGTAGAGACAGAAGGGTCAGAAATCTAAGAGCATCCTCAGCTACATAGCAAGTTCAAGGCTAGACAGGCTACATGAACTTCTGTTTGAAAAACAACCAAATATCTACCCAATACAATTCTCCCTAGCTAGAAACTGCTTATATCAATGTCCTATGTAGTTATATGCCTAAAGTTTTAAGTTATTTACTAATTAGTATCTGATCAAATATTATTTTGCAGTGGAAGAGTTGAATTTTATTTGATCACTGTATCAATAATGCAGGTAGAAATAAGGTGAGTTGAACCAGAACATACAGGTGGGGATTTTTTTCATGAGTATATGTATGTGTGTTTATGTATATGGGGTTATGCACAGTGTATAAGTGCTAGTCAAAGCCAGAGGGGCAACTTCAGGTTGCTTCCTCAGGAGCAGTCTGCCATTTTATTTTCTGGGATAGAGATAGGTGGGAGCACGTTAGAGTGGCCCTAGGTTGTGTCTGAAATGGAAAGATGGAGAGGCCAAGAGCCTGCAGGACTTGGCCTTAGGCAGCCTCCCATCCAAGTACTAACCAGGCCTCGCTGAGATGAGAAGAGATAGGTTGAGGTCAGGGTGACAGTCTATAGACGTTTTTTTAAGACTATCTCTCAACTTCGACTGGACTTGCCTATTAGGCAAGTCTGGCCAGCAAGAGAGACCCAGGAACCTACCTGTTCCTACTCCCCAGCTGCCATGCCAAGCTTTTTGTTTTTGTTTTTTAACCTGGGTTTAAAAAACAAAACAAAACAAAACAAAACAAAACAAAAAAAACAACAGGATCTAAAATGGGACCTAACTCAGGTTCTCATACATTCAGGGCAAAGACTATCAACTAAGTTATCTCCTAATCCCTCTTATGGTTTGTGTATAGCCCTGGCTGTCAGAACTCCTGGGCCTTCTGTTGCTTCAGCCTGGGATCCCAGTGCTGAAATTATGAATGTGGGCTTTGCTCATCCAGTGAAAATTTAAATACAAAGAAATCCTGAACTGGGTGTGGTGGCACAAACCTCTAATTCCAGCACCAGGGAAGCAAAAGCAGGAAGAGTGGTCCAATTTTGAAGCCTGCCTGATTTACACAGCCAGGGGTATGTACATAGGGAGACCCCAACTCAATCAATCAGTTCTGGTAGATAAGGCATCCAGCATTTTGATTAAAACCTATTTTTGTCTTCAAGGTCAGTAGCACACTTGGTATTAAGATATGCTTTAAAATTCTGTATTAAAAGTGTTTCCTTTAGGCAGGTGTAGCAGTACAGATCTGTAATCCCATCTCTTAGGAGGGTGAGGCTGGAGGATCCAGGTTATCTCTGTCTATGTAGGGAGATCTTGTCTGTCTGCTGGGTCACAAAGCAGCAGGGGTGGGGACTTTAAGTGTTTTCTTTCCCCAGTAGTAATCCATCTATTCTTTTCCTCCACACCCTGATCTCTTTCTCTCTGGTAGGGTTCCTATTGCTGGCTACCCAGCCATTACCATCATAATACCATTTAAGGTAGCTCCGCTGGATCTATTTATTCTGAGTCCTACAGTCTACTTTCTCTTTTAGCCTTGCTTCCTAAATCAAGTTGACAATTCAGTTTATTTTTTCTTTTTTTATTTCAACAACTCCTGATTTAGGTTGGTTAGGAGGCTATAATATAATCCGGGCACAAACTCTCCTCCTTGGAATCTGTATTTACGAGGCTTCCTCCTTTCCTGGCTGAACGTGCTGAAGCCCGGCGGAGTACCCTGTGAAGGACTTCAGCCCCCACAGTTCTCTGTGTGCGCATGCCCACTCTTCTTACAGTTGTCAAAGTGCTTTTCCAGAGCGGTCACATAATCAACCCGAAAGAAGAAATAAATACTATTCGGTTTTTTTTTTTCAATTTTATTGATCTTTAAAAACTGGACACTTAAAGGTAACTGCTGCTATGAATTTATTACTTGAAATTGGGTTATTGCATGTAAAAGCCGGTCTATTGTGTGCGGTGGGGGAGGGGAAACAGGAATCTATTTCTCAGACTTTGCAATATATAAGCAAAAAACCCTCCAAATCAAATTATACAGTCAGTTATTTAAGGATGGTACATATTGACTTTGTAAATTTTATTTTAGTCACTGACTTAGCTTTTGTTCAAAAGATCATATTTATTTAAAGGTGGGTCTTGACCTTGACCGAGTGAATTTAATACAGAAAGTAAAATTTGTATTATTTTTAAAGAACATTCTGAAAAAAAGGAGTACTTTGTTACTACATTTTGAGAATTAAATGATATAGTATTACTATTAATTAAAGCCATTATAAAATATTCTGAGTCTAGGTTACTTTCTGGCTTGGGGATTTAATGCAGTTTAAGCTAACGGCATTAACACAAGTGTTGAATACAAGCAATAAGAACTGCTGGGTGATACTAAATTATAATCCAGTACAGATTTCAGCCATGATGATAAAGCTATTGTAAAGAAATTTCTAGTTTATCAAAGCACTCAAATTCCAGAAGTACAATGGGCTACTGCAGCACTGTCAGAAGGAAGTAGGAAAATGTCTCTGTGACCACCGTCTTTGGCAGGGATGGAACTTTGTGCTGTCTGACTCCAGGTCCACTCTGCTCTATTTATACCCTCATCAAAGCCATTGTCTTAGATAGAGGGAACTGAGGAAAAGAAAAGCAGTCTGAAGCAAGCTTTATTGATAGTAGCAGGCATTCCCTGGTGCATGCTCTATTATACTGGGCTGGGCTTTTTCTAGGGGAGGGGAAGAGGCAGGGAAGAGAGGAATAGAAAGGAAAGTAAGGCAATTGAGAGAAGTGAAGTGTTTTCCTAAGCTCACTATGCTCTTTGTATATAAAACTTTGAAATGAAAGATGTTCTCTGTTAAGTACTTTAATGATAGCTTTAATAAAACAGAACTGTGAATCCAACTTCTTGTCTGTTATCCTTTGTGTTAAGAGGGATACCACCTCCATTTTAAGAGTTGTTATTTTGAATAACAACAAAGGCAGAACTGTTGTGTGTGTCTGAATGCCCTTTACAAATGTCCCAAGGAAGATGCTTCTCCAGTGTATGAGTTAATTAACTATATTAAATATATTAATAACTTTATTGCATTGTAATGAATCATCGTCTAAAAATATATGTTTTGTCAAAGCTTCTTTAACATTTCAAAATATTTGTTTGCAAGGTCTCAGCCCTGTAATATTCAGATATTTAAAGCAATTAAACATATTCTGAGACAAGCTCATTCAGTGATAACTACATGTATGGAAATCTCTTGGTTTTGAGTGATTACTGTTTTCATCCTTGAGTAAGAAAACAGGTTGTATGACAGAGGTGAATATAGCCCTTCCATGTGAACTGGAAAATACCATACACTCCTTATATGGCTAAATGAAGCAGTGAGGGTAATGTACTATAATTACAATGTATGAGAATTTGGGACTTTGTACTCCTCTATTTTTAACAGTTGCTAGCATATGGTAATTCAGGGTCGTCAAACCATAGTCTTTCATTGCTAATACTAGTAATAAAAGAATGAATTCTAAATTTGCCTGTCTTGTGACCGAGGCAGCAGCAGGAGGATTCAAAAATGAAAATCTGGCAACCCCAGAATTATCTTGACTGTCTACTTAAATCTCAGATGCATTTTTAAAGTCCCGCCCCCTCTCCATCTCACAGACTCCCTCCCCTCCTCCCTCCCCACCTTCCTCCCTCTGACCTCAAATCCAACCAGAAGCATTTCTCCACTCTGCAGAGAATTTCTCAGGCTCCCGTAGAGACCTGAAATGCCAAGAAGCCAGTAAATCACTTGGGCGGCGGAACTGGAGACATCGGAGAATAAGCAGAAAAGCTACAATCCTTAGAGTAATAAGAGGCAAACACTTCTAAACGGTTCAGTAGGTTTTCACTTTTTTTTTTTTCTTGAGTCAGGTCTCTTGTATACCAGGCTGGACTCGAACTGGCTAAGTAGTTAAGGCTGACCTTGAATTTTTGATCCTCCTGCCTCTCAGAGTACAAGGATTTCAAGCATGCGCCACCACGCCCGGCGATTTTCATCTTTCTAAAAACTGAGGTTTCTTTTATATTAAAACGTCTCCTAACAAAATGGAGTAGCTGCCGCTACCGAGAGGCCAGAGAATGATTGTGCAGCTGAGTTCTTCCAACAAATGCCAAAGATTCTGTCTCTTGAGGTTCGCTGCAGCCAAATGAAACAATCATCCGAGGCAAGAAGGCAGTTTGCTAATCAAGAGGGCTAAGTCGGCTTAAAAAATGTTTTTTAAGTGCTCCAGCTGGGGAAGGGAAAGAGGGTCGTGTACCAAGTCTTTTTAACCTTGCTGAAGGACGCAGCACTATTTATTGACGTATGCAAATAACTGGGGGAGGGTGGTGCTTGGGAAAAAACAGGAACAAGAATCAGTTTCTCATTGCAGGGTAAACGCTCTGAGTTCCGGTGAAGGGGGAAGAGACGTGGCGAAATTGCTGTCTTTCTGTCTTATAAGCACATCTCTCACTAACACAGAAAAGGGACCGAGACGTCAGAAAGGGTGAAGACGCTCTCACAGTATTTTTAGAGACCTTGCTCGAGCACTCCAACCACCCCCACCCCCCAGCCCGACTTGTTCTTCTAAATGCGAGATTATGGATTTGCATTGCAATTGGCTAGTGGCGGTGGCACTGGATTTTCGCAAGTAAAACGCCCGCCTGCTTCAGTGAGGGGCATTCATGATCACACTGACAATAACGCATCTCTCTTTCTTCCCGTTTCAGCTGCGCAAACCATGCAGGATGATTTACTGATGGACAAAAGCAAAACCCAGCCCCAGTCTCAGCAGCAGCAGCAGCAGCAGCAGCAGCAGCAGCAGCAACAGCGGCAGCAGCAGCAACAGCTCCAGCCTGAGCCCGGCGCAGCCGAAGCCCCGTCCACGCCCCTCTCCTCAGAGACCCCCAAGCCCGAAGACAGTAGCGCAGTGCCGGCCCTCAGCCCCGCCTCGGCTCCACCAGCCCCCAACGGCCCCGACAAGATGCAGATGGAGTCGCCGCTCCTGCCGGGCTTGAGTTTCCATCAGCCCCCTCAGCAGCCGCCGCCACCGCCGCAAGAGCCCGCGGCTCCCGGAGCGTCGCTGTCGCCTTCCTTCGGCAGCACCTGGTCCACGGGCACTACGAACGCGGTGGAGGACAGCTTCTTCCAGGGGATCACCCCAGTCAACGGGACCATGCTCTTCCAAAACTTCCCGCACCACGTCAACCCGGTCTTCGGAGGCACCTTCTCGCCGCAGATCGGCCTGGCGCAGACCCAGCACCATCAGCAGCCTCCGCCGCCCGCGCCGCAGCCGCCGCAGCCCGCGCAGCCCCAGCAGGCGCAGCCCTCGCAGCAACGCCGCTCGCCCGCCAGCCCCAGCCAGGCGCCCTATGCGCAAAGGAGCGCTGCCGCCTACGGCCACCAGCCCATCATGACCAGCAAGCCGTCTTCATCCTCCGCCGCCGCGGCTGCTGCGGCCGCGGCCGCTGCCTCTTCGGCCTCGTCCAGCTGGAACACGCACCAGAGCGTGAACGCCGCCTGGAGTGCTCCGTCCAACCCGTGGGGTGGCCTGCAGGCGGGCCGAGACCCTCGCCGCGCGGTCGGCGTGGGCGTGGGCGTAGGTGTGGGGGTACCCTCCCCGCTTAACCCCATCTCGCCACTCAAAAAGCCCTTCTCTAGCAATGTGATCGCTCCACCCAAGTTCCCTCGAGCAGCCCCGCTCACCTCCAAGTCTTGGATGGAGGATAACGCTTTCCGGACCGATAATGGTAACAATCTGTTGCCTTTTCAGGTAAAGTCCTTGTGCTCTTGCACACTCCTTCCTCTCTGCTTCTCCCTCTTCCTGGTTATTTTAACCGGCCCACCTGCTGTTATTTAAAAGGCACAGCAAATTGCAGCACCCCCCCCCCATCCTCTGTTCACCAGGACTATTCCATACAATATGGGTGGGGGTGGGGTGGGGGCGAAGTTGAGGGTAGGAAAGGGCCTTTTCTCTTTCAGTTCATTTCCTCCTTCACTGTGCTTGTGCTTTTTATTTTGCCCTTCTTTGACAAATTAAGCTGCAAGTGTATAGTCAGGTGCGGGAGTAGTCCCAGGAGGAGGAGTAGGCTGAGATTCCTATCATTTTAAGTAGCCACACATTTTCAGGTTACGCAATCCTCGGCTCAAGGTGCCGACCGAAAGCTATCCACACCCAAACCACCCTGGTTTGTTAACAGCCTTTGAGTGGTGCTATTTCAAATAGTTGTATATGCCCAACTAAACTAATGTGAACACATGTTTATGTCTAAGGTGCTGGAATCACTAGTAAGCATATTGCCCTGCCAGGAAAATTATGAGTGTGAGATTCCAGTGAACACTCCAAACTATAAGGGACTGAGATGGAGAGAGTGGAAATTTTAGGGGAACTATTCCCATGCTACTTAAAAGGAGTTAGAATTTTTCCCCCAGAGGAGAGAGACAATAGGACACGACCTTCAGAGCCATATTGCAATGGAGTCTATTTGCTAACTAGCACTGAAATATTTAAAGCTGCAGTGTCCTTCACCAGTCGGGTTATTTAAGACAATGCAGATCAATTACACCATTTGAAACTGGGCAAAGTGAAAGTCTTGCAACTTTAATGAAAAATGAGTCTTGTGCCTTGGTATTAAATGCCAATGAAAAATCCAGGAAGTGCTCCCGACAAAAAGATTGAATGGACAAAGTGTCCTTGTTTCTGTTGCTTTCTTTCTCATGTAGTCTGTAGCCACATCAGTAGACAGGATCCTGGGCATTTTGGATCAGAAAGGGGTGCTGAGTATATGTGTTCATTGGGAGCCTTTGCTGTCAAACAGGCACTTACCTTGTGCCTGTGACGTGATTTGTCCATAAGCTTCTAGGCTCCCTTGCAAGAGAAAGGCTGGGCGTGGTGGTAAAAGCTTGTAGTTCAGCACCAAGGCTGGGCAATGGGATTGGGAGTTCCGCTCAGTCTGGGTTTCTTACAAGATCTTGTCTCAAAAAGGAAAGAAAAGGAACCCTTGGCCCCTGCTGAAGATGATAGACTGGCAGTTTGGCAGAGGTCAAAGGCTCATTCTGGCACAGATGGAGCCTTCAATTTTCTGGACTTTACCTTTCAGATGTTTGGGGGTGGGTCGTATGGTTTCGAAGGAAATGGGATTATTGAAAGGGTGCCTCTGGGCTAGAGCAAGAATTTTTGTTAACAGTTCAAGGAAACCTCTAAATGGTGTTTAGGAGAGTTTTGTTTGTGGTTGGCTTTTTCTGGGTAGAGACTAGTTCTTGCTCCTGATGAGATGAGAATGCTCTTAGTCCCAAGTAGAGGCTTCAGTAAGCAAGGCCCTCACATGCTTTCAAAAGGGCCCTCCAGGAACGGGGTATTTTAATATTAAGGCACAATCTTAGATTTGGGGACAGGCTTTCATGTAGCTTGTGCTTGTCTCAGAATGTGCTGTTTGCTGAGGATGACCTTGAACCCCCGATCCTCTTGCCTCCACCTCCTAGGGTTACAGACTCCTGCTACCACTTTCATATCTTGTTTCTTTCCATTCTAAAATGGATTTTCATAGCTGGGATTAGTTCTGTAGGTGGAGAGAGGTGAGCAGGACAGGTTCTGCTGTAGTTGGTACTTGGAAGGAGGGGGCTGTCTGTCTGCCTTGAGAGTTAATAAAAAGCCTCTTTTTATTCTGAGGCTTTCTGTCCAATCCCACTCAGAGAAGATAATCTAAATTTCTTTTTAATGTTTAAAGAATTTGTGAGTGTGTGTGTGTGCGTACGTGTGCAAGCTTGCATGCTTGGTGCATGTTTGGAGATCAGAGGAAAACCTTACAGTTATGGAGTCCATTTTCTCCTTCATCTTTATGTGGTTCTGGCATCAACCTCTGACTTTTTTTTTTTTAAGATTTATTCATTTTATTTCTATGAGTGCACTGTAGCTGTCCTCAGACACATCAGAAGAGGGCATCAGATCCTATTACAGATGGTTGTGAGCCACCATGTGGTTTCTGGGAATTGAACTCAGGACCTCTGGAAGAGCAGTCAGAGCTCCTAACCACTGAGCCATCTCCATCCCCGACTGTTTTTAAGGCAAGGGTTTTACCCCTGGAGCCATCTTGTCATCTGTCTAAATTCTCACTCTCAGAAGTTTATTTCATCTGAATACAGTTTTTTTTTTTTTTGTTTTTATTTTTTTATTTTTATTTTTTTTATTTTGAGACAAGAGATCTTTCTATATTGCCCAGGCTGTTGTTAGGTTCCTGACTCAAATAGCCCTCTCATCTCTGCCTGCCAGGCATGCAGGATTACAGTTGAGATGTCGCATCTGGCTATTGAGTATGGCCAATCTTTATTAATTATCTCCTTAAAAGGTGCTGCACCTTATGTGATGCATACCTTTAATTCCAGCACTTTGAAGGCAGAGACAGGTGGATCTCTGAGCTCAAGGCTAGTATCATCTACATAGTGAGATTCAGGACAGCTAGGGCTCTACAGAGAAACCTTGTCTTCAAAAACAAACCAAACCCAAACCCAAAACAAAACAAAACAAAACAAAAAGGGAAAGAAAAAGGAAGTCTAGGAGGAGGGAGAGGAGGAGGAAGAAGAGGTTGGAAAGAATATAATCTAAAATTTCACTAATCTTGGAGGGGCCTGGGATATGGCTCTTTTGGTAAAGTATTTGCCACAGAAGCATATGTTGACTTAAATTTTGGTCTGAAGCATCCACATTGAAAAAGAAACCTTGGTTCATGCTTGTAATCCTAGTACACTGGAGACGGAGACAGAATGATCTCCCAAGGCTTTCTGGCCAGTGAGTTCTAGGTTCATTGAGAGGACTCAGATAACAGATTTCACAGAGGAAGACAGCAGACATTGGCCTCTACATATGATCAGAAACACACACACTTTCTCTCTGCTCTGTCCCTCCCTCCCTGCCTCCCTCCGTCTTCTCCAGTCCCTGTTATGGGGTTGTAATAGTATGAGGATTGCTAGTGTTTCCCAAGAAACTATTGGTCAGTGATGCATCTAAGGGAAAACACATTGAACTTTGCACTTTTGTTGTTGTTGTGATAGATGGTAATACTATTGAGTGGGCAAAATGATTTAAGTTATTTGGTTAAGATTAAACATTTTTTTGTTTGGCGTCAAGAAAAGTTATATGTACTCTGTGTCTCATTTCTATTTATTTAAAACAGTTCTTTAGAGTCTTTTTTTAAGTTTTTAAAAATGTATATGTGTTTGTGAGAGTGTGTGCCATATATGTGCAAGTGCCTGCCTAGGCGAGAAGAGGGCATCTGATTCCCTAAAGCTAGAATTATGTGCAGTCACTTCCAGATGTGGGTGCTAGGAATTGAACCTGGGCTCTGGGAGAGCAGTAAGTGCTCTTTCTGGCTGCACCTCTCCAGTGGGGCCTTTATGGTTTTAAGTGGCACTGTACTGAGAGCAGTGGTGCACACCTGTGCTGAGTCAAAAGAGGTTGAGGCAGGAGGATGTTTAGCCAACAGTGTGAAAAATCTGGTTTTTGTTATTGTTGTGTTTTGTTTTGGAAACAGGGCCTTTCTTCATAGATATTCTTGGCTGTTCTTGAATTCAGTACGTAAAATAGGCGGCTATGGAACTCATAGATAACCATGGTGGTGCTGGGAATCGAACCCAAGTTCTTTGGAAGAGCAGTCAGTGCTCTTAACCACTTAGCCATCTCTCCAGCCCCTTGTGAAATATGTTTAAAAAGCAAAGTAGCTCAGTTCTTAATGGGCAGAATTTCATGTTTGCACACTTATTTAAGTACTGTTTCTAGGACTGGATGTATTTTGTTTCTTTAGATTGAAAGGTTTTCTTTGTGTTTTGTTTTATGAAACAGTTTCACTGTATAGCCCTGACTGGCCTGAAGCTCACCAAAAACCTCCTGTCTTTCTGCCTTTTAAAATTTGGGGCTAAGAGTGTGTATCACTATGGGTTAAAGGTGTGTATTACCATGCCTGTCTGATTTTTGTTTTGCTGTTTTTTAGAGACAGTCTCACCATTAGCCAGGGTTGACCTGGAACCTTCCTTTTCCTGCTTCTTCCTTCTGGAGGCTTAGATCACAGCAATGCATCACCATACCTGGCCTAAATTGAGAGAGTTTATCGAATGCCAATTTTCTAAAAGATTTTGTCTTACTATTTATTTACTTTGGTTTTTCCAGGCAGTGTCTCTGTGTATTCCTGACTGTCCTGGAACTCACCCTTTAGACCAGGCTCCACCTGCCTCTGCCTGGGATTAAAGTTGGATCCACTGGAACTATAGTTGAAGGTGGTTGAAATGGCCTAACTCCTAGGTACTGGGAATCAGACGTGGGTTCTCTGCAAGAGTAGTATGTGCTCTTCACCCCGAGGCATCTTGACTCTAGTTTCAATTTTTAATTATTACTATTATTTTGAGATAGAGATGGACTATGTAGTCCAGGCTGTCCTGAATCTCACTTTTTAGCACAGGCTGGCCTTCAACTCATGGGGATCTTGTGCCTCAGCCCCTAGAGTGCTTGGATTATAAAATGTGAGCCACCAGGTATGGCTCTTTAATTTAAAATTTTTGTCCTTCTCAACAGGCTCCTTGTGCCAAAAGAGACCTTCAATATCTTATATAGTGTGCCTATTTCCAAGACAGTGTTTTGTTTTTTGTTTTTTGTTTTGTTTTGTTTTGTTTTTAATAGTCCAGGCTGGCTCCAAACTTGCTTGTACAGCCAAGGTTGACCAGCAAACTTCCTTCTCAGCTTCCCGATTGCTGGCTCCAAGCACATCATTTGGTTTGCAATTCTATTTTACTTCCCTCTCTTGACATTTCCACCCCACAGTAACCTTAGTAGGTGGTTTATTTTGTAAAGCAATCGCTGTTTCCAGTGTGGCTTTCTAAACCACATGGGTTTTCTCATTCCAATAAACGTGACTGGTTTTCCTGCCTTGAGGTTACTTGGATGTAAAAGCTGCTTCATTTCTGTAAATAAGGCTCTGAGACGTGACTGCACTGGGGTCATTGCGTCTGTAACTTCCTGCAGTGCCAGTGCTGTCAGAATCATTTAAGTCAGGTTCTCTTTGGACTCCAAAGGGATTTTGTGATAGAACTGTTTCATGAAGTTTCTATATTTATCGTGTGTGTGTATATGTGTGTGGGTATACTTGCGTATTCACAGGTCCGTTCAACCTTGTGTATGGATTTGGAGGCCAGAGATCAATTTTTGGTGTCTTTCTCTATTTGCTGGTTATTTTAATTGTTGAGACAGTCTGTCATTGAATCTGACACTATTTATGCTAGACTAGCTGGCCACTGAGCACCCAGGAAATGTCTTTTTTTTTCTGTCTTTCTCCATTCCCAATAATGGGATTACAGGCAGGAACCACCATGCCCACCTTACTGTAGGCTCTACTCTCTGTGTCCCAATTTCTGGGATTGCAGGTGTGTACCACCACTCTCAGGTTTGGGGGTGGTATAAGGAGTATGTGGAGATTGGCGAGGAACAGGGTCTTGTCATTCCATACCGTCGAGTTTCAAATGTAAAATTTTCCTGTTTTACCTGGGATTATAGGCAAATACAACCACTCCTGACTTTATTGAGGTTCTCTATTAGATTGGCGCATCTTTATGCTGTGTCTTGTCAGCATAGCTCAAGAACAGTGGGGCCTTCCAGTGAGCGAAGTACACACATGTACTGTGTGTTATGAGGCAGGAGAGCCCATGGATATGAAAGGGCTAGAACCGAGGTATCCTGTCTATGTGGACAATTTAGATTTGAACAACATTGTTGTCCAAGAAGTTTAGAAGGGACTTTTGGCAGCATTTAATCTCTGACCATACTGTTCACTTTACAGAGTAGAAAATCAGGTTTCAGGTATGTGGTGACATCATGCCCAAGTTCAGGTGGTTAGATTAGGTCAAAAGTAGGGTTTGGATTCAACTCTGCTTCACAATTATGTGAGCAAATTATGTGAATATTTCTTCATCTGTAAAATGAAAATGATGATAATTATTTTGAGTTGGGTTACAGTAATTGTTACTGTCATGATGATCAGCATGTCTGTGTAAACATATCACAGTATAAATGGCCAGTGTTTTCATTTAGTGCCATCTATTGAGTAACTCCAAAATTTTATGTAATGTTATTTATTCTTTTCTGTTTGCTTAGGATTGTGTTGTCATAATAGGATGTATGCATAAACACAATCTAAATTTTTCCAACTACCGTCTAATACCATGTATTCTCTTTTCCTATGTGGTAGTATTCTCCCATACTATGTGTTCTTTTCATCTATGTGATAGCATTCTCAGTCATCAAAGCCTCTAGACCTGGTGCTACAGCTGACAGGGCAGTGCTGACCACAGGCCAGGCCCCATGTCAGTCATTTCACATGCAGCTTCTTTGAGCTGGAAGACTGTTGTCCTCATTTGATTGAGAAACTCAGGGCCAGTACATTTGCATTGTTTCATCAAGATCTTGTAGATAGTAATTTGCTAATTTGGGCTTGGAAACCAGGCACTCTGCCCAGTGGGATGCACACCTTTAATGACAGCACTCACAGAAGCAGGTAGATGGCTCTCTGAGTTTGAGGTCAGCCTGCTCTCCATAGAGAGTTCCAGGACAGCCAAAGCTACGTTAGACCTTTTCTCAAACAAAACAAAACAACAGAAAATCTAAGCCCTCTATCTCCGGTTATGGCTGCTCTTCCTCCTCTGTACTGCCTCTGTGCATCAGTACAGTGTAGATGAAGGTTCCTAGACTGAATATAGACTTAACCATATGAGGGTCCCTGGAGATTCAAAAAAATTTTAATTATGTGATTAGTTATATAACAATAAAATGTTCTTTCTAAAGTAAATGTTTTATTCAAAGTTGCATCAGAAATCAAATCTTTGACATTTTTGTAGGGACTACAATTATAGTTGTTAGTATTATATAGTATAAACTTCTTTATTTTATTTTAAGACAGGGTCTTGCTTTGTCCCTCTTGGCTGGCTTGGAACTCTCTACATAGATGAGGTTGGTTGGGATTAAAGATGTGTGTCACCATGTCTGGCCATACAAGTTTTTAAAGAATAGTTTATTGAGAGTTAGGTGTGGTGATGCCCACCTTTAATCCCAGGCTGAGATAGGTAGATCTCTCTGAGTTCAAGGATAGCCGGTCTACATAGTGAGTTCAGGCCAGCCAGGACTATGTATATAGACTCTGCCTAACAAAAGAATAGTTTATTGAGCATACTGTAAAAGAGCACTGGGTGGACAGTAACTAGTGTATCACATGCAGCTGGGGCTCTTTAAGACTTTATAGAAGTAGAAGAGGAAAAATATATTGGTGGTGTACACATTACCGTTAAATCAATAGTCACCAATGCTTTCTCTATTAATTTATATATTTTGTAAAATTTTAAAATTATTTACCATCTTACATCTCTATTTCTTTCTTGCCTCATTCCAACTTAGATATGATTATAGGAAGTTCTTTTTTTTTTTTTTTTTTTAGTTTGCATCTAGTTAAATGTCAGAGTTAACAAGAAATTCTTGCATGAGTTATGGGACAAAAATGATATTATCCATATTATCCATCATCTAGCTTGATAGAAGTATGCCTTGCAAGTGTGAGGCCTGGGTTCTACCTTCCTCCCCCAAAATGTTTAAAAATAAATGTTAACTCGGAACTGTTATATAATGTTATATAATTCTCCTATAACAACATCAAACAAATGGGGCTGAGAGATGGCCCTTGCTGAGGACCAGAGTTAGGTTCCTAGCGCCCATGTCAGATGGCATCTGACCACCTAGACATATCTCCAGCTCCAGGGTGGTGGCCACCTCTACCCTCTGCTGGCACCAGCACTTATGCCCACAAACCTACACACAGACCCACATTCATACATTTTAAAGACTGTCTTAAAAACTAAAACAAAACAAAAAGCTCCCCAATATCTTCCAAATTAACTATCTTTTGAGGAAGCAATATTATCTTGTTTATATTTGTCTTAAAATAAGGATAGAATGAATGATATTTAAATGTGAAGTTCTCCTCTAGTTGATTTCTTTGTTGTTGAGACTGGTTATACAGTCTCATGGAGCCTAGGCTGACTTCAAACTGTTTATATCTGAGGATGGCCTAGAATTTATCTTCCTGCCTCTGTCACCCAAATGGTAAGATCGTAGGTGTACAACACTGAGCCTGGTTTTCTACTTGTTATTCTTATTGCTGCTCTAATGCAAAACTACAGAAGATCCAGCCAACCCCAGACTGGTACAGAACCCGTTATTATGTAGTTGACAGCAAAAGCTCATTATCTATATTCTATTCAGAAGGGTCTGGGAGAAGATGACATAGTACAGTGCTTGCCACTCAAATGTGAGTACGTAAGCTCACTATCTAGCCCCAGTGTAAAAGCCAGACTGAAAGCTGGGTGGTGGTAACACACGCCTTTACCCAACACTCAGTAGGCAGAGGCAGCAGAGGCAGGCAGCTCTCTTGAGTTTGAGGCCAGCTTGGTCTACAGAGTGAGTCCCAGGATAGCCCGGACCACACAGAAAAATCCTGTCTCAAAACAAACAAACAAACAAACGAGCCAGAGTAAAAAGTCTGCCATATATATGCAGACTAACCCTTACACAGGAACACACACACACCGCAACTCAACTCTTCATTATACAGAAAAAGAGGGTTGAGGCTAGGAAATACTAGATTTTTCTATACTACTGAAACATTAGGGATTTAAATTACATACTCCAAAATTACATGTTGAAAAGTGGTTATCTTTCGTATAAACTACAACTTTGCAGTGAGTTAGTGTGACAGTACCTTAAATACAATGTCTAAACAATCTGACCTCTGAATTAGATGTAGTTTTCTACTTTGTAGCCTTTTCCTTTGGCAGTTTGGAATGAGGAAGACATTGATTGGACCTTGACACTGTGGTGACCAGGGACAAGTCACTCATTCGGTGATTCCTTTATCTCTGTAAAAGTGGAGAGAGACTGAGTTCTGGCTTGTTTTATGAAGAATGTGACAGTGCTATTAAGATTAGATACTATTAGCTATTATAAAGTGTTACGGTAAATATTAATAAATGATCTTTGGCTATCGGTTCCTGCGCAGAGCCCCAGGCCACCTCTTCAGATCCACTTACCCCAAATGCTACTCTGCCACTTGGTCTGCAAGCTGCCCTCTCCATGTGGTTCCCCTAGGTGGGTAGTTACCATGCCTGGCACACACACATTTTGTTCTGCAAGTCCTGCACGTTCTCGCTCCTCCATGTGGGCAACAAAGCTGGATCTGCACGCTCCAGCTGCCTCTCGGCCATTGCTTTCCCTCACTGTCCTCCACAGTCCGGTAAAATCAAGGTTGCAGAAACTTGTAATTTAGCAATTAGATTTATATGCTAAATTCTCAATCCACAGTACATCCACACAATAAGCTTACAACCAGTTGACAAAGATGTAAACCATCCACCTAGATAAAACAAATTGACCCATAGAAACCCTTAGAAATAATATCTACCTATTACCAATTAAGACCACCTGGGTCTAGAACCTTCTCCTTTGGCTCCATCTTGATTCTCCTCCTTCTCTCCTGCCTTACTAAAACTTTGTCCCTGCTCTACTCTCTACCGTCCAATCAACTAGTGCCAGTCCTCACCTGCATATAGACGTCAACCTACATACAAGTCCTGTAACGTCTCTTGGATACCTCTGAAATTGTAGTCCAAGTTCAAGTTCAGTGGGAGAAAGGTTGTTGGTATTTTATAGTTTAGAGTAATATTCTGATTTCTGTAACTAGAGAAGTCCAGCAGGTTCTTCCTATGTTATGATCACTGTTTGATGTTTTTAAAGATGAAACTTGCACTATAGGTTGGGCTGATCTGGAACTCAGTATTTAGCCTAGGCCTTGTAATCTCTCTTAGCCTTAGGCTTGTTCTACCGTGTGTGTGTGTGTGTGTGTGTGTGTGTGTGTGTGTGTGTGTGTGTGTGTGTGTGTGGCTATGTGTGGGCTTTCCAACACTTTCCAACTGGGTTTATATTCCCAGTTCAGTACATGTGTATTTTGGAAATTTAGTCCTGTTTCTGAAGGCTAGGGAATATAATGACATGTGTGACTACTTGCTTCTACTTAACACTTAAAGGTTTAGTGTAAGAGTTTTCCTTGCTCTAATTAAACATTTTAATTGATAATGAGGGAAATACACTCAGTTTCCTGCCTACAACAAGTATTGATTTTCATATTTTTTATGAGCTACCAGTGCTCCAACTGGAAGGTCTTACAACACTTTCTAAGGCTATATCTGTATTTCTGATGGGGAGGAACCAGTGTGGCTGTAAGGGACAGAATTCAGGATAAAGTCTGCAGTTTGATTCTTGACAAGTTGGACAACTTAAGAATTTAGGAAATGTCGTATAAATCAGGGGACATTCCTGGGGAGGTTATTGGACTTGGAATGGGAGGCAGACACATAAATTTCCCACAGATGGTGTTTATAGGTCTTCCAGGTAGGTTGTCCTGTGGGAGTTCAAATGACCTATTTTCACCTGTTTGCATGTGTGTGTGTGTCACACGTGCATATTCTTGCATGTGGGTGTTTGAGATGGTCTCTCAGTATAACCCTGGATGATATAAAACTGTGTAGCTCAGGTTGCTTTGAACTTGTACTCCTTCTCTAGTTTCTTGGATACTGAGAGTATAGGCATGTACCACTACACTCAGAGTACAGGTGTGTACCACTACACTCAGAGTACAGGTGTGTACCACTACACTCAGAGTATAGGCATGTACCACTACACTCAGAGTACAGGCATGTACCACTGCACTCAGAGTACAGGTGTGTACTACTACACTCAGTACAGGTGTGTACCACTACACTCAGAGTATAAGTGTGTACTACTACACTTAGAGTACAGGCGTGTACTGCTACACTCAGAGTACAGGTGTGTACTACTACACTCAGTACAGGTGTGTACTACTACACTCAGTATAGGTGTGTACTATTACACTCAGTACAGGTGTGTAAGAGTACAGGCGTGCACTACTACACTTAGCTCCTTTAGTGCTCTTCATATGTGCCAGATAAACCTCCTTGAGTGAAACTACTCTAATAGTTGAAATAGGAAAGCACTAGTGAACTAAACACTATAACTCAAATCCTTGGAATAAAGCCTATTTTTCCCTACGAAGCACTATTACATAATTCTCAGAAATAATATGTATTATGACATAAATCTCTGTGGGCAGATCTCAGAAGAGAGACACACAAATGAGCTTTTTATATCATTGGGAATGATCATAGAATTAATACACACAAAGAGGAGGAAACATGGTGTGCTATGGACAAGGCACCTCCTACAGTAGATTCCAGAGTGCTGGAACTGCGCATACGCACCACCACATTTACCTGAAATGTTCCCTTTTCTCTTAATTGTTAGTCAGTTGATTCCTTTTTTTGAGATAAGGTCTCACTATATAGTGCAGACTGCCTCAGCCTCCTCTGAGTACTGAATAAAGGTGTGCACACTTTATCCTTTTGGAGTTAATTTATTCTGTCATGGTGATCTGGTTTATTCTTGACTTCCCAAGTCATGTTATTAATAATAGAACTGAGTAGAGCTAGTGTTGGCATGACTGTCATAACTCTGAGAAATACTTAGAGGGCTGATGAGATGGCGGAGCGGATAAAGGAGCTTGCTACGGTAATGATCTGCGTTCAGTCTGAAGAACCCATACGCTCAAAGGT
This sequence comes from Micromys minutus, assembly GCF_963924665.1. Classification (NCBI taxonomy): domain Eukaryota; kingdom Metazoa; phylum Chordata; class Mammalia; order Rodentia; family Muridae; genus Micromys; species Micromys minutus. The sequence continues at coordinate 23,526,201 of NC_137971.1, forward strand.
GGAAGGAGAGAATGGTCCCATAAAGCTGTTCTCTCTTCCACATGTGGGCCAGGACAGGTACACCCAGATTTCATCATGTGTGCCAACACAATACTAATTAATAAAACTGATTTAACAGTCATAAGGAGATATGCTTGGCCTGGCGAGTGGCACTATTAGGCATAGCTTTATTAGAATAGGTGTGTCACTATGGGCGTGGGCTAGCGGCCTGGAAGCTAGCAGCTTCAGCTGAAGATGTAGAGCTCTCAGCTCCTCCTGCACCAGGCCTGCATGGATGCTGCCTTGTTCCCGACTTGATGAGAATGGACTGAACCTCTGAACCTGTAATTCAGCCCCAATTAAATGTTGTTCATGATCAGACTTGCCCTAGTCATGGTGTCTGCTCACAGCAGTAAAACCCTAGGTAAGCCAAGAGAAAACGCTGATTTAACAGTTTGACTAGAAGCAGGTGATGGTAGGACCTTTCAGCTAGATAACCTCTTCAGTGTGTGAGACTAGGAGACAAAGTTACAACAAACAAAGGATTTAGAATATTTTTATACCTTTAAAACAAATTTAAAAGCAATAGAAATGTATTTTTCATAGTTCTTAGAAAGTTTGATCAAGACATCAGTAAGTTCACTGTCTTTGTGAGGGCTTCTTGGCTTCGTGATTGTGGGTACGTTCTGTGTTCTTGTGTACAGGAAGGGGAGACTTTGAATGTCACTTGGGAAATAGGACCTGAAAACTGATGAGGGAGGTGTTTTACAAGAAGCATCTTAGTGCCCTGACAGTCTGAGCCCCTGCTCACGGTCTAGGAGTCCTAGATTTTAGGTTTCAAATCATCATCAAAACAACAACAAACTTTCCATATTATACAAAAAATAAAAATGATCTGAAAAGAAAATTCTGAAAGTTTATGAAGTTTCACATTTAAGCAAATAAATGAAATAAAGCTGAAGTGTATCTATATGAAAACCTGGATGTGCCCACACGTGCCTCTTCTACAGTCTGGATGTGTTTTTCTTCCTTTAACAGTGGACTCTAAGCAAGGTGCTCAGAGGACTGGGGTGAGGGGATCTGCTGCAGCTGCAGCATTTGTGTCCCTAATAGAGTCAAAAGGTTGAGGGGAGTGAGCTGTTGTAGCATTTTTGTTAACTGCAAGATTTACATTGACTTCCTTTCGGCATGTTTCATGAATTCTGTCATTTGGGTCTCATATCTCTTTGCTGTTCCTCTCTGGACAGAAACAGCTAGCACAGAATCAGTAGACCAGGAGGCCAACACTGGCCCCACTCTTTTCAAGGGCATCATATTATTTAATCTGTACACGTTCTTGTGAATTAGGGATAATGGTCCTTGCTAAGACTTAGTTTGTGCGGCCTCAGTAGGAATGGGAACTCAGTCCTGTAACTCTTGTTGTTCCTCAGCTCTTTGCCCCGGTCTTGTCCCTTGTTGCTTTAGTTAGACCTTCTCCCATTCCCCCAGCCCAGCCCAGATTGTTTATAGCACTTAACACTCGGAAGTGAGTAGTTTTGTCTCATTTTATCATATGTGAGGGCTGTCTGCCACATTAGAATGTTGGGTACACAAGACTTTTGAACTGCAGTGCCCCTCCCCCATAGCTGTGGCAGTAACCTAGGAGACTTTAAATTCGAGTTATTCTGCATATGTTAGTTTTCCACAGCTGTAGATAACTGATAATGTATTTATTGGTGAGTTTCCATGTAGTTAGCAATTAAAAATAATTTAACTTCTGTAAACACTTCCTGGCTTACCAGGGTGTGACTACTAGGGATGAAGCTGAACCATGTTATGGTCTTATTCCACTCCTAGACATGTACTAAAATAAGAAACAATGAGGCCTAAAATAGCATGTGATATGCCCACAGAGTAAACCCATGAACCAAAGGAAAACAATGATTACATTTGTGTGCAGTGCTTGGAAAACTTTCAGAAAACCTTCATAGTTTAAGATACTTTCAGTTTTTAAAAATGATTTTTGAAAATAATTACTTTACATACTGAGCCATCTTGCTGGTCTGGTTATCTATCTGTCCCTCCATTCATCCATTTTCCCTTATATCCACCCACCCACATGTCTGTTCATCTGTCTGTGTGCTTACCCATCTGTCTGTCTCTCCATCCATCTATTCATCCACCCACCCATCCATCCATCCACCCATCTACCTATCTGTCCATCCATCCATCCACTCTTCCTTTTTTGTTTGTTTTTTGGAGACGGGGTCTTACTATATACTCTGCTTCCTGAGTAATGGGACTAAAGATAAAGACAACTATGCCTGGCTTCAACCATCTTTTTATGTATATGTATGAGTTTTACATAGTAGAGGTAATTTGTGCACATTATTCAGATCCTTTTTCAATTTTATGTCATTAAATTTATGAAGATTTTGATGACTACCTATTATTTCATACAAGAATCAATTCTAGTTGCCAAAATGTCTTTATATTTAGTGGATTTAGGTTATTTTCAAGTGCATTCTAGGTTTTGGACTCCTGGGTCTTGCTTTCCACAAACTTTAGTCTTTAATGACTAAACACAGTGTCATGAAGACTTCGGCCGTCTCAGCACGTTATGTAGAACTGAATGGGCAGAGCTCCGTAGCAGACAAGAGAATGGACTGGAGCTGGCACTGTCTTTGTTAAGCAGCAGGAAGAACAGGTGCATCCACAAGAAGGAGCACGGTGTGCTGAGCAGAGCAGATTTGGATAGGAGTGAGGCAAAGGAGCCATGGCAGGAAAAACGGGGGGCCATCTTACAGGGCCTTGTAGCATCTGTGCTCTTTACGTTTGTGTTGCTGGGGCTGAGTCAGCCTTACACATGCATTCTCTACCAGGGGCTGCACTGCAAATTCCCACTGAAGACAAACTTTGTAAAGCTTATTTATTAGTTGTGTGTGTTCATGTGCATTGCGGTACATGTGTGGAAGTCAGAGGGCAACCTTGTGGTGTCAGTTCTCTTCCTTGCACCGTTGTGGGGTTCTGGGGATTGAATCCAGGTCATCAGATGAACTCCCTTTTCTACTGTGCCGTCTCATGGATGGGTTCTTAAGGCGAGAAGCGTACTCACAGTGAGGCTTTTGTGTTGATGACAGATGTGATTACATTTTTTTTTATTTACAAAGATTACTCTGGGGTATAGGTTGTCAGAAACTAAACACGGGTGAAAGATCAGTTGGTTGAAAGGAAGGACTGGCCTAGAGAAATAACTAGGAGGTACACTTTGCATAGGGAATAAGAAAGGGTGATTGCCTAGAATGGCTCTGGGGTTTAAATAGTTGGGAAAATAATCCCAACTATTTAAGTTAAGATCCCAACTATTAACTAAGTTAATAATCCCAACTATTTAGGTGACAGTGCTTACTAGTGGCAGATGAATGGTCATGTCTTATAAGCCAGCTGGGTTTTAGAGTAGAGGAATTTCAGAAGGGAAGGCTGTCATGTCTGCAGTCTTTGAAAAGTGATTTGTCATCTGATCTACTCATGCTTTTGTGTAGACCCTAGTGCATTAGAAGGAAGCCTTGCTAGAACTGACGGCTTCCTGGGCACCAATGCAAACGCTGCATCTAAGAGAAAAGTGGCATTCTAAGTCAACAACTTTTCTTTGGCCTGGTTTATTAATGCCCTGATACTTAGAGTTTGTTAGGTGATTAGTCATCTTGTTTGTAGATATAGCCTGGCATTGGAAAGAACTATAAGTACTCGATTACCAATCAATCATATGGGACGATCATAGAGAATAAAAGATATGAAACTTGGCACGCTTAAGTTGAATGAACTCACTGGGAGGTCAGCGTACCGCATTACTAGCTACTCTGAACATCATAAATAAAACTTTAACAAAATTGAGATTTGACTTTGGGACTTCAGTTCTGCTGCATTAGTGTATGGCCTAGTTTCATTTCTATCTATGTGTTTATTTAAACAACAGGGTCTCACATAGTCCAGGGCCTCAGACTCTCTGTGTAACTAAGTATGACTTTGAATTTCTGATACGTCTATGTCTGTTTCCCAAGTACTAGAGTGGCAGGTGTGCACTACTGTGCCCAACTAGGTGACTTTTGATACAACAGTTCAAGGTCATGCTTGATCAGGCACTACACTGCCTGTTCAAGAGGGAACTTTCAGGCAATGGGAAGAAATGCAGTTTTTTATTCTTTTTATTCCTAGAGTCTTCCATAGCCAAGGTTGGCCTCAAACTCACTGTGTAACTAAGACTGACTCCTGACCTTCCTGCTTCTTTCTCCCTTCCAGGAGCTACAATTAGTCATGTGCCACCGTACCCGATTTTAGAAGCATTTTTATTTAAATCTAGGTCATGAATTTATCAACAGTTTTGAATCAAGTTAAAACGGTTGGCTATTAACACTGCAAAATACAACCTCAATATTTTGAACTATTCAGCAATGTTGATGAAAAAGTCTTTTACAGTGTTTGTTAAACTTTGCTTTGATTTTTTTAAAAGAATATTTTATTTGTTTTATTTATATGAGTACACTGTACCTGCCTTCAGACACACCAGAAGAGGGTGTGGGGTCCCCTTACAGATGGTTGTGAGCCACCATGTGGTTGCTGAGAATTGAACTCAGGTCCTCTAGAGGAGCAGTCAGTGCTCTTAACTGCTGAGCCATCTCTCTAGGCCCCGTTGCTTTGATTTTAAATGGAATAAAGTGGACTTCTGCTACTACTTTAGATTATAAAGTTAAACCTTAGATGATTTTTAAAATAATTTTAAAAAGGTAAATTCTTTCAAAGGTTTGGATTGGTAAAAGTCTGGGACTTGAGTGGGCACTTGTTTCACCATTTTTTTCATGCCTGGTCTTCAACACTCCAAAGATAATGACCAGAAGATAATGGAATTACTGCGTTAGAGCTTTCTGCTCTGTTCTACCTGTTTGCCAGTGCAGAGCATTCAGTTTCACACATCAGCTCTTGAGCGACGCAGAACATAAAATGCTTTTCAGAGTAGCTATTTTAGGACAGGTGAGTCATGCAGGTATAATATAAGATTTTATTTTTAAAATATAATGAGATATTTGATATTCTAATTTAGGCTGAGATTCTGTTAAATGTGAAACATAGAAAAAAAATTGAAGGCCTGGAGTGAGGAGGGAAGGGAGAGAATGTCTTTCTAGTGAATTCATTCCCTATCCACAGTACATACATTCCTTCTTATTGTGGGTGTAGTGGGTGAAGCAGACCAGGGGCTGGAGGGACACACCCTATTACAGGGACATAAATAATAGAGAATGTATTGAATATGTACAGATCAAAGGACAGACAGTGAAGAAGATTCGGCAAAGAGGACAAAGCTAAGTAAAAGGATGCTTCAGCTTTTGTTACAATAATTAAATATTCAAAAAGTCAGCCATTTTATAGGGCTAAGAAGCTAAGCAATTGCTCATTTTATATTCCTTTCCTTTCTTTTTTTTTCTTCAAGCAAGCTATAGGCAAACAAGCTTATATCAAGCATTTATATTAAGAAATTTATTTTACAGAAAGTGTCATAAGCAAGTTTAAAACCTAGTTTTTAATCTTCTGTGGCATATAATCTTAATCATGATGCCCCTAAGACACTTGATTTTTGTTCTAAACCATCAAAGGAAGAAATACAGTATGTTCAGCATAATTTGCCTTGTATTTATCATCAATGACCTAGTCCAATGACTTCTCAAAGAACTAATTACTGTAAAAAGGAAATTCGTGGGGGAAATGAAGTGGCTGCAGTAAGTTTTAGTTGCATCAGCCTGTTTGTGCTGCAGAATGAAGTAACCTTAGACTGGGCTGTATAGTGAACATACATTTACTTCATCAGAGTTGATAAAGGTGCTTAGTTTGGTGCCTGGTCTGTTGCTTCTTTGTTTCCAAGTGGGTTTCTTGCTGTTGTGATGTTATGTCCTCATATAGCAAAAGAGACAGAAGACAAAAAGTCTTACCCAGGTGCTTGTCTTGTTTCTACTCCACTGATCACTTTGGAAGTTGTTCCACCTCTTAATGTTACCATGGTGAGAATTTATTTGCATATGGGCATGTTAAGGTGCATCCAGAGCATAGCCCGTGAGATGGGTAAGTGGAAGCATTTGTATTGCTTGAGATCAATATGTGTTTAGTGGCTGAAAGCAAGTCATTGGTGGTGTGTGTGTGTGTGTGTGTGTGTGTGTGTGAGTGGGCCTGTGGGGAGGCAGGAGTCATGGTGGCAAGAGTGCAGAGAGGAAAGCCACTTACCTGTGTCAAGGAAGCAGAAAGAGGAGGATAGGAAGAGGTCAGGGCAAGAGAAGGATCTGCTTCCATGGATCTTCTTTCTCCAAGGCTGCCTTTGCTTTTAAAATTTCTAAAAATCTCCAAAAGTGAGGTCATCAGCTGTGGATCATGGCTTTAACACAGGAGCCTGTGGAGAGCATTTCATATGCAGACTTAACAGCTTTAAAGATGAAAAGTAAAGATGGCCTCCATTTCCGTAATTCTGGATTTTACTTGTGGCTGTTGGTTAGAGTGATGGCAAGGTGTGGTTCTTTCTGCCCTGGGGATGCTGGGTTTTGCTAACTTGCCATGTTGTTATCAGCTCCCTCTAGGAGATTTTACTCTAGCTGCTTAACTTTAAATTGAGTTCTGTGGCTGAAGGAAAATGTATAGAGATATCTATGTTTTGTATTTGATATGAAATCACCTCTTCTTTCAACATTGAAGAAAAGTTTTATGGCAAAGAACAGTTTTAGCGCAAGAGGTATCAATGAGCAAAATTTGGGGCAAGGGTTGGTTAAGTTTATAAATTGACTTGGTTGCTAGTGGACTTAATTTAGAAATGCAGAATTTTAAGCAGGGTTATTATTAAATGTTTTTGTCTGAAGTAACTGTCCACAGAAATACACCATAGGCCTCATAGACAATTTTTTAAAAATCTAGTAGACCATTTAAAATTAAAGAGGTGGTACAGTGGGCATGCCTGTAGCCAGGGTTACTAGGAGACAAATTGAGCCTAGATAGCCAAGGATGTTCTTTATTTTGAGACAAGCATCCTGCTGTGTAATATGAGCTAATCTCACATTGATCCAGCCTCAACTTCCTACATGCTGAGATACGGCTTTTTGTCCCCAAACATGGGTTAGAGCACCCGAATTGGAGCAACCAATCAATAGGTTGAAGCCTAGCCTGGGCAACAAAAGAATTTGGGTGTAGTAATACAGGCATGAGGAAGAGGCAGAGGCAAGAGAATTTCTACAAATTCAAGGCCAGCTATGGGCCACATAACAAGTTCTAGGTAGCAGAGTTGCAGGATGAAATCAAGGCAGATGAGAAGGTGAGAGTAATTTTGTTTTGAAGCCGGGTATTATTCTGTAGCCCATGTGTAGTTTTTAATAACATATTTTATTTTACTTAACTTTTAAAAATTATTATGAACAATGAACTTATTTTAACACATGTTGACCACATAAACTAACAAGATATTTTACACATTTCATACTAGTCTTTGAAAGCCAGTGCATTTTATACCTGTAACACATCTGTTTCATCTGAAGAGTATTGCAGGTAGTCAGCGTCCACATTTGGATGTGACTTGACTAGTTCTTCTCATAGGTCATAGGTCATAGGTCATAGGTCATACATGCCTTTTACTCATTTTGTCTGCTGGGTTTTTGTTGTTGTTATTTGTTCTTTGTTAACAGGCATTTTATATATTCACATTTATTACAACTAAACAGAATCCGAGGCATGTGAGTTTTTTTTCTTATTATTATGGTTTTTAAACAGTCTTATATAATTTGGGGTGGCCTTTAATCCTTGACCCTCTATGTTTACATTTTATTCTCTTCTCCATAAACTTTCTTTCCAGTAATATTGCCTCCTTTTAAAATTTTTATTTTTATTAAATTTATTCTTTTTACAACCCAACATCAACCCTTGCTTTCCTCTTAGTACTCCCTCACACAAGTCCTTTGCCCATTTCTCCTCCCCCTTCTCTTTTGAATTAGTGGAATTCTTCCACGAATATTGTTGCCTCCTTAAAATAAACTGTAAGCTTCTTGGAGATGGGGTAATGTGGAGAGATCAAATAAACCCTTAGGCCACAGGGTTTGTAGATAGATTGATGGTTACCTTTTTCCTGGCATCATGCCGAGCACCTTCCAGTGTGGTGCATGATAGTGGGGTGGAGCCTTTAGTTAGGCATCAGCTTGTCTTCTCCAGTGAATGTTGTCTTCAGCAATAGAGCCTCACCATAAGTTTTTAGAGAGCAGCCAATAGACTTGGAAATAGTCTGTGATGTTTAGGAGTTGCCATAGGGCCCCTTTGTCCAACAAGCTCAGCAAGATGTAACCCATTCCTGACTCTGAAGGTTTCACTTGGTAATCAAGATCTCTAGTTAGGGCACTGTCTTCCCTATTATTTTGTGACTCCATTTAGAGCCTTTTTATATACATTATATTTTGGGAAGCTTCCACAGTAGCAGATTTCCATATGGCTTCTCAAATAGCCTTTGTGTTAGTTGTCCCCCCCCCATACTTCCTCCCTGCCCCCCTCTCCATCCCTTTCCCCATGTAATCCTTCCACTCTGGTTTCCCCCATCTGTCCATAACAATATATTCTAGCTTCTCTCCCTTGGGAGAGCCTCTTCTTCCCTAGTCCATTACTAGGTACCTAACCTCCACGGTTATACAGTGTTACACAGTATTGAAAGCTGAAAAGCTAACTGCCACATAAAAGAGAGAATGTAACTATTTGTCTCTATGGGTCTGGTTTAACTCATTCAGGATGATTTTTTTTTTGCTAGCTGTACTCCCTTACCTGTAAAATTTACTTTTTCTTAACAGATGAATACTATTCTGTTGTGTAAATGTGTGCCTCATTTTCATTATCCATTCGCCTGTTGATGTGCAAAGTGCAAATAGTAATGGGTACATAGCCAATGTTAATCAGTCCTGCTAATATTTAATCCCTGTAAGTTTTCTTGTTGTTTGCTTGAGTGAGAAAATCTAGGTCTTTGGTCTCCTACATCCCACACTATTTTCAGATCCTCTAGGTCAGTGGTTCTTGATCTTCCTAATGCTGTGACCCTTTAATACAGTTCCTCATGCTGTAGTGACCCCAACTGTAAAATTATTTCATTGTTACTTCATAACTAATCTCGCTACTGTTGTGAACTATAATGTAAATATCTGTTATGCAGGATATCTCATATGCACACCCCTCCCAGAGGTCTCAACCACTGCTTTAGGTTGAAGAGCATGACCTGTAATTTCTGATCCTCCTGCCTCCACCTCTTGAGTGTTGAGATTTGAAGAATGCCAACACAGCAGGTCATGTATATTGAACCCAAGCATTTATGAATGTCAGGAGAGCACTGTAGCCGCTGAGCTGCATTTCCAGCCTTGGATAACAAGGGTTTTTCTTCCTTCCTTCCTTCCTTCCTTCCTTCCTTCCTTCCTTCCTTCCTTCCTTCCTTCCTTCCTTCCTTTCTTCCTAGTTTAGTTGCATGTCTGTTCAGTAGAGGTGATGGAGGTGGTGGGTGTATCCCAAGCACAATAGGAAAATCCCAGAACAACTAGGCAACTGATCTTCTCCTTCCTCAGAACACTTTACTGCCCGAACCATCTCCATGGCATGCAAGAGCTTCTGGTTTAGTGATAAGAGAAAGGTTCTGGAATACACTTTAGATGTGGGATAATAATGTCTAAGAAAAGCCTATGGTAAAATTCAGATGATCCATGTTGTATTTCAAAGTAGGTCATGAATACCTCTGTAACTAAGAGCTAATAGGAAGAAATTGCATTTTTTGTAGCCTAGTGTGCAGGAGGCTGAGTATCTATCTCAACAGGTAACAGATATGAACATATATATTCCTTCTGAGTCCCCAGCTGAGTGCTGGGTAAAACATTCAGGCTGCATTAAGATAAATTAGATTAAAGAACTATTCTACTAAAGAGTTATTCTGTAAAGAGAGTGATTCTGGAATTGTGTATATTCACGCCAAAAGTTATCCTTGGTTATTCTGGAAGATTTACTAAAGTACAACCTTAATGGTTTTCAAGGGTTTAGCAAGTATATATTACATAGAATCGTGTTATTTATAAACAAACTTCACCTATTTTCAACTTTCAGCCTAGATGCCCTTTATATAGCCCCTGTCCTTTTCTTATTTTTTGAGAAAGCTGAGCAATCTCCTTGCCTCTGGCCCCTCCTGTGGTTGCTCCCATGATTCCCAAACACAACAGCTGCCACCGAATTTATCTCATTATATAATTGTTATCTGTTAACTGTGGCTGACCAGGGCTTCTCATAGCTAAAGAGGCTGTGCCTTGTTTGTTTTCATCGTTAATCCATGGCTCATTAAGATTTCTAACTAACACATGTGAAGCAAAGGAGGCATGGATAAAGAGTCCTCAGAACCCTTGGCAAAATTTGTTAGCAATAAGACCCAAAAGTAAACAAAGACATTTCTTCTAAAACATATTTTGTAAGCAGGGTGTGGTAGCAAATGCTAGTAATCCAGGGTCTCAGGAGATAGTAGAGCCTGGAGGAGCAGAAGTCATTCTCTGGTACAAACACATTAGAAATCAGGATAGCCTACAAGAGACTGTCTCCAAACAAATAGATAAATCCTGTGGTGTAGACATTTTAGAGATTCTAACTAAGTCTTTCATAATTCTACTTTATGATCTTTAAAGCACTTTACTGTTGCTAGAGTGATGCAGCTTTATTTGGAAGTAAGTTCTGTGGCCTTCTAAAGCCCAGATATTTTAATTGATGTGGTTTCTTTATGTTTAGAGACTTTATTTTATGTCTCTTAAATGTGCTAATATTTAAATAGAATGGAATATTGCAACTTGCTTGAAACAGCAGTCTATGTGTAGCTAAACCATCTTCAAGAATGCCTGATTTTTATTAAGAACTAAATTTAATACCAGCAGCTTCATTTGTAAGCAAAAGGGAAAGTGCATCATCAACCTCATAGGATGGTTGTAAAATGTTGAGATAATGCAATTGAGTGAGCCATATAGTATAGGAAGACATTACATGGTAGTTCTGATTTAGTCTGTGGCTGGCAGGAGAACTTGAGGGATCTATGCTCAAGGATGGAACTCAGGTGGTCAGGCTCTGGAGGCATACATCTTATTTGGTGTGCATCTCACCTGTCCTCTTATTTGTAACCAGAACTGTACAGTAAGTTGGTTTTTTTTTTTTTTTTTTTTTTTTTTTTTTTTGTTTTTGTTTTTGTTTTCCTGTTTTCTTCATATAGAACAAAGGGCTTTGCAAACTGAGTAATAAGTTAATTTCATGAGCCTAGTCAGTGTATAGAGTTTGTTTATTTGGTAATTAGCAGGTTCTGTACATTAAACATACATTCATCCACACTGGTGACTTTTCCAGTGGTGGCCAGGAAGTGACATTGAAGAGCTGTATTTCAGAGATGCCAATCTGCACACTGGGCAGACTGTTATCCATAAGGCTCTGGGAGAGCCCTAGAAAACTGCCTGTTAGGATTTTGCATTCTGTCTTCTGTTTGTGTCAAAGCAGCAGCACAGGTCCTAAATCTGAGATCGAGAAGATAACAGGGGGCCACAGCAGAAGCGTTCACGTCGCGGCCCCTGTCAGATTCTGGTGAATCTGCGAATTCTGCTGTACATCTCCTTGGCTCACCCTCAGGTCAGATGATAACTGAAGTGAAGAGGAAGATGGTAGATTTGATGTATCATGATGCTTCTAGGGAGATGTTGGATCATACCAAAGCATTCCCTGGTCTTAAATGGGTTGAGGGGAGTCACTGAAGGACAGTATATCACAATACAACATGAATTTCTAGTAAAAAATCAGAAGCAGTAGAGTCAGGAGAAGATGCTACTTATAGCTGTGTGGTCATGTACACAGGTTCCTGAAGGATATTAAAGGTATCCTGCACCCTTAGATATGTGACACACATGTAAGATGGTGACAGTTATCTGGTAGTGGGTGTTGACTTTGGAATTTCACTACTATGTGTTTTAGATTTTGTTTCTCAAATCCTTTAGTGGCTCTTGAGTGGAGCAAGTAGTGAAGGCTTTGACTTTGTCTTTCCAAACATAGGTCAAAAGAGTCAGATCTGACATTCCGTTCCTGACATAGATAATTATAGGTGGTGTCTTGGTGTCATAGTTTCTGTTAAAGCCCTAAAAGACTTAGAGCTGTTTCATTGTTGTCTGTTTTGTTTTGGGGACAGATCTTATGTAGCTCAGGCTGGCCACAGACTACTGTGTCGTTTAGGCTGAACGGATCCTATTGCCTGCCTCCCAGGAGCTAGGATGACAGGCATGCGCCACTGCACTCCGTTTACTAACCTCTGTAATGTCGGATTTTACTGTGAGCCTAGGCTGGCCTCCAACCCACAGCCTCTCTTTGAGTGTTTGCATTACTGGTGTGTGCTAGTACACGTGGCTGGCTTGTGTGACATTTTTTTAAATGTAATTTGATCAAAGTATAATTAATACACCATAAAATTCAACCCTTTAAAATGTAGAAAACAGTAGGTTGCAGTGTAATTATAAAACTATTTGGATCATTATTTAATGCTAGAATATTTTATCATGTCCGGAAGCTGCTCTGTATCCATTGCTGTCAATTTGCATTTCCCCTGATTGCCTCAGCCCTAGCCAGCAATCAGTCTTCTTTGTATCTATATGGATAATCTCCTATTCTGATCATTTCATAAAAACGAAACAGTGTAACAAGATCCTTGGAGACTGGCTTCTTTCACATACAGGGTTTGGGGTTGGGGCAGGTATTAAGAGTTTTATTTGTTTTTACTGGTGAATAATGTGCAGTCCCAGGTGTACCTCAGTTTGTGTTACCTCTGATAGACACTCAGGTAGTTTCTGATTTTTAGAAAAGCTTCATAATGCTGTTGTAAGCATCCATGTACAAGTTTTTGTGTGCACATATCTAGAGCAGGCAGAGGTAGACTGAGTTGCAGTGCAAAGTGTATGTTTATTTTTGGAAGAGATTGCCAGTGCCACCAGCAGTTTGTGAGAGTCTCTTCTGCACGTCAACCAACTTTTAAAAATGTCAAGAGTTCTTTGGAGTTTTCCCCCTTTTAGCTCTTCTAGTAAGTATATACTCTTAAAGTGAAAAATCTTGCAAAGTAAAATAACCAGAGCGAATAGTTAGATGGAGCAAGTAATTATTAAATATTCACTGCGTGCTGTGCCCTGCTAGGAGTCAGAGCAGGAAGTACTTCTTCACTTCCACGGGACTCTACGTTTATTGTATGTAAGGAAAGCAGAAGCTGTGCTGGGTGTGGAGGACCGTGGGCAGGTCAGCTCGTGCTGTGCAGTGAGGGAGGGGCTGGTTGCGGCTGCCACTCAGGAGTCTAAGTAGAAGGACTGCTGGAAGGTGGGGGGAAGGGGGGGGGGAAGGACCACAGGGCAACCTAAGGAAGCTATGTATCTAAAAAAAAGAAAGAAGGAAGGAAAAGAAAGATTCAGTATAGTCAGAATGTTGAGCTGGGTTGAGGTGGGGAGGGAATGTTTAACTGTACCTGGATTTGCTCCATGTGTAGAAGGGTTGACATTTATACTCAGTAAAAAGGAAGAATATGAAGATCTGCATGCACTTTGGCATAATGTCGTCATAAGATAGGTGTGGACAGTAAGGACCAAGCTTCCCTGTACACTATTAATGAACTGCTCAGGATAATAGTCTGCTGGTTAAGAACCAGGAAAGGAAACAGATTTAATGTTGGTAGTCCATAAGTCTGTTCTATATTATAGTCACTACTGGCCTTTTTATTTTTTTTTCTAAATCCCCCTTAGGTTTGATTTCTGCCTTTTACTTAGTACACTGCCAAATGTCCCACTTTCCTCTTTCCCTCTTTCCTTTCTGCAGGCTCTCTCTATAGCCTTGGTTGGCATGGGCACACTGGTTGCCTAGGCTGACCTTGAACTTGATAACCCTCCTATCAGCCTCTCAAGTGCTGAGATTACAAGCATGTGCCTGACTTTACAATTAATTATATGTCTGACTTTATCCTTTTCTTTTTCCCTTTTCTTCTTCTCTATTGGACATTGAACCAAGGGCCTCATACATGCAGAACAATACTGTATCATTAAGCCATACCCCCATGATCCTGCAGTCATGTGACAAGCATGTATATGACTGCTTCAGTGTGAACTATGTACCACAGTCAGCAATGGCAGTTGTTTGTGCTTTTTTTGTACATTTGATTCCTCAAGAACTTTCCTTGCAGTATCTGGCTTCAAATATATAAAGCCACTTCAGATGAATAAGGGATTCAAAGAGCCAATTTCCCCATAGCAGACATCCGGAGCCTCTTCTTTTACCTGCTTTGCTAAAGCCCAGTGTTAAGATCGTCATGAAGAAAAGTTAGAACTGGACAGAGCAGGAAGAGACTAGGCAGAAATACGCCTCAAGTTGGTTCTTGTCCATGTAACTGAGCAGGCTCAAACCGGGGAAGACTGCTAGTTTGCTGTTTTTGAGACAGGCTGGCTTGGAACTCAGTAAGTAGTGGAGGATGACCTTTAACTCCTGATTTGCCCTTACTTCCCACGTGCTGGAATTGTGGGCATATGCAAGCATTCCCATCTGCGCACTGAGTGCTGGGGTCAAGCCCGGGGCTGCGTGCATATGCTATCCATGCACTCCACCCTATAGCCCAGCCCCTTTGATCTTGACAAAACCATTCCAGAGCTTCAGTTATCTTGGTTTGCTGTTAACACAGCAAGAAAAGTACAATGTGGTAAAAGGTTAAGGCAATTGGAATTAGTCATCTTTGAGAAGAAAAAGATGGAACTAATAATTTCTGTGTAGGCCTTAATTTTATTCAAGGCTATATTGAGGATTGTTGAAAAAAAATGTTGCACCAAAGACTTAAAAAAAAAAAAAAAAACAGTTTTCAAGTATATTCAATCCAGATTTGAGGCAGGTAGATCTCTGAGTTAGAGGCTATCCTGGTCTATAAGAGTGTTCCAGCCAGAGCTACATGAGAAGCCTTGTTTTGGAAAACAAAACAAAGGAGAAAGGAAATCCAAATTCACAGCTAGACTCCCTCCACTCCCACCAGAAAAGGAAGAAAAATGTCCAGTTTCTAAAGGTATCAGGTCACATGGAAAGAACAGTTGTTTTCCAGTGAGCAGCGGGGCAGGGAACGCTTTCTAGCTACAAATGTAACAGTCACGTGGAGATGTTAAAACAGACTATTGACTGAGGCACTCCATCCTTAAGGAGAAAAGAATCTCTGTAAGCTTTTTGTCCTCTTTCCCTACAAGGTTAGATAGGGTTCCTTTATTTATAAGAGGCTTTACTGTGAGGGTAATGTGTGCCAGGCCGCTTGTCCTTTCAGTAAACTGCTTGACATGTCTGAAACCTGTTTTTCTGAGAGGCTGGAACAGACTATGGTAGTAGTTGGCTTAGAAGTATAAATACACTTTGCAATCCATAGAAATTTTATGTTCCTACCTATTGTTTGCTGGTACTATTTAATATATTTAATAGCCAGCTCTATGTGTCCGATTGGTCCCTTGTAGTATTCTGAGTTGCATCTGTGGTCAAAGTTACTTTATTCTGGGCTCATATGTTATTGCCTCTTTGGTGTTGCTCAGGGCTGGGAAGATCCATAAACCCTTGTCTCAGCATTCGTGATGTTATTAACAGAAACCATGGGTCAAGGGACAGTTGTGCCAAAGTAGAGCAAGCAGAGAAACGATGAAGTTAAAGGGTCACGTGGAAATGTTGAGAAAATTAGGGACAAGGAATGAAACCCCCAAATCAGAAATGATTCTATAGATTGTACACTGAACTGATGACTTGATTACATTGTAGGAAAGATGCATTTATGACTGGACGGAAGAGGTGAACGGTGAGACTATATATAACCAACCTATCAAACGGGAACCGTCTCAGAAGTATAGTATTAGCCAAAGAAAGTAAACTACATGATGTGTGCGTCTTCATGTTTAGTAATCCAGAACAGAGCGATAGAATTACAATTCTTAGTGTCTGGTGGGTTGGTTTCAGGGCCCCTTGTGCAGGAAACCAAATCTATATTTATAAAATGGTACATTGGTATACAGCCTATACATATCCAATGAAACTTTAGTTTCTTAAAAATATTTTTATTTCCTTAGGGTTGTTGTGGGGGTGCTCACTGAGGTCAGAGAAAAACTTGTGGAAGTTAATTCTCACCTGACCATGTGAGTTCAGGGGATCAGACTCAGAATGTCTGTCCATCTGTGCCAAATTCCTTTACCTGCTTAGTCATCCCAGTGCATGAGACTTTGAATCAGCTCTGGATTACTTACTGTGCCCACTGTGTAAATAGCTGTTATATTGCTGAGAAAATGGGAAGATAAAAGTCTACATGAGCTACATACAGTACAGCTGACCTTTGTTCAAGCATGTATTCCCTGCTTTCCAGCTTACAGACACCAAATCTATGACTACTTGGAAGGGCCAGCTTTGTGTTTTTAAACATTTGCAAAAATACATGCCAAATATTTATAGTGATCTGAAAGAGAAGGGAGGACTGGCTGGAGTGTTTAGTGTTTTTTTTTTTTTTTTTTTTTTTTTTTTTTTTTTTTTATGTGTGTGTTTTGAGAAGAATAAATTCGTCAGTTAAGTCATAGAGTAAATATCCACTTTAAAAAAGACAGGCTGTGCCAAGTGTTGTGCAACTGTGTGATCCTACCACCAGAGAAGCAATGGAAAACCCAAGCGTAAGGCCTCCCTGGCTTATCTGTCAGGCCAGTCTTGAAAGACCTGAAGTTAGAAAGAGCTCCAGTCTGGATTCTCAGAGCCAGCTTTGATGCCTAGCCCTCACTTTCCAGCCAGTCTCCCACCTACTGAGGATCTGGGCCTGGGTCTTTGTGGAGCTAGACCCCAATCTCTACTTCAAAGACCCTTTTCTTCAGGAGTCAGGCTCCTTTCCTGCCTGATTTCACATAACTTACCTCTCTCACCATGTCAAGCTGGGACTGCTCAGGGTTTCTGAAATCAAAGTTCCAGTTGGAACTTAAGCTACCCTACCTGCCATGCTGATCAGGGACCAGTCTGAGTCTGAACTCTGAAACACAGAGCGGCCCTAAGACTAGAAATCAACCCTACCGATTGGGATATCAGCAAAGACCTAATAGAAGTCAAATGTCTTAACTTTAAGGCTATGTAGTGAGGCTTCTATCTCAGAACCAAGTAAAAAAAATAGTGTGGCATTCACATAAACAGACATTAATCAATGAACTAGAATTAAGGACTCAAGACATAAGCCCAAACACATATGAACTTCTGCTTTTGGACAAAGAATCTGAAAATGCACACCAGAGAAGATACAGCATTTTCAACAAATGGTTCTGAATACTTGTATGTAGAAAAATAAAAATAAATTCAAGTCTATTACCATATACAAAACACAACTCCAAGTAGATCAAGAACCTTAATCTAAGAATGGTTACCTTGAACCTGACTGAAGAGAAAGTAGAGAATCGGCTTGAACTCATTAGCATAGGAAAGGACTTTCTGAACAAGACTCCATTATGCAGGCTTTAAGATCAACAGTTAATAGGTTGGAGAGATGGCTCAGTGGTTAAGAGCACTGACTGCTCTTCCAGTGGTCCTGAATTCAAATCCCAGCAACCACATGGTGGCTCACAACCATCTGTAATGAGATCTGATGCCCTCTTCTGGTGTGTCTGACGACACCTACAGTGTACTTACTTATATATAATAAATAAATAAATCTTTAAGAAAAAGATCAACAGTTAATAAATGAGACCACATGAAACTAAGAGGACTTTTATACAGCAAAGGATATCATCATTCAAGCAAGGAGGCAGCTTAATAATGAGGAAAAAAACCTGCCAATTATACATCTGACTGGTAGGTTTGCAGCCTAACTCTGTCCACTTGAGTTTTTCTCTGTGATATGGGGTAATACCTATCCCAAGGGTGGCGGAGAATTGAAAACACCCAGTTCAGTGCCTAGCATATTACAAGGTACAATAGTTATTTTATTTTTAGAGTGTGTGTGTGTGTGTGTGTGTGTGTTTATGGGAGGGAGGGAGGAAGGAAGGGGGCTGCCTGCCTGCCTGCTTGCCTGCCTGCCTATGGAGGTCAAAGAACTTGAAGAAATTATTTCTCTCCTTTCACCATGTGTGTCCTGGAGATCAAACTCAGGTCATTGGGCTTAGCCTTTATTACTCACTTGTCCATCTTGCTGACCTGGTTACTTTCCATCATTTGGTTCCTAGTAACTGTTGGCTCTTATGGTCTCTTACTTTGTGTTTTTGGGAAAGGAAATACCCAAGTATAGAGAAAGCCAGAAAGGCAGGAGATAAGTGAAGTAGGGCTGAGAGGCAGAGCCATGGATGGACTGGAGAGTTTTCAAACCTCTTCTTGGGCTTAATTAGTTGTCATTTGAATGAGGTTAATTGACCAAGGGCAAGTGAGTCAGGCTGATTGTGTGGGAGGAGATAATAAGAGGTCACATGGATTTGATTGAATGTGGACCCTGATACTACCACTGTAACTCCCTGTTCAACGGTGCACATGCTGACGGTTGTTGCCCTTTTCCCTAGCAAGAGTAAGGACTTTTCAATATAAGTTTGTTCAATAGAACGGACTGAATTCTGAATAAAATGAGCTTCTGAGGAAAGTGTACCTTTTTTCTATAAAGGCTCCTCTCCTGGCGGAGGCATGTGGGAAGAAACAACAGGGAAAAGAGAAACACTGGCTTCTCTACTCTTCTAGATATGAAATCTGTGTCCAGTACTGGGATGTGACATCATACATATGTTGTGTTCTTTCCACTATTGTCGTATATACCATGCAGGTAGCTGTTGTGCATTCTTGTATGTGTGTGTACACATGTGCTTGCTTGTTTGTAGAGGCCAGAGGTTGATGTCAGGTATCTTTGACCATCAGTCTCCACCATATTTTTTAAAGAATAATTTATTTTATTTATATGAGTAAACTATCTTTAGATACACCAAAAAAGGGCATCGATCCCGGATTACAGATGGTTGTGAGCCACCATGTGGTTGCTGGGAATTGAACTCTGGAGGAAGTGTTCTTAACTGCTGAGATCTCTCCAGCCCTTCACCGTATTTTTTGAGACAGATTCTCACCTGATCCTGATTCAGCTAGACTGCCTACCTGTGTCAGCTGGCTAAGTGCTGTGATTATAGGTGTTAGCAGAGACTCTGCTGACCTGCCCCCAAGGACCTAGCAATTGCTTAAGTCATCGTCTTCCACACCTTGGCTCAAGCCTCCAAGGATACTTCCTTTCCTCTCAGCATTGTATTTCATAACAATAAATACATTGTACAGGATTTTCTATCTGAGTGATGGATCCAAACCAAAGTCCCAGCTTGTGGGACACATACTTTACCATCTCCACTATTTCCAAAGTGTTGGACTCAACAGCAAGCACCTTTACCCACTGACCATTTTATAAAATATTACTAGGCATGTTTGAGCTGGAGTCCGGGAGAGAGGGAACAGAAGAGAGGAAGAGAGATGTTGGTCCTCAGGAGCCATCCACAGTTCTTTTGAAGTAGGGTTCTCATTTCACCTAGCACACTCTGAGCAGGACAGCCTGGCTGGCCAGTGAACCCCAGGGATCCTCCTGTCTCTGTCTTCCCAGAACATCCCAGCATAGCCCGTACTTTTATGAGGGTCTGGGAGATCTCAAGTCCTCATGCCTGCCAGGGAAGCACTTTGCCAACTGAACTGTCTCCCCAGCCTTTGTATTTTAACTAGAACCTCATGTGATTTTGACAGTTTGACTGATTTGAAGTTCATTTCAATTCAGATACATCAGACACTCCCCTGAATACATGCACCAAACTTCCTGCTAGGTAGTCACCTACTCTTTACTGTCCTCTCTTGTAGGAACTCATTACCACTGTGTTATCAGTAATGCATGTAATATGCTTCCATGGACGTCACTGTTTACTGTCCTGTGTGGAATGGACCAACTTCATGAGACATAATTTTATACTCCTTAGGGTACTGGTTTTGAGTTCTAATGTTTGTTAAATTCACTTTTTAAAATTGTATGTAAAAACATACAACAGGTATATTTTTACCCATCTTGAAATATCACATTAAGTTTTTTTTTTTTTTTTTTTTTTAAATAAAACAAAATAACCAACCAACCAAAACTGACTGTCTTGGCCATAAAGAATCTTGAATGTCATAAGACAACCTTTTCCTTTATGGGAAAGGGAGGGAGGGTCAGGGTCTAACCTAGGCTAGCCTTCTGCTGTAGCCTCCTTACTGCCAGGATAACAGCCAAGTCTCACCGCACTCTGTTGCACAGTCTGAACAGACGGTTCTTTTTATTTTCTTAAAAGATCTTACTTATGTAATGTCTGAGTGCTCTGTGTATGTGTGTGCTGACTTCAGACATACCAGAGTCTGTCACCAGTGCTGTTGGCCACTGAGCCATCTCTGCAGCCCAGCACAGTTCTCACTGAATCTTCTCTTCACCATGGATTCTTATTTCTTCCTTTAAATTTCTTTTCATTTTCTTATTTACAGTTGTGTGTGTGCGCTCGCAAGTGTGTGTGTGCACACGTGCACGAAAATGTGTGCCACAGAATACGTGCAGGGGTCAAAGGGGAACTTGTGGGACTCAGTTCTCCACTTTCAGTTGTCGTAAGCTTATTTTTATCTCTTCGCAATTTTTGTTTTCAAAATAAAACTATCCATGTGTGGAATTTACTGGTCATAAACATTAAAGTGATTTATTATAGTTACATTGAAAATATCGTCGCGAGTTTGCTCTTGCTATCCTGAGACAATGTCTATAGCTCAGACAGGACAGGAACTTGCTATGCAGATGCAGGATGCTGGTGCTGTTGCCTCGGCCTCTTCATTCAATAACCTTTTAGTTTTTATTCAGAAAGGTGATTCTGGTTTTACAGGAAGTCCTCAGTTGCGGTTCCCCAGGGATGGGGAAGTCTGTTCACTGGAGACGGTGGGTGGGTGGTAGAAGGCAAAGCGAATGCATCTGACCCATTTCACTGGCGGGAGGGTCGGTCTGTAGAAACGGAGCATTTACACAGTGGACTAGCAGGAAAAGGATGCACTGGAACTATAGACACGTCTTTGGAACATTCTGGTGCTTAGACATTATTCCTAGTAAAAGGTGCATGTGCTTTTAGCATGGTCTGTAACTCCCATTCAGTTTGCCAGTCTATAGCAGGAAGCAGAACAAATGTGTTAATTTTATGAAGTAATTTTATGTATCGTCTTGTTCTGTGTTTTTGTTTTTAGGACCGGAGTAGGCCCTATGACACTTTTAACTTGCACTCCTTGGAGAACTCCTTAATGGATATGATAAGGACTGATCATGAGCCTCTGAAAGGTAAACACTACCCTCCCAGTGGCCCACCAATGAGTTTCGCTGATATAATGTGGAGGAATCATTTTGCAGGTTAGGAATATTCATATGTCCATTCTTGCTTGGTGTTTTAAGCAAAAATCAGCTTTTTAATAATTGTGATTTTTTTGTTTTTATTTGTTTTTGTTTGTTTGTTTTGCTTATGTAAAGCATTGTGGAATGTATTTAAAGTGTTTTTCTTTTTTTTAAACCTGGGTTCAGCTACCTGTGGTAATCACAGTTGGTTGCCTTAATTTGTTTATCTGCAAGAAGTCTGTGTTGGGTAGCTGAGGTCATGGTTATAGCATGAAACCAGAAGCCAAATTTTCTGGGCTTTGTACATTTGGAATCTTTTGCTGAATCTCTAGAATTCATTTAAGTACATTTGTACCTCAAAAAGTGTGATGTTCAGTAAATCAGTCTCTAAAACTCCTTCAGAAAGTTTCACATGCTAGGCTTCCATTGTTACATTGTTGCAGTCTATCCCTTCCTAGAATAGGAGCAGCGATCACAGCCTGGGTGCAACAGTGGCTCTTTGCCATGTGGGGCTAAAGTACCAGGAAGATGTCCTAAAGTATATATGCATGTTTTGAGTTCAGTATGAGGTAGAACATTCTAAGTTCAACATAAGTAGGATTTTCTAATTTTAGGGTGCATGTAAACTCATAATTACAGATAATTCTCTTTATAGATTATTTAATGTTTTAGAGACCCTACAATATCTTATATGCTGTAATGCAAGCTACTGATGTGGAAATATCCACTCCATTTTGAGTTAGGACTTTAATTAAAAACTGAACAGTTTGCCACAGGGATGCCCATCTTGTGTGAACGCCTCATCTTCTGGAATTGTGAGGATTTTCTCCTCTCTGGCAGTCTCTGGGCCATTAGAGAGGATATGACCAACTGAACCTTTCACACTGGCATCCTCACCAGAATCCTTTTCATCATTTGCTGGTCATGCTTTCTTATTTCCCAATGAAGAGAAGTGTCATGGGAGGCAATGAGAACATAAAGTGTCTTGAGAAAAGCTACATTCTTAAGACCTTAAGGAAAAGAAGAGGAAAATTGCTGTTATATATTTAGTCGCTTACCGCATCTTTCTTCAGTTAAAGATTAGGTCCATAGCAATTTGAAGCATGTTACACTTTGAGGTGTGAATGATGTAAAAATGATAATATTCACAGATTGTTTTGTTTTTAGCTTCTTTCCAGGTTACACTTGTCATTTCCCTCTAGCCTGAGAGCCTTCTGATGATCCTCACATTTAAGTCCTGCTCTGTGTATAGCTCCCGGCTTCTGGTCCCTCTTGTGGTCCCTCTGCTCTGCTTTGCTTTTCTTCTCTGTCTTTTTGAGACAGGGTCTTACTGTGTAGTTCAGGTTGTCCTAGAGCATGTTCTGTATCCCAGATGGATCTTGGAAGTCAGGACAATCCTCTTGTTCCATCCTCCTGAGTGCTAGGTAAAAAATTAGGAAAGTATTTTAGATTATAGTCTCTACATAGTATTTTAGAATTCTATGTATCCTGACAAAGCAGAAGCTATTTGTGCCATCTTAAGTATAGCGCTGGCATCGTGGAAGAGAGTAGTAATCTTATTACAGACTAACACAAATGCCTTTTCCATTCACAGTGGCCTTTTAAAATTACAGACCCCACTATCTCTGCAGACTTTTCTTTACTAGCAAATATGAGGTAATACACTGCTTCATCATACATGTATTATGGCCCCACGAGTTGAGAGACCTTGAGTATGTACTTTATAGTTGAATATGGTTTCAACTTCCCACTTTTTCATATTCTACTGTATGATTTTCTATAAACACACTACTTCCCTGAGGTCAGTGACATCACTATGTCCCTGAGGTCAATGACATCAGTATGTCCCTGAGGTCAATGACATCACTTGCACCTTTAAGAAAATATTTTGACCCTGGGCATGGTGGTACACATCATCATCTCAGCACTTGGGAAGCAGAGGCAGGAGGATGATACAAGCTCAAGGGCAGCCTGGGCTTATACATAACAAGTTTCAGGCCACCCAGAGCTGTGTAGTGAGACTGGTCTCAAAAAAACCACAAAGAACAACAGCAAAGAAGGAGGAGGAGAAAAAAATGCTTGAAGTACCTTTAGCCTTAAAGGGAAAGAAAATGAACAGAATAAAAAGCCAGGCTGGAGAGAGAGCTCAGTCTTTGTACTTGTCTTGTACTGTGGTGGCCTGAGCTCACTCTCTAGAAGCCAGGAAAGTATCTTGGTGTGCTAGCAGTTGCTCACAGTCCTAGCACTGAGGGGAGAGGACTCACTAGCCCACTAGCCCACTAGCCCACGGGCCTGGCCTGCTTGATGAATTTAAAGCCACAAGAGACCACATCTCAAAAACAAATGAAAAAGCAAAACCTCACCAAAATCATGTGGACAGTACCTAAGGAAGGACACCCAAGGTTGACCTCTTGCTGGATCTCTACAAGCACGAATCCTTGTGCACACATGAACATGCACATATACACAATTAACTAAAAGCACAAGAAACATTGTGATGGTGTAGTCATAGGTCTTTATTTTCTATTGTCCATAGTAATAAATACCCATGTTTCTCTCTGATTTTATAATTTATTGATAGAACTTAAATTTAGACTTTCTAGTTTTTTTTTTTTTTTTTTTTTTTTTTTTTTTTTTTTTTTTTTTTTTATCCTAGCTAATACTGCTGTCAGTATGTTGCTTGAGGGAAGTTCATAGTGATGGTCCATGGGTCCAAAGTTAGAAGCATCAGAATGCATTGAGCATCAGGAGATAGATGATCCTTGGGTGCCTACAGTGTGGCTTCTGGGAAATGCTTTGCCTGTGCATCCTCAGCTTCTTGGTCTTGATCTTTTCCCTCTTGCATGTGGGAACATTGTTTGCGGATATGTGTATTGGGGAGGGGTCTAAAACTCAAGTACAGAGTTGGATTTTGGGGTGCTTGTTTACACTGGTGTTATTTTTCATAGAACTCAGTTTTCTTTTCTTCTATAGGAACCCCGCCCCCCACATTCTTGATTAACTATACAAAAAATTCAAACAACACATACTAGGACAAAAAAGAAAAGTAAAAAGCCGTCTGTAGGCTTAGTACCTAGAATAGCAAAGGTATTTAATAGTCTTTTTTAAGAGGGTCCCGGATGTTCTACATTTTCTATATAGGAGATGAAGTTTCAAAACACAGCTTTTCTAACACTGTAGTCGGTTCAAACTGGATTTGAGTTCTTTATCTGCCCCCAGTTGGCTAATTAATTGGATATATTAATTAGCCTCATTAAAGCCTCGTAATTAAAATAAAACACCATATAAAATAGACAGGAAGATGAGTTCCCTTGCACAAGGAACTTTGCAACTATTTTCTTTAATTTTCTGTCAGGAGAATGGAATGCTCATTACTCTACCTCTGTAACAAATTAAGCCATGCCAGTACGCATTTATTTCTTGACCAGACTATAGCTAAACGTAGGCTGCAAACAGATGCTTTTCTTTTCCTTAGATAAGTAGTGATTATTGAGGGATAAACCATCATTTTCAAAAGCCACATGTAGAGAAAGAAAAAATAACCCTTGGCTTTTTAAAACTGTACATCTGAATAGCATGGTTGTCTTAGTTACTGTTGTAAGAGACATCATGACCAAGGCAACTTACAAAGGGAAGTATTTAATTGGGGACCACCATGGCAGGCAGGCATGGGGCTAGTGCAGTAGCTGAGACTTAAACCTCAAGCTTGAGGCAGGTCAGAGAGACAGGGAGGAGAGAAGTGAGAGAAGGGAGGGGTCGGGGAGACTGGTGTGAGGTTCCAGTCTCAATGTCCAGCCCTAGTGATACATCTCCAACAAGGCTACCTCCTAATCTCTTCCAAAATAGTTCCACCAACTAGGTACCAAGTAGTCAAATATGACACGAATTCCTTCACACTATACTTAAAGTGGACATGGTGTATGTTCATAGTGATAGTCGTGTAAAAGTGGACATGGTGTATGTTCATAGTGATAGTCGTGTAAAAGTGGACATGGTGTATGTTCATAGTGATAGTCGTGTAAAAGTGGACATGGTGTATGTTAATAGTGATAGTCGTGTAAAAGTGGACATGGTGTATGTTCATAGTGATAGTCGTGTAAAAGTGGACATGGTGTATGTTAATAGTGATAGTTGTGTAAAAGTGGACATGGTGTATGTTAATAGTGATAGTCATGTAGTGTCTATTACTTAAGGCATATTTAGTGAAAAATCATTTTATTCAAGCATTCTTTTTTGTTGTTTTGTTTTATGTGTCTTATTTGTTTGTTTTTTTCGAGGCATGGTTTCTCTGTGAAGATCTGCTTGTCCTGAAACTTGCTCTGTAGACCAAGCTAGCCTTAAACTCAGAGATCTGTCTGTCTGTCTGGGATTAAAGATGTGCACCGCTAGTGCTCTGCTTCCGGTCATTCCTTTCAGACCTAGTGTGAGAGAACAGGAAGTTTAGTAATTACACCTCAGTTTTCCTGTTGTTTTTGTTCTCATGCTGGGTCAGTCTTGATGTATCTCAGAGCAATACCTTCTGTACATATAAGTGTATATAGTGTGTAAGTGTGTATAGATGGATGGTGGAGCACTTGCGGTGTGTGCATAAGCCCTTGGTTTGAATCCCAGCATGCATAGTGTGCTGTCATAGTCACTGGGCTAATTCAGTCTGGCTATAGCAGAGAGAAAGCATTAGGTTGTGTGTTTTGTCCTATATACACCTTCTGTATGAGAGATGCCTCAATCTGATGAGATGGAGGGTTTCAAGAAGAGAATAAAGGTGTGATACTACTACTTATGGTGCTTCTGACGACATTAATCCTTGGATTAGCAGAGGTAGGGTGGTGGGAGGAAAAGGTTTCTAGTGTTTCAAATAAGGAGAGCAAAAGGAAAATAAGATTCATCATTGTACCATCTTGGTATGAGACTGTCTTCTGACGTGGAAACTGTGGTTATTATTTTGACAGATCTGTCACCTTCCCTTCTAGAATAAGTAAGAACAGCAGCTACATGCTTTGGACAGCATAGCTGATTGCTAGAAAGCAAGACCCCGTCCTCTGGCTGGGAAAACACCATAAAGCTGGCAGTTGGTGACAAGAGGAAGGGGTGGGCTTCCTTCATTCCTTGTGCCCTCACGCCTGCGTCAGGGTTCTTGTCTGCTGACTGGGATAGTGCCTGATGAACTGTTTCTAGTATTTAAATTTCCTCTTCCTTTGGTGTTCATGGAACTGAGATTTGAAAAATGAAAAGAACAGGTGTTGGTTGAGAACCCAGACTGAGGGCCTGCTTTTCGAAGGTATACCGAAAAAGTCTGAGGAAAAAAATAGCTCATTTCTGGTAATAGTGCCTTAGCACATTAAATTGACAGGCTCTTGGAAGATATGAATGCCACCCATTTTCCATTATAGAGACATTTTTCTGTATTCATTGTGTTGAAATGGTACATGTCAGAGACTTACACAAAATTGGTTCCTTTTGGGAATTTTTGCTTCCCTTGTTTTAGAAAAGAAAATTTCTTCTTTCCTCCAGAAGAAAATGTGCTGTGTATTTAGTAACTTGAATCATTACTTAGTTTTATTTCAGTGTCAACTTCTTTCAGTCTATGTCAATTTGCTGTTTACAAAATTGTCCAATTCAGAGCTGTGCTTGTAGCTCAGTTTGCCAAGCATCTTGAACCTCATTTGATTCCCAGCGCCTAAAGTGAAGACAGACAGAGAGACCCTACATCCTGCCAGGGCATGGTCGGTTCTGAGTCAGCAGTGACTGTTCTTGTCCACATATTCTCAGTCTTTTCTTCTCTTTGAGACTTTTGTAGCCACAGCTAAAGGTATGCCTTGCCTTGCCTGATTTAAGATACAACATTTTCATCACTTAGCAGTTATAAAAGGAAGATTATACCTGCATGCTGACTTCTAAATTCTAACTCAGTGGAGCCACAGCTTTAATTAAGGAAACAAGGACAAAGGACTTAGGAATCTCTGGGAGTCACAATGTGGTGGCAGCACATGCCTGCAGCCCACAGTACAGCTTGCCCTTCCAGGAGATCAAAACAAAACAAAAACTTGCCCCAAACTGTCCATTGATTTCAGTTCTGAGCTCATGGTTTTGCTTATTGATTATTTGGAACAGATCTATAGTACTATACTATAGTACCAGATTTTGCCATTGCCTTAAAAAAGAAACTTAGTTTTTTTAAAAAATAACTTATTTATGTAATTTTTTAAAAGAGTTCACAACAGAATATGTAGGAATCTGTTCTCTCTTTTATAGCATCTCAGGTATTGAGTTCAGGTCGTTGGGATTAGTGTAGTATTTACTTGCTGGTTCATCTCACCACCCTCAACATTCCCTCCGCTCCCAATTTTGTTGTTTTGGGACAGGATCTTGCTGTGGAGCCAATCTGCCTTAGCCTTTGAGAGCTCATCCAACTTTACTAGATTTTTTTGGTGTTTTTTATATACATATTATTATGCCTTATGGTCCTTTTTCTCTGGAAGTTTATCTCTAACTTTATAGAGAAAATGGGCAAAAATCTAGTAGAATATTTTCTTGAAGCACTGCCATTCTCTTTGCAGCTGTTGAAGTACACATTTAGGGTAGTGGGTAATTAGAGAAAGATGTGTTAGTGTGCTGAAGAAATGGCTTTCATAGTAGAAGTTATGAATTAATAAAATTTCCAGCTTTTAATTTTGGACACATAAAAGTATGGGTTTAGTTGGGCTCTGAAATAAGGTAGATTTTAAAATATGAATAAATTGAATTTATAAAGATAGGATTTTTTTTCATTCTAAATAAACAAATGTAACTACATTTTTCACCCTCTGTCTCCACCCTGACTCTTGTCTGTTATGTGGGCAAAGTGGGGCAGCCCGAGCTATATTTCCACACCGTCATTTAACTGAGTAAGGCCAAAGATGCCCTCCAGCTTCTGAAACCTTATACTTTACACTGCACTAAAAGATAGCTAGCTGACAAGAACAGGTTAAAAATAGACTCATGGACAGGTGACAGATGCCACACTGGCTACACCAGACTGCAGTCACAAAATCACCAGATGTCACACACTTGGTTCTGTTTTCACAGCTGATTCAACAGCAGCATTTGTTGAACAAAAGGAAGCAAAAAGAAACAGCCTTGTCTGAATTTAGCATCAGGCTTTTTTTCTGCCCATTACACATTTTCTCTTCCAAAAATCCTTTAAAAATTATTAAAGTTTAGCTGTACACTGCACTAAGAAAAGACTGAAATGATTGCATGCTTTTCATGCATAATCTCATACTAAAAGATAACCATAAAAGCTGACTGTGGTTTTCTTTACTGATCTTACTTTCCACATGTTCTAATTTTTATTCAATGAAAATATATTACATTTTATATTCTAAACACTATAGCTTAAGATAAAGAAGAGATAAACTAAAAATGTCACATGTAACTTTAGCAGGAAACTTAGATTATAAAACCATTCTATTTAGCAGGAAACTTAGATTATATTTAGGTTATTGAGTCTAGGGATTAGGTCATTGATTCTAGCATTGACATAGAGCTCTTCAAAAGATTATGTTCCTGTTTATCCAAAATTCACTGGAAAAAAACAAAACAAAACAAAACCTTAGGGAGAAGTCCAGGAAAGGTAAAATCTACTGGGCTTTTCTTGTAAATAGTGATACCTTCTACCTGCAAGACACTGTCTGAGCATCTTGTTCTGCTTCTTAAGAAAGACAGAGTTGCAAGTATCAAGTGAGGGCAGAAATGAAAACATCTTTTCAATGTGAGATTTTCTAACTCCTCAAGAAAGAGTCTGAAGGGGCAGGTAGCTGTGCTCAAACTCTGAGGCTTAAAGGGCAACATTCCAGAAAGCAGAGAAGTTACTTGATCAGCTTCAGTGAAGCTCAGCGTTCTCTCTTACAGGAACTGAACTGAATGAAGGTCAACTACAACTGAGTTTATTTGATGTCCTTGACAAGCCCTTTTATTGTAGTAATATTAAGAACCATTCGGTGCCTTTTAAGGACCCATACTGTCCTCAGAATATTCACTGGTTAAAGACTGAAGATGTCCTGCTCCTCATGTTTTGGTTAAACAGGGTCTCGGTGTAACCCTGACTGGCCTAGACTTCAGATTTCTTCTGAGCACCACCATCTCTGACTTTCATGTTATCGTTGTTTGGTTTTTGAGATGGCTTCACTCGGCAGCTCAGGCTGGCCTTGGGCTTGCGATTTTTATTTTGCCCCTGTCTCCTGTGTGCTGGGGCTGTCGGTGTGTGCCATCATCTAAGTAAAGAGATTCTCTGTTTCTTAAGTTCTAGTGGACAGTGAGTTTGAAGTCTGGATAAGAGTTTAGGTGGACATCTCAGCAATTGGCTGCTGTGGTTATTTACCCTAGAATGTGATGAAGTGGAATTAGAGGGTATCACTTCGTTTTTGCTGTAAGAACATTGACTTGACTGAAGCCAGTTGATTCTCTTATTGAGTCAAGGTTCTTGTTGTTGTGACAAATGTTTGAAAGTGGTTTTTTTTTTATCAAGGCGGTGGTAGGAGAAAGCACTGCATGTGATATAGACTGTAACTTTCAGAGACTCTAAACTGACCTAGGAATTAGAAACCCATAGGAAGTCATGTGGGACAACTACAAGTAAAGTTATGGTAAATGTGTCTTTAATAGTGGGAAACTTTTTAAACTCCTAGTAATTAGCTTGTAGCTAATATGAAATAGTTTTTTTTTTTTTTTACCGAAATTGTATATTTAGGAATGTTTCCTTTATTATTCTTTGACAATTGCATTAATATTTCCCATTTTTACACACACACACACACACACACACACACACACACACACCAATCAAAGTGGTAAAGTTGAATGAGAACTTTAGTTTTTTTTTTTTTTGTTTGTTTTGTTTTTTTTTGTTTTTTTTTTTTTTCATTTTGTTTCCTCCTGGTCTTGAGCTTGGCAATGTGATGTTTGCCTCCAGTCCCCAGTAACAGAGTTGAATACCAAATCAAAACTGGCCCTTTGACAATTATATAGGAATCTGTATCTGTAGTGAAACAAAACAAAACCTGGAACCTTCATCTTTAGCTTTATATATATTATCCTTCTCCAACTATGATTGACATTTTAAAGCAGTGGCTATAAAATAAAATGAACATATTTTTAGGGCTGTAGGAACATCTCAATGGTAGAATACATGTTTAAAAATAACTCTCAGAGTAACTGTACCGGGAAACTTTACAGAGTCAAATACATAGCAAATTTGCCCTAGTTATTATTTTAGTATCCTTTTGGCTGTTTGTTTTTTGAAACAGGGTATTACTCCATAACTATAGACTGGTCCTGAAACCCTGGTATTCCTCTTGTCTCCCAAGTTACAGATTACAGGGGTAGCCCACTGTACTGACTGGTTTTTGTGTCAACTTGACACAAGCTGGAGTTATCACACAGAAAGAAGCCTCAGCTGAGGAAATGCCTCCATGAGATCCAGCTGTAAGGCATTTTCTCAGCTAGTGATCAAGGTGGGAGGGCCCAGCCCATTGTGGGTGGTGCCATCCCTAGGCTGGTAGACCTGGGTTCTATAAGAAAGCAAGCTGAGCAAGCCAGGAGAAGCAAGCCAGTAAGTAACATCCCTCCATGGGCTCTGTATCAGCTCCTGCTTCCTGACCTGCTTGAGTTCCTGTCCTGACTTTCTCTGGTGATGAACAGTAATGTGGAAGTGTGAGCTG
Source organism: Micromys minutus (assembly GCF_963924665.1). NCBI lineage: Eukaryota > Metazoa > Chordata > Mammalia > Rodentia > Muridae > Micromys > Micromys minutus. The sequence goes on from NC_137971.1 coordinate 23,557,299, forward strand.
AATAAACCCTTTCCTCCCCAACTTGCTTCTTGGTCATGATGTTTTTGTGCAGGAATAGAAACCCTGACTAAGACACCCATCAAACCTTGTTTTACTGATACCTATTTTGTTGGAGGAATTGGTGAAGAAATCTTACATAGTACATTTTCTTCATATACAAGACTCTCTGAGTTTAATTTTTATTTTTTGATACACCCATTTTTATCTCTGATAATGAAGAAAAGCAGCAAATGCCTGCATCTGTCATTCTTTACTTTTGCATCTTTCTGTCTGTACCTCTGACCCTTTCCTTCTGTACTTCAGCCTCTCACTCTATCACTCCGTTCCCCACGTCTTTCCCTCGTTACCTCAGTGGACCATTCTATTTATGATCTTACAATCAGGACTGCTGAATAAATATTGTAGGGTGTGCAGGACACAGGCCTCTGTTGTCTCTTGGCTTTTGTTCAGTTTGCCAGCCTATTAAAAATAAAAAAAAGATTCTTTGCCTCAGAGGTGTACACGATCAGAAACCAACTGATGTGGTCAGAAGTTTCAATTCCCATATTACTCATAAAGATGAAAATCTGGATAGTCACATTTGTCACAGAGTAGTTAGTGATGGGGTCAGGCATGGTGGTGCATGCTTTTAATCCCAGTGCTTGTGGGAGGCAAAGACAAGATCTCTGTGAGTTAGAGGATAGCCTGGTGTATGTGATGAGCTCTACATCAGCTAGGGCCACAAAGTCATAAAAGGAAAAAAGAAAACCAAAAAAAAAAAAAAAAAAAAAAAAAAAAAACCAAAAAAAAACCCCAAAAAACCCAAAAAACCATCAGTACAGACCAAACCCCTAAAACAGAAGCAATGTTGGGGCAACTTAAGAATTCAGGACTGTATGTCAGTCTTTCCCCTGCTTATTTGGATACATTTTACATCTTCATTTTGCTCCTCTAGTAATTATGTTGCATTTTTTGAGCCATTATGAAACTATATTTTTTTATTCTTTCTAAACTTCATGTTTATATACTTCTCTAAATTTCTTTTTTGATGCCCAAATTCAAAGGGCATGAATAGATTGTTTAAATAAAACGCTAACCCAGGAATTTGACTTGTTTAAATTATAATATTGGAGATGTACAAATTTCAGACTATAACGGAAGCTTCTTTTTGTTTGGTTGTATTTTGTGTTGAGACTTTGACTTTGTTTTAAGACTTTTCATGTCTGTGTTTGATTTAAAAGTTGTTGTAGATGCTTTGGCCTTGATGGCTTTGCTATAGCTTAATCTGTAGTGCTTTGTAATGTTTATATTTTTCAGTGTGCTTGAAATAATTACGTTGGATAATGTTTTCTTTGTGCTTAAAAGAAAATTGCTTTCTTTTCTAGGACGCATGGGAATAAATTTCCACCATCCAGGAACAGATAACATTATGGCACTTAACAGTAAGTCCTCATAAGAAATGCTCTATAAAAGTATCAGTCAGGTTTACAACCTGTGGTCTCTGCTTAATTAGATTTTCACTGTCTCACCTGTCAGGGGGCGTGGTATAGACCACTGTGCTATACAAGTGCTTCTCAGAATAAGATTTCTGCACCAGCAGCATCAGCATTTCTTGGGAACTTACAAAAACCACACAATCTCAGGGCTCCTACAGACCCTCTCAATGCAGAAGTTTAAAGATGGATTTGTTTGCATTAGCTGCCAAGTAGGTGATTCTGAGTAAGCAAAAGCTTGAAAACTTGCTGCTCTGGGCCAGCCTTGGCAGAACACCACCCTGTGAACCAAATCTGGCCTACTGCCTGAGTTTGTAAATAAAATTTATATTAGTAACGGGAAATATTTGCCAGCTCCTGCTCTATACCACTAGGTGAAGTGTAAGGGGTGGGGGTGTCAGAAAACCTGAGTGAGTAAATTAGCATATATATATATAAATTTATCATAGTTTTCTCATTGTGGACATTCAGGGATCTTGATGAGATTTGTATATTATAGATGTCAGCATCTTTGCTGGTCAAAAGTGGTTTTGTCAGTATAATTATGGTGTTACATTCTAAAGCTACAAAAAAATATTACCCCGAATGTTGCTGTATTGATCAGTGCTTTGCTGAGTCAGGGGTGGTGACATACCTGTAATCCCAGCACTTAGGAGATACAGGCAGAAGAAGACCAGGAGTACTAGGTTATACTCACTGTGAAAAGAGCCTGAGGCCAACATCAGCTATTTGAGACTGTGGTGTAAGAGAACTATGCCTGAATATTTCATATCACATAATGCACACAACACAGTAAATGTTTCTATAAACGTGTGTGTTTGTGGGTTAGAAAAGGGTTAATGAGGCTACAGCAGAGTCCAGGAGTTAGAATGGTCCTTACTAGAAGCAGAGGATGAGAGTTAATATAGACAGAAGCAGTCCTTTTGGTAGCTAGAGAGAGAAGGAACTCAGTTGGAGAGCTGCTACACAGAGCCAGGCTATAAGGTCTCTGGGTTGAGCAGAGCTGCAAAGGTGAGGTATAAGACCATAGAGGTCTGAGAAGTAAGGCATAGGATAGGAGCCAATGGTCAGATGATGGAAGGGCCACAGGTATAGTCTGCTGCATCACCACTGGGGTTATAGCTGAAATAAAGTTGCAGTCAGAATTCTCAGCCTATGGGTCCCTTAGAACATAACTGGATGGTCAGATAACAGGCCAGTGCCGTCACACTGTAGGTGTCCTCGTCCTTACGGAATCCAGGTGGGGGGGAGTTTTACTCTTTGTTTGATGTGTTCCATAAATTCTTGGGCCTGGTTTCTCTGATCCCATTCTCATGTGTCTGTATGTTCCCATGTTTCCAGTCTTCTTCATCAGTTTATAGGCGGCACCGTTTTTGCTATGGGGGGAATAGGTTACCAGTCTGTACCTCATGGGCAGTGCTGGACAGATATGGTATCCTGTGTACAGAAAGCTGCAGAACCCCCTGCTTTTTTTTTCTTTTTCAGTATTCAAAATGGAGCCCAGTGCTCCTTGTGAAATGAAAGTTACCAAGAGCAAGTCATAGCCTGAAAACTTGTCTCAGTGTAGTAAAACTTAGAACAGAGAACAGTGTGATCTCCACAGCTTGTTCCCAAAAACAAAGATACTGGACAGTGCCAGCTAGCCTCTCCAGCATCTATAGACCAACAATGTTGGAAAGGAACCTACACAGAAATTGTTTGTTGTCAGGAGGCCTGGGCGCTGTTGACTCTCAGAATTGCAGTTTTCTCTTTGTCAAGTGAGCGATACCAACTTGTGGCCTCCTTAGATGTGCAGGTCAGTTTCTGGTCCACATGGGGACATACTGAGGAAATGTAGTGCTGTGTGTTAACCCTTCTTGAGTAAGGATTTTGAAATACCATTAGATTTCTTAAGACAGGTTTTATGTTCTCTAAAATATATACACATTGAAGATACACATCTAAAATTTCCACATTTCCTTGCATCTGACAAACACCCTAAGCACATAGAGATGGCTAGAACTGCTTGGTGACAAGCCCTGCTCCGTGCTATGTCTATTTCCTGTTGGAGAGCCTTGAGGACAATATAGATTCGAAAATATACACCTCTTAGTTCCTAACTTCTAAAAAAAAGGACACTTTAAACCGAGATTACATTATTATGTTTGTGTGTGTGTGTGTGTGTGTGTGTGTAATTGGTAACATGCCGAGCTGAACATCATTAGTAACTATGAGGAGACTTCATCAGATAACGGGGATTGAATAGTGTGGTAGTATTGTCTTCTTGAAGCAGTTTCTGTGTATCTGAGAAATGACTTAACTTGACATAATGTGAGTTGTCCACTTTGAGAGGCAGAGGATACAGTTTGCTAATTTCTGTGTAGAAAATAGTACTAAAAGATATTTTCATTCGAAAAGGTTTTTATTATCTTAGGTTTATAAGAGATCTCATTTAGGAGATTTGTACTCGGTACATATGGTTTGCTTAAATCTCCTGTTTAGCATCAATTTCATCTCTTAGGGAAAGAAAGCTCAATATTCAAAGTAGTTTTTTATTGTGTGTGTATAGTGTGTGCAGGGGTGGGGGAGTGTTTGCATGCCATCACATAGGTGCGGAGGAGGCCATCTTGCCAATGTCTGTGTCACATGTTGATGAGCTATGCCGATGGTTGGAACGTGATGGGAGACAAGAGCACTTTAGTCTGCATGCTTCCCCGGTTGTTGCCCAAGGCTGACACATCCAGTTGACCCTTCAAAGCACACCAGAAACAACCAGACTTGCCCATTTGTGTTACAGTCAGTTCTTGTTCAAAGTCATCTCATCTTGACAGGGTCATAATCACTGTATTGCGTGCAGTATTTGATAATTTGATACTTCAGCAGTCACAATATTCTCATCTCGTATGTATTGTGGAGTCCAGCTCATCTAGTGGCATGTGTCTAACAGGGGCAGTCGTGTGTGTGTGTGTGTGTGTGTGTGTGTGTGTGTGTGTGTGTGTGTGTGTGTGTGTATGGCGTTTATTTATTTAGAGTCCAGGTTGGCTTGGGAGTTGAGCTTCTTCCAGATCCACCTCCTAAATTCTGGGATTTCACCCATGTGCCCCCATACACAGCTTCATAATCTCTGTCCTTCCCACTTCCACCTTCGAATAAACCCAGACTGGTTTCTTTGAGAGTGTCTGACTGGCTTGGACCAGCCTCAGACTCGCTAGTCCCAATGTGTAACTATCAGCACTGCTGCCTCAGGCCCCCAGGGCTGGCACTGGCACTGTGTGTCCCAGGCCCAGCAACACAATGGCATTTTTTGTCTTCTACATTTGTCATCCCAAAGTTCTTGTTCTATGAAGACCAGTTTTTCCTTTCCCTTAGGATTGAGATCAAATTAAAGATCACTAAAACGTGTCTTTAATTCCAGCACTTGGGAGGCAGAGACAGTTGGATCTCTGTGAGTTCCAGGCCAGACTGGTTTACAGAACAAGGTTTACAGAGAAACCCCATCTCATAAAAACAAATAAAATTAAACAAATCAAAGGCAGTGGAGAAGGGAGTGGCTAAGAAACCATAGGAAATGTGATTTGTTGGTGGCACACACCTGTAACCCCAGCACTTAGGAGCTTGAGGCAGAAGGACAGCAGGCTGAAGGTGAGCTGGGCACATAGTGACACTATTGGAAGGTGGAGTGGAGAAGCATGTGACCTGTACCTTTCCCCTAGAGTGGTTATATGTTCCCTTGCTGTTGTAATAATTATCCACTGAACCATCTTCTTTATTCTTACTCCAAGAGACACTGTAAGTTTGCATAATACACCCTTTTTCCTGCCAGAAAAGGAGGGAGGCCTCTGAGGGTGCCTTGGCTACCTGTGTAGTAATATTTGTATCAGGCAGATCTGCGCTTTTCTGCACTGTGTGTATGCAGTTGTTTTAGCAGTTGTGGCCTTCCATAGGATTGTGTCTGACTTGGCAATGTTTCCTCTCAGAACAGTGCCTCTGTAACTGGTCCAAGTCAACCGATTTAAGGTCAAATTCATGTTCAAAGCCAGGATGCTCAGTATCGGCTTAAAAGGCATTACTGTGAGGGTATGCAGTTTGTTCCTTTGGACTTGAATCCCTCTCCCAGTTGAAAATCAGCTGTGGGAAACTGACAGAGGTGAGGAAACCACTTGATGTGCACATAGGCATGTGCCTTAAGGGGGCAGAGTCCTTTACTTCAGCAGCTGTATGATGCTAAGCATCTGAAAGCAGCGGACATCTTCTCACACAGCATGGAACTAAGACAGCCGTGGTAGCCATGTTTGGGGTTAGGCACATCTCATGTCACCTCTTACAAGCTTCATAACAGAGAGCTGGAGAGATGGCTCAGTGGTTAAGAGCATTTTCTGCTCTTCTAGAGGTCCCGAGTTCAATTCCCAGCAACCACATGGTGGCTCACAGCCATCTGTAATGGGGTCTGATGCCCTCTTCTGTTATGTCTGAATACAGTTACAGTGTACTCATATACACAAAATGAATAAATAAATAAACAAGCTTCATAACGTTAGGACCTCTTTTCTTCACCTGTAAAATAGAGATAATGATCACAAAAGTGGCGATTACATAGCCCAGGGACTCAGAGGAAGCGTTTATGCTTTGCTTCTGCTTCTTGTCTCACTTTTATAGCTGCCTGTTAAAGTCCTGTCTTGATTTGTATGTTAGAGTTCCAAAATAAAAAATATATGATATTGATTATTTTTATTTTTGAGGCAGCCCTGAATTTGCACGATCTACTGCTTATGAGCCATTGTGCCGTTTTTTGTTTGTTTGGTTGGTTTGGTTTGGTTTTTTTGTTTTTGTTTTTTGAGATAGTCTTAATATGTAGCTCAGGCTGACTTTGAACTCCCAGCCATTGGTCTTGCTGCCTTAGCCTCTGGAGGGCTGAGATTACAGGCATATGCTAGCATTTAAAACTTTTCCTTGTCACTCCATTCTGATAGCTTCCAAGTCGCTATTACTGTTTGAAGTAAGAGGTAAGTAGGAAAGCTAACCGGCCATATCCCTCTGACAGAGATGCTCCTTTATCCACACCCTTCCTCATCGGAGTGTCCAAGGCAGTGAGAAATTGATGAGTTCTAGAGGAAAACCTAGACAGTTTGAACTCTTAATGTTAACACCTTAAGGGGGAGTGGGGAGGGTGGTGCCTAAGAAACTTGAAGCCCTTGCCAGGCACTGTAGTAAAACCACAGCAGCACAGTACCAGAAAGGACACCGAGCTACTTGAGAAGTCATTGAGCATCGTATGCATAGCCCACACTCTGGGCCCCTTGGAATGTTAGCCAGGGCTGTCCTTCACATGTCCTTTTTAAACTGGTGTCTTGACATACCTTGGAATGCCTTTCTGCGTCTGCCTTAGGACTGAGAGCTGACAGCACATTTGTTAAGTGAAGAGAAGACCTGAAGGTTGTTGGTGTGTGTTTGTGTTGGGCAGACTACTGTGTGGCCGCCTCATCTCTTCCCCCTCCTCCTCTGCCTTGCTGAGCATGAGCTCTCCTTGGGGAGCTCCAGCTGAGAGGAAGTGGCAGAGGGAGCTGAGCACATGATGTGTCTGTGCCAGAACAGGAAGGAAGCCAGCTTTGCTAGATTCCTAATGGAGTTTTTTAAAAATTAAAGAGCACATTGTTGTTATTTTTGCTTGCTGTGAATAATAAATGTTAAAAAAAAACAAACCAAAAACCTTTTTGTTTTGTTAAGACAGGGTCTTGCTATATAACTGGCTGGCCTAGAATTTACTGTATAGCCTAGGCTGGCCTCAAACTTGAAGCAGTTCCCCTGTCTCAGTTCCCTAAGTGGTAGAACTACAAGTTTGGGCATCCTGGTTCTAAGGAAATATGTTTTGTGTGTTTGTGGGATTGTGTGCATTTGTGTGGTATCTTCATCAGTCTCCTCACTGGTTTTGAGACAGGTTTTTCACAGAACATGGAGATCACCAATTAATTCCTCTAGGCTGGCTGGCTAGTGAGCTTCACTGACTTCTGTCTCCTCCTTCTTCCTGTACCTGACTCCCTGGCACCAGAGTGGTAGGGTTATAGACATGTGCTGCTGTGCTGACTTTTACATGGGTGCTGGGGACTGAACTCAGGTCCTCATGTTTGCAGGGTAAGCAGGCTTAGGGAGTGAACCATATCTCCAGCCTGTTTTGTTTTGTTTTGGTTTTGGATTTTGTTTTTGCTTTTGTTTTTATTGGATATTTTCTTTATTTACATTTCAAATGTTATCCCCTTTCCCAGCTTCCTCATCCAGAATTTCTCTATCTCATCCCCTCTTTTTCTGTCTCTATTGGGGTACTGCCCCTCGAACCCTTACATTCCCCTACACTGGGGCATCGTGCCTTCACAGGATCTAGGGCCTCTTCTTCTACTGATGCCCGATAAGGCCATTCTCTGCTACATATGTGGCTGGAGCCATGGGTCCCCTGTATGTGTGCTCTTTGGTTGGTGGATTATTCCCTGGGAGCTCTGGGGAAGGGAGGCAATCTGGTTGGGTTATATTGTTATTCCTATGGGTTTGCCAACCCCTTCAGCTCTTTCAATCCTTTCTCTAACTCCTCCATTGGGGTCCCTGTGCTCAGTCCAATGGTTGGCTGCAAGCATCTGCCTCTGTATTTGTCAGATTCTGGCAGAGCCTCTCAGGAGACAGCTATATCAGGCTCCTGTCTGCACACACTTCTTGGCATCCACAATAGTGTCTTGGTTTGGTGGCTTTGTATAGGATAGATCCCCAGGTGGGGCAGTCTCTGATGTCCTTTCCTTCAGTCTCTGCTCCACACATTGTCTCCATATTTCCTCCTGTGACTTATTTTGTTCACCCTCCTAAGAAGGACTGAAGCATCCACACTTTGGTCTTCCTTCTTCTTGAGCTTCATGTGGTCTGTGAATTGTACCTTGGATAGTCTGAGCTTCTAATATCCACTTATCAGTGAGTGCGTACCATGTGTGTTCTTTTGTGATTGGGTTACCTCACTCAGGATGATAGTTTCTTTTTTTTTTTCTTTTTTCTTTTTTTTTTTTTTCTTTTTTTTGACAATTTGAAGCTTTTATTCAGTGGGTCTCTGTGTCTAGAAGGTGTTGGGCTTCTTGGTGGTGAAGCGTGACCTGTGCTGGCCCCGCAACATGTGGTGGGGCAGTGGGAATTTGATCTTGGAGTCATGGAACTGCTTGACAGCGGGCTGGCGGCACTTGGCAGCTGCAATCTCTTCCACCTTCATGATCTCGATGGAGTGCACATGGGCACGGTGACGGACACCCATGTCCCAGTAGCACTGTGTGACTGCATCAGCAGTGGTCAGGTCTTGGTACATGTGTGTGCGCCACTGCGGGAGTCATAGCACAGCCAGATGCCGAAGTTCTGGTGACTTCTCAAATACAGGGGTGACTTCTCAAATACCTGCTGGCAGTACACACACTCCCCGGATAACTTCTTCATCTTCAGCTGTGACACAAAGTACCGGAAGCAGGACTTGGCCACCACATGGTTAGGTGCAAAGATTCAAATTCGGCACAGTGGTGGTGTTTGGCATTTTGGGCTTGGCAAGCAGCGCATCACCACCTTGCATTCTCAAAGTGTACCTGACGCCTTCATGGCACTGCGTGCTCGTTCACCGCCACTTACAAAAGGAAGTAGGATGGTTGTTTCTATTTCCATCCATTTGCTTAAGAATTTCACGAAGTCATTGTTTTTAACAGCTGAGTAATATTCCATTGGGTAAATGTACCACAATTTCTGTATCCATTCCTCCATCAAAGAACATCTGGGTTCTTTCCAGCTTCTGGCTATTACAAATAAGACTGCTGGGACCATAATGGAGCATATTTCCTTGTTATATGTTGGCACATCTTTTGAGTATATGCCCAGGAATTGTATAGCTATGTCCAATTTTCTGAGGAACCACCAGACTGATTTCCAGAGTGGTTGTACCAGCTTGAAATCCCACCAACAGTGGAGGAGTGTCCTTTCTCCACATCTTTACCAGCATCTGCCGTTCTGACTAGTGTGAGGTAGAATCTCAGGATTGTTTTGATTTGCATTTCCCTGATGACTAAGGATGTTGAACATTTCTTTAGGTGCTTCTTAGCCATTCCATAATCCTCAGTTGAGAATTCTTTGTTTAGCTCTGTACTCCATTTTTAAATAGGGTTCTTTGGAGTCTAACTTCTTCCGTTTTTTTATATATATTGGATATTAGCCCTCTGTCGGATGTAGGATTGGCAAAGATCTTTTCCCAATCTGTGGGCTGCCATTATGTCCTATTGACATTGTCTTTTGCCTTACAGAAGCTTTGACATTTTATGAGGTTCTATTTGTTGATTGTTGATTTTGGAACGTAAGCCATTGGTAATGTGTTCAGGAAATTTCCCCCTGTGCCTATGTGTTCGAGGCTCTTCCCCACTTTCTCTTTTATTAGTTTCAGTGTATCTGTTTTTTTGTGGAGGTCTTTGATCCACTTGGACTTGAGCTTTATACAAGGAGATAAGAATGGATCAATTTGCATTCTTCTACAGCACCATTTGTTGAAAATGCTGTCTTTTTTCCCCACTGGATGGCTTTAGCTCCTTTGTCAAATATCAAGTGACCATAGGTGTGTGGATTCATTTCTGAGTCTTCAATTCTATTCCGTTGATCTGCCTGCCTGTCTCTGTACCAATACCATGCAGTTTTTATCACTATTGCTCTGTAATAAAGCTTGAGATTTTGGATGGTGATTCCCCAGAAGTTCTTTTATTGTTGAGAATAGTTTTCACTGTCCTAGGTTTTTTTGTTATTCCAAATGAATTTGGAAATTGCTCTTTCTAATTCTATGTAGAATTGAGTTGGAATTTTGATGGGGATTGCATTGAACATTTTTATTCTGTAAGATGGCCATTTTTATTATATTAATCCTGCCAATCCATGAGCTTGGGAGATCTTTCCATTTTCTGAGATCTTCTTTGATTTCTTTCTTCAGAGACTTGAAGTTCTTGTCATACAGATCTTTCACTTGCTTGGTTAGAATACTCCAAGATATTTTATATTATTTGTGACTATTGCGAAGGGTGTCGTTTACCTAATTTCTTCCTCAGCCTGTTTATCCTTTGAGTAGAAAAAGGCTACTGGTTTGTTTGAGTTAAATTTATATCCAGCTTGTTTTGTTTTTTGAGAGAGAGTTTCATGTAGCTCAGTCTGGTCTTGAGTTTGCTGTGTAGCTGAGGCTGGCCTTAAACTTGGTAACTCTCCTGCTTCTACCCGAAGAGTAGTGGAGTTATGGTTGTTGAACATCTTACCCAACGAAGAAAATAATTTCATTATATTTGTTTACTTTAAGACAGGATTTTGTTATGTAGTCCCATCTGGCTGGGGAACTCACAGAGATCCACGTGCCTCTGCTTTCTGGATCTGAGGATTAAAGGCATAAACTACCACACCAAGCAGAAAGTAATTTCAGAGGGTAATATAATAGTGAAAGGATTTTTCTGAGACTCACAAACTGCAGTAACTCTCTTTGAAATTTTGAATATTTTGTAGATAAGATATCTATTGCTGTTCTTTCAACATCTGAGCAGACTAAGAATTAAAATATAGGTATAATATGAATACATTGTAAGTAATGGATAATTAGATAGTAATTAGAGAAATATATGCTGTGGAAAATACATCTGAAATAGGTTTGGATAGATGCTACCAAGTTGGGGTCTAATAAAGATATTTTAATATACATGGTTAAGAGGAGAGACTGAAAGCATGGGTATGGGCTTCTCTTAAGAGAGAGTAACAGAGTAGTCCCTGTGTGTGGCTAAGCTTTACAGGTGGGCAAACTGGCATTTAAGAAGCTGTGCAGGACTTAACCAAGGTGACAAGTGGGAATCAGGAACAGAGCTTCCTGCCTTCAGGTTGAAAGTGCTTCTTTTTGCTTTAAATGCTTAATTCACTCTCTCTCTCTTTCTCTTTTCCTCCCCCCTTTTCCTCCCTCCCTCCCTCTCTCTCTCTCTCTGTGTCTCTCTCACACAAACATGCACACACACACATAAACACAGGTGTTTATCACAAATATATAAATTCAGTACCTGTATAAAAATTTCTTTTATTACTGTAAGACCCTTATTCCCTTTTTTTTTTCTGAAGAATAGAATGACCATCCTGGCTTACATAGCATGATATTGAACATTATAAATACGTTAACTTTGAAATTGGCTTGTGACTTTAGAAGGTTTTAGAAGAGATTCCTTGTGCATATGGAATCCCATGGGTAAGAAGAGTTTCTACCTCATCATAAAGATGTCAGAACAAGCTAGTTCCTTACTGTTCCTTATGGACTTCCTGATGGTTTTCTCTACTTATGTAAACAGTGTATCCTAGACTTCCTGTCTGCAGCATTCACCACACCTGTGACTAATTAACTTAAAAATTCAGAACTTAATCTGTAAACATTTCAAAGACCTCTCATGATGCCAATCATAACTCAGTGAAGGACAACCCAAAATGTATTTTGTGATGGTAGGTGATGCGCAGTGATACAGCGGTAGTCGCCGGGAGCAAAGCTCTGGTTTGGTTCCCAGTGCTGCAGAAGAGAAAAGTGTGTGCACACCTGTATGTGTTACACAAAGAAATTCAACCCTTTTTTCTTACACTGATGACTAGAAAAGAAAAATGCTTACTTTTTTTCATTAATATAATATGTGTAACAGACATTACATGTGATGTTTTGTGATGTTTTGATACTGGTATACAGTGTGTAAAAATTCAGGACACTTAGAATATTTATAACGTCACATGTTCACCATTTCTTTGTGATAAAAATGTTTTAAAAAATCTGATTATTGCTGGGGCTGATGGCGGAGGCCTGTAATCCCAGAGACTCTAGAGACTGGGGGGGGATCATGAATTCAAGCCAGCAAATTCAAGGTCACCTTCCTGCCAGTGGGAGGAGGAACAGAGAGATACTAGGGACTGAGGGACCAGACACAGAGATACTAGGAGCTGGGAAGATGGCTCAGTTGGTGAGGCTCTTGCCACCCAGGCCTTGAGACCTGAGTTTAGCCCCCACCATCCACAGAAAAAGCCCCGTATGATAGCATGCATTTGTAATCCTAGAGCCAGGGAAGTAAATCTTGGAGCTTACTGGCTAGCTAGACTTGTCTAATTCTGAGGTGCTGGCCAGTCAGAGACTCTGTCTCAAGAAACAGTGTGGATGGTACAACATCTACGGTTGTCCTCTGTCCTCCAGATACATGTGTACACACATGGATATGTACCCACACATGAGTGTGAACACACACGCACAACAGGGCTGGAAAAATGCCTCAGTTAGTAAAATACTTCCATGCAAGCATTGGGACCTGAGTTCAATCCCCAGTACCTACATAAAAAACTTACCATGCCAATATGTGCCTTTAATCCCAGCCCTGCGGGACAGGAACTGGAGGATTTCTGAGGCTTGCTGGTTAGCCACTCTAGCCTAATTGGTGAGCTCTAGGTTCAGTGAGAGACACATGAACACACATGCAGAAACTGGTTAAGATGTATGAAAGTCCTTATTCAACATTTCTCAGAAGACATGCACATAATAGACAATAGAAATTATATACAAATCGAAGTCCAAAACTCTTATTGCCTAATAGTCAGGTTTTGCACAAACCACAAGGAGATGGTACTTCATTTCTGTTGGAATATTTTTTACCAAAATGACAGTGAGTGTTGGGCAGAATGTGGAAAAAAGCAGCCTCGCCCCCACGCATACACCGCCAACGCCCCTCTACACACACATATTCCCTACTCCGCTAATGGTGCAGCTCTAGTATATGTGTTCTTTTTTAAAAAATTAAAAATTAAAAATATAACTGTCACATGACCCTGCAGTCAAAGGTATAAACCCGAAGGAAATTACACCTGCGTGCCCATGGTCATTAAAGCACTGTCCACAGTAGCCAGCTATCTATCAAAGGATGGGCGAGGTATGAATACACAGAATGAAATACCAGGGCCAGAGAGCTGACTCAGCAGGTAAAGTCACTCACTGCCAAGCCTGCCAACCTGGATCTTCACGGTGGAAAGTGAATCAGTTCCTCAGATTGTCCAATGACCTACACATACGTACCTTGGCATGCATGTACTTGCATGTGTGCAATATAGACACATATGCACACAATAAATGATGTGAATGAAGTCTTGTCATTAGTAACATCATGGATGAACCTAAAAACCATGTACATGAAATAAGTCACAGAAAGAGAAGTACTGCATAATCTCGTCCATTTGTGGGATGTAGTTTTAATGTGGCAGTTTCTCCTTACTATGCATGTTTCAGCCAAGTGGAAAGTAGTTTCTATTCAGGCTAGGAGTCAGGCCAGTTATGGGGCAAATGAGGAGCTGCCGCTTGTGGCTGGAGCTGTTCCCAAACTCCCAAATAAGTTATTTTTGGTAACTTTTTTCTATGAAGGAACCCTTGTTTCTAATGAGAGAAGGAGGCAGGAGACGTGGAACACTGACCAGAGAGAAGGTCCAGCATTGGTGCTGTTGACAAATCCATGTGCTTGTCTGTGCGTCTCTCTATAATTCACTACATTTTGAGGGTTCATAATTGTAAAATGAGAAAGTATTGATTGGCACAAGTCATCAGAAATTGAAGACTTATATAAAGTTTGAAGAGATCTCACAAAGTTTTTGGCACAGTGGTCTGGAGAAGATTGCTTGTTGAAATGCTCCAGCCTTTGTTTTCGTCCCCTTGAGCAAGGTCTTGGCACCATAACCCACCCTGGTCTGCAATCCTGATGCTCTTGCCTCCGCCTAGTGGTGGGGCAAAAGTATGTGCCACTACACTGGCCAAATGCTAAATATTTGAGTGCCATTCTCTGGAGTATGCAAATTCTCAGGCCAGTTTGATGCTGGATCAGTTCCTGGGGCATGAATCATCAATAGACTATCCTCTGTTTTCTTCAGCACACTTCAACATTAGAACTATTTTACTCAGTGGAATTCTCCTTATTAAGTATCTCAGTTGCTTCATTCCTTAGAAGGAGGAACAAAAATATCCACAGGAGGAAATATGAAGACAAAGTTTGAAGCAGAGACTGAGGCAAAGGCCATCAGAGACTGCCCCACCTGGAGATCCAGCCCAAATATAGCTACCAAACCCAGGCAATATTGATCCCAAGAAGTGCATGCTGACAGGAGCCTGATATAGCTGTCTCCTGAGAGGCTGTGCCAGATCATGACAAATATAGAGGTGGATGCTCAAAAACCAACCATTAAACTGAGAACAGGGTTCCTAATGGAGGAGTTAGAGAAAGGATTGAAGGAGCTGAAGGGGTTTGCAACCTCATAAGAACAACCAACCAGAGCTCCCAGGGACTAAACCACTATCCAAAGAGTACACATAGATGGACCTATGGCTCCAGCTGCATATGTAGCAGAGGATGGCCTTGTTGGAATCAATGAGAAGAGAGGCCCTTGGTCCTGTCAAGGCTCAATGCCCCAGTGTAGGGAAATGTCAGGACGGGGAGGTGAGAGGGGAGGGGGAGCACCCTCATAGAAGCAGGTGGAGGGGGAATGGGATAGGGGGTTTATGGAGGGGAAACCGGGAAAGGGGATAATATTGAAATGTAAGTAAAATATATCCAATTAAAAATATCTTAGTAATGCTAGTACTGTGATTGTCAATCATTTTTATTTTTGAAGTTTATAAAAAGATGAAAAGGTCTTCCTAAGAAAGATAGATTAGAATCAGAGAAATGGAAAAGGAGTTTAAAATACTCAAGTAATTTATAATAAAGTATGAATGTAGTAGATAAAGATGTGCTATTCCTACCTACTATGCTTTTATAGAGAACTCTACCTTCTCTACTATTGTTTGCTTGGTTTGAGAATCGTTGGACTAAAAGTATCTTTTCAGCTACTATAACAATGAGGAAACAAGGAAAGTTTGGGGACAAACCTCACCCTCGTGTTCTTTGGGTGTTTACAGTCTGATGAAGGGGATGGGAGGTATTTTGGTCTTAACCTTAAGTTTTTATGTGGAACTTTTCTGGTAGAAGCTAAAAGACAATATTAGATGTTTGAATATAAAAGTGTGTGCATGGGCGTGCATGTGCAAGTGAACAAAGAGTGAACATAGGGCCTCATGCATTCTAGGCAGGTCCTCTATTACCAGCTACATTCCCAGTCCATTGAATGCAACTTAATGTGTGACATACTTTCTTCCTAGCTATCTGGAGGGAGAAGCAGGGCAATCTGAGTTTGAGGCCAGCCTGGTCTACACGAGTTCCATGACAATCGGAGCAAGACAGTGAGACCTTGTCTCAAAAGCCAAATTAACTGGAGAGAGATGGCTTAGCAGTTAAGAACACGTTGTTCTTGCTTTCAAGTGGCCCACGTTGTATTCCTTGCACATATGCACACAACTAAAATAAATAATAAATCCTTTAAAAAGTCACTTGCCAATTAAACACACGTTGATTGCTGGTTTGAAGATATAGATCATTTGGTAGAGTGCGTGCCTAGCATACAGGATGTCCTGGGTTTGATTGTCCGTAATCCTAGAGTTCATGAGGATACAACAAGAGGCTCAGAAGTCCTAGGTTCTTCCACTGGATAGGGAGTTTGAGTTTAGATATGGCTACATGAGGCCCTGTTTCAAAAACTGTTTGCAAGGGTTGTTTTTTGAGATACCACTAGGTTGTCCTGGGAATTGCTGAGTAGCTAGCTGAGGATGAACTTGAATTCTTCCTCCTCCTGTTAGTGCCTTCCAGATGCTGGCTCCTCAGGCTTGTTGTGCCATACCCAGCACACGGTGGGGGGGGGGGTCCTTTTGTGTATTTGTTTGAGATAGGATTAGAAGGTAAGTGGTCAACTAGCAATTTTCTCTATGGTAACTTTGATATGTATGTAAAACAGCATAACAGATATATTTATCAGTTTACAAACCATTGCAATTAATTAATACAAGAAACCCAAATGCTATCATAGTGTACTTACATACATGGAGGCAAAACACTCATCATACATGTAAAATAAATAATTTTAAAAAGAATGTTATAGGAATTAATATTCAGGAACCAGGTGTAATGGTGAATGCCTTTAACCTTTCAGCATTTCGAAGGCAAGGGTAGGTGGAATTCTTGAGTTCCAGGCCAGTCTGGTCTACAGAGTGAGTTCCAGGAAAGCCAGGGCTACACAGAGAACTCTGTCTCAAAATAATAATAGATCCTAAAACACATGGTAAGATGAAATCAACATGCAGGGTGGGGTACAATAGAACACACCTTTAATGCCAGCACTCAGGAAGGAGATGCAGGAGAGCTCCAGACCACTATCATTTACATAGCAAGTTCCAGGGCTACACAGTGAGACTGTCTGAAAAACAAAATTAAACCTAAAATACTACAATAAACTTAACCAAAGAACTGAAAGGCTTCTAAAATGAAAACTTTAAAACACGGAAGTAACCGAGGCTGGTGAAATCATTCTGTGGGGAAAGGCTCTTGCTGTGACCTCAGTCCATCCCCAGGATACATGGAAATGCAAGGAGAAAACAACTCCACATATTGTCCTCTCACCCCACCTGCGGACCATGACACCATTGCTCCATAATAATAATGTAAAAAGCACTGGATTGATTTTTACATGGGTCAGCAGCCTTAATATTGTGAAAGTGACTGTATTACCAGAAGGGATCTATAGACTCAGTGAGGTCATCACTGGAATCCCAATGGCATTCATCCCAGAACAAGAAGAAAAAACCCTGAAATTCCTCTGAGCACAAGTTAATCTTGAATAGAATGAGCAATGCTATAGGTACCACATTATTCCATCCCAAACCATATCACAGAGCTATTCTAAGAAAAATGTATGGTACAGACACAAAAACAACATGTAGGTAGACCAATAGAATAGAATGGAGACTCAGGCCAAGCATGATGCATATTTGTAATCTCAGAACCGAGGAGGTTATGGCAAAAGGATTTCCATGAATTTGAAGGTGGCCTGGACTACTACTGCTGTATAAGTCCCTGTCATGACTTTGAGGGTAGCCTGGACTACTACTGCTGTATAAGTCCCTGTCATGGCTTTGAGGGTAGCCTGGACTACTGCTGGTTTAAATGCAGGAGCAAATAGGAAGCCAGGCACAATGGTGTTCACCTGTCATCTCAGAACTTTTTAGGTGGAGGCAGGAAGATTGGGAGTTTAATATGAGCTTGTGCTTGATCTACATGAGACCTAGTCTCAAACCAAACAAACCACATGTGGTGGCAGCCACCTCATCTTTGACAAAGAAGTCAAGGGTATATATAGGAAAAAAGACAGCATCTTCAAAACATGGCACCAGGGAAACACATACAAAAGAATGGAGCAAGACCCTTATTTTTCAGTCTACAATAAAACAAACAAACAAACAAACAAACAAAAAACCAAAGAAAGGCAAAAAAAAAAAAAAAAAAAAAAAAGCCAAACCAAACACATATATGTTCAACATGGACCAAAGACCTTAAGGTCTGACACTCTGAAACTGTTTAGGAAAGCATAGGAGTGTTTGGGCGCCAACTTTCTGCAAAGGACTCCCACAGCCTAGGAAATAATCCCAGGAGTTAACAGGAGGGATTGTCTGCAATTAGAAGGTTTTTACAAAGCCAGAGAAAGCACTAACAGGGTGAAGAGACAGCCTATAGAATAGGGAAGAACAAAAACAAAAACAAAGCCTGTTTGTAGCTGTACATCCAGCAGGGGATTAATATCCAGAATTTGTACAAAATTGAAAAAACAAAAACTCACCTAAGCAGTGAATAGAGGTAATAAATTGAATGAAGATGCCTCACTTGAAGGAATAATCAATGCCCGGAAACGTGTTCAACAAACTTAGCCATAAAGCAAATGCAAACTACAGCTCACGCCAGTCAAAATGGCCGCCAGTAAGAAAAGAAATGAAAATAGCCTGGTGTGGTGACTCAGATACAAAGATGTGAGGGACCGTTGTACATGGCTGATAGGAGTGTAAGCTTGTGTAGTCACTATGACTTCAGTTTGGAGGATCCTAAAAACTCAAAACTTCCGTATATGTTATCTAGTGATTACCTTCAGTAACACTCCTGGGTATATACACTCAGGATTTTAAGTCAGGATTCCACAGAGATAGAGACACAGCCATGCTTATTGCTACCAGCCTAAGTGTCCATCTGTAGATGAGAAAATGTAGAACATGGACGATATGATGCATGCCCTTAACCCCGGCACTGCAGAGGCAGGCGGATCGCTTGACTTTGTAAATAGAATGTTGCGGGACAATCAATAGTAAAATCCCACGTTTTAAAAATGTGGTCCATATATAAAATGGAATTTCCTTTATGAAAACAAGTGACATTATGACACATGGGAAATGAATGAGTCATTATGTTAAGCAAAATAAGCCCATCCTAGAAAAACAGCATTTTCTCTCATGAAGAATCAACACATGCAGACACCACCACCACCACCACGGCCACCACCAAAGAAGAAGAGGGGATTATAAGAGGCAAAGATGTCTAAAGAGAGGAGAAGGGAGGAACAAGAGAATAAACCACACATGTCATAAAAGCAGAAGATATTTGGGGGTAGGAAGGAGACAGACAGGGAGAGGCTGGGGAAGACAGAGTGGGACAAACACGAATAAGGCCACATGGGGTATACATGTCTGAAAATGTCACCGTGAAGCCCATTTCTGTATATACAACCCAGAATAAAATGTTTAAAAACATTTAGGACCAGCTTATTGGTAAAATGCTTGCCCTGCAAGGCCTGAACTATGTTTGATTCCCAGAACCCATGCAAATAATCTGACTGTGGTGGCATAAATTTGTATAGTGGCTATGGGGAAGCTGAGGCAGGAGGATCCGTATGTATCACTTGGCCAGTCAGTTGTCCAGGACAAGTGGGCAACACTTAAGCAATGACACTAGAGTCTATCTTCTGGACCCACACAAAATCACATGTACCACCCAAATATGTACTCATAAAAATTAAAAAAAAAAAAACAGTGATGGCGGTGTGGTCCAGAGTTTGCTTGGCATGCACCAAGACATAGGGGTACTTGACAGTACTAATCAGTTCTTGGAATGAAAAAGTTTTATTTTACTGTATTAATATATTCACAGATGGTGCATGAAAAGGATTAAATTAGTTATGCCATGTGCATGGCTGTGCACACCTGTAATCTCGGCATTTGAGAGGCGGGGCAACCCTGGCTGACCTGGAATCTGCTGTGTAAATCAGGATAGTCTAAATAGGTGATTACAGCCATACTCCTGTATGTTTTGTGAGACAAAGTCTCACTTATAGCCCTTGCTGTCCTAAAACTCACTGTATAGAACAGGCTGGCCTTGAACATACAAAGTTCTGTCTATCTCTGACTTCTGAGGCTCTGACTAAACAAACACAGTGAGGTTCAATGAGGCTGAACCACAACTGACCTTTTTTCTTTTTTTAATTTTTAAAGTGGTACAGTCTTTATTGGTTCCAACAGTAAGTGGAAGGAAGGAGAGATATATTAACTCTTGTTTGTTTAGAAGCATCTGCAGACAGAATTTCCCTATTTCTTGTTGTTGTTTTCTAATGTGGTTCATTTTGTGTTAGCTGATAAGAAGTTTTTGTTTTTCCATTTTTTTTGAAGATTAGAATATCACATCATTTCTCCTGTCTCTCATTTGAAGTTTTTATATTCTTAAAGTTGACTTTCTTTCTAGAGGAAAGCACTACTTTGCATTTCCACACTTCAGAATTCATTACCTTTCACTAATAGAAGCATTTGGCTCTAACTGAACTGTTCACAAACAGTCCTCATATAAACAAGTTTATCAAATTTTAAATTGCTGCCAGATTGGCCTATGTTCTAGAGACGATCAAAGCATGCCAACCATTCTCTCCCCTAACTGTATACTCTACTAAGAGGCTGTGTTTGTTCAGAACCAACTTGGTATCCAGTCTTGTGTGTGTTCCTGTGCAAGTGTTCATGAAGGTACATGTATGTGTACGGCAGGCAGAGGTTGTTTGCATCAGGTGTGTTCCTCTCTCAGACTCTACCTTATTTTCTGTGACAGGGTCTCTTGCTGAACCTGTAGCACACTAACTTGGCAAGCTGGCCTCCCTTGTGATTCTATTATAGGCATGTGTGGTCATATTTGGCTTTTTGATGTGGGTGTTAATCAATTCAAACAGGGCCTCATGCTTGTACAGAAAGCACTGGCCCATCTGAGCCATCTTCCCACCCCATTCAAAACTCTTGATGTTGTACCATAATGGTATATATAGAGAGAGATTATAGTATCTCTGAGGTAGAGGCAGGCATGTCTCTGTGAGTTCCAGGTTAGGTGGAGCTCTATACTGAGACCCTGTCTCAACAAAAGCAAAACCAAAAACAAACAACAAAGAAAAGCCATAAATTTGGATGCTACACTAAATCATATTAATAGGTATGAAGCACACAATTAGCATTCATTTTTAGTTTCTATACTAACAATACCATCGGTATCACAGATAAAATATTGGTTAGGACCAGGGTGAAACACATTTAAATTCCTCAGTGAGGGACAGAAACAAATTTAAGTGTCTCAGATTGCTTCTTAAAGTGTCTGTCTATTCCATATGCTGTCCTGTTGCAGTAAATTTCCAACCCCAATATAGCCATGCAAATATCACACAACTCTGTTATAGTATTTATAAGCTGCACAGCTGGATTGGGCAGATATCCCCAGCTATGAGATCTCTTGCTACTTGCAGCTTCTCCAGGCCACATGGTTCTGCTCCATCTTCCTCCAACTTCCTCTCTCTCTTCCTCCTCCTTGTCTCTCCCTCCTCCTCACTCTCTCTCCTCCTCCTCCTTGTCTCCCTTCCTCCTTACTCTCTACTCCTCCTCCTTGTCTCCCTTCCTCCTTACTCTCTACTCCTCCTCCTTGTCTCCCCTTCCTCCTTACTCTCTCTCCTCCTCCTCCTTGTCTCTCCCTCCTCCTCACTCTCTCTCCTCCTCCTCCTTGTCTCCCTTCCTCCTTACTCTCTCTCCTCTAAAACTTCCAGCCCCACCTTTCCCTTCCACTGCCCAATCACGGGCTCTAGCCTTTATTTGACCAGTTAAAATGGGGAGAAGGTTCACATGAAATCACCCTGTGGGGGCAGCTCCTCTTGATGAAGCAAAATTAGCATCAAAGTACAAACAGCACCAGGACAGTCGACAACACCATTCCACCGTCAGAAGCCCATTATCCAGAAATGGGAAATGAGAGGAATCTATATATGAACATCATGAACTTTGATAAAGAAAACTTTAATTCAAGCTCCCATGGAGGTCTTTTGCACCTCTTTCCCTCCCTCATCCCTTGAGAGCCTGTCTGGATCTAGTCTCACTTTGTCTTACCTAGGTGGTTACTGGTACTTTAGGATTCTAATCATTTTTTTTTCATGGTGTATCTGCCCCAAAATCAGAGATAATGGCCGTGGGAGTTTGTTAGGGAGAACACTGAATAAATTTAAAATACAGAATACTTTTATTTTCTCTCTCAGTAAGATATTTTTTAGTAATTTGTCGGGCTATATGGCATCACTGGAAATGGGAGAGAAGTGACAAAGGGACATGGTTAGAGTCAGATTCATTCTGCCTTGTTCAAAGTGTTAGTTAACCCTTCAGTACTGATTTGTCCATCTTATTGTGGGTACAGCAAGCTCCTGTGGGATTCTGCTAGGAAGCCCCTGTGACTTGTGACACTTGACTTGGGGAAATAAGTTCCAGGTTTCAATGAATAAGTCCTCTCCTCTGTGGACTGATAGCAACAGTGATCGACACGTAAATTCAGATGAGATTTGTTTGTCGTGGGTTGGAGTAGGGTTGAGGAAATATGCGGGAGGTAGAGATAAGACCTGAATGAGGTAACGCTTCTCATCGCTGAGTGGGGAAAGGAGAGGTGGTCACGCTGGAGGACAGAGGCTGGTGAGTGGTTTCAATGGTGCTGTTGAAAAGTCTGGAGTCCTCAAGGAATGTGTGGTTTTCCCTTCTCATTATCTACAGATCTGACTCCAGATTATGAACCTTTTCGGTGTAAATGAATTTTGTGATATTTTATGCTTCAAAAAAATAGATTTAACTTTCAGTTCTCATTTGTTTTTATATAACTGGAGGTTTCCAATTTTAAGATCTTTCCATTCTGAAAAATCACTGCAGATGACTGATGATGATAAGGCCACAGTCCAGCTAAACACGAAGCCTAGGTTGTAAGGAAGCCACCTTGGTAGAGCCAGAGCGTGACCTTGGCTGCTTTTCATTTTACAAATACAGACTTAGTGTCTTCCTACTTCTATGATATGATGTGATAGATAAATGATGTGATATGATGTGATATGTTATGATATGATATATGATATGATGTGATATGTGATGTGACAGAGAGAGCAAATGTAGAGTAAAAGAAAGTTCGCTAGGAATTTTACAGAAACTAGGCTGGGATATGGCTCTTTGGGTTCAAACACTTGCCAAGCAAAGTGTGAGAGGACTGGAGCTCTAGGTCTCTAGGACTTACGTAGAAGTCAGCACGCATGCTGGTAATCTCAGCACGGCAGTGGGTAGAGTCAGGATCCCCAGGGTAAGCTGCTATAGACTGGTCAGACTCAGCAAGCTCTTGTTTCAACAGGAGACCTTGCCTAAGCAAATAAAGTAGTGAGCAGGTAAGAAAGACACATGCTGTCAGCTTCAGGACTCTCTAAATTTGTGCACACACACATGCACACATGTGCTTCCACATACATGAGAACATGCATACACATGTGAAAAATTCACAGATTTGGTTCTTTAAAGAAAAAACCTAATGACATAATTTCATACACTTTCAGGGCATTTGTGAAGCTTGCATGTGTGTAGGTAGAAGCTTGGAATGCCCATCCTGGGCCACTTTTAGTTATTTGGAATAATATTTTTCCTAAGTAATGCCTGATGGTAACAAAGTTCACATGAGGAATTGCAAGTTATTTTTAGGCAGGTGCCCTTATCTGTGACTGATACAGCTAGCAGGCCCCAGTATACCCCTAATCATCCCTTACAAGACCGGGGACTCAGCACACTTGGAGCGGCTGCCACAGCCAGGTGACTGGCTCTGACTGTGATTTGGCTAATGCTTCATGAAGGATTTCCCCAGTGTGTCAGCAGTGACATTGAACAGTGTCTCCAAGTTAAAAATGTCAAGAAGATTTAGAAAACGTTTGTGTGAACATCTTTTTTAATTTCTAAATTCATCATTTTGATACAAATACCCATGGTTTTCTTCTGTGTTTACATGCAGCCAGGAGCTATGGGCGGAGACGAGGTAATTTTTTTTTTTAATGAGATCTTTTGCTTGCCAAACTGTGAGTAAGTATGAGTATGTATGTGTTTATGCCTGTGTATAGAAGACAGTAATTAATATATGGCCTGATGTTCTTCTAGCTTAATTATTTTAGAAAAGTTGTTATTTTATTAAAATTATTTTTCTGTTTATCAGTAATTTGTTTTCTAATCATAATAAAGATACAGCAAAACAGCTTTATCTGGAAGTTTTTGTTGTTTGGAGTTTTGTGAATGAGCATGGAAAAATAAAGGCCGAGTGTATGTGGGTTTTTTCATATGATTTACAGGGTAGAGGCTACATTTGGGGAACAATTTTTGATTTTACTACATTGTCCAGTGAATTTTTTTCTGTTGCATCCAAAGGCAAGCTTCTCCTACATCTTTTAAGGCTCCTTCCAAGGTCTTTACCTATAATTTGTGTGTATGTGTGTATGTGTTTGCGTTTTTCTTTTAAAGAGGTACCATAAAATTTGCTTTGGTCCCTGTAAAACCTAAACTAAATGAATATAACTTTCATTTGTGTAATGCTATAACCTCTTGAATATTTCCACATCTGTAACTATGAATGGTTTGAAGAAGTTAGCAGACAGGAAAGGTGGAATTTAGGGCGAACACCTAGATTGTAGTCAAAAATCTGTGACTGAGATCTGATTTCCTTATCTGCAAATTACAAGGAAATAGACCCAGTCATGTCCAACTTCATAACCTCAGAAGTTGAAGTTGGAAGAAAAGGTGCTCATGTCTGTGAAGCATTCCACAAATGTAAGATTTATTTGCTGCTCATTGCAGAAGCTGGGGAAGATGATGCTGGCTTTCTGTGTGACCCCAGTTAAAGCTAGAGCCAAAACTAGAATCCATCTTTTTGTCTCATGTTTGCTAATGTTTACCTTTTATCAGAATATTTTTTACTTTGCTTGTCATAAAGAGGATATTAAATTGATAGTATTTTATTATTACATAGTAAATATTACTAGATAAATGCATGTTGGCTGAATTTAATGTATGTATGATGGAACATTAACTTATAGTCACTTTTACTATGGGGAAGTATATTTTTTAATTTGTGTTTTGGTACAAAATAACTTATTTACATAAATTTTATCTATAGAATATAACTTCTTTTCTTTAGAAACAGAAGATTTACAAATGATGGATAATTGGTTTTCTTTTTTTTTTTTTTTTTTTTTGTCAAAAAGTTCTTCAGGTCAAGCAGTATACAAGGTCACTTGCACTTAAAATATCACTGTGACAAACAGTAGATGTAAATATTTTATGTGTACCATAATCATAATGGTAAAGGCCTTTATTAAATCTCTTATCTTGACATCATTTTGGATTGTCTACCTTCCCAGCTGGGTACACTGACAGACAGACAGACAGACAGACAGACAGATATTATTTGCTAGACATGGTGGCATAAGCCTGTAATTCTAATTCTTGGGAGGCTGAGACAGGAGAATTGCCTTGTATTTGAGACTAGACTGTGATATATAGCAAGTACCAGGCTAGCCAGAGTTCCATCCCAAGACCCTGTCTTGAAGTCCAAAAAAGTCAGGCTCAGTGGCACATACCTTTAATCCCAGCAGTTGGGAGGCAGAGGCAGACAGTTCTCTATGAGATCGAGGCCAGTGTGGTCTACCTGGTGAGACCCTGTCTCAAATAACTGAATGAATGAATGAATGAGGAAAGAAAGGTTTGACTTAAATAACTTTGAATGCTTCAATCTTCCTGGTACTAGATGCTGTGCTAACTACTACTTATAATGTTTTGATTCCCTTTGCCTTAAGTCTGCAGATTGCTTGTCAGAGATGAAGTAGGGAATGGGGGTGCTGGGTAGAAGAAACAGGAAGCAGGTGACAGTGTTTGATCTGTGCTTGTTATTTAGTCTTCTATTCTGAGAGAGAAGGGGCAAAAATCCCTTTCTTTAAATATAATGATGTAGGCATGTGGGATGGGGCAAGTACTTTTGTGTGCAACCCTCTTCCTCTGAGCCCCGTATCATGTAATTCTGATGAACTGATAGACTTCTGCAATGCTGTTCATTCGTGGTGTAAGGATCAAGTGTCTAGACTGCTCACAAACTATATCTAAAAAGTAAACTGATATATTTTAACTACTCCATTCTACTTATGATTAAGACTACAACTTGAGGGGCAGGTAGGACAATTGAGCAGGTTAAAGTACATGCCATACACGAGTTTGGCATGAGTTTGCTCTCAGGAATTCACAAGAGCGGGTGGCTGGCTCAGAGTTACCCACTGCATGCTCCTCACCCACACACATCATATCCACAGTAATACATAAAAAACTCAAAACACGGTAGAAGAGAATAGAGCTCTACTGTAACTCGTATGTGTCATATATGCATGTTGGTGAACTCTTTAGGAATAGGAAGTAATGGGAATCGATGTGAAAGATTGGGAATCTTCTAATAAGTCTGGAATAGTGAGCATTTCAGGAGCTCTGCATACTGAGCAAAGAGCTGGAAGCAAACACCTAGTGTGTGTTTCAGCTGAGAGGAGAGGGTAGCGCTGAGACTGTCATGTCCTGAGTGTGCATGAAGCCAGCTTGAGGAAAACCTGGCGATGAGATGGCCCATGCTGTCATGATGAATGGCTTTTGAATCAGAAGTCTATGTTGGAGCTGGAGGAGGAAGGAGGTTGAGGAAAACAGTGGACAGGAAGGATTAGGTGGGGCTGTAGCTCAGCACTAGGAGTAGTGGTGGGGAGGAGAACTATGTGCAAATGAATAAGACTAGAATTAAGAGTCAGCCTTTTTATTAGCCTTTTATTATTTTATTTTTATTCTGTTACTGTGGACACTGGTATCTGTTACATCAAAGAATTTTAACATTATCCTCCAGGAATATTCTTCCTCTAACAAGCTTAATGTGCATGCCATATAAAATCTTTGCTTACATGCTTCTCTTCTGCTTCCTCCCTTCTTTCTCCTCCTCCTCCTTTTTAATAGGGTCTCTCTGAGTCACTCTGTAGCCTGGCATGCACTGTGCACAGGTCTCCCCACACTGTGGCAATGCTTCTCCTTGTAGTCTCCCCAGAGCTGAGCTTGCGGGCAGGTGCTACCACACTTGCTGCGCACACATTTACTGTGTATTGTAATTTTAGATTTCACATGAACATGAGGTCTTGTGGGTTCATGAAGATATCTGTCTACAAGATACTTAACTGTGCCAGTGGGGGGTGTGCGCGCGCACTGTTGTGTTTGACTGAACCCAAGTTGTTATGCATGATAATTATGTGTTCTACCACTGAGCTCTACACCAGTGTTATTGATATTTAACAGAATTTTTCTAGTTATATAGTAGCAAGGAAAATTTGTAAGTTTCTATTTGAACAGTGTAAGTGAGCAAATTTAAAGAAATATTGGAGTTACTATTACACATATTTAGGCCATAAACACGTATGTACTCTAATAGATGACCTAATTAACTCAGAAGTTTTTTTTTTTATTAGATACTCTGTATTTACTTTTGAAACGTTATCCTCTTCCCCCACCCCGCTCCCTTCCTCCCTTCCCTTCTTCTACTTGTCTTCACGAGGGTGTACTAGCTCCCCAATCATCCTCTCCGCCTCATTGCCTTAGTTTCCCCTACATTGGGAAAACGTGCCCTCACTGGACCAAAGGTCTCTTTTCACATTGATGCCAGACCCTGCTATTCTTTGCTATATGTGCAACTGGAGCCGTGGGTCTTTCAATGAATGCTCCATGGTTGGTGATCTAGTCCATGGGAGCTGTGGAGGGTTTGGTTGGTCAATAATGTTGTTCTTTCCACGAGGCCACAACCCCCTTCAGATTCTTCATTCCCCACCCCCCACCCCAGCACCCTCGCCAGGGTCCCCAATACTCAGTCTGATGGTCAGAAGTTCTAAGGTTTAATAAACAAATGTGTGTTCTTTAGTTGAGGGCATCTTTCTGTGGCAAGCCAGCTATGAGAGGGGTGAGAGCATGGTTCAGGCCTGGCGCTATGCTGATGCCAACCGAGCTCCATGAGCTTGGTTATTGAAAGATACAAACAAATATCCGAAGCGAAACAGACATGGGTTGAGGAATGTAATGTTTGTGTTTATAACCTCCTCAGTGTTAATGGTCAGTGTAGGAATGGGAAACAGGAACAGGAAAGAGAGGGAGAGGAATCCTGTCTCACTTCTCACTGTTGTGAGAAATTGGTGTGGGAGGAAGCAAAGGAAAAATGAAAACGTAGTCCTGTGCCCTCAATAAGTGTTTGCATGCCTACCCCATCTTACTCCAGACATGGTCTCTCACTTTGCTTGGACTCTGCTTTAGATAGGACAGAGTAAATAAATGAGACAAATATTAAAGAGACAAACATTTTTATCCAGTTGATAAAATCCAGGGACTAGTGAGATGGCCCAATGGGTAAAGACACTTGATGAATAAGTCTGGTGACCATGAATCAATTTCCAGATCTTACATAAAGATGTAAAAGGAGCCAGCCACACTGAATTGTCCTCAACTTCCACATGTGTACCATCACCCATGAGCCTACAGAACACAGTAATGAAAGTAGAGTAATTGCTTTAGAAAGACCCACTGAGGTGCTGTAGGCTTGTAACCATAGAACTTAGCAGGTAGAGGCAGAAGGATTAGGGGTTTAAGGCCAGCCTTTGGCTATATAATGAATGTAGGTCAGCCTGAGCCACAGGAAACGTTAACTTGTCCGTTCTCTCCTCTCTCCATCTGTGTTTAAGTACAAGGAAGGAAAGAATGGGAGATGGCCTATCTCAAGTGATGGAGAAGCAGATATTTAAAGTGAAGCACAATGCGAAGATACCTGGGACTTTTCGTTTGCGGAGATAGGGTCTCACTGTCTGTTCTAGGCTGGCTTTGAACTCAGGGTTCCCCAGTCTCTTACCTAGAACATTAGGATTGCAGGCATACACCACCATGTATGGTTTTTATTTTCTTAAATATGGAAACCTTCAAACTTATAAAAATATGGAATAGTTTAATGACTTCTCCTCTGGCCTCTGCAGGTACCAATCATGCATTCATTGCCCATACATGCAATCAGATAAAACAGTGTTCATAAGGGAAGAGGGGGAGAATTGGCCTGTATAAAAGATTTGATACAAAGTATAATGCACTATACAATAGCTACAAATATTGAAAACAGGATGCCCAGAAAAGATGTCAGCCACACAGCATTCTACTCGCCTGAAATTGCAGAAGAAAGTCTACTGAGACACAAAGGAGAGTGATGGCCTAGAACTGAGTGGTTGAGGAAGGTAGAATGTGACTTCTAATTGGTTAAATGTATGAATTATATGACATGTGAGTTATGTTTTACTAAGACTGTTGTCTTTAAGAAGACTTGAGACAGGCTGGAGAGATGGCTCAGCGGTTAAGAGCACTGGCTGCTCTCCCAAGGTCCTGAGTTCAGTTCCCAGCAGCCACATGGTGGATTCATTGCCCTCTTTTGGTATGCATGAAGACAGCATACTCACATACATAAAAAAAATCTTTAAAGGGGGTGGGGGTTGCTGGGGAGCTGGCTCAGCTGTTAAAGACTAGGCTCACAACCAAACTGTAAGAAGACTCAAGGCAAGGAAGTGGTTGAAACTGATGAGTGTTAGGAGTTTGGAGGGAGGAAGGGGGTCTGTTTTCACTGGCCTTTTATTTATAGGGATTTTCAGCTTTGTCCAAGTATGGAAGGAGATCATTGCAGGGCCTAGTGATTAAATTTATGTTTCAAAAACACCACTCTGCACTTGGAGAGGAATGGAAAGAAAAGTGGATTGCCTAGTCAGATGTCAAGGTGACAAGAAATGGTGGAACGCAGGTTAGTGTGATGGCAGGGAGGTTGTAGAGACATTGACCGTGCGATGTGTCCTAGAGAAGAGGACGCAACAGAATCGGAAGAATGGCATTGTGCGGATGGATTAAATGCAGCAGTCACTCAGAAAGCAACCTTGGTGATGTTTGGGTTCTGGCAGAAGCTGAGGGGTGAATGGTAATGCCATGACTTGAAACGGCAGTGAGAAGAAGGAATTTATGGTAGATACTGCGTTTACTTGTAACTGGATGTGTTGGCACACATCTTTAATTCTCACATGCAGGAGGCAGAGGCAGGCAGATCTCTGAGCTTGAGGACAGCCTGGTCTATGTAGTTTGTTTAGGCCAGCAAGGGCTATATCATAAGACACTGCCTCACAAAATTTTTAATAAGAATTTGCTTGTAAGCCTATGATGACTCGGATATACCACTTTTTAATATAAAGTAAAAATCGTTTTTATTCTGTGCAAGGCATGGCGACATTGTTATCCCCACACTGATGCTGAGACAGATGCCTAGGCAGGAGGCTCCAGAGTCTGAGGCCACCCTGTGCCACATGGTGAGACCTATGTGAAAAAAGAAGCAAAGCCAGACAAGCAAACAAAATGTGCTCAGTAAGAGAGTCTGGAGCCTCTTACTTCCTTATGAAGTAAGACCCACATAGGTGATCTGTCCTCTCCAAAGTTGAAGACTGGAGATTCAGCCAGAAACTATTTCAATTTCTGTGGAGGTATTTTAGTTAGTTTTAGAAGGCTATTTATCATCATCCATTTTTGTTAAATTCCTAAGCTGATTCTGAGCTGCCTGAAAGAGCCAAAGGGTCTGAGAGTGGAACTGTTGGACCAGAAATGCTCTGGGCAGCTGTAGTCCTAGCAGGGGCTTCAGCAAGAGCTGGTGTGAATGTGTTTAGAAGCACAGCATGGCCACTGCTCTGGTTTCCCATCATTTGCTGGGGGAAGGAGCTCTGCTGAGGACAGTCTTGAAGCTCTGCCTTGCTTGTTAGCACTTTGCAGGTTGTCTGACACTTTGCTTCTGCAGGCCTTTCAGCTTCAGGTCATTGCCACTTTCAAATATTATTCACCGACTTATGGATCAGACATTGCATTCCGGACAATAACTAAGAATATATGCCAGGAGCAGATGGGAACCCACATGGCCAAGTTAGAACACTCAAGAAGCCTCTTTTTCTAATGTTGGAATATTGTGTATAAGTTTTCTGTGGAAGTATCTTGAGGTTCTAATTTGGATTTATACTATCTTCACAAGGGAGTAAAAGTCTTTTAGGACCTAATATGGATTGTTTAATGCATTTTGGTGTTGGGGAATGTTTTTCTTGAAAAGGAATATTTCAGAGGGGTGCTGGGAAGTGAGGTAAGACTGTAGCATAGCTCACATGCAGCTTCTTAAGATTTCAGTTACTAATTACATGTCCAGGAACTAAAATTTCCCTAAGAATATATCCCTTTTTTGAGACAGGATCATCCTAGACCCAGTCACTATTGCTCACATTTAAGGAAGGGCCTTGCTGTCTGGGTAGGCTCGGGAATACTCTGCAGGCCAGCGTGGCCTCAGACATGAGATCCTCCTACTCAGCCTCCCAAGTGCTGAGATTTCAGGCATGTGCCAAACAGCCCATCTGGGACAATTTGTTTTGAGTCTGGATAGATGCCAACCAAATGACTACATGGATAATAGCCTCCCATGGGTTCTGAATACCACTGCACTAACTTACCCTGGTGACAGTCTGCAGCAATGAAAGTATCACTGGCCTGTTTCAGAATCACCCCTCGCAATAACAAAACAACATTCATAGCCAAAGGCCTGAGGTTCTGTTCTCAGCACCCACAACCAGCCATATGACTCCAGCTCCAGGGGATCTAGCATCCTCTTTTGGTATCCATATGTACCTGCGACACAGGGCAAATGCACTCGGACACCCAGATGTACACATTATAAAGTAATAAGTAAACAGTCTTATGATTAGAGCAGAGGGAAATAGATGGCTGTCAGAGCTCAGGACCACTCTAGCCTACAGAAATGCTCCTTACTCTTCTCTCTCAACCTCCCTCCCTCCCTCCTTCCCTCCGTGTGTGTGTGTGTGTGTGTATGTGTGTGTGTGTGTGTGTGTGTGTGTCTGTTTCTCTGTCTCTCCCTCCCTCCTTCTCTCCATGTCTCTCTCCCTCTTCCCCTCCCCCTCCCCCTCCTCCCTCCCTCCCTCCCTCCCTCCCTCCCCCCCCCCACAATGTAGTCCTTGCTGTCCTGGAGTTCTCTATGTAAGCTAGACTGACAGTCTTTTTTTCTGCTGGGTCTTGAACCTGGGGACCTTATGCAAACTAAGCAAGTACTCTGCCACTGACCCCTACCTCTAACCCTCCCTCATCCCCATAAGTGTGTCTTTCAAGTGCTTCCTGTAGCAGTTTCTCACCTGTCAGTCACCAGGCAGCTATATCACAGTAGAGCTGATTAGATTCCAATCATGAGTATACTTTATTTAACTCGGGTGTTTCCAAGGTTTATACATTTCATACAGATGTCTTTTGATGACCACCTGCTGCAGACAGATAATACCATTCAGTGGCTCTTGAACTGTAACAGAGGAATTGCTGGGGTGGTGCAGATTAGTAGATTTGAGGACTGGGTTTGGAGCCCATGTTCTTAGTTCCTGCTTGCAGTTAGAGAAACATCACCTATGTGTTCACTATTTTCAGTCTTGTTCCCAAGGCTGCCTCCGTTGCTAAGGCCTGTAGCACTGTGAATACTACTGCTGAGACAGAGGCATTGACTTGAAGCCTTGGGAAGTGTCTTAACTCCCCATGACTGATTTTGAAAACTGTCCAGAGTTTTACGACTCTTGCTTTTATTTTCCTCTGGGGAAGCTGTGGTTATGTTGGTCATGAGAAACAAGGTTTTATTTGTTCAAAAGTGTCTCAAATATCTGTGAGTTTCTCACTGTTCTGGTTGAAGACTTTCCTATCACCCATATGGATAATCACTGATTTATTCATAATCTCAACGTATCCTCCTACTCCCTGGGTTCAAATTGCCAGTAGAAAGGATAGAAGCTTGTGTAGGATTTGGGACATAACATAGTCAGAGGTAATTGATTCTGGCAAGACAAAATAAATAGAACATTTAAAATGAGTTAAAGTATAATAGTTTCTAGGGCATGTGTGCAAAAATCCTATGTATAAAATGTTTTATGAGGGTATAGCTCAGTTAGTAGAGTGTTTGCCTAACATATGTGGAGACTTGGTACAGTCCCCAAGACTACAGAAAAGCAAATGTGGTAGTGCACCTAGCACTTGAGAGGTGGAGACAGAAGGAAAAGTTCAAGGTCAAAGCTAGAGAGATGGCTACTCTAGAGAACTTAGGTTAGATTTCCATTACCCATAAGACACTCACAACATCGATAACTCCTTCCCAGGAGATCTGAGAGTATCGGGTATTCACATGATGTACAGACACGCATGCAAGCTAAAACCCCACACATATTAACAACAATCTTTTAAAAGTTTAATATTGGGGCTGGAGAGATGGCTCAGAGGTTAAGAGCACTGACTGCTCTTTCTGAGGTCCTGAGTTCAATTCCCAGCAACTACATGGTGGCTCACAGTCATCTGTAATGGGATCTGATGCCTTCTTCTGGTGTGTCTGACATACAACAAATAAATAAATAAATGCATTTTTTAAAAGTGTTTTTAGTCACAGCATTTTTTATTATGTGATTTTTTTTTTTACAATACAAACAAAAAAATACAGATATGCAATATATTGATACAGCTAAGTTCGGAATGCTGACTTTTTTCTCTCCAAGAGGCTATGATCCCCATTTCTAGTGCAAGACAGTGTAGGTAGAAACAGCCTGGGCATTAGCTTCACAATTTGCCTAGAAATGATCTACAAATGCATTTTTTTTTCTACTGCCACTTATCATAAAGCGTAAAAAGGGAGTTAAAGTTTTCTTGTTGGTTTCTACCATATGAAAGATGCTATATTCTATTTTAGCAGGGCCAATATATGGAAAATATTTAAATTAAATATTATTACAAAAATGAAGCAGTAATGAGATTCTGGCTAGAGGGGTACTAAATGAGAATTATTTGTGTGTGTGTGTGTGTGTGTGTTTAAGACGCCAAAACAAACAAACAACAAAAAAGGATCTAGGTATACCGTAAGAATACAGGTTTTTCCCATGTGTACTTTTAAACAATGGAAGTGTCAATCAATATGGTCCACAGTGTTAGACTAAATACATTATTGTGTAAGCTGTGTCAGATGGAACCTCTGTATTATAATTATCATAGAGAAGCATAGTTTGCTTCATATTATGGCAATTTATCCTCAGTGAAAACCTTCCAGAGTCCTTTTATTTTAGAATATTCTGTAAACAATCAAACCACCAGAACATGCTTGTACAACAGTAAAATGTTTTCTTGCATTAAACTGAAGACATCTTTTTAATTTAAAAAAGAAAAAAGAAAAAAATGTAGAAAGGTACTTAGAGTTGTTCATTTCTAAGTACACAATATCCTAGACAATTCAGGGCACCTTAATCTCCTTTGAGAACAACAACAAAAAATGATTTTTGTCATGCTGTTAAATCCGTCATTATGGATAAATTTAGTGCAAGTTGGTCAAACGGATCCAGCAAATACTGATTTCCACACTGGCATATTGTCAGCTAGCACGTAACTGGTGGTCATTAGCATTTCAAAGATCTTGCCTTTCTTCTTGTTCTTTTCCGAGGTTCTTGATGAGTTCTGTTACTCTAAAATACAATGTTGAGCTCCCCAGTTTGCTTTTTCTTCTTCTAACTGACGTTTCCCCTCTGACTCTCCGTGCTGTGCTTCTAAACTCTTTTTCGTTTGCTCGTGGTGCCGCTGGAGCTCTGCTTCAGAACCCCTCTGTTTTGAACTTTTTCTTTGACCTCCATCTCAGACGCCTCCACTTTTCATCTTGGCTACACGTTCCCTCCTTCCGTCCGTGCCGGAGGCTCTTGGTAAGTTGCCCTTTGCCCTTGTTGTTCTCCATTGTGAGTCACTGATGCTCGTTTCCTGCTTCTGCAGTTCTCATCGTGCACGTTGTTAGTAGCATCTTTCACGTCCTGCACGTGTGTTCCAACCAACATATTTCTTAGAACTGTAGCATCACAATGGTCACCATTTTAACTTCAGCCACACCCCAAGGATACCGCCCTCCTGTGACTCCTGCCACTCACTTCAATGGTAGTATCCCTGTCCAGCACAGCGAGAGGCAACCGTCCTTCATCTCCTTAACATGCTCATTCTCTTCTTCGTTATTCGTCTCTGCAAATTCATATATCTTAATTTTATGGTCTTGGGTTTCTTTCATTATCTTCTTTTTAAACAGATGGCATCCCTCTGGCGTAAGTGTGTCTGCTTTGGCAGTTAATGGGATGATATTCACTTTTCATGCAAACGTTTCATAAACTCAATATCCAATGGTGTGAGTTCATGTCCTGAAGGAGCAATGCCCCATTATCAGGCTTCTGACGTCTGTTCACTCGAGACTCTGCATTTAAGTAATCTTCAAATTTACTATCAAGACAGTGGATAAGAGGCTGCCAGCAATTGCCATTATCCACTGCATCTCCAAGTCCTAGAGCATCACCTAACGTCAGCAGCAACTGAACGCTACCTTCTTTGATTAAAGCGTTGGATTGCTCCACCTGTACAGCCTGGTTCTGGAGAAGGTCCTGGATACTCTGGAGAACACAGATCTGTGAGGAAGAATGAGTTGATTAATGTTGACTTTCCCAGTCCAGATGCACCTACTACCATAAGGGTGAATTCAGACCCTCTCTTCACCGGTTTCTGTACGCTTGATGTGGGAGGTTGGCAAATCCCACATAGCCCTCACAGTTCTTCAGTTGAGCTGCCGCTGTGCTGCAGTTAACGCTCCTCTCCTCGGTCTCTGTAATACAAAATATGGAAAATAGTGCTTGTAGGGGTAAGAGCAGTAATAGTTAAGGCCCCACCTTCCTAGGGGATGGTCACGTTTCTCGTGTTCTCACACTCCTGTGCTATATGTGAATATGCTCAGCGGCATGCATGTCTTTATACATACTGTTTTCTTTTGAGATAGAGTCTTATGCTGTAGTCCAGGCTTGCCTGGAATTCACTAAAGTAATCTGGGCTAGCCTTAAACTCATGATCCTCCTCCTTCATTCTCCCAAGTGCTGGGATTACTGGAGTGAACCACCATGGTCAGCTTTGCACAGTTTTGTTTCCTCATATTTAACACATCTTTGATCCCTCTAATGTGCTCTAACATAGAAGATGCAATAGTTAAGATTCAGTTGGTCTCTATCCTGATGGAAATTATAATGTAATGGGGTGGGGAAGCATAATGTTCAATAAAACCCGAGAAAAGCTATGGCGTTAACTGGGTAGAGTGTTTGGAGGGAGAAGCATAGGATGGTATGCATGAATTGGAGGGCGCCTGATCTAAAAGTTCAGTCCAGTGCCATACAAGAAAATGACCTTGAGAATTAAGGATTAACTATGGGGTAAGAGAGATGGCTCAGCAGTTAAAGGCATTTGCTGCTCTTGTGGAGGACCTGGGTTTGATTCCCAGTATCCACCTAGTAGCTCACAACCATCTGTAAGTATAGCTCAGGGGATCTGCTGCAATAGTTTGTGGGTGCCAGGGCATAAGTATGATGTCCACATATACATGCAGGCAAAACACTCATACAAATAAAAGGATTAGCAATGATTGGAGTGCGGAATGCTTAGAGGTTAGCAGGAACACTATGTCCTTGGCACCTGTGGCAAGAGTAATCAGGAAACCCACAGGACTCTCTGATTAAAGAGGTTACTGAGCAAAGAGCCCCAGCTGCTTTAGGGAAGAAGTGAGTGGGGCCATTGTAGTTCACAGTGATGTTTTTGTACTTGATCCAGAAATCAGTGGAAGGTCATTGAAAGCTTTTCAAGTCCAGAGTGTAGGGTATGGTTACATGTTCAGATTAATGTTGGGAAATCGCTACTTCAGCTTCTTTCCTTCCTTCCTTCTTTCCTTCCTTCCTTCCTTCCTTCCTTCCTTCCTTCCTTCCTTCCTCCCTCTGTCTCTTAAGAAAGCATTGTTGGATTTTAGGTAGAAATCAGTGAGAAAAGGGTTTATGTAGCTACTCAGACTGTGAGTCAAGGAACAAGATAGTGGTTTGGATTAGGGCATTAGGACTAGTGGTCACAGGACTTACAGTAAAATAGTATTTTGAAACTTGAGTTGGTAGAATTTAGTGAGAAATTGATTTGTGTGTATATATGGGGGGCTGGAGGGTAGAGAGTGAATATGAAGGCTATATACTCAGTTTCTGGATTGAATCAGGTGTGTATAAAAGGCCTTTGGTTTTTTTGTTTTTTTGTTTTTTTTTTTGTTGTTTTTGTTTTGTTTTGTTTTGTTTTTTGTTTTTGCTGTATATGTAATGTGCAGTGTAAGAGCCCACATGTATTTGGATGTATATGTACATATATGCAGGTTCGTGGACGTCAGAGGTTGATGCTACCTGTCTCTCTTGATTATTCTCCACCTTAAACTGTCCATATTTAGGCAGGACATTTGAGCCCAGATGTTCCTGATTGTGCTAGTCAAGCTGACCAGCTTGCTTTAGTGATCCCTTGTCTCTGCCTCCTAAGGGTTGTGACCACAGGTGGCCACCATGTCCACCAGGCAACCACATGGCTGCTGGGGCTCTGACCTTGGTCCCATATTTGTTTTGTATACCTGTTGCCCACCGAGCCACCTCCCAGGTGGTCCTCATTAACACTGAAGGTGTGTAGGAGAGGAGCAGGTTTCAGTGGAAGATCAGTTATTTTACTCAAATTCCCACTCCACAGAATCTTGCTGAAATTACCCTCCTGCAAACCACAGGAGGGCCACAGTGTCGCTTGGCTTTTCTCATTACCCGCTGTTTCACAGTTATCTTGTACTTACTTGCCTGTCCCCTCATTAGGCTGGGACTCCTTTGTCAGGAAGTACTTGGATGATCTTGGAAAGGGATAAATGTTTCCCTCGGTATTTCCCACTGAGTGCTGCATGTTAGAGACTTCTGCTACCTTTTTCTGGGTAGTGCTGGAAGTAAGTCCCTGTTTCTTCATTGCAGAGCAGCATTTGCTTTCTCATGAGGCGGAGCCTGACACACATTTCATTCATTTCCTTTCATTTCTGCCTCTTCTCCGCCAGCCTTTGTCTTTTGCACATCTCGTGTTTCTTGAATTGGGATCGAGGGGTGGGAATGGATGTTCCGTGGGACCTGCTGATGTGGCCGAGTGTGGACTGCTTGGCAGATGTAACTGGCTGCTGTAGGGAAGTGTCTGCGGGAAGCTCATTTTGCCTGCAGTTGTTGCAGATTTGTTTCTTTGACTCCCTGTGATCAAGAGTCGTGGAGGGATGAGAGTTTACTATTGTCCCTTCCGACTGGGCTATAAAGATAGGTGGCACAGAGAGACAAACTGTCCTTGGAGCCACGCTGGAAAGAATGAATAACTCTTCAGTGTCTCCTTATCCCCACCCTTGGCCTTCACTGACTCCAAGCTTCAAAACAGTACCTTGCTTATACTGCTGAGTTGCTTGTAATATAACATGGTTTTATTAGCAGTGTTTTTACTTTTTGGCAAAAGAAATGTTTACCATTTTTCTAAGGCTATTTATATTGTTCTTGAATGGTGGCTATAGTGACACAAACCTGGGTCTCAGGGAAGTGGACGGCTGAGTAGACGTTCATGTGCTTGTTTCTGTAAAAGTGTGTCGGTTTATCTGAGAGATGGACTCTTTGTCTTCCCTCCTTTGCTTTTCCTCTTCTTCTTTTTCTCCCTCCTCCTCTCCCCTCTTCCGCTGTCCTTCCTTCCCTCTTCCCTCCTCCTTTTCCTTATCCTCTCTTCCCCATTCTTCCTTACCACCTTCCCTCAGACAGTAAAAACTGGTGGCGAGTTTTACCAGGAACTTACAGACTCAAAGAAGAAAAATTATTTTGTAATTTGGGCCAAACTGAAATTTTCTAGTCATGGCAGCACACACCATTAATCCTAGCAAGTGGGAGGCAGAAGCAGTCGGATCTCTGTGAATTTGAAGCCAGTGTGGTCTATGTAGAGTTCCACAATAGCCAGGGCTACACAGAAAGACAAAACAAAACAAAAAGGAAAAGAACTTTATAGGGATTTTGTTGTTGCTGTTATTTTCCACTTGTTTGTTTTTCTGAGAAATGGCATCACTATAGCCCTGGCTCAAGGGAAGCTCACGGTGTTGACCAGGGTGGCCTTGAACTCACAGAAATCCTCTTGCTTCTGAGTTCCGAAGTGCTTAAATCCATGAGCCATCATGATCTGCATTGGTGTGTGTGTGTGTGTGTGTGTGTGTGTGTGTGAGAGAGAGAGAGAGAGAGAGAGAGAGAGAGAGAGAGAGAGAGTGTGTGTGTTAAAATGCAGTCTAGAGTAACAGTGTTAATATGTGATGACCACACACACCCTATATCACTATATCTTGATTTAGTGTTTTCACTTACATACCCTGTCCAATATTGTTACATGTGTTTATTTTCAAATTGCTGTCCCTTTGATGCCAGGAAAACTATCATTGGCTCGGCTATTAGAAGAGACAACAACATTACCTTCTGTCTTCAGAGCTAGCCTTCCAACTAAAACCCTGAGAGAGCAGATAAAGATCGTGGAGCAATATTTATTTTGCTTGTCCTATGTACTTTCAAAAATGATTTAAGAAAGGAAAATATAACTTATAGGTACATTCTCCTTTTCTTGGTTTCATGAGACGAGGTTTCTCTGTGTGTAGCTCAGACTCACAGAGCTCCATCTGCCTCTGCCCCAAGTGCTGGGATTAAAGACATGTACCACCCCCCTCTCCTGGGTATACTCTTTTACTAGCATTATATTTTTATTTATTCTTTGAGAATTTCATATACTTATAAAATTATTTTAATCCTATCCCTCCTTCTCCTCCAGACCCCCTAACACATGGACCTCCCAACTTTATGTGGGCCTTTTCCTCCAATAAGTCAGAATCCAGCTACATTAGGTGTGGGTCCTTCACCGGCCACTGGACACATCCCCACAGAAAAATGATCTTCCCTCCCCTTGGGGCCATCACCTGCCCGCAGCTCTTCAGCTAGGCATGAGGTCTGGTGAGAGCGTCCTTTCTTTAGAGGACATACACTTAGCTGCAATGGGGACTGTGAGTATAATGCAGTGATCTTTCTTTATCAAGGAAAGCAGATGCAGTTTTGACGCCTCATCCTTAGATATTATTCCAGTCGTTCCAGTGTTGTATGCAAACATGGCTGTACTTGGTGATCTTCAGTTAAGTTTTCAGTTGAAAAAGCCGTGCCTCGTGGTATATTGTGTTCTCTATGCTTCAGTTGTACATGGGCTTCTGATAGAGCACTGTTCTCTAGGAAAGCCATTCTGATTATAGAAACTGCTACTTTGTTTCAGGTCGGTCTTCTCTCTTTCCCTTTGAAGAAGCCTTCTTGGATGACAGCCATGGTGATCAGGCCTTATCATCTGGCTTAAGTTCTCCCACTCGGTGTCAAAACGGAGAACGAGTGGAACGATACTCTAGAAAGGTGTTTGTTGGAGGCCTTCCTCCTGACATCGACGAAGGTACCATACGCATTCATTAACAACTTTACAAGAGATTGACCTTTGTGCATTGTGTCACCAGCCCCCGACTCTTCTCCAAGCCAGCGTCAGCAAACACTTGTTGAATGTGCAATGAAATTGAACTATGACAAAGCTAACTTACACTGTTGCCGTTCTCATAGGTTTGGGATGTGCTCTTTCAGACTCACTCCATTAAAGTTGTAGGTGGCCAGAACTTCATTTTCTCTAACTGTCCTCATATCTGTCTTAATATTGTTAACACACAATATTAGCTTTTCTTTACCGTAAATTTCTTAACAGTACTGAGGGAATAGCAACCTACACTTTAGGTGTTTCAAGGTCACAGTCTTCTCCTTCCAGTGAAAGAAAGATTAAGTAATTAAGCCGAAACCATTGAATGCCTCTTAGTAAAGAGGACAGTATGGAGACACTAGAGAGACAATTGACTTTAACCCTTTCGTGTCACCAACCAGCGCTGTCTACTTGGTTATGCTTGTCCCTTCTCAATAGAATCATTTGTTTCTAAAATAATCCTAGAGATTCCATACAAGTGGATATAATACAGATGAGATTATACGTATATGATTTTCTGTTTACATTTATTAATTTGGGGTGAGATGCCTATGTCACAGCACATGGACAGAGGACAATTTGTAAGAGTTTCTTGCTCTCATGTGAGTCCCAGAGATTGAACTTGGGTTGTAGGCTTCAGAGCAAGGCCCTTTATGCACCGAGCCATCTCTTCTGTTTGTGAGATTATATTTGAAACATCTTCTGCATCTTTACCTTTTTTTTCTAAAAATACAGAAATATCCTCAGTTTTGGAAATCTGTTTTACATGACATAAAGATCACCTTAGCTAGAACTAGATTTTTTTCTTCCAAGTTTCTTATTACATTTATTGGCAGTAAAAGGTAAAGAGCTGAGCTGGAGTTAAAACATGCTTTTCATGATGAGAAGCTAATAGCTAAATACGCTCCCTAGCAATGATATTTTTACTCTGCAGATTTTACTTCTGAGAGATTCTTTAGAAAAGCTCTCAAAAGAAAATAAATGCAAAAGGTGGGGTGGGGAAATCCCTTAAAACATTTTTTAATGAAAAGATACATTTTATGTTTCTCATGGTTGCAGGTTTTCCCCCTTTTTACTAAATTCTTTCTCTGTTTTGTAGATGAGATCACTGCCAGCTTCCGCAGGTTTGGACCTCTCGTGGTGGACTGGCCTCATAAAGCTGAGAGCAAGTCATACTTCCCTCCTAAAGGTAATGAACTCAAGATGTCCCTCTGTCTGTCAGACGCCAGACAGTTCCACATAACAGCCTTACAAGTCTTGAAATAGCCATTGGCCCTATTTTCCTAAGTAAAATAACAGTGATCATCACCAGGTATGGTTTCATTTGGAGATATTTCCCCAGGAGTGTACTGTGTTCGAGGCCCCTGATTTTATTAACAGTGAGATTTTTTTAAATTCTGTTATAGAGGAGCTTTTTGCTAAGTTTATAGTTTCCTAGGATTTTGAGGGATGCCTGCAATGGTAAGTGTAAAATTTAGTTTTATGTGTATTCCTATAGCTGGGTGGTTTTTGTTTTTAAATAGATCTCACAGTCCCGGGCTTGGGAAAGTGAGTGTGTAAAGAATAACTCTGTGCAGTATGCCCATTGTCCGCTGAATGCTAAGTGGGAGGTGGAGAACTAGCTAGCAAAAGAGCCTTCACATCAGCCGGCTTCCTAACTTGTGAGAGGTTCTCCCACCAAGTTCTCAAGTCCTGACAAATATATTGCCTTCTTGATCAGTTTATAGTTCCTGCAGAACCTGGGGAACACGTGTGCTGATGTCTGCTTTGGGCGTGTTCTGCGAGTCATAGAGTAGGGCACTTTGCATTGAAGAGAACGGGTTTCTCTTTCCTCTGTTATGTTCTGCAGCCCGTGTTTCAGGGGCGCCATTCATCTTGGAAAATGACTTGTGATACATTATCTGTGTAATATTCCTCATCTAAGAGGAGGAATTCAGCATCCTTATCTTTCTTGTGCCCTGTGCAGGAGTCAAACTTGAGCTTAAGCTAGGGAAGCCACTGGCTTCCTGCTATGCCCATTTTATTCAGTTTTTTTTCCTCATTTAACCATCCCCTCGATCTAAAACCCATGAGAAGAAGTTAGCCACTGCAGGGCTACTTGTTGCCTTTAATATCATGTTAAGTTTTTGTAAAGACAGACCTATTTCACTTTGTATTCCGGGCTGGCGGAATACTCAGCATGCTTTTGCCTCGGCCTCTCAGATGCTAGAGCTACAGGCACACAACAATATCTGGTTCAGAGCATTTTTACAGTTTGAAATTAAGCTTATTCATCAGAAGAGATAAAAACCACTATACTAATTATTTCAATGGAAGAATGTGTTCCCAACCTTGTGAGCTACACTATGTAAAGTTGTATATGTAAAGATGTTTTCAGGTCAGGTATGCTGGGACATACTGTGATCCAGAATTTTATCAACGAGTGAATGTGGTCATCACATTGTGAAACATGTTATACATTTTACAAAATGACACATGTGAAAAGTGTGTCTAAGAGTGATAGTTACAAAAGCAGTCAGACTGAGAAGATTATGAAAACCATTCTTGCATACAGATGTCAAATGTCATTGGAAGAATAAAAAGGAAATTAATTATATATTATGTTCACATTCAAATTATCATCCCAAGTGTATATCTGTGAAAAATATTCATTTTGCTAAATGTCCTTCTTATAATATGTAGATTTGTATGAAATTTTAGCTTTTACATATGTGCATTACATATAGTATACACTTTGTAAAGATTTATTTATTAATTATATATAACTACACTACAGCTATCTTCAGACATACCAGAAGAGAGCATCAGATCTCATTACAGATGGTTGTGAAGCCACCATGTGGTTGCTGGGATTTGATCTCAGGACCTCTGGAAGAGCAGTCAGTGCTCTTAACCACTGAGCCACCTCTCCAGCCACCCCCCCCTTTTTTTTTAAAGACTCCTTTTCTTTCTTTTAAAAGATTTGTTTATTTGATTCTGTCTCAAAATAAAATAGATGGGAAGGGCTGGTGTGAAGCCTAGAAGCGTGGCCTTTGCCCAGTGTGGGAGGTCTGTACCACAGTCACACAGTATTATAAGAGAAAGAGGAGAGGGCAGAGGGAGGGAGGGAACAAAGGGGTGGTAAGAGACAGGGCCCTGGCACAAACAGGGTATAGATGTTAGTGTCCAGGAGTCTCTGAAGGAGTCCATGTTAGGTCTTTTGGGGATCTAGAGAAGATACCATTCCTGATTTTAAATAGCTTCGT
Source organism: Micromys minutus (assembly GCF_963924665.1). Lineage (NCBI taxonomy): Eukaryota > Metazoa > Chordata > Mammalia > Rodentia > Muridae > Micromys > Micromys minutus. Next base: position 23,600,849 of record NC_137971.1, read on the forward strand.
TTTCTCAGAGGTACTCAAAGATACCAATATGAAATGTTGAATGGTAAAGTATGAATCCTGACACTAGGTTTATGGGGCTTTCCTTTCTTGCATGGCCCTAGGCTGGATATATAACCTTTCTGTGCCTTAGTTGTATTGCCAACAAAGAAAGAGTAAAATAGTACCTATTTCATGGCGCTATAATGAGGGTTCAAAGGAGTAAATTCTGTGTTTATAACATGGTATTATAAATAATAATTCTTTTAAACTGTGGACCAATCTGTAATCCATATCAAGGGAGTAAAATTATTCTAGGGATTCAGAAGAGATTGCTGTGGGATGTGTAAAATCCTGACTTCTAGAGAAAGGTAGAAAAAGAACTGGCAGAAAATGCCAGGGGAGTGTGATCAGCTTTATTTTCATTTAGGTTGGCTGCTTATGGTGACCCAGTCAATAAATAAATTACTATTTTCATTCTTAATCTCATTTAATCATCACAAATTTTCAAAGTAGGTACTGCTGTGAGGAGATACCATGGCCAAGGCAACTTATAGAAGAAAGCATTTAATAGGGGGCTTGCTTACAATTTCAAAGTGTTAGTCTATGAATATCATGGCAGGGAGCATGGAGGCAGGAAGGCAGGCATGGCACTAGAGTAGCAGCTGAGAGCTTATATCATATCTGCTAGCAGCAGACAGAAAGAGACTGGGCCTGATGTAGGCTTCCAAAACCTCAAAGCTCATGCATGCCCAGTGAAACATTGCAAGGCCACACCTACTTTAACAGGGCCAAACCTTTTAATCCTTTCCAAACAGTTCCATTAAATGGGTACCAAAACTTTAAATATATGAGCTTGTGGGGGTATTTTCATTCAAACTACCACCCCACCATATCATTGCCATATTATAGAAGCAGAAATAAGTTCAGAAGAGAGTAATTTGTCAAAGGTCATAGATAGCACTGTGTTTTGAGCTAAAACAGCCTGCTCTTTGAAGTCAAAGGCTTTCCTTCTTCCCTCCATCAGACAGGATCCCATGATGCTAGATTAGACTTAAGGTATGCTATGTAGCCAACCCTGAACTTCTGGTTCTCCTGCTATACCTCCCAGGTTCTGGGGATTACAGGTGTCATGCTGATGATTTAATCTAGGGCTTCATGCATGCTAGAAAAGACTCTACCAGAGGAGCTATATCTCTGGCATCTCTCTTGTTTGGGAGAGGGGAAAGTTTGAGACAAGGTCTCAATAGCCCATTCTGGTCTTGAACTTTATATGTGCCTGAGGTTGACCTTGAACTTTTTAGATACTTTGATTACAGGCTCATACCAGTATACCTAGCTGTGAGTCCATAGTTCTTAATTGCGTTGTATTGTCTCATTTAGAAATAAGAATGTTGGGCTAGAGAGATGGCACTGACTGCTCTTCCAGAGGTCCTGAGTTCAATTCCCAGCAACCACATGATGACTCACAAACATCTGTAATGAGATCTAATGCCTTCTTCTGGTGTGTCTGAAGACAATTACAGTACTCACATACATAAAATAAATTAATCTTTAAAAAAAAGAAATAAGGATGTCACAGAGATGGACATGTTTGAGATAGTTTAAGGTTGAGTGAAGTCAGAGCCTTGATCTTGATATAGGCTGAGTAACTTATATTCACAAATCTGAACTACAGACCACCTGCAGGGAAATCCCGTTCCATACCTTGATGGAAAATTATTAATCTTCCCAAATTTCATCCAAAAATGAGGATAATGATTATGCTGCCTTAGTTAAGTTTCATTGCTGTGAACATGGCCAAGATAACTCTTATAAAGGAAAACATTAAACTGGGCTGTCTTACAGTTCATTCCATTATCATCATGGTAGGAAGCATGACAGTGTGTAGGTAGACATGGTTCTGAAGGAGCTGAGAGTTTTACATCTTGATCTGAAGGCTGTCAGGAGAGGACTCTCTTCTAAAATGGGCAGAGAATGAGCTAGGGCTTTAAAGACTACCCCCACAGTAACACACTTCTTCCAACAAGAGAGACTGTCTCCCATGGACAGTCAGGAGGAGGGTATCTTTTACATCTTGGGCAGAACTTGTGCAGTAAGAGCCTTCAAAACCCACCTACACAGAGACTTTTCCTCCAACCAGGCCACACCTATTCTAACAAGGCCACACCTCCTAGTAGTGCCATTTCCCATGAGCCAAGCATATTTAAACCACACACATGCCTTTATGTGGTTTCTTATGCTTAAACAAGAAATTGTAGATGGGATATTTTGCATGGTACCCAGGTATGACTGAAGGATTGTTTGTTTGGGCAGAGTAGTGGTTTTCCTGCTAGGATACTAGCAATGAGATATTACAAGAATGGGGGAAAGAGGTCACTGGTTCTGGTGATGGAGCTGGTGGTGATGGTCATGGTGGCAATAAATTCAGTGGCAAGGTGTGTTGAAATTCCTCCCACTAAATGGTTTACTAATTAGCGTTGTTGATCAGGTTGCTGTGTGGATGATTGACGAAGAGTTTGGTCTGTCCTTATATCTGATCTAAGAGGAGATTCCTAATGGGCACTTGGTTTATAGTCAGGCTGTTGGGAGCATGTGTCTCAAGTCACCTTTTTTTGAGAAGAGGGAGGGAAATGAAGAACAGTAAAGTTTATAGCAACGGTTACTAAGATGATAAAATAGAGATGACTATGGCCTTCTTGTCAAATACATGGCATTATAAATACCCAGTAAGTGGGCAGAGCAGCGGAACCAGAAGAAAACAGTCTGGTGTTCGTTGAGCGAGTGTTACTTCGTGAGCAGCAAGAATGACGGTGCCTCCTCAGCAGAGCTCAGCAGCGTGTTTCCTCGTAGGCTTTAGTCCTGCACACTCGTCTGTCTGTACACAGGAACAGGAGCATGGCTGCTGAGGTCAGTCTGTGTTCACATCTTAATCTCATCTCCCCACAAGCATCTAATGACTTTTGTTGGCTCTGTCATGTACTCCATACCCTACTTTATTTGCTTGCTGGTAATTTAACCCATTAGTAATAACACTTATGTTCATGTATTCTTGTCTGTGTCTTTTTCTTTCAAGTTGTTTCCTTTAGGCTAAATTAGAACTACTTAACTAGAGATGAAAATCTTAATGACTCCGGATTTGATGCCACATGGTTTCCCAAAGCATTCTCTTTGTGAAGTTTATGCTAATTTGGACATCTGCACCAAGTTTTCTCTTTAGTTCTCTTTAATTCTAAATGGCATATTGCAGCTGTGAACTCACCTTTCTGCTTCTTTGTTTGGCAAATAATAGACCTCTGCAGAAGCCAGGGCCACAGTGGTATGAATCATGGGCCTGAAATGGCTCAGTCTCTTTTCTATCCAACCTGATTGGCTGAATCTTGGCTGCTTCCCACCATCACTGCCAATCTTAGCAGAGTCCCATATGGGAGTTTAGGGTGACCTTGAAGTCCTACTGTCTTTGAGTACTTCTATTACAGATATACCATAATACCCAGCCCTGCCGTCTTTTGAACAGGACAGAAGAATCCCCTTAGAGCAGTGGTACTTCTTTTTGTCTGAAACTTTTCACCCAGGTTTCTGAATATGATGCTTGCTTTCTTCCTTCAGGCCTCTGATTAGATGTCAACTTAACAACAACAGTCTTGCTAACTCTGTATCTAAAGGAGTTGCCCCTCTGTCCACCGCTTCCCTCATATTTCTTTCGTAGCTCAGCCTGCTTTTCTTTGCAGTACCTATCCTCCGCTTTCCAAACTAGAACGTAAGAGCCCGGTGATTCTTCCTGTTTCGTTCACTGCTCTGTACTGAGCGCCTCCTAACCCTGGCACATTTGCCTCAAATGTTTTTAAATGAATGAACTACAGCTTTACAAGTGCCGAACAGTTTTGTTACTTGCTCAGAGAGTAAAAGTCCATCACTTTCTAGAACTGGAAAGTTCCTTAAAGATCATCTTAGTCTAACCTGCCCTTCATTTAAAGATGAAATAGAAAGGAGAGAATATCTTTTAATTGCTGTACAGTTTTTATTAGACTGACTTGACCCTGGATTATTTATAGTTGGTATTGTTTTACTTAGTATATAAAGGAAGTAAATGTTTAAATTCATTTTTACCTAAGAGAGAAGGCATGCTTAGGCTATATAACCTGTTCCTCTGTTCTCACATAAGTGGGAGTCTTTCCAAAGAGCTGTCTTAAGCTTGTGGTAGGTCTGAGTTGTCTTGTGTCCATAGTTTTGTGTCCATAGGATTACCTATAAATGCCACCTCACCATTTATGTACCTGGATGAGATGCCTTATAGTTGAGTTCTTTGCCTGGATAGATCACAGGTACTAAGATGGGAGCTCTGCTCAGGGGTGTCGTTGTCCCTGGAGTGTGATTTGGATGAGCTTTGCTGTGAGCGGGTGGCGTGGTGGGCAGCGCAGATGTGAACACAGGGAGCTAATTCTCCGTTAGACTGCTGCGAGTGTAATGTAATTGTGCTCAAGCTCAGTGTTTGTAGTTGAGTTCCAGAGAGGAAATCTGATTAGTTCAGTTTGTGTTTGCACTTGGCTATCACGTAAGTTATCCCCAAGGCAGAGCCCTGGGTTTCTTGACTGCTTAATAAAGGAAAAGCTTGCTCTTCCTTCCTTGAGCACAGAGCTGTGAGTGCTACATCTAGGAAGATAGCTTGGTCCAACAAATGTAGGGGTAGATATTTAGTATAATCTCTCACAGTGTCTCCTGGAGAATGTCTCTTGTCCAAAGTTGCTGCCTCTAGAGCTATAAAAATGTCTTCCTACCCTGGACTTTCTGCACACAGCAGCTGCTCCTGATACCGCTGTAATCTAACCTCAGGAGGGAATGGAACCTGAGGGACCACACAGAGAATCTAACCATGGAGAGCAGCTGTACTGCGCCATCGTTGGCAGAGGCTTCTGGGCAAACACAGGGCAACAGCCAACCTCAGATATTGGGCAGAAGATGGCCATGTGCCTCTGAAACCCTCCAGAATCTGAGATGCCAGCGATGGAGGAGGCTGTAATCCACAGCTTACCTGGGCACCTGATGCAGACTTTGTCAGTCTAGACATAGGTACTCAGAGCGACTCAGGTGAAGACTGCCACGTTCAGAAAAGCATGACATCTTTTTTTAAAATAACATGTTGATTCTCATTTATGTGTGTGGTTATTTTGCCTGTGTGTGTTTCTGTGCTTGTATGCCTATACATCATGTATGTCCTGGTGACTCAGAGTCCAGACAGGTGACAGCAGCTATGTGGGTGCTTAGAATAAAACCCAGGTCCTCTGGAAACATCAGCTGCTGCTCTTTAGTATAGAGCCATTTCCTGAGCACCCAAAGCATAGGCTTCTGAGCAGCTGTTTCAGCTGCAATCCTGGAGTTTTCTATGCTACGCAAGCTGGCTCGCTTGTTGACCTTGTGACTAAGCCATGCAGTTGTGATGGTTTACGTAATACCAGCATGATTTGTGAGCCTGGCATAAGGCAGGCCACGTGGATTCAGATCCACTTTGAACCAGCCAGCGATGGTGATACTGTTTGAGGAAGAAGAAGGGGGCAGACATAGGTTGCCGAGTGACTATGGTGGGCTGGAGTGTAACACCTATTTCATTTTCCTTCAGTTGGTCCAAAATCTGACTCTGGAAAGACAGGTTTGCAAATGTCATCTTCCCCCTTGTGGATAATTTGAATGGAAATAAGTCAGTGTTGTTCTAGTCTCAGATTCCACGTTTTTCTACCTTCTGGGTTATGTAAACTGATCAGTCAGGAAGCCTGGTGAATTTAGCATGTATTTAATCTTTCACACTCTATAACAAATACTTTGAGTAATATTCTTTTATTTTCATCTCATAAATGTAGGTCTTGGCTGACAGTACTAACACTGGTGAATTGTGAATATATATTAATATTTTATATACTTGCAGTTCTCATTCCAGGGAGTAGCTTTCTTGTGAAGTCATGGAAACTGCACTGTGCTGTAACAACGCGATTATTATTATTATTATTATTTTTTTTTTTGGTCTTGTCCTCGTAGACAGATGGAGCAGCTTCTGTTCTTACTTTTGAGATCATAGTACATTCCCACTCAGGGGTTTCATTAAACACCTGTCTTCTCGGCACTGTACTAAAGTTGAACTGTGAACTTGGATTTTGTGAACCATTTACATTTTGGGGAACTGTACAGGAAGGAGAACAGCATTCGGGGCATGTAAGCCACAGGGAAAACTTGAGCAACCACAGAAATAGACACAGTGTGTACGAGGTCACAGGGTACATACTGTGCTCAGGCAGAGGTGTTAGGAAAGGGCAGGTGCTTAATCCAGAGAAGTTGGAAGAACTCATGAGGACTCTATTTGGAAGACAGCACCTCTCAGAAACGGAAATGAAATGCAAATTTGGCAGGTGAAGGAGAGAGGATGTTTCAGTTTGGGTCTGGACTGACTGGCAGGGTTTTGGTAGGATCAAGACTGAAGGTACGACCAAGAGAGTAGATTTATTAAGTAAAAGGATTGGAAATGGGAACCTGGGGCCAGGGGAATGACTCAGTCACTAAACTGTTTGTCACATAAGCATGAGGACCTGATATCTGTCCACGAAAACCAGGTCAGGTGTGGTGGTATATGCCTCTTATCCCAGCACAGGAAGTGGGGAGACAAGAGGGTCCCTAGGGCTTGTTGGGCAGCTCATTTAGCCCAACCAGCAAGCATCAGACCAGGAAGAGGGCCACCCAAAGTTGACCTGTGGCTTTCACAAATACACACACACACATACACACACACACACATACACACACACACACAGGCTTGCACAGTCACACCCATTCATACCCACACAGGGGTGAGGAGAAAGGAGGAGGGGAAAACAGCTATGAGAAACTATATAAATTATTGAATGCTAACAGTGATCCTGGGTTGCCTTCTAAATAGAGTAGATGCCCATAGTCTTGAGGGAAAACTGTTACAGAGAGAAATGTATTGTCAGCCAAGTCAGGAACTAACCTGAGCACATTCAAGTCAGAGGAGAAAAGGATTTAGTGTCAGAGCTTAGGCCTGAGGACATGGCTGAGGGACGTGTCTGCTGAAAACACAACTGACCAGCTGTCTGAGGGTGAAAGAAAAGTAACAAATACACGGAGATACCAGGCATCGGGAAGAGGTGCCAACAGTTACAGTTTGACATGCAGCACTGAGTAATTTAATCCCTGCACCTCAGTGTACTCATCTGAGGTAGTGCCTCTCCCTGGGTTTTTCAGATTAGGTAAGACAGTACACACAAGCGCCAGCACAAGTCCTAGGATCAGTCAGTGTTAAATAATATGCCCTCCATGAAAATGCAGTGCTTAGTAATAATAAAATCACCCAACTGGTCTGGTCAGTTCCTTCTAAACTCCCAGTCTGGTCTGTTTTTCCCTGGCCAGGTGCTTATTAGAACTGACAGTGACTGGAAGGACAGACTGGCAGAGCTCACAAGGCCTTCTTTATGAAGAGAGTGTAGTTACATAAACAGCTTTAGTACCTAATCTCCCGTCACTGCCCTACAGAAAGTGCTCCGCCAGTCTCCATTTCGGGGCTGCTGCCGCTTAGTCATCTCGCTTTCTTGTTCATTCCCAACTCCTCCCACCCCTGCTCACCACAGCCAGCCCACAAGAAGCAGTGGTTGGTGTAGTAAGAAGCTGAAAATGCACCGAACCAATGTATATTCCAGCCCCAGGTAGTAAATATAGTCTGACTCCAAGTGGCATGTTTAGGAATCCAGGGCAGTAAGCAAGTGCATTTGCAGGGCCAGCTCTACATTTGAGCAGGAGCTCTGTCTTCGACACTTTCTCTCCATGTTTTCACCTGTGCCCAGTCCTCAGAGTGCTTCTGCCATCACTCGCTTACTGAAAAGAACCTCTCCTCTCTCTGTGAAGTTCAATTTTCAAAAATGTTTAAAGATTGATTCTTTAGTTTTTGATGCAGTTTCTTATTTTTTTAAGACTTAATGTATTTTTCAACTTGTATGTATATATGTGTGTCACATGTGTGTGCCCGTGGAAGTCACAGAATCCCTTGGAGCTAGAGTTGCAGGTGATTGTGAGCCACCCTAGGTGCTGGCAAAAGAACCCCAGCCCCTCTGGAAGAGCTGCAAGTGTGCTTAACCACTGAGCCATCTCTCCAGCCCCTAATATACTGCCCCTAATATAGGTGAGAGCACTCTCCTTGTCCCCATTACCTCATTGTATATTAAAGGATAAGTTCCTGTGCCTAGGGCACACAAGAGTTTAAGCCATTTTAGGGTTGAAGTTTTCTAGACCAATAGGAAAATAAATGAGAGTGCTAGGTCTTCTGTGTTCTACGCAGCAGGCAGAGGATTGCTGGTGTGACTCATTCACTCCAACCTCGTGTTCTAACTCAGAACTCACTTGCTCCTTTGCAATGAGTCTGAACTTGGCCTGTCTGCGCCATGGCCTTGCTTCTTGGGGGGGGGGGGGGACAAAAACAGTCCTCCAACTAGATCTGGCTTCTGCTCTGTAAGTTCTCTGAATGGACACATCTGCTGCAGTATCTCTTACTAGTGTCCTGTAGGACATGCCCATGCCACACTGTTGATGAAGACAGTCGTTGTCGATAGAACCCTTGCTCTGTCCAGGGCAGGGCCCTTTTCTGCTGCTGTTCATCTTTGTTGAACCAGTTCCTACCATCATGCTTTGCGCCTCATAGATATTTTTGGTTCTCTTGAAATGAATCCAAAGACAAACCTCCTGAGGCAAACCAGGTAAATCCTCTGACCTGAAACTCAAGGTCAGAGGGAATGTTTGAAACAGACTGCTTGTATCATTAAAAAAATAAATGTGAACCCAGGCAGCTCAGGCTGGAGGTGCCCTTCAGCTCTCTCCGAAAAGAAATGGTGGTTGGGAGCTTGGCTTTTGTGAGGTGAGAGAACTCCCTGCCTGTCCAAGGCTTGGGCCTGTCTTTCTGGGGCTGCTCTGACTGGATCAGAAGTCCATATGTTGGATGGTTAATATTTTATAAATACAAACCAGAACACAGCCCCACATACTGGAATTTTCTTCTTATTTGTGGCCATTACTTGAAACAAGTAAATCACCAATAACATTTTAAAGGCAGGCCACGACAGCAGGTCAGATGACATGATCGCTCGGATTTGGGGAGTCTTCCTGGGCCTGCAAGACCTGGCATCTGTGGCCAGTGAGTTGCAGAGGGAACCCACCAGCTCTCGTAGGCTGCCTGACACTCCCAGTGAAAGAGCCAGAGTCTAAAGCGGGTCAAAGAAGCAGTCTAGGCTGAAAGTGAGACTTAGTTAGAGACTTGGCCTTGCTAAAGAGTCTGCTGTCCTGAGTTGGAGAAAGAACCCAGAGGATGGCCATGTCCAGACCTACTAATGGCAGAAAATGGATCAGCTGTTGAATGTCATCATGGCCTTTGTACGTAACATCTGGCCAGAGAAACCACACAAAAAAACCCCACATAAAGGGTAGAAGGAAGTGCCTGTTGTGAGGGTGGTACTGATGTCCTCATGGGACAGGAAGCCTCAGCACAGCTGCAGTTCTGTTCTTCGTGACAGGCATTACATTAGAGCACAGCGAATCTAGCCTTTGTGCAGACTCAGTACATATCCAAAGATAGCATCTTCTAACTTCGTATTTCTTAGAGACTTAATGAATTTATGTTATTTCCTGTGTCGTCCATTCAAGCACCATTTGAATGAATTCTTGAAGAAGAGATAAAATAAATAGTTTTCCCTTCCATCTCCATGAAGGCATTGTCTGTGGACAAGCAGAAGGAGTTCTGTGTGCAGTAGCTGTGAGCCTTAAAGTCACCTGTTCTCAATTGCAGAGAGGGAGCACTAGGAAACTTGCTGGGTTTCATCTAGTGTGGCTCATTCACAATTCCTAGGTGATGCCCTTTGCCATTTCCCAGTCTGTAGGTGGCAGATTTGTCCTGTTGACTATGTCCTTTGCTATGCAGAAACCTTTCAGTTTCACGAGGTCCCATTTATCAATTCTTGATCTTAGAGCCTGAGCCATTGGAGTTCTGTTCAGGAAATTCCCCCAACATGCCAATGAGTTTGAGGCTCTTTCCCACTTTCTCTTCTATTAGGTTTAGTGTATCTGGTTTTAAGTTCAGATCCTTGATCTACTTGGACCTGAGCTTTGTACAAGGTGACAAATATAGATCTAGTTTCATTTTTCTACATACAGACAGCCAGTTAGACCAGCACCATTTATTGAAGATGCTTTCTTTTTTCCATTGTATATTTTTGGCTTCTTTGTCAAAGATCAAGTGACCATAGATGTGTGGTTTTATTTCTGGGTCTTCAATTCTATTCCACTGCTCTTCCTGTCTGTCTCTGCACCGATACCATGTGGTCTTTATCACTATTGCTCTGTGGTAGATCCGATGGTTATTTCCCCAGCGCTTCTTTTATTGTTAAGAATTGTTTTCGATATTCAAGGTTTTTTGTTTGATTGTTTTTCCAGATGAATTTGAGAATTGCTCTTTCCATGTCTTTGAAGAATTGTGTTGGAATTTTGATGGCAGTTGCATTGAATCTGTAGATTGCTTTTGGAAGGATGGCCATTTTTACTGTTTTAATTCTACCAATCCATGAGGGCGACCAGGAGGGGGATAACAACTGGACTGTAAAAAAAAAGATGAAAGAAAAATAAAAAATAACATAAAAATGCATGAACTATAAAGTCAGCACTGTGAGATAGTGTGATACTCCCATTTACAAAGTGTTTTACATATATTACCCAGCAGGTCGATACTGCTGTAAGATGAAAGCACAAAAAAACATATTCTTCATTTTACAGAAAAAAAGACCTGAGGAGATTCAGATGTTTACTATTAGAGTTCTTGTTTCCAGCACTTTGTTTTTACTCTTTCATAGCAGAGATTTTATTGGTCAAGGAGCAGAGTACACAGACATTCCAAATTCTTATCACATACCCAAACTCTGAAGAGTCACATTGTTCATGTACAGAAATGAGGAGCTACATATTGTTTTCCTTTGAACTTATTCCAGTGATGTTCCAGCCTCAAAGGTGGCAAGTTTCCCTGAGACCTCACATAACAACCAAATGCCCATAATCCTCAGTTCCACCGACTCACAATTTCATGCTACACACAGAACACACTCAAAATTCCCATCTTTCCCAGCACATTGTCACAACTGTTAGGAAAGTGGACGGCCACGACCACAGGCATCGCAGTTCTGACAGGGCAAGGACCAAAGACTGGCTTTCTCACAGAACGTTTTCCACTTCCGCCTGTTTGCCCTTCGCGCCCCTCTTCCCTTTTATCTGCACATTTTTATCTGATGCTTTATCCTTTCCCGTGGCTGTTTTTCGGCTTCGCGTCCACCTTGGCAGGGGCGGGGGCCCACAGGCTCCTGGAGCGGTGCGTGGGCCTGCCTTCGCCGCTCCGTCCACGCTAACCCTCCTCTTGGGCATCATGGCAGCGCGAGGTGGGAAACCGGATGGACACCGGATCCGTCCCGGAGGTGCACTGCCTGGCCGCCACCACACGAACTGCTCAACCTCAAAGCAGCCACTTAATCATTCCCTACAATTCCCTGAACTGTGAACAAGAATTAACGATAGGACCTGCTTTGTAGGCCAGGACGATGGAATGAACACACACAAGGCCTTACATCAGTGTTTGGAGTATCGTAAATGCTCACCAACTGCTAGCGGTCATTATCATACAGTGAACCTTAAGTTAGCAAAAGGCTTGCACCCAGAGCCTGGCCTTGCAACTCCTAATCTAGAATTTTTTGTCATTCCAATGACCAATAGACATGATGATTATAAAGATAATTCTCCTTTAAAAAAGAAAAAGGAACAGAGAAAAGTGTTTGAATCTCCCAACCCAATGCAACAAAAGATGCTTAAGAAGAGAGAGGCACTAAGTATCAGAATTGGATCACTATATTGTGTTTATGCATTAGATTATCATCCTGTGGTACCACAGTTTATATAATTATTACATGTCAGTTTAGAATTATGTCACACGCAAGATGTCAAGGTCCACACTTGTCAGGCCAGTTCTCCAGAAGCCGAAGCAGGAAGAGGTCAAGTTTGAGCTAGCCAGGGTTACACAACCAGTTCTTAGGCAGCCTGGTATAGCCATACCCTGTCTCAACAAGGAACTATCACACACACACACACACACACACACACACACACACACACTTACTTTAAAAAACTAAAAACAATCCACCACTACTGGCTATGTCCATGAAAACTCTTCACTTAATATTGATGTTTGCTGGTCGAGTGAAGATACCATCCATCCCTTAGGGCCAGAGAACCTCTGTCCGGGAAGACAAGGATGAACGAACTAAAAGCCAGAGGATGGAGAGGAGAGCTGTGGCTGCTGTCTTTGGGATATGACATGGTCATTGCATTCATGAACTCACCAGCACTTTGGTTATCTGCATATGACTAAGGCAGTCACAATTCCAGCACACCTCAACTCGGAGCTGAGGAGCTATTAGTGGCTGACGGCTACTGGCAGTGGGCAGTGAACTTTCCCTTGGCAGTGTAGCACTGGTAGTTTGTCATTTCAGTGGATGGCCTCATACCTGTACACATGTGGGCAGGCCTGATTGGACTCAGTAGGTTGTTTTAAAAAGAAGAGGAGGAGGAGGAAGAGGGGGAGAGAGAGGAGAAGGAGAAGAGAGAAGAAGGAAGCAGGAAGAAGGAGGAGGAGAAAGAAGAAAGAAGGAAAGAAAGACAAGCTAAGCCGGGTGGAGACTTGTTGGGAGTTGCAGGAAGGACTGGGAGGTGATACACTTAAAACACATTGTATACACAGAGGGCATTCTCAAAGTGTAAATAATAATAAAACATATCTTTAAAAGCTTTAAGAGAAAAAAATACATGTGTAGTTTGTAGATTCTCTCAGGAGAATATTCCTTGGGGAAACAGCACCAGTCATGTGCAAATACACACCAGCCTGTCGGGCTGTTTAAAAAGCAGCTTCAGGGAAGTATGATTCACATAGTATACAGTTCATCAATTTAATATGTGTTACTCAATAGCTTTCCGTATGTTCACAGGCTTGTACAACCATCAATCACCAGGATCAAGTCCCACCACCCCACCTCTAGCCCTGCCCCCCTCTAGTTATAGGTAGTCATTAATCTGTGTTTTGTCTTGATTTGCATCTTCTGGACATGGTGTTTTGTGTCTGGCTGCTTTCACTTAGCACATGAATTTTAGAGCCCTTCCCTGCTGCACATGAATCAAGACTATTGCTCGCTGGATGGAAATGATACTTATTTCCTGGATACTGTTTGTAGCTTGCACCATTCAGAGTCTACCTTAATGACGAGACCTATTTTGTGGAAATTCCACAGAGGTGTCTGAACTTGCTCCCTTGAGTAGTTCTGAAAATTAAACGAAGTGATGTTAGAGCAACCAGCTCTCACAGTAGCACGTGATTTAATTAAGTAAGATAATTGTCTGTATGCACCAAGTATAGTGCCTACAAAACAGGGTCTCAGGTCCCTTTGCCCTACTTGAATATCCAGGGATTAGTAAGAATTTACTAACAATGAAACAATGGGCATCTTAATTCGTAGTTCAGACTAGTCTGTAACTCCTTATGTAGCTCAGATTAGCACACAAGGCAACTCTCCTGCCTCAGTCCCCTGAGCACTGGGAGTACAGATTGAGCCCCACAGTTGCTACAGCTGATGTTTTACTACAGGTTTGGGGGTGAAGTACTGATTTCTTCCACCCTTTTGTTTCTTTCTCCCCAAGGCTATGCCTTCCTGCTGTTCCAGGAGGAGAGCTCAGTGCAAGCTTTGATAGATGCCTGCCTGGAAGAGGATGGGAAACTGTACCTGTGTGTGTCCAGCCCCACCATCAAGGATAAACCGGTAAGTGACATGTAGCCAGCTGCTGCTTTCCTTCTCCTTATCATGGAAATTCAGTGATTAGGAGCCTAGACCTGGTTTGACCTTGCTATGTAGAGAGCTCAAGGACTGTTGCTGGTGATGAGAAGTTAGCTAGAAAGTACTCAAGTTTCATGTTTCACTCTTGAGACCACGGGTAAATAAATGGGTCCTTGCCATCCACTTAAAGCTTGGTAAGCTCACTGCTATTTAGAAACTCAGAATTGAGGTGAGCAATGCTCTTAGTGGTTCTGGCAGCTCTTTTCTGTCGTTATTTCAGATGAAGGACAGGAGGAATTTCTTTTTTAATGTCCTTGAATGTATGCTTTATGCTGGGTTGTATCCACAGCTACCAGCAGGTCACACTCTAAATGGACAGTTTCAGTGGGGCAGAGAACATGGTAATGAAGCTGTACACAAATGTGTACTCGTCCAGAGTCTGTGGCTAAGAGCCTGTGACTTCTGAGCTATTGTAGCGAGTAGAGAAGGGTCAAGATGGTGTTCCAAGCAGAAGAAAGGAATGTAGTTAACTTGGCCATGGTAGGGATCCATGGGAAGTTGGCAGATGAAGGTAGGATGAGTTTGTGTGTAAAGGCTTAGTCCTTGGGGTGGGAATCTGTAAAAATAGGGATATGGAATGAATGGGCAAAGGGCTAAAGCTCTGTCTAGGGCTAGAGTAGCCACTGCACACTTTCATCATAGATATTGGGGTTCACTTTTTTGGATAAGTATATTCTCAGAGATGTGTCTGTGAAGACCTGGGTTAGATGTCTGAGCTTAAATCTTGACTTTGTTATTTAGTGTTTAAACATATGCCTGGTTCTGAGTACACCATTATGTCATTGGTGAACTATGGTTTTCTCAACTAGAAAACAGGAAAAGCAAGTCATTCTTCCTTGGGTTTTTTGAGAGAAAAATGAATGTAGAAGCATTCAGTAGAGAACAGGTACTTGTACAAACATAACTCTCTGGTGCTAGCAGCCATTTGGGGAGTAGTGCTGTAGTTCAGGACAGGACAGGTAGAGAGCTCAGCCATGTGGCCATATGTTCTGGGAAGAACAGGACTTACAACTGGGATTTGGCCACCTATAAAGAGGAGAATTAATATATAAGTAGAAGAGGGAGTTACTACAGAATGGGGTTATTGAGTCATGGCAGAAATGTTAATACAGAAAAAGATATAAGGATTTTAGACATTATAAAAGTGTCATTGTAATTGTTAAATTCTGGGTCCATTGCCAAATTTTAATAACAGTAATGGCTTTGTTGAATGCTGTGTCTGTGCAGGTGGAGAGACAGTGGTGGGAAAGTCGGGAATTTGAGCTTTATTTTAAAGGTGTGTGCATGGTGTGGGTGACGTGAAGGCTTACTGAGAAGACGGGCCTGTAATACATCATCTGAGTAACAATTAAACCTAAAATCAAGTCCCTTTAGAGTTATGTGAGATTAGAAACTTTCTACCAAATATAGCAGCGAGCCATCTTTAACAGTCAATCTGCAAAGGTTGACTTTTGGACCTAATATATTTCCATACACTTCAAGGTGACTGGCATTCAGTGAGAAGGCAATGAGAGTAAACTAGGAAGGTTATGGTAGAAGTGGTCACATACTGTTAGAGAGGATACAAACACATTTTATACATAAAAAGGCAAAGGGTTAGAGGCAGATGATGATGTAGCTATGCTCACGTTAGAAAACAGAGATGAGGAAACAAGAGGAGCTCAGAGCTCAGAGCCCCATGTCACTGGCTCTGCAGGGGAAGAGGAGAAGATGTCCAGGAGGGCATGCCCTCGCCTGGACAAGATGTATCTTTCAGGAGGAGCAAACTGATGCTTGCAAACATATGTGGTGTGAAGATAGCATTGCTTCCTAGTGTTTACACTTAAGTGTATGCTTTACTCCAGACATTAAGGGCTTTGAAAATAATTAGTATAATCCTCTCTACTAGAAATATTTATGAGAAACTAGCTTTCAATTGTTACTTTACATTTCTACTTGATCAGTTTGCCTTACCTGAGCTTGACACAGAGTTTTACTGCAGATAGATTCTGATAGTGATTATCAAGAACATTCTTATTTGATCTAGCCATACTCAGGATTTCCAGCATTAATAGTTGGGATGAAACAGAGAGAGAAAAACCCTCCCTAAGGGTTACTCTACTTGGATCATGCTTGTTTTAAATCAACCGAATCCCAAACTGATGGGTTTTAGGATATATTAGATAGATGGTTTTGTTCAGTAATTTCCTTCCATTAGATGATTCTATGTGGATTGTCTGTGTATAGCTTTGGGCCTGAAAGGTACCAGAAAGAACTTGTTGGTTGCCTGATTATTTTGATTCTTTGGTCCCAGAGGAAGGAAGGAGAGATTGGCAAGAGCAGGAGCTGCTGTGTGTTCAAGATCTGTAACTTCTTTCTTCTTCAGAAAGGGGAGCTCCACAGTTCATCAGTCCTCCGCACCCCAGATGACAGTAATGTCTGTGTGCTCCCAGGGAGGCACTGTTCTAACAACTGCTCTAAACAACAACAGACTATAGAGCAGGTGTCCTGGATGCGCCCCACAGAGGAAATGGGAGACAGATAGGAGACAGGAAGGCAAGGAGATGGTAATGAGTCTTGTTCTGTTTTGGTTTGAGACTGGGCACTGGGTCTTACCATGGAACTCTGGGTGACTGAGACCAAACTCAAAAGATCTGCCTGTCTCTGCCTTCCAAGTACTGGGACTAAAGACATGCACTACCATGTCTGACAAGGATTCTTGCTTCTAGAATAGACTGGCTAGAGTAATGAGACAGGAAACACCTTGAAAAGAATTTAAACTGTATTACCAAGCTGATGTGTGCTCATGTAGGTTACTTTTGTGGACTATTGCTCGGGTAACATGGTCATTCACTTACACAGCGAAAAACAAAATTAGAGGGAAGAATGATGGGGCAGAGAAGGTGGAATTAGATGCTACTCACTTTTCAGTTCTTTTTCAACTATGTTTTAATTGATTTATTTTATGTGTGTGTATGTGGGGCACCTGTGAAGGTCAAAGGACAACTCTGTAGCATTGGCTCTCTCCTACCATGTTAGTCCTGGGAGTGGAACTCAGGTCATCAAGAGGTGGTGGTTAAGTGTCTACCTGATGAGCCATCTAACCAACCCCTTGTTTCAGTTCTTCATTGTGTCTAGTCATTCTGGTCTCTCTTGGCCTGCTTATGTGCCTGTAGCGGGATTTCTAGCACTTCAGCCATTCTTCCTTAGTTATAGAAACAGTCCAAAGGTTTTTGCCTAGGAGTTGAAAGCTTTCCAGTCTAGCCTCAGTTTCCTTCCTGACCTTTTTTGCTTTTTTTCTGATCTTCATATTTATTTATTTACCTTCCCTTTTCTTTCATGTGTATGTGTGGAGTTCGTGCATGCATGTAGAATGTTTTGATATGTGTGTGTTTGCAAATATGTACATAAGGAGGCATAAGATAAATATTGAAACTCTTTCTCCATCACTCTCTAACATAATCTTTGAAGCAGAGTCTCGATCGGATCTGGTGCTCCACAACCAGGCTAGTCTTGCTAGCCAGCTTATGCCGGGCTCCTCTGTCTCCATTTTCTGAGTCTGAGATTGTAGGCAAACTGACAATCCAACCTGGATTCTAGCAATCTGAACTCCACCCTCCACCTCCCTCCCCTTTACCCTCATATTTTAATCAAACGGAAATATTTTTGTTTCTGTCACAAGGTCAAATTCCTACCCTTACTTCAAAACCCTTCTCAAATGCTATGAACTTTCCACTGATTATTTTACTGTCTATAACAAATTATACCTCCTATAGCAGCTATCAAAACAAACAAATGAACAAGAAAAATCTTTCCAAAACATTAAACTGGAAAAAGTAGGTAAAGGCTTTTGTAGGGCACTTGGATTGACTGCCTCATCTTTCTGCTCATGGCGAATCTACTAAGATCATGTCATTTTCCATGTGCTGCCTGCTGAGCCCGAACTTTAGTTTTGTCTTGGTTCAGTTAAGTCTGGGTTTGTAGATCCATCTTGGCTAAGTCATATTGTCATGTCCCACCTAGGAAGTCATTAACAGCTTTTACTTTGATTTCCTTATTTGTTCTTTTAATTCTTAATCTTGATCATGATTTGACCACCTTCTTCCAAGAGTTTCTCCAAAGAAGGAATTCCTTGTCTGAAATAAGAGTAGGGTACCTCCTGTTTTGCTCTTAGTCTATGAACTTGCAAGTGAATCCAGAGCTTCTTAGAGCTTGAGTCTTTGGATGCTCTATGCCTGTTCCACAAAGGTAAAGTGGCAGTTCTATATAGCCAGGGTGCCACATAGAGACCAGTGAGCAAGACAGCCAATGCTTTCCTTCAGGAACTGCATTCAGAGTTACCTAAGTGTAGTCTAAAGAGCACATGGCCAGTCTACAGCCATCTTGAAAGTCTCACCATTGACTGCACTTGTGCATTTTATATTAAGTTTCTCCTTTAATTAAAAGTTCCTTATCCCACAGATATCTGAGAGACATTGATTTTATTCAGGCTGTAAAAAAATCTTACAATATACAAAACATTTGTATAATATTCTCTGACCCTGCATTTTATAGCCCTGATTTGGATATGGCACTTGTATAGATCATTGTGAAATCAGTTATTTGAAACTCTATCAGGCAGTAGGCTTCCTCCTGGGAAAAACTCAGTAACCTGATTGTGTTTTATTTTATTTTTATTTTTAACTATGTGTGTTTGCTATCTATGAGTAGGTTTATGCACATAAGTGTAGTGCCCTGTTAAGGTCAAAAGAGGGCATCACCCCCTGGAGCTGTAGGCACTTGCTGGCTTGTCTACTGTGGGTTCTGGGAATCAAACTCAGCCAAACTTGGCCAGTGCAGCAAATGCTCTTAACTACTGAGCCATGGCGCCTCCAGACCCTCAGCCCACATGTTTATGTGTGAATCCCTCTAGCCATTAACAGCTGTCCCTTGTTAGTACCATGGAGCTATAAACACACACGTATGCAGACATTGGACCAAATTGTTTTGCTTGGGTACACAATTGTTTGAGACACAAATCTGGAATTTAAAATAGCCAAATAGCCAAATAACAGAGCTAGTTCCATTGCTAATCAGGGGCAAGGGGCAGAGGGTGGGGTGGGGGGAGACTGTGTTTTGTCAGTAGATCAAGGAATAATGTATTAGCCATTTCTTTTTTTCTTTCTGGAGGTGATAGTACATGCATGGAGGACCGTGGTCATTCCAGGCAAGTCCTCTACTACTGAGCCTTCAGCCACTACTGGTCATTTCTGATGCACAAGAGGATAGGCAGAATCGAGTTTGGAGAGAAGAAAGTGGTTGCTTACTAGTAGAAATACGTTTTCAGCCCACCATGAAGCTGTGGCTCCAGCCAATGGCCTAGAGGACAGGAAACCTCACAGATTTGCAATGTAGCTAATATGGAACTAGATAAGCCTGGATTTCAGTCTTGAAATGACTGGATTTTTATGATTATTAGGTTAT
This sequence comes from Micromys minutus, assembly GCF_963924665.1. Lineage (NCBI taxonomy): Eukaryota > Metazoa > Chordata > Mammalia > Rodentia > Muridae > Micromys > Micromys minutus. The sequence continues at coordinate 23,620,228 of NC_137971.1, forward strand.
TGGTCCCACAAGTTTAAGTAATTTTTATTGCATGTGATTATAGTAAGGTTAAGTGTGACTATAGAAAATACATAGGTATTTTCTTTTACTTTCTCTTAATGGGTATTAGTTTACAAGGAGTTCATATGCTTTTAAAAAAGTCACCTAAGAACTGGCTCAGTAGTTGAGAGGACTGGCTGCTCTTGCAGAGGACTAGGGTTCGATTCCTAGCACCAACATGGCAGCTTACAACCATCTGTAACTTCAGTTCCAGGGCATCCAATGCCTTCTTCTGCCCTCTACACCATCTAAAGTACACGCAGTACACAGACATGTAAGAAAACACTCATACATATTAAATAAGTAAATAGGTGAATATTTTTAAAAGGATTTCATCATCTTAATCCAAAATATAAATTCATAATAAAGTTTGTGCCATCTTGGGGAACAAAATAAAAGAAAATGTATATAGTTCAGAAATGTACTTAGGTGTGAAAGGTTGCTAGTCATTTCAAAACCCAATCAGCTGTCATGTTTTCTAAGTGACATTTGGGGATGATGAGCACAAAGTCATTCTGATAACACGCTATGACTAGAGTACTCACTAGTGACTACCACAGTGTATTCCCATGCCCCTGGAAGTTGAATGAGGAGTATGTTCTAAGAGCTGTGGAAGGGCAGTAGCCAAGCTGGGTGTGGTGGTGCCTGCCCGTAATCCCAGTACTTGGGAGGCCAGACCAAGGTCTTGAGGTTGAGAACAGAGTGGGCTGCACAGCGAGACTCTCTCCAAAAGGTGATGCAGAGGAAAGAGTGCCCATAATTTCTCAAATCTGCACATAGAGTTTATTAAGGCTGGACACTTTACTGGGCAGTTGGGCAGATGTATGAGCTCAGCCTCAAAGGACCCTAGCATAACAGCAGGAATGTGTGTGACAGGAAAATGAGCGAAGGGGCCACAGGAACTCTGAGAGAGATTTCGCAGGGAATATTTAAGATTGGCAGTCATGGACAGAGAAGAATGTACAAATGTTATGACTCGGTCAGAAAAGCTTTTGGGGTGGGGAGCCTTTCTTTATAGGAAAGTGTTTGCTTGTAGCATTTAATTCATAATGGCTCTACTATCATAAAGATATCTACTAACTAAACTGTAGTGAATGGGTGTATATTATATAATCACTTTGTTCATTCTCCTCTTTTTTTTTTTTTTTTTTTTTTTTGGCTAAGCATCCCTATGAAAGAGTACACTAATGCCATGCTTCGTTCATGGTTTAAGGTCCTGAGGGGCTGTGAAGCCTTGCATGGAGCAGACACTACAGCTTAGTGCAAGTTGCAGGGCTTACCTTACTGTACCTGGACTAAGCTTGGTGGAGCTCCTGGAACATTCTGGAAACACAAAATAGAATTTCCCAGTATGAGTTTTTTGCTACCTGTCTAGAAATTTGGCTCTTTTGATGAAGTGCTCTGGGGCCTTCTTTTGTCTGAGGACCAGTTAGACTAATGGTTCTCAGCCTTCCTAATGCCGTGACCCTTTGATACAGTGCCTCATGTTTGCTACTTCATAACTGATTTTTCTAATGTTATGAATTGTAGATATCTGTGTTTTCTGATGGTCTTAGGTGACCCCTGTGAAAGAGTCATTCCCCCCCTAAACAGATTACAACCCATAAATTGAGAACAGCTGGGCTAAGGTTAGAGTTACAGCTTTTGGCCTGTGGCCCCAGAGTTATGTAGGATACAGAACTCTTACCAAAGCCAAGGACTGACTGATCATCTATCAGGTGCAGTTCCTTCCACTTCTCCTGAGAGCCATTGGTAGAGAAGAACACTTGAGAATAATAAATAGCGTCTACTCCTGGAAATTGGCTGATTCATTTATTACTACCCAAGAAATGAAAATTAGCTCAAAATGAAATACCAAATATGTATGTGCTTTGAAAAGTTTAATCCCCAAATACTGCTGCTCTGGCTGTTAGTTTCTATGTTTAGTAATAAAAGGAGCTCTCACACCATGAAAGAGGCAAAGATACTTCACAAACTATAAACGCTCTGCTTCTGCTGGCTCTCTGTTTCTACTGTCACACTTCAGCGATTTGGTGAGGGCTGTGGTACTTAAAATAGAATTGCTGACAGCTGACATGGGTCGGAGTCCATCACTTCAACTGACCCGTTACAGCTATATGTCAGGGGATTTGGTTTGCTGACTCATCCTGGCTGTGAGGATGAATTGGGACGCTGCCACTTGCTGTGGAGCGCATTCCTGATGGTTCTGCACTATTGTCATTCTGTTCCATGTAAAATAAAAGGATTGTAGGATTAGGGGGAGAAAATAGTCTTTTCTTGAAGAACTGGAATTTGAAGGGTATGGGGGTGGGGGGGACAAGAACCCAGGAAATCTGAAAGGGGTTTAGTGTTGACAGTGTCTCAGCTCTGAGCTTTTTTTGTAGGCGAGAACTCAGGCAGGTGGCTGGGGAGGGGTATCAACTGTGGTTCCTGAGGTGACCATGGATCTGCAGGGCTGACTTTTGATCCTTTGGGAAAGACAGGTGTAACAAGATACCTTGCAGTAGGATATTTGTGTGGTGTTTGTAACCTACAGTGGGAACCAGAAGAGTGAAGGATAAAGCAAGGTATTCCGAATGAGGGCCTAGAATCGGTGATCTGTGGATATCAAAATGCTAATTTGAGCTAATAGAGAATCCTAGAATTGTAGGAAGGCTAAATGATATTTTTAAACACACACACACACCCCAAAACAAAGAACTTGAAGCCCTGAAGCCCTTTTCTGTTTTCTTTCCTTCACTTCCCTTCCTTCCCCTTCCCCTTCTTTACCCTGCCCTGTCCCTCTCTCCCTCTCTCCCTCTTCCCCTCCCCATACCCCTCCCCATTTCACTTCCCCTTCCCCCTCCCCCCTCCCCCCTTCCTCTCTTTCTTTCAAGACAGGGTCACAAGACAGCAACACTGGCTGGCCTGGAACCACCAGGCTCAAAGGGCAGATCTTTGCCTGTCTCTTCCTCCCTGTTGGGATTAAAGGCCTGTGCCAATGTGTAAGGCCATTGTGTTTTCTTTTATTCTGTGATTTAAGATAAAACAAAAATGTACATTTACATTTTAATTTGGATGTTTTTGTTAATTTTCATTGAACTTTTTTTTAACTAGTGATTTTTATATGCCTTCAGTCTAAACAAGTGATCCATGTTACATTTCTTAATGTTTTTCTTAGTAGTTGGCTTGCTCTTAATTCTATTAATCACCTTTAGTTTTAAGTAAATAAAATTTTAGTTTTTAATGTCCACCCATGCTTAATATTTTATTCTTTATTGATAGTAAATATACCTAAACTGATTTGGTGACATATATTCAATGAGGGTTAGTCTGAGAACTTTTAATTCTTTGGACAGCTGTCTAATATTTAAATATATTAACAATTTACTAATATTACATTTACTCTTAACTACTTAGTTAATTTCTATAGAAGTAACCTTTTCAAAACAATAACAGTTCATCACTTAATAGTGTCCTTTGGCATAGGACGGTGATGTCCAAATGTGAACATTAGTAGGTGTTATGTTTTAAAATTGCATAGAAATAACTTGGAATATGCTGTGTTTAGCAATGTTGAACAGATTTCTTGCCTGTAGTCTTCCTTTTTTGATTAATTACATCAAAGAGTTCCCTGGAACACTCAAGAAGAGAATCTACAATTTTTCCCAAACAGCAGTTGTCTGACACAGCAACCCCAAGGGCATGTGTTCTGTAGAAGATACATTGAGAGACCTCAGAGGGGGGAATTCACACTTTCACCAATAACTGTGGGTTTTATTAGTGTTGCATTCCTTCAAAGTTACTCTGTGGCACAAATAAATGTTTATACCAGCAAACTTTGTGTAAAAAGATTACTGCTTCAGAAGATAAGAATTTAGAAGACACATAGTTCAGCCAAACATAGATTTCACGGTCCTCAGGAGAGCCTTCATAGGAATGCATAATTTAAAAAGGAAACTAAAAGAAAATAGGTTTTGTATTTTTCTTTTACGAATGCTGGTTGAGCATTGCCTCTACCAGGGGCACGAGTTGTGTGGCAGTAGCTTGTGTTTCAGAGGGAGCAGCCACTGTGAGAGGGAGAGCCTCAGTCCACTCCCACAATGCAGAGTGTGCTGATGCTGGCCTATGTCAACTTGTCTTTAGTTCTGCGGGCGCCAGCTCTGAGCAGCTGTTTTCCTGGCTGCATCTGGGAAGTGTGGGTTTCGTGAATAGGGTTGATCAGCACTGTGTCCTAAGCCTTCTTCTTGTGTTTTTACCTAAGCTGTAAAGCCAAGGATACAGAAAGGAGTGGAGTTGTGTGGTGAGATGACGAGGTAGTGGTGGAAGGAAGACCATCATCAGGAAGGTTCTAGGTCTTCTATAGTATCCCTTTGACCAGCCGAAGCATATAGCTATTATAGAAGGCGTAATGTGTTTCCTGCATGTTTGTGAGATGAAACCAAATAGCTCTCTATGGAAAAGTCATGGGTCTTATTTTCATTTTGAAACGAAGTGACATGTTACCAGTTGTATTCAGGAGTGCACAACAATGACCTTAGCTAGCTGGGAAGTTGAGCCTGGGGGCTGAACTCAGGAGTTTATGAGACCACCCTGGGTTGGGGGGATAGTGACCATGACCAAAGTCAGCTAACAGTGTGCAAGTCCGTAAGCTACCATAATGGCTTTGTTAGAAGTCAGGCTGGAAGAGGGGCGCTGTGCAGGAGGCACATCCCTTTTCTTGAACTGATAGCACTAGAACCATTATCCCTCCAATATCAGGAAATTATCACCTTTATAATTAAAAATTAGTGATGCTCCCTCTTGAAAGCATGAGACCACCTTTGTGGGAAATCTCAAGGAAGCAGTGATTTAGTCCAGCAGAGCACATCTTACAGAATGACACTGGGTTTTCTCGTACTGTGAGGGGATCACATTCTGTAGCGCTAACAGAATGGTTAACAGGCTCATGTTTTCAGAGGCTAAGGAAGAATTGAAAGTTTTGTGGGTTTTTGCTTTCTAGTAAGAGAAAAAGTATTATAAAAGAAAAAAAAAAAAAAAAGCCTATGCTGAGGTAAGGTAAACCTACCATTTGAAAAGCTGTGTGGATTGTTTCTAAGGAACAGTACCAGTTTTAGAAAAGCCGGGGGCAGACAAAAGCAGTTTGGCAAGGCAGGAGTACCAGGCTTGCTGAGCTCAGCCACTGAGACCAGAAATGAATTCTGTGAGTATTAAAATATGAAAATTCTGTCTGACGTGTTCCTTTGGATGGCTCGATACAGAGATGGCCCTGAGGGTCTGCAAGGGGAGGGAAGGGAAATGATGATGTGGTGACCCTCCAGGAGAGGCTGAAGGTGGCATGGGACTGAGAAAAGGCAAAGCAAAGGGTGGTTCCAACAGATAAATAGGGACCTGTGGGTGGTAAAGAGGAGTCCTGGAAGCTGCTAGGGGTTGGACCCTCAGAAGCTGCTGTCATTGGCTTCTCCCCTGTGTTCTGTTTAATGTTTCTGTCTCTAGAATAAAATAAATGCTCATTTCATTTAAAATAAAATATGAAAATCCACCTGTTTTGTATCCCATCTTAACCGGAGAGGGACGGATGATGGGTGATAGGCATTAATTTCTTCAGGGCAAACACCAGTGGCCACCCCTCTGGGGACAGTGTCACCCTTACCTTGTAGGGTAGAAAGGGCAGCATTGCTTTTGCTTTGTTTGTTTTAAACTGTTCTTTGTAATCCAGTCATGATTAAAAGGAATTTGCTTTAAGGGTGAGCTAATAAGATACTTCATTTCTCAGTGTATGATAAATAATACAAACTATGGGCAGAAAATGAAGAATCCAAATAAAAAGAAATCCTGTGGTCAGTGGGTGAAGATGCTTGACGATGCTGAATGCAAGCCTCACATCCTGAGGTCTGTCCTCAGAACCCACAGAAAGCCGGAAGGAGAGAACTGACTCCAAAAGTTATCATCTGACTTCTACACTCATCTGATATGCATGCCTTTGTATATACACACCACACACGCACGCACACACACACACGCCTGAATAAGAAAGTTTTTAAGACATTTAGAAAAGGGCTGGAGAGACGGCTCAGTGGTTAGGAGCACCGACTGCTCGTTGAGAGGCTCTGAATTCAATTCCCAGCAACCACATGGTGGCTCCCAACCATCTGTAATGGGATCTGGTGCGTCTGAAGACAGCTACAGCGTGCTCATGTACATAAATAAATACATCTTTAAAAAAAAAAAATTTAGAAAAGAGAATAAGCTGTAATGGTTTCTTTGTATATTCTTTAAACTTTTATGGATTAGTGAGATGACACAACAGTTAAAGGTGCTTGGCACAACACCTACTGCCACAGAACTGACATAGTAAAAACAGAGAAAACCAACTCCTGCAGCAATGGCTCCCTTCCCACTCTCCGTCCTCCATCTCTGTCTCTCTCCTCTCCTCCCACTGTGTGTGTGTGTGTGTCCATCTTGTCTCTTGCATGTGTGTTCATACACACACATTGGCCTTTATTCAACCAACCTGTGTAGACAAACCAATTTAATAATTAGACACTATTTTCAGTGTTTGCTGTCTCTGTGACTGTTTGCTAACTTGAGTGTTAATCTGCGCTATGTCATTCTTTGAAAGGTAAATGTGTTTTTTTTTTTTAAACGACTTTATTTTGCAAAACAAAGATAAATGTAAAGATTTTAAACATTTTTTGCTTAAAATTATACATTTTTGTCAGTACTGTTTTTTCAGACATTAAAATAAATTTTACATAAAACCATGTGAATATGTTTTTTAGTCAGTACTTGATTTTTTTCAAGGGCTTGACAGTATGCATTGAAAACCTACTAGTTGCAATAAGCGTAAAGTACATGCAAAACAAAACGCAACATGGAAATAGTCAAAGTCTTCTTGTTTTGTGAATATATGTATATTTTTTGTTTTCTTTATTTCTTGGACTTCATACAGTCTGTGAGTTGTTTCTGGGGGAGTGCAAGCCTCTGGGGTTAGCATCCCACTATCAGTGACTGCATATTATGTCTGTTCTTTTGTGACTGGGTTATCTCACTCAGGATGATCTTCTCTAGATGCAGCCATTTTCTTAAGAATTTGGTTAAGTCATTGTTTCTGGTGGCTGAGTAGTATTCCATTGTGTATATGTACCACAATTTTTGTATCCATTCGTCTTCTGAAGGACATCTGGGTTCCTTCCAGCTTCTGGCTATTATAAATAGAGCCGCTATGAACATTGTGGTGCATATATCTTTGTTGTGTATTAAAGTGTCTCTGGGGTATATGCCCAGAAGTGGAATAGCTGGGTCTTCAGGTAGTACTATATCCAATTTTCTGCTGTATCACCAGACAGATTTCCAGAGTGGTTGTATTAGCTTGCAACCCCACCAACAGTGGAGAAGTGTTCCTCTGAAAGGTAAATGTTTTAACTTGGGGTGGTGATGAGAATTGAAAATCCAGGCAAATAGATAATTCTTAGAAAATTGTCCTAATGTTTCTGTTCCTTTTAGCTGGATTTATTATAAAAAGCCAAATGGTTATCAACAGTCCGTGATGTGTTCAGATGAACTGAATTCAAACCTCAAAATCTGCTGAAGACTGCCTTTAATGACATGGGTGGTTTGTGCAGGGTTCATGACACATGTGTTGAGTGGCTTCCCCAAGACTAAATGGCACTTCACGCAGACCTTATTAAGTAAAACTTGATTTTATTTGGGACTTGGATGTTGTAAAAATGCACAAACCGTGGGTGTGTCTTGAGTCATCTTATTCTCATTTGGGGTTGATGGAAATGAAGTAAGGACCAAGTAAACGCCTTTTTTTCAGGTGCAAATCCGACCGTGGAACCTAAGTGACAGTGACTTTGTAATGGATGGCTCTCAGCCTTTGGACCCCAGAAAAACTATCTTTGTTGGGGGAGTTCCACGACCCCTTCGAGCTGGTGAGTGGAAATAGAATCAGCACACCAAAAGCGCTGAGCCCCCAATGCCTTAGCTCTGCTTCCCGTCAGCCATCCACAGCCTCCAAAGGGAAGTCTGCCATGCATTTCACTGAGTGACGTCTTTATGGTGGTTAAGAATTTTCCCCAAATGCTGTAGATTCTTATGGTGTGGGAGTCAATTTCATTAAACCATTCTGTGGAAAGGGTGAGGTCTATTTAGTTCTTTCCTTTTCACCCCCATGTTTAAAATCATAACACCTGGCAGTGTGCACGCTCATGCCAGTTAGTGTTGTTACAGGTGACAGTCACGCTGTCAGAAGTCTGCCCGAGTATCTGGGTGCCTAGGCAGTCAGAAGCCAAGCCACGGCTGGAGATTGTTCATGGGAACCAAACTGTACTTCTGAGCTTCCCCAGAAAGGCGGGATCTGATTAGTTCTTAGGATTTTCAGAAATTAATAATATATTAATATATATTAAGGCATTCTTTACTTGTAATTTTGGAGAAGCTCTTGTTTTGTGGTGGGTTTTTGGTGCAGTGCTGAGGATTGAACACAGGATTCCACACAACTAGACAAGTATTCACCTCCTCAACCCACCCGCATTTACCCTGACAGTCTTACAAAGTTTCCAGGCTGGCCTGGGACTCACCGTGTAGACCAGGAGGCTTTTGGAATCCTCCTGCCTCGGCCTTTCAGGTGGCTGAGATTGCAGGCCTGCACCACCTGGCCCAACTTCTGTTGTTGCTGCTGCTGCTTTGTTTCCAAGGATAAAACATTTGTGCTGCTGAGGGTAAGCTGAATCCTAATGAGCTAGAGATGTGAGGTAGTACTGAACTGATACTTCAATGCTTAGACCTGGAGACAGTCAGGAGCAGTGTGACACACCTGTCAGCCAGGCACTCTGCAGTCTGACACAAGATGCTTTTTAAATCTGAATCTTGCCTGAGCTACCACTTACTGAGTGAATACAAAGCCAGCCTGGGCTACACAGAAAATTCTGAAGGATTCTCAACATTATTTGAATTCTAACTCCAGTGTACACATTAAAAACAAACAAACAAACAAACCTTTACGATTCTATAAAGATATCTTTCTAAGTTTGATGGCTCACACTTTTAACTCTAGCACTAGGAGGTTGAAGCGGGGAGGTTTTGAGTCTGGGGCTAACCTACTTAGCCCTTGTGTTCAAAAACCAATGGGATAAGATCATAATTCTATTCTAAAGAACTTGTAAAATATTGTGACTATAGTAATTTTACATTAATTCTAAAAGTCAGAGATTTCTGGGTCTACTTTTTCTTATAATAAAAAACTGTACCAAAAGAAAGAGAGCAAAGCCACGAGAGCTCTTTTCCTTAGCCAACACGGCATGATAAAATCTAGGAAGGACCACCTCACTGGGAACAATGAGACTGAAACATGTAGCCTTTTGGTTGCCTTAGCTATGTGTTTTCATGAACAGGCCATGTGAGTGAGGTGCTGTGCAACACTCCCAATACTGAGACTGTCACTGTGTAAGGCTGGAAAGGGGCAGGAACTGTCACTGGTATCTGTCACTGCACATGGATTTTACAGTTGGATAGTCACTGCTACACACTGCAGATAATGACAGTGCAGTGGACGTTGTTCTAAGGTTTCACCCCTGCACTCTTTCCACATGAGGATCTTTAAAAGTCCTGCATCTGGACATGGGGGTGCACCGCTGGAACTCTAAGCAGAAGAAGGTGGGTCTCTTGAGTTCCAGGCCAGCTTGTCTCAGTAACACCCTGTCTAAAAACAATGTCTCACAATCATAAAAGAAAGCAACTGGCTTTAACTAGTCAGCCCTTGTCCTTAAATCACTAAAAGTGCAGTTGATACGCTACATTGTATCCAATGTTCAACATCAGCAAGATGCTCCAAGTTCTAGAATCAGGCAAAAATGATACGAGTTTATGAAGCTGGGCATGGTGACACATCTCTAATCCCCGTTATCCTTAGCTGCATAGGGAGTTCAAGCAAACCCGTATTATATAAGATCCTGCCGAAAGAGAGAGAGAGAGAGAGAGAGAATTCTATTTAGTTATCTAATCAGAAATAAGATTTATCTTCTTTGCCTAGAGAATATTCCTAATAAGTCTTAGATTTCTTTTTAAGTTAGCTATTTTTGCTTTAAAACTGTTTTGTTTTGGTGGATAATATAACAGAGACCTAGTCACTTGGTCTTTTTGAAGTGTCACTTCTAGCACACTTGCCAGCACTTCTAGAGGGCAGCTGGTAGCTAGGTGGCCAGGAAGTCCACTGTTTAATGAACAAGCAAAGGCAGACCATACTGAACTGAGTGACCTTGTGTTAAACAGGAAGTTTTATATAGGAAACCAGTTTTCAGAGCAGAACACAAGAGTCATGCTGACAGTTGAAGACTGAATTATGTCTACTTTTTAACATTTTGAAACGTGGTCTTGAAATATAGGACTTTTTAGAATGGATTTCTTGTCTGCTTGGTTGTTGCACAGCGCATGCATACAGGTGCATACAGGAGGCCAAGGGCAGAGCTGCGGTCACGTGATGGCGGAGTCATGTGATGTGGGCGCTGGGGGAGCAAACCCAGGTCCTCTGCAAAAACTGTCAGTGCTCCTACCCCTGAGCCTCTCTCTGGCTATAAGTGCTTTATAAAGTATTCCAAAGTATATTTCTTTATAAAGTACTTCAAAGTTCTTCCCTGGGCCTCAGTCAATAGGTCAGGCTTTGGCTGTTGGGATAAATTTTACTCTATCCTTGGCTAAAAACCGTCCTTTAACACATCAGAGCAATTAGAATGTTACCACTTTTATTATTCCTTTAGCTTATTTAAGGTTTTTGTTTGTTTTACTTTTGACATTGTAAGAAAGGGACTATGATCACTAATAGGTTTTCTAAATTTAGCCTGTATCCATCCTACTAGAAATGCCTCTAGAGAAGCACGTACTGTCCTGAATGGGCTCAGGGTATCCTCCCACTCTTCGATACTTTTTTTTTTTTTTTTTATTTTTGAGACAGGGTCTCACTCTGGTGACTATGTGTCATCAAACTCATAATCCTTCTGCTAGATATGAACCCTCGTACCCAGATCAAACTTCCCTTTTAAAATTCAGGTTGATAGGGAAAATCACAGGCCTAGAAAAACTAACCTGAGCATGAGGAAATCCAGTGAAGAGCATATCTGGATGAGGTTTCTCGTTCCGCAGCTGTGGGCAGAGGTCGGACAGCGTACACTGTTGTCATAACTTTCCCCGTCTATTACTCCTATGAGCAACAGCAGCAAGCTAAGAACGATTTGCCCCAAACCCAGTGTTTCTTAGGTCTGGATGTCTCCCTACTTTTCACCCCATTCACTTGGGGTATGGGGGGAGCTGTGAGTAGATTCATCCTGCCCTCGTGTGGCTAAAGTTTGCATATTCTTTAGAGAGTCTACAAAAGAACTAAGCAGTTTTGCTTTTCTGTTGGCTACAGAGACAACCATATGCTGACCTTTGACCAGGTGATAGGAGCAACATCTTTTCCTGGATGCCAGAACAGGAAAAGTCCTATAGCATTAGGACCTCTCCAAGACACACCCACACCTCTTCAGTCGGACAGTAAATCAGCATCAGGCTGGGGGCTGTGAAGGGATCAAGTGAAGACTGAACCATCTGCCCCCCCACACACACACCCTGTGCTCTCTGCCTCATTTGCACGTGTGTTTCTTTCATCTTCTTGATTTAGGTGTCTGATTTGAGGACCACTTAAGTAACTAAGCTTTGGAATCTCTTCTTTCAAGCCATGTTCTTCACGTGATGACTTTCTTCCAGCACTTGCTCAGTCTTGGCCGTGCAGAGCAGCCTCATCTTGAGAGGCTGCTGCCTTGAGCTCTTAAAACCCACTATTGCTTCTGTATTACTGCTTCTATGGTCTGATAATTCTTCCCTTTCCTTTCCTTCTTTGCCTTATCCTTAACCCCGTTGTTTTTTACATCCAGATAAAACCTGGAGAGAATATACATCTCAGTGTTTTTCGGAGTCATTTATTTCAGACATTTTTCACAAACATTCTGGTAGTTCACGTGAACTGGGATTGCATTCTGATTTGTAAACAGGAAATGTTGCTGTAACCGTATCCCTTTCTGTTCTGTGAGGTGGTAGTTGGCCAGAATTGCTGAATATCAAGTTTCTCAGCAGTAGACACTTTCATCCCATCCTAAGTTCAGTCTGAAGTGACCCAAATAAACTCCAGGTTTGAAGCGCTTGTACAGCTAAGGACTTGTGGTGCTGATATGTGTTCCACCCCTTCTTCCCAAACAAACCTTTGCCCATGGATCCTGTCAAACATTGTCATATCCACGACAGGCTGAGTCAGCATAGAGCTAAAGTTAGGCTGGAATGAACTGGTGTTTATAGAGCCGAGAGGAAGCCAGCTTAATTCAAAGCAAAGATTTGGAACTGGGAGGAAACAAAGGAAGCAGTCAGGTGCCTCAGTCAGGCTGAGTCCTCAGCCGTGCACGTGGAGCTGGCTCGTATGTGGTTAGTATTTATGACCTTGAGAGGCTGTAAGCAGTAGGCTTTGCAGTTGAGAAAGGAGGAGTCATTATTCAAGTAGCTTGGCGAGTCCTTCTGGTCTCTGTGCTGATGAAAACAGCTTTATCCAGTGGAGATCTGGGAAAGTGTCTACTTAAAAGAGCAATTTGGTACCAGTTTGATTTAATGAACTTAAATAAAAGTTCTCTTTCTGACTTAGTGCTTTGATGTCATCCAATTAAAAATGTTTCTGCGCTCACCTGACAGAATAGAAGTCTGTGAGCATGCCTCCTCCTGACCCCCTGGGAACCAGCATAAAGATTGTGGGAAGCCTAAAACATCCATCCCCTTCTCTTTCAGAAGGCAGGACTGCCTTGTCATCCTGAGGGCTTCCTGCCTCATTCCTGCCTGTTCTGTGTTATTTCCAAAGAGAAAAAGTGAACTTCTAGATTCATGGGGTCCTCATTCCTCTGCTGCCCTCCTTGGTTCTCAGTGTCCCCGTCTTAGATGTCGCCCTCAGGCTGGCTTTGAAAAGGAGCTAAACATGAGGAACACAACCCTGGGTGGAGTAGAGCGGGAAGAGTCACCAAGATGTTCTTTCTGGTGAACTGAAGTTTTTTTCTTATGTCTAAAGAATCATGAGCTGATCCTGGGAACTGTAACAGGTTCAGATTCAACTTGAGAAGTGCAGTCACCACGAGACAGAATTCCTGAGACTACTGTATGCTTCCCACAGCTACATTATTCCTGCTTCCCTCTCTGGTGTGAGACACAATGAAGCTCAGTGTGGGAGCCAGCATGAGGCTGGTAATGAAGCAATGAGAGCATAGGGTCTAAAATCCAGGATGCCCTTGCACGCATCTACGTATCCTGTCAGCTTCTCACTTCTGTGGTGACCAGGCAGACTCTGAGAACAGGGAGTGGTCGGAAGTGACTTTGAGGCATTCCCGGTAGACTCTTAACTGCTGCCTACGTGAACTCCATGTGGACCCCACACTCCTTCGTTCATGCCCAGTTCGTGAGCCCTTGTCTTCCTTGGGTTACTGTTTCTTTCTGTGCCCCAGGGAGTTATCCTATCACTCTCCCTACGGAAGGGAACTGAGGCTGAGGACTTGCTCTCATAGACTTACTCAGTAGGACACACCCTTGACTGATGAGTCAGCTTTCACAGCGAGGTCATGGTGCATCTGTGCAGACATAGATGAAAGAATCCGTGAAGATTTGGTTGTCTATACAATTACTGATTGTCTTGATTTTTTTCTGTCCCTTCTAGAAAGTCAGAATGACAGCCTGTCTTATCCTTACTTTTCTCTCATCAGAAGAAAAGGGCATTTGCAGGACTCTCTTGGACTCACTAATGATACTCACTGTAGAGAAACTTCTAAACCTAGTCTCTAAAGTAGTTGTATGTTGCAACATTTGCTAGTAAACTTACATCCTCTATTAAAAACAAAAACAAAAACAAAAAAAGCTTGATGCTGAAAGGATAGCTCAGCACTTAAGAGCACTTGCTGTTCAATCATGAGGACTAAAGTTCAAGTCCCAGCACCCACATTGGGTGGCTCCCAGATGCCTATTAATTCCAGACCCAAGGGTTTCAACATTTGCTTCCAGTCTCTGCAGACATTTGAACACATACAAATAAAAATAAACACTAAAACTGGGAGGCTTGCAGACTGAGGATTTTAGAACCTAGACACATTCTGCTTCTTTGGTTCTACTAGTCACCCATCCAGTACAGGATGCATTGTTTCTTCTGCTGCTGCCTTTTTGTATTAAAATGATTGGAAATGGATTACTTATTGAAAAGAGCACTACTTTTTTGACTATTGGAAACCCTGGTCAGTCTTTAAGGGACATCACTCTAGTTTTAAGCATAGTATGAGTTCAGGAAGACATATGGGTTGAGTAAATGGCCAACTGTAAACAGTTGTTTGCTTTTTTTTTTCTTCAATGATGATCATAACTTAGACTTACTGTAGTTAAAATATAATCATGGAGGGCTGAGGAATTTAAAAGATCATCCTTAGCTACACAGAGAGTTTGAAGCCAGCCTGGGCTACATGAGAACAATGCAAACATCTTTTACCACCCCACTCCACCCCCCAAAAAAAACATGAATTAGACAAAGTGTCAGTTTCCTTGAGGAAAAAAACATTTCTTTAGCCACTTCAGGCTTGTTTATTTTTTTATTTCTATTTTTATTTTTTTAGCCTTTTAACAAATTGCCTTTCACTTTAGTAAAACATTACTGCTCAAATATCTGGAGACTTTTTGATGACCAAGACAGTACCACAGAACTCAGGAGAAAGCTCAGTCTATGAGCAAGATCTTGATTCCCCAGGACCCACATAAGCAAGTGATAACCAGGCACAGTTATGGTGCTCACGTGAGGAGGCAGTGCCAGGTGGATCTTTGACGCTCAGTGGCGGGCCAGACAGCCTAACAGGCATCAAAACCAGGGTGGACAGCTCCAGAGGAATGGTACCCAAGATTAACCTCTGTTGTCCTCATACATGCCACACACATACATACAAAAATGACCATGTAGCTCATGAATGGAAATTATTTCTATATAACTTTTATAAAAGCATAATTGGGTGAGAGTCCCTGCTTCTTCTCAGAAATAGTTAACTACCTACTGTAACATCAGCCGTGATCTAGTCTTTGACACATAAAGATGATTTTCAACTGAAAGATTCACACAGTAATGGAATGTTTGTGCTTATGAGAAGAGCCTTCTGGAGTCAGGGTTCCTAACACTCCTTTAGAGGCTGCTGTGGAAACACTAGCTCCTCTTTAACCAGAGCTACATGCTTCCTTCATAATCCAGGCACCCTTTTGAGTCCTTAGAAGGAAAGACAAGTGTTTGGTTCCTTTCTGGCTTTCTTTGACTGGCCACTGGAGTATTTTCTCTCTACTATTCTAGAGAAAACCTGGTCTTTGGAAAATTAGTATCTAATTTCCTGGGCCTTGATATTAATTATTAATTAATTATTTCACCAAGAGAAATTCATTAATGGATATGATTTCCAATCTTCCCTTCAGTAGTCTGCTTTCTGCTCAGAATAACACCGTGCACGTAAGGAAAAGGTTTAGCCATCAGAGGATGAGGTGTGAGGAACCGCTGACCTCTGCTGTTCAGGGTACAGGTGCAGTTCCTGTGGCATTGTGCAAGCGAGTGTATCCGAGGTGATGTCTGGAGGCTGCAGCACAATCTACTTGGCTTTAGCCAGCGGTGCTTCCAGCTGTTGGGACTCAGTAACTCTGGGATGGCTGTCTGCTGCTTGGCCTTCCATACCACTTACTCCTGGGCTAGCTGGTGCTAGTTCATTTTCTCGCTTGAAACTTACTGCTTTGATATAAGTCATTCTTCCTTTAAAAAAAAAAAGTGGCATTTAGGGAAAATAAAAATCAGTGTTAGGTTGTCTATTACAAAAGGAAATCTGAAGTGCAACCATGGCTTTTCTGACAGGAGGACAGTTTTTCTTACTGTCTTTGCAACCTCATTATGCCTGAATGAACTCACTTTACATCTGAAGAACTCAGGGGTGTCCTAACACACCATTGGGCCTGCAGAACCTTTGCTAGACCCCACCAGAAGAATGTGGTGGTGTTTGCAGTGCTGGCTCTGGTCATTGTCTGTTTTTCCCTGTTTTTTCCTTTTCAAATGCCATATGTAGGTTGAAGGAGAATGGGTTTAGGTCACTTCGGAGGGGTAGGCCTGAGTCTTTGGATTTAGACTGTGGCTTGAAAGGAATGGCCATAGCCAGAGATGGTGCTTTCAAGTAAACAGTTACCTTCAGGCAGTTGGCAGCACAGGTAAGTGCCACGTGTCTCTCGGGGGCACCCTGATTGACAGTGGGTGTCATTTTTAATATCAAACCTTTGGGATGTTCCAATTCCAAAATAGCTTCTCTATAAGCATTTTGTAAATATACCAAAATCAAGGCAAGAAACACGGCAGAGACTGTAGACTGGACCGTTAGCTTAGACCTCTAACAAGATTGCAGGTGTGTGTTTGTAACAGCTTGGAGACAGCTTGCTGGCTCTGCGCTGCTGTTCCTATTAAGTACTGCTAATATTTAGAATTCAGCGTGAGACGCTGTGAAGATTTCTCAGTTGGGGTAGAGTCTCCTCTTTATTATCACCGGCAGTTTCAGAGCTGACATCTGTAGACACATTGTCTCTAGATAGAATAAGGACTTGGTTCCGCAGCTCTGACAAGGCAGTGAGGCGTTAGAGGTTGTGTTCAGGCTCAGGCTCTGTAAGTCGTTGTCCCTCCATAACTTGTTAGGCCACCATAAATTGCTTTACCCTCCCAGGCTCAGGACAGTAGGTAAAGAGTTCCTTTAGATGTTAGGGGCAGATCCCCACTAGAGTGCTCCTTTAATCCTGTTGCTTTAGTTATGACTGCATAACCCTCTGTGTATACCTGTAAACTGTTGTGTATTTTGTTAAAATATCCAGTGAGTAGCTCTTCTATTGGAGTCGAAGGACTGATGTGGACATTCTGCATAAGTCTTCACTGGGTTTTCTTTTTGTAGTTAGACTGCATGCTCCCCCTTTTCCTGGGTGAGTATCTCCAAAGAGTTATGCATGGACGTGTCCATTTTCTTACAGTTGAGCTGGCGATGATAATGGACCGTTTGTACGGCGGCGTTTGCTATGCTGGCATCGACACAGACCCGGAGCTGAAGTACCCGAAGGGCGCTGGGCGAGTCGCTTTCTCCAATCAGCAGAGCTACATTGCAGCCATCAGTGCGCGCTTTGTGCAGCTTCAGCACAACGACATTGACAAGCGGGTAAGCGGCCCGGGTGGGATAGGCGTGGGAGGAAATGAAGTCTGTCTTATGCAGTGGGCAAGACAGCACTTTGTGGTCATAAGACAGCAGCTGTATCTTGGGTGGCATTAGGCTATGTGTCCATGGAGGTTGTCTAACTAAAGAAGAGAGGATCCTTAGTGTTTTAGAGATGGATGAGCCTCCCGCCTTGTTTCTTCTCCTCAGGGTGATGTAAATAAATCCAAAAAATTTAGTGCACCAAAGCAGTAGCAATGCCTTAAGAAAGACCGAGAGCCCATCACCTGTTGGACCCAGGCAGTGCTCTGAAAATAAACTTGAATTGACCTGTGTAGAAGTCCATATAAAATTTTGAACCTACATTTTTTAATTGTAACATCACACTTAATAGCAGTCATGGGAACCAGATACTATCTTCAGTCTTCTCTCTAGCTTCACCTAATTTTACTACTCAGGACACACATGCATGTATACACGCATACATGCTATATCACCTACCACTCACTCTTCGTGGTCACCTGCGTGGGCTCGAGGCATTGAGGGAGTCGATGTGCTCAGGTGGCTCTGTGGACAGTTCTCCAGTGTTGGGAAGGTTGGGAGGATGGACGGAAGGTATCTGAGTAAAACACACAAAGGAGAGCACCGTGTGTGACTTTCTGCCATGGAAGTGTACAGTGCTTGTTCATGCTTCTAAATGGAGGTGATCCTTGAGGCACTGATGGACTGGAATGAATGAAGTAGTGTCCTGCTGGGAGCTTTACACACCCTCTGCGGTCGTCTTTCATCGATTTTGTGTAGCAGTGGAAATTTCCCTTGGTGATGTACTTCTCATATTCAGCAAAGTTATGTTTTGTTAACATGTGTTCTGATCAAATTACAAAAGGCAGTGCTTAGAATAAATATTCTGTGGTTCCTTGAGAGTAGATGGTAGTGGTTTCTCTGTTAATTTTTTTTTTAATTTTTATCAAAGAACTTCTAATTTTGAATAATTTCTGAGATCCTTAGGTAGTTCGTGCTCCATGACTCTGTTCATCTTTGGGTTTATCTACATTAACAGTTAAGAGCTTTCAAGCTGTACCAGTGCCTTTAAAGGAGACTTTTAAGAGAAAGTAGCTGAGTAGATTAATTTCACATGAATTTAGGTTTTAAATGTTACAGCTATAGTGTTACCCAAGGCATTTTACCTTACATGCATTATAATAATGCTTTTATCACAGCCGCCTTCCACTGCCACCCCTCCGACCCCTTCCCTATTCCTTCCAAACCTTCTCCCTCCTAACGTGCTGTTTTTCAACCCATTGAGTTCACTCCGTGCTGCCTGCATGTGCATAGATGGAACCCGTCTACAGCAGCATGGATAGCCTTGCAGAGACCGTGTCCCTCAAGAGCAGTCATCAGCTGCCGCTGGTTCCTCTGCCTGGGTGGGGCTTCATGGGCTCCTTCCCCATGTTGGGATTTTGGTTGGCTTGGTCTCCTGTGGCTCTTGTGCATGTAAGCCACAGCTACTGTGAGTTTGTGGGCGATGGCCCTACATGCTCAGTACATATCAGTACACAGTCTCACTGCAGATGTCTCCCACTGGCACAGTCTTTCTGACCCTCTTCTGTGGTGTCTGCTGAGCTTTGGGGGTGTGATACAGATGTCCCATTTAGAGCTGAGCACTACACAGTCTCTGATTGTCTGCAAGCTGGTCAGTCATGGGTCTCTGCACTAATTACCATCTACTGCAAAGAAGCCTCTCTGATGAGGACTGGCAGAGACACTCACTGCTCAGTGGGTATTAACATAGTTTAAGGGCAAGTTATTGCTGTGTCTGTTCAGCAGAATATTCATCCAGCCATGGGTTATGAATTCCATTTTATGGAGTGAACCTTAAACTCAACCAGAAAGTACTGTTTACTCTCCTAACAGTCATGTATTACTGCACCAATGGGCACATCTTACCATGCCAAGATGTATGTCTTGTTAGCACATGTGTCTGACCAAATTAGAATAAATATTATATGGACTCCTTGAGAATAAGTGGTAGTGGGGTTTTGTTAATTAAAATTATTAATTTTTTTTTTTGAGAATCTTGAAACATTCTGAGTTCATGGAGACTCAGAAAAATAACAAAGATTCAACTTTTCTGGTTTGCCAAGTACCCAAGCTTCCTCCTTCCTAACAGTAATTCTCACACACACAAGACGAAGCCCCACAGAGAGAGGCATAGTGTCTCTGACTCATCCCCAGGGTGGACCTATTGATTGGTTCAATCTGAGATTTTCAATAAACTTTTTGGAATTCACACATGGTGTTTTTTTGGAGGTTCTCTTAACTACTGCTACTGTTTCTAGGAACCTGCCCACTAGGCCTGCTCATTTGGACATCGGATACATTTACATTCAGACTGCAATCCCACCTATCACTGGTGAATCTGGACAATATGCTTTACCCGGAGAACATGATTCTTATATGAAGGCAGCTTTCTTTGTTCCCCTCTGAGGATGATAAATGAGGAAGGGCGGGGGATTGTTCTCCAGTAGTCATCCATGTGGGAGCACTGGAAACCAGAGAGTGGATGAGTCCCTGCATGGCTCTGTCTTCTCTCAGAGCCCCACTCATCTTGTCTTTTGTTTTCCTTTGCTGGGAGGAGTGGGAACCTGGGTTCGTCTTGAGTTGGGCTTCTTTTCCCATTGTTGACCTGTAAATATAAAAATTCCTCGCTCTCCGTTATGTCCCCGCCTGTCTTTGCATTGAGCATAGCTACACAATGCTTGTCTCAGGCATTGTGAGTCTGTTAGCTAAAAACACTTTAAGTCTTTTATGCTCATTCATACTTTTATTTCTACTCATCTTTCTACTAAACTTTAAATTTGAGCTTTCTGGAGAGTCTTTCCTTAAACAGTGAGGATGCTGTCAGTCGTGGGAACATCTTTCCTGAATTAACTCTTCCAGGGTTTGAGCAATAATCTCATAGTAGAGCTTCCGAGGCTTGTACTAAAAGTCATGGTGCTGTGTCCACCACTACCCATAATCCATTTGTGTTGCTACTGTGGATTCTAGGGTGCTGCTCTCTTCTTCCTTCCTCTATGAGCCTGGAGTTGCCTTTGAGCCCCAACTGTTTTAAATAGTGCCAGCCTTCCTTTGCTGTCCGCAAAGGTATAAATGTAGATTGAGTGGGGCCGTGGCACATCAAGGCCACTCCCTTTCTGTTGGCAGCCTTTATCCCTTGCACTGCTTACTCCTGGGGGAGGGGAGAGTGATGGAGGCCGGCTGCAGAGCAGATGCGCTCGGCCCTCAGGTTCACGGTCCATTGGGTGTCTGGCACCTGAGTCTGTGGGTGGCGTCCGCTCTCATCAGTGCAGGCGCACTAGAAGAACGCATACATGATGGAAAGCTACGGTATGTGTCCTTCCCGTCCACTGAAATGTTTTCAGCAAAGTCGTCTCTCGACATAAATATTTGTTTATTGGTGTGTTGCTAAGATTAATATTCTAGATGAAGTTATTTATGGAGAAACATTACCTTTAGATTTATTTGTTTTTTCTAGCCATCCTAAGAGAAATGCTGACTGCTGTATTTCTGTAAAAATGTCAGCACCAACACGTTGAAACGGTCAGTCCTGTCGCCTTCACGCTGCTTTCCTATCACTCAGCCTACTCTTATAATCTTTGAGGACAGGTGTTTATAACCGCTTCATTTAGCTGTTTTATGACATTCATATCTACAACTACCCTATTTAACAATGAAATTCAAATATCTTTAGTATATTTGTACCATTTTGCATGTATCACGAAGATGGGTTTCAGACCACAGAGGTATTTTCACATCCAACCTTGTGTGTGTGGTAAGAGGATCCGCTTCGTGTAAGCTACACTGGGAGCGGGCACACACTGCCTGCATCTTCTGTCTTCACTTGGTTCATCAGGATAGGACCCTGCTTAGTTAACTGTGCTCCTCAGACTCAGCAACAAAGTAGTGCAGGCACTATGAGCCCTGTTGTGGATATGTCTTAGCATCCTTTGTTGAAGGAGCTGCTACATCCTCACAACAGTGAGTTACTGCTGTGGCATGTCTAGCCACAAGAGGACTAACAAATGACTACCAGGACTAATTGGCCATGTTCTGGTAGTCCTTACAGATTCAGGCCTTGATCTCGACTGTGACACTCTAGAGAGTTTCTAGAACAGGAAAGGAACTTGATTGTGTGTAGAGTAAATTGGGGTGAATGGGCTGTCTCTCACTGAACATAGAGTTGCTTCTTCATAGTCTATCTCTACACCATTCTATTTTTGTTTTCATTTTCTTTGAGACAGAGCCTCCCAGGATGACCACAGACTTATAGTCTTCTCGCCTCAGCCTACTGGGTGCTGGGTTATAGTCATCTGCCACCTCTTCTGGCCCATTTAAAGCAATTGGAATCTTCTAATGAGTTCATAATTTTAAATAGACCACTTATCTATTTAAACCATTTGGCTACATTCTACTGCCTTTAGGATGAAGGTTGAAACAAACTTAAACTTTCCTAAATGACCCTTCATATAATACATACTTGCTTTCCCTTCCTGCCTTCCTTATCCTGACTGAGCCAGCCATAGCTGGCCTTGTTCTCCATTCCTCAGAGTCAAACCTTCAATTATCTGACTAATACCTTTCCTTCAGGCCTCACCATCATTGTGGTCATTTTATTTATTCATAGCTCCCACAATCATATCCTCACCTCTGTGACACTGAGCACCAGGGTAAGAAAATCATACTTTACTTGAAGTCCATTTATTAAAGGCTGTGCAGTCCACAAGGGCAGTGACTGTCTTTTAGAGTAGCTGCTGCATACTCTGAATTGGCATGCAGTTGGCAGCTGAATCTTCATCAGCGAGGGATATGATTGAATGCTGATTGAGAGGTAGTCCAAATGGGAAATCCCTCTCTTCCGACCTTCGGCACTATCTGTCTGTGCACCACACACTCTTTTCTCAGCCTCTCTTTTCTGCTTAATTAAGATACTCACTTGAGTAATAAAAAAATTAGATTTTGCTACCTAAAATATCAGAAAGTGTTGTTTGACTCTTAATAATGTATTGAACCTGGACTTAACCATAGGCCTAATCCTCAACAGGAAGACTGGTTTCAGCAAGTCAGGCAGAGCAGCTTCAGTTTTGGAGGCCCCTCAGCCGCCCTGCTTGTTTGAGTCCTAGTGTTCTGTTTGGTCATTTGTCATCTTGTTCCTCTTGAGCGGTGCTAGGATGGGGACTCCACCACAGAGCCACATCCCTCACCCTTTAGGACCCAAAGAGTCTTCAAACTCACTTTGTCCTTAAATCTTAAAGGCTCAAACCTAACTTTGAGAATCATAGGCCCCACCAGGCAGTGATGTACACTTTTAGTCCCCGCACTTTGGAGGTAGAACCAGGGGTCCGTCTGCTGAGCGAATTTCAGGGCAGCCAGAGTTACTTGTGACCCTGTCTTGCAAAAACAAAAACACAAAAAACAAAACACAGCAAAAAGCCCATATTAAGTCTTGTGTTTGTCTAGCACAGTGGTTTTCAACCTTCCTAATGCTGCAACCCTTTGATATAGTTCTTCATGTTGTGGTGACCTCCACCCCAACTATACAATAGTTTTCATTGCTCCTTCATAACTATATGAACCATAAATGTTTTTGGAGAAATATTTGCCAAAGGGGCCACAATCCACAGGTTGGTAACTGCTGGTTATATACATATGATTTTGGGGGAGACTAGTGCAGGGAAGTTATGAAGTCAAAAGCAGCCTGGGCTGTGGAGTGAGGTGGAGGTTCACTTGAGTTGCATAGTGAGACATTCTTTTAAAAAAAAGAAAAAGAAAGCTGGGTGGTGGGAGTGCACACCTTAATCCCAGCACTTGAGAAAATCTTTTGAGTTTGAGGACAGCCTAGTCTACAATGCAGGTTTCAGGACAGCCAAGCTACGTAGAGAAACCCTGTTCTTCAAAAATAAATAAATGGATGGATAGACGGATGGACAGACAGACTGACTGACTACAACAAAAGACATTGTTTCAGTATTTAAATAACTTCAGGAATATAAAGTGTGTGGAGCAAGGGCATGGAGAATCGCTGGGACAGCTCCAGTGTGTTTCTGGATGTGCTAGAGCATTAACAAAATAAATTTGAAGGTTTCCTGTGCTGTTTACAGTTATTTTGATTTTTACATCTTTTGTAGCAAGGTCTAATTATATGTTCCAGGCTGGCCTTGAACCCTGACCCTTAGAGTATACTCAGTTATGCACACCCGTGGGTCTACTCTCTGGGGAATCATTGCTCTACTTAAAAGTACTAACTTGAGAACTGACTCTTCCTTCCTCCATTGTGGTGTGAGCTTAAGGAAGGTCAAGGGGTTCTGTTAAGACCACCTGCCTAGGTGTCCAGTGTGTTCCAGAGGTAAAGGAGCAGACGGATGGGTGGTGTGGGCACTTACTGGCCCACTTACACTACGCCTCACCATATGTCCATAGCTAATTATCATCCCTTTGCCCTCCCCTTCTTTTAACGTACCTGTGTAGTCCCTAAGTTTAAGGAAATGCTTGGTTGAAGGTATCACTAAAACCACTAACCTAGGCATCAGTGTGCCAGCCCTCTGTGGATGTTAGCCAAGACACACTAGAGGGATTTCAAGTTCCTTCTCATTTTCCGTTTAATGGACTGGAGGGTTTTCTTTTTTTGTCTTGTTTAGAAAGAAACGCCTGCCTAGTCCGTATCTTTTCTCTGATAATGAAGATTTTGAGCCTTAACTGGAATGGAAATTAGTATTAAAATTTGCCTTTATTCTTTTTTTAATGTTTTTGTTGTTGTTGTTAAACAAAAACAAAACAAAACAAAACAAAAACACCTGAAATCGTCTAAACTACCAAAGTATGACAAGAGCAGAAATGGCCTCTGCACTCCTGTCTGCTTTAATGGTGTTTCAGAAGGGATGATGATGATGAAGCTTTGGGCCGGGAGAGCCCTGAAGTAGCTTCTGCATAGTTCACATCTGTGTCACTCA
This sequence comes from Micromys minutus, assembly GCF_963924665.1. NCBI lineage: Eukaryota > Metazoa > Chordata > Mammalia > Rodentia > Muridae > Micromys > Micromys minutus. Next base: position 23,644,499 of record NC_137971.1, read on the forward strand.
CACCTGAGGGACCCCTGCCGTGGGAAAAGGAAGCCACTAAAAATGGGACTCTTTTTACATGAGATTGTCCTACTCTTTTGTTTGCTTTATATGATATATAAAACAATATAAAGTATATAAAAGTCAATTGAATCACAGTCTAGCAAAACTCTGACTGGATTGACACGAGCAGTCTGTCTGTCAAAGTCTGAGCCTAAGCTGGCTTTGGAAGGCTCGGACAGTGTTGAGGGTGGTGGACACTGGGTAAGCGCTGCCATTTCAGCCTTTTCACTAGAGAGAAGGGTATAGATTAGAACCAGCCAATATGAGGTCTTCATTCTAGTACTAACCTTTTTATGGTGCAAATGTGGGTGTGGTTTGTATACATGTTTGCATGTATGTATGCACATGTGTGTGGAGGCCCACAATTAGCATCAGGTCATGTTCCTCAGTCGTTCTTCTCCTGGTTTATTGAGTCAGGGTCATTTAGTAAGCCTGGAGCTCACCAATCTCATCTAGCAGGGCTAGCCAGCTTGTTCCAAGGATCTCTGGTCTCTGCCTTTCAAGTGCTAAATTACAGGCAGTTGACATGCATGCCTGGCTTTTGTGTGGTCATGAGATTTAAATCCAGTCCCCAGAGTTGTTCAACAAGCACATTATCCACTGAGACATCTCCCTAGCTCTTCTATACATCTTAAAAGAACACTGGCTCCCTGCCCCTCTGTGTGTGTGTGTGTGTGTGTGTGTGTGTGTGTGTGTGAGTGAGAGAGAGAGAGAGAGAGAGAGAGAGAGAGAGAGAGAGAGAGAGAATGTGCTTTTGAAAACCATAAAGCAGTGCCAACATTTAATAACACTGATAACACACTGACTTCTGTGACTCCGAATGGTTGGTATCAGAGGTTACCTGGGAGTTGTTCATTAAAGGCTATATTAGAATTTTGCATCACAAATTTCAGGTGAGGGGCAAATTTGTTGATGTTCAGTTTTTAAGCAGGAGGACTCTGAGAAGGCAGGTCAGTCCTAACCAGGATGCCACTATGATTAGCTCCCATAATCTGTCATTTCCTAAAGTGTGTTCCATGAAATATGCATGAATCTAGGAATTTTCAAAGTGTGGATTTTCAGTTCTTCTTAGAAGGGGGAACAAAATACTCATAGGAGGTAGAGATTGGGAAGGACTTGGGAGGAGGAGAGGGGAAGGGTAAAAGAGGGGGCGGGATCAGGTATGAGAGGAAATGGGGATGATATGCAAAGGGTCAGAAAATTGAACAGAGGTAAGTGGCAATGGGGGAGGGGGAACTGAGGATTGCCACCATAAAGTCCCAGATGTTTGGAAAGCAAGAGGCTCCCAGGACCCCATAGGGAAGACCTTAGCTGAAATACCCAACAAATGGGAGGGAGAACCTGTAGAGACCATATCCAGAGGTTAGGCAAGGCCCCCGGTTGAGGGATGGAACCACCCACTCATCTCCAGATTTTTAACCCAGAATTGCTCCTGACTAAAGGAAATAAAAAGTGGAGCAGAGACTGAAGGAAAGGCCATCCAGAGACTGCACCACCTGGGGATCCATCCCATATACAGTCACCAAACCCAGACACTATTACTGATGCCAAGAAGTGCTTGCTGACAGGAGCCTGATATAGCTGCCTCCTGAGAGGCTCTGCCAGAGCCTGACAAATACAGAGACAGATGCTCTCAACCAACCATTGGACTGAGAATGGAGACTCTAGGGAAAGGACTGAAGGGGCTGAAGGGGTTGGCAAACCCATAGGAATAACAATATCAACCAACCAGAACCAACCCCTCCCTTTCGAGCTCCCAGGGACTAAATCACCAACCAAAGAGCACACATGGAGGGGCCCATGGCTCCAGCTGCATATGTAGCAGAGGATGGCCTTATCTGGCATCAGTGGGAGAAGAGGCTCTTGGTCCAGTGAAGGCTCAAGGCTTGATGTCCCAGTGTAGGGGAATGCCAGGGTGATGAGGTGGGAATGGATGGGTGAGTGGGGGAGTACCCTCACAGAAGCAGGGAGAGGGGGATGGGATGAGGGTTTGTAGAGGAGAAACTGGGAAAGGGGTAACATTTGAGATGTAAATAAATAAAATAGCTAATAAATAAATAAATTTAAAAAGGGTTTTGAAAAAGAAAAAATAAAATTTGTCTTGTTTAAAATCTAAGTATCAAAAAAGTTTGAAAATACTTGCTTAAAGTAGTTAGGTATATAGTTTATCTAGAACATATTAGAATCTTTTACATGTTAACTTCATTGTAAACATCCAAGAAAGAGGCAAGTTTTCACATAAATATTTTTCCCATTATAAATTACATTTTTGATTAGCATATAACATATAACAACTTCATTGTGACATTGTCATAAATATCTCCAAATATTAGGACTCTTCTAAGATCTATTGTATATGGAGAATAATGATGGAGGAGACACTGTTTTCAACTTTCTCTCTTTCATGTTCAAACTACATGACAGAACACAATTTAATACACAGTTGATTATTTCTCCTTTCTCAGTCCCTTCCTTCCTTCCTTCCTTCACTTCCTTCCTTCCAGTGTTCTACCTGCCCTAACCTTTCCAGCTGCAGATGGTTTGGGTGAGGCAAGGGTATTCTGTGCAGGTCTGTGACAATGATGGGACACTGAAGGTATAGTTGATAACACTTTAGTCTGTGACTTATTTGTGGTATTAATGGTCAAACACAGGGCCTCTTTAATGCCAGACATGAGTTTCACTGTGGAGCTGCATCCCCAGCCCTAAACTTTTCTCTTTTCTTTGGTTACGTGAGATTATCCAGTGCTTTTTCCTAAGGCATCTAAACTGGCTCCATGTTATGATTTCGTTCCTGTATGAAATGTATGGGATGTGAGCTGTCCCACATGGGTGCTGGGCATAGAACTTGTCCTCTGGAATTGCAGTGTATGTAGCCAATCACAGAGCCATCTCTAGCCCACATGTGTGTAATGTATTTGGGTTGCTTTACTGATTGTTACTCTCTCATCCCAACAAGTCCTTCTGTCTGTGTTCTCCTTGAGACCTGGAGGATCCCATATATCCCAGGCCAGCCTCACAACTGGCAATAGCCAAGGCTGATCTTGAACTTCTGATCTTCCTGCCTCCATCTCCTTGGTGTTGGGATTACAGGCATGGGCCACCATACTCGGTTTGTGTGCAGGGACTAAACCCAGATCTCTGCATGCCATTCCCATTTTCTACCAACTGAGCTACAGCCCCAACCCCTAAAATGTCTTACTTAAAGTACCATTGACAAATAATGCTTTCTTTACTATTTTAGCTTAGTGTTGAGGCCTAGAGACACAGTTTCAATTAACCAAATTGGGGCTTTTTTAAATACTTTGATTTAAAGAACATTGTACAGCTAAGCAATAGCACGTACTGTTTGCTCTCATACTCCTTAAAACAGCCCCTTTTCATTTCACCAGATGCTGTCTATTGCCCCTTTCTTTTTCAAGCACCTTAAGTAGTTCATGTCTTTAATCTTCTTTATTGGAAACACACTGAGCCTGACTTTGCTGAGAGGTAAGAGGCATCATATTTTTAGCTCCTTGAAGATTAAGATGACCCAGTCGCCATACTAAGTGCAGTGTTGATATTACATTTTGTCCCTGGCCAGTCATAGCTGGAATATATAAAATGACACAATAGCAAAAGGAATGAGGGTTAGGATGACTTGTTTAGGATGATTTCTGCTGGGACCTGGGTTATCTCCTAGCTCCTGTATGTCACTGCTAGGACTTGTCCCTTCTGATCTGGTTTAAAAGCTTCCTGGCTAAAAAAAAAAAAAAAAGCTTCCTGGCTGTAGCTATACCTGTGTCTAATTGGGTCCTCTGGGGAGGAGCCAGCACCTCCAAACCAAGGAACTAATGCAACCTGGGCTTCTTTTGAAACACCGAAGCTCTCACAGCCATTGAAAGTCTCTTTAGGGCTGGAGAGATGGCTCAGTGGTTAAGAGCACTGACTGCTCTTCCACAGGTCCTGAGTTCAGTTCCCAACAACCATATGGTGACTCACAACCATCTGTAATGGGATCCGACACCCTCTTCTGGTGTGTCTGAAGAAGGCAGTGACTGTACTTATATATACGAAATAAATAAATCTTTAAAAAAATTTTTTTTTAAGTCTCTTTAAAGGGAGCTTATTTGTGTAATCCAGTGAGGTTTTGGAATGGCGTGGGGCCTTTATGTCTAGGCTCTCTTTGCTAGTTGTGAACTTTGGCTTCTCCTCACCTCTCTCTCCAGGTCTCAGGGCTTGCAGTCATTTTTAGTCTGAATACCCTGTTTTAGCAGGATCAATATGTTCTTCTTGCTGTATACAGTAGTGCAGGCCTTATAATTCCAGCTACTCAGGAGGCTGAGGCAGAAGAGTCACAACGTTGAGTGCAGCCCAGTGAGATGCAATATCAAAACAATCTTTTTTCTTTTCAGCTCATATTTGAGTATAGATGTAGCTTATGGGATGACAGGTCAGAAAAGACTGTTGTCATTTTCCTAGCTGTTTGCTTTACCACAGCACTTGGGGTCTCCAAACTTGCAGGTAGGTGGTGTCAGCCGGCTAGCAGTCCCTTGGTGAGCGCTTAGAAGACTTGGTATAAACACCCCCACTAGGGTAAAGGAAACAGGCCTGGGTCAGCTCAGCCAGAGTGCTCTGTGACAGTCATCTAGCTCACCGACTTAAGCCAAATGTCTTGGTCTTTGTCATCCACAAGGTACAGTTTGGGCTGATTTATGTTCACATCTGAATCCCATTTCTAAGCAGTATGGAGAAGCCAGACAGGAGTAGCCCAGGTGCTGCGTGGGACTCTGCTAGCTGGGTTTTCTTCTGTCTTTCATGAAACACAACTGCCACCATGCCTGGTGACCTGAGGTCCATCCTCGGGACCCACATGGTGGAAGGAGACAGTCAGCTGTCACAAATTGTTCTCTGACCTCTATGAGCATGCCATGCAACATTACAGAAGTGAGTTTTTCAGATGTAATATTTTTAAAGGGGTGATCTTGAGGCCAAAGACCTCACAGATCTCCACACACAATAAAATATAGAGGAGGTATTGGCAAAGGTCCATGCTGTGTAATCATGCACTTTGATCTACGGAGATGATATCAGGATCATTTTAAACCTTTTATTTCTAGTACCTGAGATTGTGAAAAAATGGTAAGAATTATCCTTTATAAAGCAAAAGAAAATAAAATCCAAACCATTCCCTATACAGGTTTTTTTGGTCTATCCCAGAGCATCTCTAAAATTAATAACTGTGAATTTGCTATATCTGGAAGGTTGTGGGTGATTTTTGTTGCTAGCAAAAACCCATTTGCACATCACTCCTTTCATTTCCGAGGCATCTGCCATCTGCTTTTTAAGCTGTGGGACTCAGCTCACAGACAGTTATATTTAGCTATTTCTGGCCAGCCTGCTAGCGGGGCACCTGCGTTAGCGCCGGGCGGACGTGGTAACGAGCAGGAGTATTAATAAGGCTGTGTGGTCTTTAGGTCTGGATAGAATCTCTGATTAAAGCCAAGTTTTGAGTGCATTATGTTAAAATCCTTGGTATTCTCTCATTAAATGGTTTTTTTTCCCAAGAAGACGTGTTGTTCGAGATGATAGGAAATTACCTATTAAGTGACACAGGAGTCTTTCATGGTCTGACCATGGAATACCCTAATCACATTAAGGCCAGTGTGGAAATAGGGACCATTATACCTAATCTTAACACTTTCCAGTTATATTAAACTTCAGGTGTCAACAGTGTTCTTTTTCTAACCCTCACATGATGTATTTAAAGAATCTGATGTGTTCTTGTTTGTCACTCCTCCTACCAGTCTCTGCCTCAGAAACTCCATGTGTGACTCTGCTGGAGATGGCTTGACCTGCCCCGTTCTGCGTGGATCCTGTCAGGGCACTAAGGTCCTGGCTGTACTGTTTAGTGACCACTGTCAGAATTGGTCTACTGAGATGTTAAGTTTGTTCAGACCTCAGGAACCTCTCTCATTTTATTTTAAATTATATGTATGAGTGTGTATCTGCATGTGGGTGTGGGTGATTATAGTACCCGTGGAGACCAGAAGAGGAAGGCAGATCTCCTAAATGTGAAGTCGTAGGTGCCATCTCATGTGGATGCTGTGAACTGACTTCAGATCCTCTGCTAGAGCATCAGGCGCTCTTGCTACAGAGCCACCTCTAGCCCCAGGAACTTTATTTTTCAATGGTAAACTCGGAATTTCTTCCCATTGGTCAGAGAACGTATTCTGACATCTCACTTTAGAACCATTCATCTTGATTTCACCACATATTCACAGTTCTCTTCATGAATGCCCTGTCTATGATGTGCTGAGTTGTATTTGCCGTAGCTGTGAGCTCTTAGCTTGTGTCTAGACTGTTGCGTTTGCCTTTAGACATTAAAGCTTATCTATGTTATTGTCGGCTAATCGTCTGCATGTCTCTCACTGATAACTTCTTTTTTATTTTATTTTTCTATTTTCACCCTTTATTTGGAAAACAGGGCAATATTAAGTTTTAGATTTTTAAATGAATTAACATGGTAATAAAAGTTCGCCCTGAATTTGGAGAGTAAGTGGTTTTCCAGTTTGAGGGTAGGAGGCGCAGGATGATCTCCAGAGGAGAACAGTACTCCGTGAGCCACAGAGGGCTTGGCTTCCACTCACTGAGGGCAGGTAGTGCAGCCCAGGCTAAGCATCATGATCTTTGTCACAGCAAATCAGTCTCCAATTGTTCAAAGTAATTGTAGGTACAAGAGAGAAAGCAACTCCAGACTGACGTATTAATTGATCTGGATGACTATGAAGTGTCCCCCATTCCTGAGGTGGCAAAAATCTTCAGTGTCTATTGGAGCAGGGGACCTTTCGTGGGCTCCCCATTGTTACACAGTGCATAGAGACTGGTTTGTGTTTCACTGACAACTTCTCTATGTGTCTTGAACCTATCCAAGTTAAATTCAATGTTGATTCTACCTCTTCAACTACTGTGACTCTTCCCTGGAGCTATAGGAAAGACTTTCTGACAAAACCACGATGTGCCGAGCTCACATTCACAGCATCTGTTAGGGGACTCAGCCTAGAGTTTATGCTTCTCTTTGAGAGAAGTCTGTGAGACTCAAAGTATATCCTGGGCTGGCCAGGCTGGCTTTGAACTCATAGAGATCTGACTACCTGTTAACAGTTTGTGTTTTCAGTCCTGGAAGTGTGGGAGCCATCTAGAGCCATGTTGTAGATGTCTCTGTTCGGAGCTGTCATCCCTTTGGAAGTACCATTATAGACTCTCTGGTGAGCCTGGTCCCTCTGACAGTGTCCCTTCCACAGTAGGATTCCCAGAATGAAAGAGTCGATGGCTCCAACCAAGAGTGTAGCTAGTTTTCTCATCGTTTGGTTCAGATATGTTATGAGAAAGTGCGGCAGTGCCCGCCTTCCTCGTGTCTTTCCCTGATCTTTGAGCCCCTAGATGGACAAACACCCCTGACTCTAGAATCCAGTAGCTCACCCTCACAGAGTGATTATAAGGCCAGGTAAAGGTAGAAGACCCTACTTCAGAGCTGTGTTTTTCATCTGAGTGGACCCAGGTTCTCTTGCCGAATCTCTATTTGATGTGTTTAAGCACAGAGGTGCTGTTGTCTCTCTGTCCTCTCATGCCTGAGGAAGACTCTGAGTAGTTTCTCAGGGCCCTTTATAGCCATGACTCCATTTCATTCACCAACTTCCTCCCCTTCCCATCCCTGTGCTGTACTCCCATGTTGGGGACAGAGTTCTTCAACTATAGTTCTCTCTCATGGGTTTTTTGGGTTTTTGTTTTGCTGTTTTGTTTTCTGAGAGCTCACTGTTTCTGCTAGACTGGTTGGTCGGAGAGCCCTGCCCCCACTCACCTGCATGCATCTGCCAGCACTGGGCTTATGGTCTGGCTTGTATGTGAGGGGTGAGCATCCAACTCAAGTTCTCAAACGTGTGCAATCAACACTGCCGCCTGAGCTAACCCCACCCCCATCCCCACCCCCAGCCCACTTTCCTTCTTAAGATCTTTGGAAAAATCTCATGATGCGGTTTCTCCTCTTGTTGGCTTCCTCCTTTTTCCAAGTCATGCCAACACGATTATGGCCAGAGACATCCTTACATTCATTTCTGTTCAGTTTCATGACTTCATTTAGCTCTTTTTCCTGCTTTCCACTTGCACTTCACCATCTGTAATCTTTGCTCTTAATTGGTTTCCTGCCAGCCACCTGGAAGCTTCCCCCACTTGCCCCAGGATGTCTAGATAGTGATAGCTCTTGTCCAGGGCGTACAGTTTTGGTTGCCCTTAGTACAGCTTTAGAACATAAGCCACACGGCCGCGGACATTAGCTAGTGCCATGTTTCAGAACTACAAAGCTTCCCGTACAGAGAGAGGAATCTGAGCCTGCGCCTGCTCTTCCTGGTGACTTTTTTCTGTCTCTAAGAGTTACCTAATTTGTCTACTTAATTTGGGAGGTCAGTATTCTGATTGTTAGAGACAAAGAAAGCATTGAGATAATTTTGTGATATCTGACATTCTTTTGATCTGTATAATTCTTAATTAGCCTCCTGCAGTCCCTTCGTATTCAAGGCGCTGTCTCTGGTCTTATGTGCAGGACATTACTGCACCACAGGTACTCTTGGGAATAGAGGGTTAACTTGATCGTGTGGTTGGCTCTACCTAGGACTGGGGTATTTGGGCTTTTGCGGTAGCAGACCTGTAGTCCGGTCCTGCCATGCTGATGTCATCAGTGTCGTGGCTGAACTGACACCCCAAAACTAAGTGATTTGGGTGGCTGACAGACCAGCTTTTTTTCTATTGATTTCTTTACCAAGAAAAGTAGAGTTAATTTGGATAGTTACCCAAAATATCAGACAGTAGTCAGATGGTATTGGGATATGGCAGAAGCTACAGAGAGTTTGGGAATGCCTTTAGAAAACTTTTATTTTATGTTACTGATTCAATTTACTATATCTATTTGTTTGCTTGTTTTTGGCTTTCCAGACAGGGTTTCTCTGTGTATCCCTGCTGTCCTTGAGCTCACTCTGTAGACCAGGCTGGGCTCTAACTCAGATCCACCTACCTCTGCCTCCCAAGTGTTGGGACTAAAGGCCTGCACCACCACGCCTATTTTTTATTTTGTTTGGGTGTATGTTCATGTCTGTAAGTATGTGTGTGTGCATGCATGTGTGTGCATGTGTGTGTGTGTGTGTGTGTGTGTGTGTGTGTGTGTGTGTGTGTGTAGGCCAGAGATTGATGCTGGGGTGTGAGTTATTCACCTTGTCTTTTGAGTGTCTCATTAACCCTCTACCTTACTACCTGGCTAGACTAACAGGCCGCAGGCCCTGAGGAGCCTCCTGTGTCGTCTTCCATGTGGGAAGATGCTGCCTGTGCTGCGTCTACATTCAGGCTCCCGTGCTGTGTGACATCCATCTTAATGACTGAGCTACCAGCCTGGCCTCAGAAGCTATTTTAGGGAGGAGTTATGTCTTATCCTCCATGTAGCCTCCATGTTGGCTGGTAATTAGCAATGCATCAGTGAGCCTATGAACTAGTCACATGGATGAGTCCACTTTGTACAAGATAATTGCCCTCCTGTAGTGGCATGGGATGACATGAAGACCAGCGTCCTTCATGGACCGTGTCTCCATGTCTTTGACATGACATGCAAGCCCACAGATCAATGCCTTCCATGCAGGTGCTCTGAGAGGCCCTGTAGTCAGCCCCTCACCTTCGTGGAAGAGGCCTGGCGACGTCTTCAGGAAACTCCCAGAATTCGCTATTATCCAAAAGCAGATGCTCTATTTAGACTCCTACTGACTTGCATTAATTAAGTAAAAATAAAAAATAATGAGAATTCACAAACTTACAAGGGCAGTTAGAAGGTGTTAGAAATGATAGCAGTTTGAAGAGGTGACAGGAAAGTGGAGCCTGCATTGTGCTGTGTATCACCTGACCCAACAAGAGCTTCATGCTGCTTACAGTCAGACAGAAGGCGTGTGTGTGTGTGTGTGTGTGTGTGTGTGTGTGTGTGTGCATGTGAGTGTGTGCGTGTTTGTGTGTGTGCATGTGGGTATGTGTGTGTGGGGGGGTGTGCGAGTGCATTGAGACAGAGACTCCTGTAGCTCAGGATGACCTCAAACTCCTGATCTGCTGTCTCCTAAGTGCTGGGGTTGCAGGCACCTGTGACCTCTTAACTCTTAAGTCAAGATCAAGGGGAGATGCCTGTCCTCTCAGCCGTGCCCAGCACGAAGGCCTTCACAGCGATCCAAAGATCCAACTGGACCCTGCAGAACCCTCACGAGGACTGCTGCTGCCGAGCTCAGCTGGAAGCCAGTTGAGCCCCTAGAAAAGCCGCTCCGGTCACATCACGTTGTCTTTTCAGCTGAGCTGTGTGCAGTGACCTACTTTTCTGTATCAAAGAACGTTATCCAAAAACTGAAAGGGCAACTTACAGGGTAGAACAGACATTGTCCAGGCTGAATCCAGCTTATATAAAGAACTGCCCGACTCAAGAACAGATTTGGATAGGCCTTTCTCCATGGAGTACATACATGACCACGGTTAGGGTCTGGGTTCTGGTGCTTGCTCTTCTCAGTGTCAGGAGCACTGAGACGGATGGATCACATGCTTACCCTAAAATAAAGAAATAATTAGCAGATGAAAAGAAGTTAAATATCCTTGGTTATTAAATAAATACCAGTCATAGCCACAGTGAGTCCACAGTCTGCATCCTTCCCACCAGGATGGTCACAACCCACCAATGGAGCCTAAATCACTGGCACATGTGCAGAAATTGGCACCCTGCTACTTTGTGACTCAGAATGCAAAAGAGTTTATAGCTGCTGCAGAAAAGAACTTGAGAGGTGCTCAGAGAGGAAAACATTGACTGTCTGGAGAGATGGCTCAGCAGCCAGAGGACCTGCCTCACAGTCATGAGGGCCAGTTTGAGTCCAGCACCTGTGTAATACACTTCACAGATGCCTGTAATTCTAGCTCCAAGCAAGGCTGAGACAGGAGAATTGCTGAGACTTGATAGTTTCCAGCTTTACCAAGAAGCCTGCACACATACATGCATACACATGCATAGATATCTATAAATAACACACACAAGTCTCTTTTTTAAAGATTTACTTATTTATTTCATGTATATGAGTGCACTGCTGCTGTCTTCAGACACACCAGAAGAGGGCATCACATCCCATAACAGATGGTTGTGAGCCACCATGTGGTTGCTGGGAACTGAACTCAAGATCTCTGGAAGAGCAGTCAGTGCTCTTAACCTCTGAGCCATCTCTCCAGCCTACAAGTCTTTTTTAAGTTGTCAGATGCTGTCTGCCTGCCTAAGTTCTTCCCTAAGCATCTTAAAACCTGGAAAGAGCTGCTCTCACAAATGTCCACGCATGCACCCTCCACACAGCACAATCACAGCAGATTAGAGGTAGAAACAACCCAGTGTCCCCAACAGGTGAGCAAACACAGTGTGGGAGTCGGGTAAAACGTGTCATAAAAAAAGTGAGTGCTTATCCATGCTACAGGGGGATGATGTGGTGCTACAGGGGGATGATGTGGTGCTACAGGGGGATGATGTGGTCCTACAGGGGGATGATGTGGTGCTACAGGGGGATGATGTGGTGCTACAGGGGGATGATGTGGTGCTACAGGGGGATGATGTGGTCCTACAGGGGGATGATGTGGTCCTACAGGGGGATGATGTGGTGCTACAGGGGGATGATGTGGTGCTACAGGGGGATGATGTGGTGCTACAGGGGGATGATGTGGTGCTACAGGGGGATGATGTGGTGCTACAGGGGGATGATGTGGTGCTACAGGGGGATGATGTGGTGCTACAGGGGGATGATGTGGTGCTACAGGGGGATGATGTGGTCCTACAGGGGGATGATGTGGTGCTACAGGGGAATGATGTGGTGCTACAGGGGGATGATGATGTGGTCCTACAGGGGGATGATGTGGTCCTACAGGGGGATGATGTCCTACAGGGGGATGATGTGGTGCTACAGGGGGATGATGTGGTGCTCAGGTGGCGTCCAGAGCACTGTGCATGCAGCAAAACTCAAAGCATGGTAAAGCCAGATGAAGCAGATGTCACATATGTAACTCGTTTCTGTAGACTCTCGAGACTAGATAAACATGTAGAAAGTGTGTACCAGATTTCCAGCTGAGCTGTCAGAAGCACTTTGCAGCCTTGAGTAATGTCTTCACATGGCGTCAGTGTTTCATATGGAAGAGCACTAAACTGTACACTTTAGAATTGTTGGTGTCAGGCATGGTGGCTCACACCTTTAATCCCGGCATTCTGACACTGAGTTTGAGGCCAACCTGATCTATGTAGTAAGTTCTAGACCAGTCAGCACTACATAGTGAGACCCTGTCTCAAAACAAAAACAAAAACAAAACAAACAAAGAAACAAACAAAAAACAAAAAAACCCAACACTGTTGCCTTATTTACTGTTGTGGTGCCGTGAGACACCATGAGCGAGGCAACTCTTATAAAAGAAAACGTTTAACTGGGGGCTTGCTTACGGTTTGGAGGGCCAGTACACCGTCTTCACCGCGGCAGGCAGGCACTGGAGCAGTAGCTGAGAGCAGTCATCAGGGAGAGACTGGGCTGTCTGGGCTTTTGAAAACCTCAAAGCTCGCTGCTGTGACACACCTCCTCTAACAGGGATACAGCTCCTCACAAGGACATACCTCCCAGTCCTTCCAAAACAGCTCATCGCCATGGATGAGCTCATGGAAGCCATTCTCATTCAAGCCACCACAAAAACAAGGAAAAAGCTGTTGGCTTTGGGAGATGTCACAGTAAGGAAAGTGTTTGATGTGCAAGTATGGGGACCTTAGTTTGGATCCCTGCAGGCATAGAACCCTGTACTCCTAGCAGTGGGGGAGGGGAGGGCGGGAGGCTCACTGGGCTCACTCACTGCCCATGGGGCTCAGGTTCAGGGAGAGACCTGTCTCAAGGTAATCAAGTGGGGAGCAGAACACCCAGCCTTCTCCTCTAGCTTCCCTGCAATCATGGGCAACACATTTGAACACACAAGAGTGCATACAACACACACACACACACACACACACACACACACACTGCTGATTTTTGGGTGTCACTGGATGTGAGGCTTCATTGTACTGAAAGCAGGTTTGAGGTGCCGTTAAGTTGGGCAGAGGCAGAGACCGGTGTGGGAGGAGACAGAGCTGTGGGGCTCTTGAGTTTGAAGCCAGTCTTGGCTATGAAAGTGAGCAGTTAGTCTGCTAAGGAAGTCACTAGAGAGGGGAGCCTGAGAGCTACAGACAGGCTCCAACCGAGGATGCTGGAGGCAGGAAACAACTGTTTTGCTGAGGTAGCTGGACTCAGTCCTGTGAGCAATGCAGAACATTGTGATCAAGGAGACCTTTGGATGAGCTCTGACGGCGAGACACACACACACACACACACACACACACACACACACACACACACACACACGTGAGAGAACTGAACCAGAGAAAACAGAACATGGTGGCACATGTGGACAGCGATGCTAAGCACATCAACCTCAGATAGGGACTGCAGCTGTGGCTGCCGTGTGGGGAGCAGTGTCCCGTGAGCCACCTCACTGCCTCCCTGTAGGAAAGGGTTGGTCAGTGTACAGATGAGGGAACAGGTTTCTGATGTGGCCTGGCTGTGAGGCACGCCTTCGTCTCTGCTGGGGGCGGGCAGGGCAGCAGTAGAGACATTTCCCCTCCGGTGACCAAGGGGGCATCTTCTCATGATGGCCTTCCAAGTGAACATGTCTTGCTAGCTAGACCTGTAGGCAGGAGCTCACAGCGATCAGTGGGAATCTCTACCCTCTGTGCTAACAGACCTACCTGCCTCCCCTCACGCCCTTCGCAAGCTCCCTGGCTGATCCCCTCATAGAGGTGTCTGGGGTTAGACAGCCGCGCCATCTTGCAAGTCTGAAATCACCCTGTGGCTCCAGCACAGGTGCAGAGGGGACTTGATTAGACTCTGTTCTTATTCTTCCTGATGTCAAGACAGAGACATTTACAAGTCACTCAGTCCTCTAGGCACTGGGAACGGCACAAGGAAGCAGGCATTCCCCTCTGGTTTTGAAAGGCTTTTATGTGATGTAACTTGGGCTTCGTCTGGTCCTTTATATGTCCCCTGAAGAGAAGCTTGGTGTAGTGTCCCATGATGGAGAAAGTAAGACGATAAAGCACGTCCAAGTGAGTCAAAAGGCTGCCTCTGCACTGAAGCCCCAGCATGACCTCTTGTCCCCTGTCCCCAGGACCCCTGCAGTCCACAGGGTCCAGGATAGCATCTGGACTGTTTCAAAAGCCTTGCCGTCACACAGAAGTCCAAAGCCCCCCTCCGGCCTATCATCTCCCCGTCAGGCTTGGTTCTAGCAAATGTCACTTCCATTTATGCCTTTTCAAGCTAGTGGCCTTTATGTGAAGCATTTTCTCTCCCTGGAATATTCTCTTTCCTGCACTGCGAATCTGTCCTAAACAGGGTCAGATGTAGCCTCATGGGCGCCTCTATGGGTGCCTAGCCATGTGTGGGGGTTGGTGTGGGGGTTGGTGTGGGGGTTGTGTGCTTTACCGGTCAGATAGCCAGTTGAGCTCCCAGAGCTGTGTGGTGTGATGCCACCACACAGACGAGCAGGCTCCAGCCGAGGCAGCCCTGCTGACCCCTGTTTCCTGTCTCTCCTCTTCGGGTCCAGGTGGAGGTGAAGCCGTACGTGCTGGATGATCAGATGTGTGACGAGTGTCAGGGCACACGCTGCGGTGGGAAGTTTGCCCCGTTCTTCTGTGCCAACGTCACCTGTCTGCAGTACTACTGTGAATACTGCTGGGCCAGCATCCACTCCCGAGCGGGCCGTGAGTTCCACAAGCCGCTGGTGAAGGAGGGAGGCGACCGCCCCCGGCATGTCCCATTCCGCTGGAGCTGAGCCCCAGGCCAACACAACTACAAATACTGGAGTAGATCACAAGAAGGAAGAGAGGGCACTGCCTCAGGGCTCACGGTGTTCTGGAAATCTGTGCATTTGTTCTCGATTTTTAAAGAAGAAATGGGTCTTTTTATTATTATTACTATTATCATTTACAGTCATCTTACTGAACTCGGGCGTGCAGTATAACGCAGAACCGCAGAGTGTGTGGTACCCAGTGCACTTTGACTCACACTTTGTCTGCTTGGTACCTTGATTTCTTACACCTGATCTGTCACCTCCACGGTACATAGACGGCCATTCTCATCCGCAGCCGTCGGGCTGGCGTTTGTGACTCTGTGTTTGATGTTGTGTTGTCGTTGCTCTGATTGGTCTTGAACTGGAGCACATGCTTATTTTCAGAGCCGTAGAAAGTCGCCCCTAGGACAAGACTTACCAAAGCCCCCACGCGTAGAGGCCGATGTAGCAAACACTTCACAATCAGCAATCAGTAGTGGGGTCGTGTAGAGTAAGGCTAGCCCTTAATGAAAATAAGCCTGTAGCTGTTCTGTGCTGTGACGTGTGCGGATACCTCACAAGCTGGGTCCTTCATTTTCCTTCATGTTTGACTTTTGTTTTGCTGAGGATTTGGGTTAGATCTTTTAGTGTTATGTAAATTTATGCTGCAATAGCTTTTGCTGCTATTAAAATGGTATTGTTGATACCATAATACTCTATTCAGGATAAGGTATCAATTAAAAACAAAAACAAGAACCCAACAACACACTTTTGTGGCTTAGGGATAGAGCCAGCTGCCAGAGGGAGATCATAAGAGACCAGAGAGCCATCAGCCGTTCCTGACTGCATGTTTACTTAATGCGGTTGCTGCATGCAATAAATTTTATATCCAACGTCTAGTATAAAACCTTCCCACAATGCACAAATTAAGAACCTATATAAGCTATAAAATACTCATTTTTTTTTTAAAAAAAAGATTTCTTTTTCATTCAAAGAACTGGTCATCTGTGGGGGGAAGGCATGCCTCAGTGGGTGTAACGCTTATGGGCAGGAAGAGCCCATACCAGGACGACCATTATTACAACCAATAGAAGACCTAGTGTAGGACGCTCTTCCAGCAAACCTGTGCGTGGTAGATGAAGTACTGCGGTGCTCTGTTACATATTGTGCAATTTATTTTATATAGTAAAGTGACTATGTCTAACTGTGATCAAACGTCATTGTTTCAAGCCTCTGTGTCAGACATTAGTGGGCCTGACCATCCATAACTGGTATATTGACACGTGAGCTCTGAGTTATGACCTAGTGCTGAGAACACTGACCATGGCTTCAGACCTTGTCCAGAAGGCCACAGAGCTCATCCTCGCTCACAAACACTAAACACACACAGCACCTAGAATAAGTTGTCAGGCTGACGCGGAGGCACGTAGCTAAGGAGGCCACGTAAGGGTGATGCTAAAGAAATGTCTGTACCAAGCGAGCCGGCCTGGACAGACGAGGCCTTCTGTGAGGCGGGAACTACTTAGTTCCTGGCTGTATCCTGGATAGCTTGAATAGAGCGGAGCCCTGCTCACGCTAGCGGGCGTTCTTCAGTGTCCACTCCTGGGCTGCAGACAGTAGCGGAGGCACACTTGGTGACTGCAAGACTCTGTAAAGCTTTTAATTCCTTCTTCCTTTGTTTTGAATTCTGGGACAATCTGACTGGATGTGGCCCTGCTGAGTAGACTAAAGTCAGTGTGTCTTCTGTGCTGTGATGTCCTTGTTCTGTCCTGAAGTTAGTGTTGCCTGGTTTTTTGTTACACTTTGTCCTTTTCTCCTCTCCAGTGTTTAGTTGTGAATACTGGCTCTCCAGCTACAGTTTGTTTTCAAAAAAAAAAAAAAAAAAAAAAAAAAAAGAAAAAAAAAAGGAGAAACAAAATAGTTTTTTACTGAATTAAAAGATGCCTATTAGAACCCTCCCCCTTTCGGGTTTTCTCTGGGCCTTTTGGTAATAATTGCTTTTCTGCAGCCCAGATGTGGTTTGGTTTGGTTTGGTTTGGTTCCTTTTTCTATGTTTGTGTTTTACTTTTTTCTTCATCTGTATGGGAAATTTTGTTACACACTACTACTTTTTATATTCTAGAATGTTTTCAAAAGTTGGCTGATGATTTTCGCTTGTTTGTTTTTAAGGAAAAAGGCATGCTTTCTGACTGACATGATCTTTTGCAATACCTCAATTTTGAAATATAGGAAAGAAAATGATATTTTCTAAGTAAGTTTATTCAGAAAATATATATTAATTTAATTCTGCAAGAAAATGATTTAACAGATGGGTAACTTTATTTTTTTCATGCTTATTTGTGTTTTTTGAAAATGAAGAAGTTAGAGCTTTATAAGTATAATATTAAAGATCATATCTAACCTACAGAAATCTACCTAATGATGTGATGTTTGGAAGAAGCCCCCTCTTTCATGCACTAAAATAACCCTGAGCTCTAGAGGAGCCGGCAGGCTGCGCAGTGTCTCGGAGGCCAGGTCGTCAGAGGCTCCACTTGGTGCTGAGGGCTGTGACTTAGGTGTTGGAGACGACTTTCCCTTAATTTGTCTATTTATAATCAAGTGTTGATTGTGTGACTGACCAGGATTGTGAAAGAGTTCTTCTGTTTGTATTTTTTTAAAGAGAACTTTTTTAGTTTATTAAATTATAACATGTTCCCTTTTGTTTTGTAAATAAATGTGCCCCCCCTCCAAGTTCTTAATGTTATATTAAAAGAAAGGGTCCTTCAAAAAAATTATTTTTTAAAAAAACACAGAGGTATTCTGCCCTGCAACTTGACCGGGAAGCCCCTGGGTGACACAGGCCCTGCTGTGGCCTTCCCCGGGGCGGACACTGGCACTAGTGGGTTTTTGAAGGTGTGACTAACCTCGCCCCTTTGTTGTTACGTGCAATACTGTTTGTACTGTTTGTATAAAAAATAGAAAAAAAAAGAAAAGAAAAAAGGCATAAATCTTTATTGCAGATTTATTTTCAGCAGACTTTAGACATTGTGACTCACAGAGCTCATTTTCTACTGTCAGACGCGCACCTTTGCCTCATGCTGGTATTTTTTCAATAGTAATGTAGCCTTTGTACTGAGACAAATTTTCATTGTTATTTTTAGAAAGATTTTTTGCTAAGAAAAAAATTAAACATATTTACATATTTTTCATTTTATTTCGTATTTTCTTTAAGGAGCGCTTTCTCAATCATTACTAGAGTTGTTTCTGGGAGGGACTTTCATATCTGGTCAACGTCATATTATTATTTTGTATTTTTACTTGGAATAAATTAATTTTATGATGCTAATTCTTTAAAAGTTTATTTTTTTCATTTTCAGTTATTTTTGAAGCTAAAACCTTTGTAATATTGTTACTAAAGTGTCTAGTTTTTTGAAATGCAAAGCTTTATGTATTAACTTGCCGATGTGGTTTACAATAGTGCAGCGGTGGAAACAGTCGGGTCTGTAAAGTGACGGGGACTGTAACGGACAATTGGACAATAAACGAACAGAATGAGCAGAACGTGCGAGATCTCCACCAGCCTTTTCCTTTATCACAGTGTTCAGTGTGAGACTAGGATGTCACAGTGGGTTTATACAACACCAGATGCAGCCGGATAACCAAGTCACCCTCCTGAAATAGCACTGGGTATGAAGCCTAGCTCGGCCAGCAGTGTCCAGTGCTTTCCCTAAAATATGTGTGTGTGTGTATGTGTATGGTGTTTGTGTGTTTGTGGGGGGTGTGTGTATGTGTGTGTGTGTGTGTGTTTGTGGTGTGTGTGTGTGTGTGTGTGTGTGTGTGTGTGTATGGGTGTGTGTGTGTTTGTGGTGTGTGTGTGTATGGGTGTGTGTGTGTGTGGTGTGTGTGTGTGTTTGTGGTGTGTGTGTATGTTTGTGGTGTGTGTGTGTTTGGGTGTGTGTGTGTATGTGATTGGTGTGTGTGTGTGTATGGATGTGTGTGTGTATGTGTATGATGTGTGTGTGTATTGTGGTGTGTGTGTATGTGTATGGTGTGTGTGTATGTGTGGTATGTGTGTGTATGGGTGTATATGTATGGGTGTGTGTGGGGGGGTGTGTGTGTGTATGTGTATGGTGTGTGTGTATATGTGTTTGATGTGTGTGTTTGTGGTGTATGTATGTATGGGTGTGTGTGTATGGGTGTGTATGTGTGTGTGAATCCACCACCAACTGCTGTCCATGTATGAGCTGGTGCCTTTTCCCTCAGATCTTCCACTCGCATGCACAGTGGTGACGCGTGTGAGGAGGCCCCACCTTGTAAGTTGCATGACTTGAATGCCTCACCTGACATGTCCTCAGGAAGGGCTGTGGCAGGCCCTGGAGAAGCACGGGTCACCACTGTTTATGTGTTAGCTGCATCTCTCTCTCCCCATCTGTTCTGTTATGGTGCCCTTTGTTTGCCTTTTCTTGGGGTGACATTGGGCCACTCCGTGCATGATCGATCTGTCTGCTTCCTGCTAATTCTCCAGCGTTGTGGCCACCCTTCCTCCCCGCCCTCCCCTGGTGCGCTGTGAAAGCAGCTGCTACAGAGGCGCCTCTCAGTTCCAGAGCTGGTGCTGTGTAAACAGAACATCCAGGGACTTGCTCTAGATAGATGGTGCGATTCTGCTGGTTGTTGGTGGCCTCTTCTAGTTCTGCTGAAGTAGAGAGAGGTCAGGCAATGACAGAAGCGTGTGTCCAGAGTTGGCTCTTGGGTTCGCTCTATGTATTCAGTTTTGTAAATAATGTATAGATTAGATCAAGTTGTGATGTAAAATTTTAACTCAAATCGGGTCTTATTGGTTGGAATTTTACATTAACTACAAATAAATGATTAGGAACAGAAGAAATTGGGGAAATTATTGTTTAGTGGTATAGATTATGCGTAGGTCTCTGCCTATATCTTGTGTTTTATCGCTTGTTAGTGAGGCACGGGCTAATGCGGTGCACTGCATTTGTGCAATTCGCAGATAACTGCTAGTTTTAATTTCATCTATTATCTTAGCAACAAAGTGGCATTTAACTGGGTAAAGCTCCTACCTAAATATGTGAGTATTGTGACATCTCAGCTTGCAAGGTTTGGATGAAAGGTTAGTCACAGATTAGTGATAACGGAAAAGTGTCTTTTTGTTTAAACTGGCTGATTTGTATGGGTCACTTTTCTCTCACTAGTTTGTATGCGTGTCTGCTAACATCTTTTTTCTTTCATATTAACCAAACTTGTCAAGCTCACCGGCCATAGTATCCCACCAGAGTATTTTATAATTGATACTGTGGACTTTATACCCCAAAACGGGTCAAGAAGGGGCTCCAGGGATGCTGACTTTGTAAGATTCCAGTAGTTCATTGGGACCCAAAGAGCTTGGGTGCTAACACAGGGGAGTTACCTGCTCCTGGACAGAGCGCTATTGGGGTATAAAGTACCAGGTGTTTGTATTTTCGCTGTGGAAATGCTGGACATGCCTTTTAGATGTTCACAGCTCAGATCTCTGTATTTGATTTTCAACTAACAACTAATTTTAACTGTACTGTATCTTTTCCTACCTGTTCTCTTGGATTGTTTTTGCTGGTAACCCTTCCTCGGCTTCTGCCCTGGGGCTTGGACTAAAACTGCTTGTATGGATTCGCTACTGTGACTGATAGTGGAGCCTTCACAGCTATTGCTTAACTGCTTACACTTTGTAGTTTGAACTTTTTTTTCTGTAATAACAACTTATTAAATCTAGTTGTACGAAGCACTGACACGTGTCGTCTTTTGCTAAGGACTGTCTCCGTGTGTTTTCTTTTCATCGGGAAATTCTGACTTGCTCCATTCGCTTTTTTTGTAGAAAACAAAACGAAACCCCCAAGTCTTCAAACAGCTCACATATTCTACCGAAGTTCACTCTTTTTCAGAGCCCCCACTTTCAAATGCACAAGAAAATTTGAAACAGGAAGGTATTTGTGGTCTCAGGTGATACATATGGAGGGTCCGGACTCTTTCTTTTTTGTGCTGTTGATGGCCTTCTAGATCTCAGGCAAACTAAATTTGGGCCCTGCCCCTGAACTGTCGCCTCCCCCATGTCTTGTGCTTTAATTCCCAGTACAAAGCCAAATTCCTTAACCAGAATTGTTGTGAGAGGGTAAGTAATGTCACCATCTTATGTTTTCACAAAGATACCAAAGTCTCCTCATAAGTTTTTTTTTTTTTTTTTTTTTTCAGAAAATGGGGCTCTGGAAAAGTTGGTGTGGATTCTGGTCTTGCTACAAGCTTTCTTCTGGGCAAAGGATGCGGAACCCAGCATAGGGCGGTTCCAAGACTAAGGCTTGGGGTCCAGCTCCCATGACCTAGTGCTCTGGTATCCTCCCCACCCAGCACTTCCCCTCCCGACGGTCCAAGAAGTTAATTCTTAGGATGGGGAGGGCAGGGGAGAGAAGGGGATAGGAAGGGCATCTCAGGAGGAGGGGGCGCAGAAAGGGCGAACCGGGAGGCGGGACCTCGGTATCTGGTTGCCGCCCCCCCACGCGGCCCCGCCCCCTCTTCAGCCCAAGTCCGCCTCCACCTGTCCGGAATGTCGTGGGTCTTGGATTCCGGGTCCCAGCCCCCGCAGGTAAGAGCGCTGCGTGTACAGCCAGTGTACAGGGAACTCCAGGACTCCACAAGTGGCCGTGGCTGTGGCCGGCGCCACCTGCAGCCGTGGAACCCCTCGTACCGCTCCAAGGTGGGCTCCTTTATGAACAGCCACACGTTAAGGAACAAACCGAGTTCTCTTTGGGGTGCCCATTTGCCTTGGACACACCCTCAGCACTAATCCCTTCAGAAAACGGTTCTGATGTCCTGCCCTGCGAGGTATACGAAGGTGGCTTTGAGACAAAAAGTTCAGGCTTGGCCCCGTGTGTGGCTTGAACCTTCAGCTCTAAAGGATTTGGTAGTGGCAGGCAGCTGGTCAGCACTGGCCCCGACTATTGGGGCCAGTAGGGGTGGGGATGAGTTCACCAGTGAGCACCCCGCTTTTTTTTTTTTTTTTTTTTTTTTTTTTTTTTAAAGAAGCCTGGTGTAGGTCTTCATCAAAAGATGAAGAACATCTTTTGGCATACTCATTTGCCTTTTGTATGTATTATTTCTTTTTAGGACAGGATCTTAACCCTGGCTGGCCTGGTACTAGTCATGTAGCCCAGACTGGCTTTGAACATGTAACAACTCCGTCTCCAATCTCCAAACTGTTGTTGGGATGATAGGCATGTACCCCACAATCTGAAAGACTGCTGATATCTGGTGTGAGCACAGCTGGAAACTTCTCCAATCCCATTCTGCCACTGTCTGCCTAGAGAGAGCATCTGCTTCCACAGGTTGAGAGCCCAGCCTGGTCTCAAGGCTGCCTTCATCTTCCCGACTTTGAGAGACCAGTTGCTTTAAGCTTGGGTTCACACAACTCACTTTCTGGGAAGCATATTTACTGGTTAATAAAGGGTATTGCAAAGGAGGTTGTGTTAGCTAACGTCAATCTGCCATACCTGAGAAGAGGGAACCTCAATTGAGGCATACCCTCCATCAGACTGGCCTGTGTGTATGTCTCTTGGGCATTCATTTTCTTGGTTCTTATTTGAAGGAGCAGGGCCCAGCCCACTGTGGGCAGTAACATCCCTATGCAGATGGGCCTGGGCTGTAAAACTAGCTGTGTGTGAGCCTAGGAGCAAGCTGATAAGGTAGATAGGTAAGTAGAAAGGGGTGTGTGTATGTGTAAAACTAGCTGAGTGTGACCCTGTGGTTTCTCCTCAAGCCCCTGCCTTGGCTACCCTTGAGACGATGTCACAGATGTCATGTCTAAGAAACCATGTTCAACACAGGATCTTTTTTTTTTTTTTTTTTTTTTTTTTCTCCTTTGGAATCAGGGTCTCATGTAGCTTAGGCTGACTTCTCAGTAGGTAGCCAAGGATGACCTTAAAATTCTGACCCTCTTCTACCTGCTTAATGTTGAGAGCATAGGTGTTTGCTACCACACATGCTAGGCACGGCACACTTTTGCCAACTGAACCACATCCCAAGCCCCATGCTTTCTTCTAAGTTTTATTATTTTAGTTTAAAATACATGTTCACGATTGAGCTAAAATTTTCACAGCATCATACATACATATGTGTGTGAATTATATCTGTATCTATAGATTTTTTAAAGCATATGGACCTGAGTTTTGGAGACTTTCTCCATTGAAGAAAAACCAAGCAATGACGTGGATTGCATTTGCAGGCAGCCCTGGGCTCCACCCCACGAGCCTTTCTTTATGCCCATTCTTTGCTCCTGATTGCTGAGCTGGGCAGTGAGCCTTCTGACCTGGGTGTGCAGCTCTCTAGTTTTTTCTGTGTTTCGTTCTCTCTGCCTGTCTGTCCAAGATTCTTTCAGGCCCTTCCGCAGCATTTGCAACATTCCTCCTCCGCAGTATGAAAAGTCCTTCAAGTATCCCCTCCCTTCTCAGCTTTAGATTCAACACTTTTAAAAAGTTTCACTGGGATTTTGAATGTAATTGATTTGAATCTATACATACTTGGAATCCTGACTATTTTTTTTTCTATACTCTGGTGTCTAGCACTGGAGATTAAACTCAAGATCTTGAGCATGCTTTGAGCTGTCCCCAGCCCCAAAGTTATATATCTAATCCATGAATATAGATCTCCATTTCTCAAGATCATTTTTTGTTGTCCTATAAGGCTCAATGTATATTTTCACATGCTTTGTAAGATGTGTACCTGTCTCATGGATTCTGGTGCTGTTACATTTGGAATATTCAAAAATTAAAATTCTTTTGTCAGCATTCAGAAACACTTTTATTATTGTCATCTCACATTAAACTGCTAAAGCTGCCTAGTCTAATCCCTTTGTAGACTCTGGAGATCTACATAGGATATGATTTTGTTTACAGGTCTAGTCTTTTGTTGTTTTCTGAAGAAGGATCTCATACAACCTAGATGGCCTCAAGCTTTCTGCAAAGCCCAAAACTGGTTTTAAGCTTTGTAATCCCTCTGCCTCTACTTCCTAAGTGCTGGGATTGCAGGTATGTGTGACCATTCCTGACTTTTGTTTTTTAATTTACACATGGGTATTTTGTGAATGTGTGTGTTTGTGCACCATGCATGTAGCTAATGTTTAGGGGTATCAGAAGGTGCTGATCCTCAGGGACTGGAGATGGTTGTGAGCCACCATATAGATGGTGGGTGATTAACCTGAGTCCTCTGGAAGAACTAACAATGCTCTTAACCACTTAACCTTTGTCCTTTAGATTGCTTTACTGTGATACATGCATTATTTCAGTTTCTTGAAATTTGTGAGGGATTGCATTCTTCCTCAGCACATGGTCAGTTTGGGTCAACTTCTGACATGCACGTCTAAGGACTGTATGCTGGAATTGTTGGGTATATCCAGATTGCCTATGATCTACATGAAACTCCAGTTTTTCTTCTTGTTACTTCTGAGAGACGTGAAACCCGTTGCCCTTTATCTTTGTGGTTTTGTCCAGGCTTGATGTGACATGTTTAATCAATCACTTGTGACTTGTTATTAACCAAATCATTTAAAGTATCTTCCCTTTTTTTGCAAGCAATAGTTTTTACTGGAAGGTTTTCCTGAATTAGTGAAGCCATGCCGCGCTTCTCCCATGAGTATGGTACATGCAATCAAAGGAGCCATGAATGTGCATGTGGCTGCTGCCTTAGTCTGAAGTCAGAGCCATGCATACAACTCCTCTCACACCCTACAGATGTTCTAGTTTGCCTGGCTGGGCCTGCAAGTCTTTTGCAATCACTGTAAAGATCCATAAATAACTCACTGGCCATTAGCTTTCCCCTAATCAATAGCACTGAATCATAGCATTTCTGCCGGTGATCTTGCAGATTCTTGCTTTAAAATATCTTCCACACTAAATTTCAGTCTTGACTTTTCCTTTTTGGGCTCAACTTACCTACTCAATACTCTCCTTTGAGAGATGTCTTTGTTCAGGCATGTAGAAATAAACAAAACCGCTGTCTACCTTTATCCCTCCCCAAATCTTTTTGTCTTCTGCTGAGAATATACTGGCTTGACTGAGATGAACAGGCAGGGGCAGAGATGCGTTCAGAGGTGGGCAAGAGCTGTTACTTGTAGAGCCATTACTGTTTTGATGAAGCACAGATGTGACCGAAGGCTTGGGGGTCTGGCCGATAGTTGGATCAGCTCTAAGGCCATGAAGCAGGAGATCCAATGCCGGCTGCCTTGGTCTGAAGATGCTGGAGTTGACTGCACTTGCTGCAGGGCTGGACTGCAGGGTATTAGGCTTGGTGGCAAGCACCTTCACCCACTGAACCATTTCTCCAGCTCAGGTGGTGGTTTCTCTAGTTTGTATCTCTTTAGGCTGATGATGATGCCCAGTGTGACAAGCAAACATTCTCAACTGATTGGTAGCAAAACTCAAGTTTTTATTGTATTAATTCACACTGAATTTTCTGACATTTGATTACAGACATCCCTGCATTTAATGTCACTTAATCCCACAGTACCAGTGTGTCCTGGAAAATTGAGGTCTAGTGGGCAAAACCCCGCCTAGGCATTGTTCTTTCCTGAAGTCCTATTCCATTGGTTTGTTACCGGTTTTGTTTGAGACGGGGTCTCTGAGTAGCTCTGTCCTGGAACTCACTCTGTAGCTCAGGCTGGCCTCAAGCCCAAGATTCATGTACCTCTGCCTCCTGAGGGCTGGGATTAAAGCACGCAGTGTTCTTAGCCTGTTGTGCCACGTCATGGTCATGCTCTCCGCAAGGTCGGAGGTGCCCGACCAGGCTTGGTTCTGAGACCAGGTACATTCAAGGACATGGTGCTACACTGTCACACCTTCAGATGGCTCCCCTGGACACTTGCATTTGCCCAAACCTCTACAAACTGTCTCAATGGAGGTCTTTCCCCCACAACTGCTAGTTGTCAAGTAACCAGCTCTGCTCAGAGACTGGGATTTGTGAGTGGTGTGTGTATAAATGTTATAAAAAACAATCTATGATCAACCCTAAATGTAATTAACTAGTTGAAAATTTCAACAATAGCACAATGGATTCCATTAACCCACAATCCAGTTCAGCACCAACACTCTACCATGTTTACTTGAGCTCCAAAACCCACACATTTTAAACATCAGAAGTGTTCCCCACTGTCAGATGGGCAGCCACCAATGTTTTAGGTCACGGGCCTTCTCTCTGAGAAACAGTTTGCCAATATGCACATGTACTTTCTGATGAAACCCATAAACTGCCTTCTAGCTGTGACTTGAAGTGAGGATGAAAAACAAAAAGCTAATACATGCTCTGAATGCTTCTGTCCCTTACTATTTCCTCAACGATAAAACTGCTTCCTGCTTTTAGAAGATACGGAAATAGCAAATAAACAGTTTATAAAAGCATACACGTACACTGTATCTTTGACATGAAATTATGAATTTTCCTTTTTTGGTCCTGTATATTTGAATATAAATCTTATATTAAAAAAGTGTGGCTTCCAGCACCTGTGCATCTGGGCTACTTGTTCAGTCTTCACTGTAAACAACACACAACTGCACAGACTTTACAATCTGTCATTTATTCTCTTTTGGAATGCTAGGTTCAGGGTTACAGGATGGTTGTCAAGGCTACTCAAGTGTGACAAACTTCATATCTAAGTGCTGTGGAGCATTTAATTATTTTAACAAAACCCTTGTTATTGTACAATTGAGGTCTGATGGTTTTTAAGTTGATGCCTAGGTGTAGGACCAGACACAAACCTTAGGGATGTTTATTACCTGTACATACATATATACAAATATATTCCACACAGGTGTGTATACAACACGAGCATGTATTAATTTATGTGGGACATTTATAAAATTATATATACATACACATACATGCATATCTATATACAGCTACCCACCCTCACCACTGAGCTGCTTAACTAGCTCATTAACTCCGTGCTCAATTATTGCTGTCTGGTATAACTACATGATTTTAGTGCCAAAGCCAGACACATTTTTCTGGTGTAGGAGGGACACTGTTATAGATACACTGTATCCTTGTGTGCAGTGTGGAGAGAGGTTCCTCCCCTGTGTCAGGCATGCCCCACTACAGTAAACAGCCTTTACCACAGGGGCTGGGATTTTAAGCAATGTAAAATCTATGTCTGGAAAACTGTGTGTGTTCCTAGTTACAAAATATATTTTATATCTATATATTTATTTATATGATTGAAACTGAGTACATATATGTTCTTTGAATCTGGCTATATCCTAGCCATTAGATAAATTAAACAAGAACCCACCCTCTAATAGGATGTTATTGTAGCCTTAAATATACCAGTACCTGCATTTATTATTTAGTATATTTTAAAAGTGAATAAATGATGTTAAAGGATTTGAAAAACACTATATGCATCTGAATTAAATATACAAAGGTTGCCACAGGGCCTGGTTCAATTCATTGCTTAACATTTTAATGTTCTAGGGCTAATATTAAAGTCACTCAAAAATTCTGAAAAGTATGGCTCATTAAGGCTTTTACAAAAGAAGCCCTATTTGTAATCAATTATAAAAACAAGTACTATCTTAAAGAACACAAATGCATACAAACACCACAGCACGGGTGGATCTCACCGTGGAGAAAGTGTCTGTAGAGGAGGCTGTCCCTGCAGAAGCACCTCCTGGTAGCACATGGAAACCTGGTTGCTTCCTGTCTGCAGCTATTCAGCATGTAAAATTTAAACCTTTTCACATTAACATTTATATTTAATACAGTGCAAATACTTGAGAATAACTTGTTCCCCAATGAAGCAAGAGCCAGCACTAAGCTGAATATTCCTCAGATCTATTTATACATTCAGTTCAAGTTCGCCATAGACTTAGGAATTTGCTGAATATCAGCAGAAGGTAACTGAGCTAGCAGCAGTTGCGTCCCAGCATGCAGCAGTCACTCAAGAGAACGCATGAAGGTATCCAGGTTGTACTCTGAATCATACTGCTCGGCATCCCAGAGGTCACTCAGGTTTTCAAGAACTGATTTCATGCTTGCTTTTCCAGAAGTGGAGCTGTCAGCCTTTTCTGCTTTTCCATCCTAATGAAACATTGGCAGATAAAGTGAGTTTTCTGTTTTGTTTGAGACAGGGTCTCATTACATAGCCCTGGCTGTCCTTGAACTCACAGAGATCTATCCACCTGCTTCTGCCTTCCAAGTGCTGGTATTAGAGGTGTGTGTGCTACCACACCTGGTTTAATTCAGAAATATCAAAGTTCAAAGGCAACATAGATAGATAGATGGATGGATGGATAGACAGATAGACAGATAGACAGACAGACAGACAGACAGACAGACAGACAGACAGACAGATAGATAGATAGATAGATAGATCAGAGGTTGAATCCCTCCCTGAGTTCAGTCTCCAGCACTGGAAAAAGAAAGCAGAGAAGAGGAGCTCGGGGTCAGATTAAGTGTGCTTGAGTACTATATTCTGGGTTGGACCCCAACAGCACAAACCCAGGCACAGTGGAGGTATGCCTGCAATCAGTTCAAGGTTATTTTCAGCTACACCAAAAGCTCAAGGCTAGTCTGAAATACATGAGAGTTTTCTCAGTCAACCAATCAATAATATGAAAACAGGCACAAGATGAAGGGAAGGAGGGAAGAAGGGAGGGAGGGAGACAGACAGGGTCTTGCAATTTGACCTAGACTGGCCCTTTCTTCCTCCACTTCCAGAGAGCTGGGATTCCAGGCCTTGGCCTCCTTGCTCTGATGTGCTATAACATTTCTGATGGGTGATCTAATGGATTAGAAGTTTGATCCCCCACAATAATACTTACTATCTGCTGAGTGCCTGTGTCATTCTGTATGTGTGTATAACTTCATTTTATCTTAACACCATATAATATAATAGGTGCAGATGCTGAGAAGTTAATTTGCCATTTATTAGGAGGCTGGGCCAGCAATGCCCACACATGATCCCCACAGACTCCAGAGACTACAAGATGCCTTGAGACAAGTCCAGAAGCCAAGACTTAAAATATCTGTTATGGAGGGCTGGAGAGATGGCTTAGTGGTTAAGGGCACTGACTGCTCTTCCAGAGGTCATGAGTTCAATTCCCAGCAACCACATGGTGGCTCACACCATCTGTAATGGGATCTGATGCCCTCTTCTGGTGTGTCTGTAGACAGCAACAGCGTACTTATAATAAACAAACAAACTAATAAAATATCCATTATGGAAGAATTTGTGCACCAAAGTTACCTACTCACAAGATGACTCAGTAGACCACCAAGTCTGACAGTCTGAGTGGGGGCCTCAGAGCAAGATGGCAGAAGAAAGGCACCAACTCCAATGTAGTTGTAAAATGTCAAGTGTTGCAGGCTGGAGATGGCTCAGCACACACAGTAAGCAGCTCTCAGCTGTCTTATAACTTCAGCTCCAAAGGATCTAATGACACCCTCAGCCTTTTATGTACACAGGAGTTCTGCCTGCATGTGCGTCTGTATGAGGGCACAGACCCCTGGAACAGGAAGTTGTAGGCTGCCATGTGGGTGGGTGGGAACTGAATTTGAGGTTTCTGGAAGAGCAGCCAATGTTCTCAGCCCTTATTTACTATTCTTAATGCTTTTTGCTTGCTAATCCCAGAGACTGCACAGCAGCCTGGGCACACTTCAGAGTGCCACACTCTCACAGTTCACCAGACAACTAACTTTAACCAGGGCTGATTAAGATAAGTAGGTTTTACCTTATCTAGAGTAAACAGGTCAAGAAGCTGATCAGTCCCCATACTCTGTAAACTAGAATTTTCTTGGCTAATTACGGTATTCGCAATGTTCATCTTGAATTTCTGCAGTCCCATTATCTTTTCTTCTAGTGTTCCTCTGGTTATCAACCGGTAGACATTAACCACACGTTTCTGAACGAGAAAAACAGTTGAACTGTAATACAAACTGATAAACTCAGGTTTGTCAAGCCAGCCCTTTTTATTACCTTAACTCTGACCAAAGTTTTGTCTGCTCCCACAACCCTAAAAATGTCTCGAGGTGACATAGAACAGAGACAGACAGTGACCCAGCTTTCGTAGAAACAATTCACGAAGGTGAATGTGCACTTTGCATCAAAGCAAGGACTGGAACCCAGTCTCCTTGGCTTTTGAACTATCTGTCTAGTCTAATGGAGTGTTAGATGACTCACCTGCCCAATACGATGGGCCCGGTCCATGGCCTGTAAGTCTCGCATAGGGTTCCAGTCATGCTCTACGAACACCACAGTGTCAGCACCAGTCAAGTTAAGCCCCAGGCCACCAACATGAGTTGTGAGCAGAAGAACATCAATGGATGGGTCATTGTTAAACCTACAAACAGACATAACAACATACTATTTTTAAACCTACTGTCTTAGGGTTTCTACTGATGTGATAGAACACCATGATTAAAAGCACCTTGGGGAGGAAAGGGTTTATTCAGCTTTTAACTCTTAGGTCATAGTCCACCATCCAAGGAGCTCAGAGCAGGAATGGAGGCTGAAGCATGAAGGGTGCTCTTACTAACTGCTGGGCTGCTCCTCATGGCTGACGCAGCCAGGCCAACGGCCAGGAGTAAGTGCCCACAGGGAGCTGCACACTCCCACATCAGTTAAGACAATGAAACACAGGTTTGCCCAAAGACCAGTCTGGGGGGGGGGGCATTTTCTCAACTGAGATTTTTTATTCCAAGTTGATATAAAACTTGCCAGCAACAGCCATGGTATGGATGTTTCTTGTCCACTGAGATGAGAATATCCTTTGAATATAAATATACTGTGATGGTTAAACTCTGTCAACTTGGTAAGACTTGGGATCACCAAAAAATGAATCAGCTTTGTAAAGAGGTTTCTAGATTACAGAAACTCTAAATATGGGTGGTCCACTCCACAGGGAGCAGTCATCACTGGCTGTCCCTGAGAGCAGGTGCAGTGTGACTCGCTGCCTGCTGCCCTGGCTTCCCCAACGCCCATCCTGCCCTCAACTGTTATAAGGCCAAACCAGATACATTTTATATCAGATACAGATTAAGTCATAAAGAAGTTTAGATGTTATAATCAAAAACCCAATTATGAACTTTTAAAGTGCGGTGACAGATGAGTGGGGGTAGGTTACATTTTCGGGATAGCTATAGTTACAGAGGAGCTGGAGAGAATGCACAGAGGGTTAAAAGCACAGACTGTTCTTCCAGAGGTCGTGAGTTCAATTCCCAGCAACCAAATGGTGGCTCACAACCATCTGTAATGGGATCTGATGCCCTCTTCTGGTGTGTCTGAAGACAGCTACCGTGTACTCATGTACATAAAATAAATAAATCTTGGGGGGAAGGGAGCAGCCATACAGATTAGAAGTTCTTTCACTGTAACCCACTGTGGAAAAAAAAGAAATAAATAATAACCTACTCCTACAAATGCTGTAACTAAAAACAAAGAGTAAGTCAGGTGAGAGCTTTGCAGAGGAGCACAAAGCAGCCTTGAACCCTGTCCCTCAGGCCTCACTGGGATGAGCGAGGAGGCTTTCTAGGTGCTCTCTCTACTCTCCTGACATCACTGCAAGAAAAGCCAGCGGAAGCTGAGGCTGAGGCTATGAGCAAGAGATGCTGTGAGATCTCCCGGTGAGAAGAGACTGGGCACACTGGAAGCTGAGTGGACTGTGGAAGCAGATGCTGGAGGCGCACACTCTGTCTGCCCCCCACACCTCTCTCTCCCCCCCACCCCCCCAAATGATAAAAAAGCTCAGTCACAGGCACTTTCTGAACCTTGGGCTTCCCTCCAAAACACATGGGGGAAGTGCTGACATTGTCAATTAAGCAGAATGAAACCTAAAAAGTCACTTGTTCTGAACTTTGAAACACTTATATACACAATGCTGGCTTTAAATTGAGTCACAAACTGCACCTCACCCGTCATCACAGTCTGCTCTATAGAACAGGGAGGAAAGCAACTCAAAAACAAAGGACAAAAATGTTGATCGATACATTATCCCACGTTCCTCCCTCCTCTAGCTCTCCTTCCTTCCTTCCTTCCTTTCTTCCTTCCTTCCTCCCTCCCTCCCTCCCTCCTTCCCTCCCTCCCTCTTCTCCAGGCTGGTCTCAAGGACTGCCTTGAATTCCTGACTCACTTCATAATGTAGGAATTTTAGGCATGCCTGATTTGATGTGCAAGACACTTGTGGTTTTATTCTGCCTAGTCTTAAAACAAACCTCCTGATAGTAGCAACAATAAAAACGTTAGTGTCCCTGCTTACAGTCTGCATCGCTCAGTCAGGTTCTGTGTCTATGCTGTGTGTTTCTTGCAGCTTATTCCCTTTCAGTCCTTTCTTATTTCCCTTCAATGCCCTCTACACTGGTTTTGTTTTTGACTTGTATGGGTGTTTTGTCTGCAACACCAGGAAGCAAAAACTATTAGGTGTTGAATCTGCCCTAGAACTGGAGTTACTTGTGAGCCACACTGTGAATGCTGGGAATAAAACCTGGGTCCTCTAAAACAGGAGCAACTGCTTGTAACTACTGGCAACCCTCTCCACTCCTTACTAATCTCGATATTCTGTGGGTCCCAAACCTCCTCCTAGCTACATTCCCCTGTGTGTGCCCCACCCCACTGACTAATAGCAGCCCTATGATTGGCCATTTCCTTCCTAATACTGACACGTTACTGTACTAGTGCCGCTCTTTATGCCCCCAAACGTTACTGAAGTTAAACAAGGTGGCTGTTTTTAAAGGACTAGCTGTTGGCTGTGGTTGTCTGTCGTTAATGCTCAACGATAGGAATGGTGCTGGTGATCATGCCCAATGCCCTACACATGTGGAGTGAGGAAAAAAAAGCCTAAAAAAGGGGGAAAAAAAATCAAGAATCACAGACAGGCCCAAAGCACGATGAACCCTGTGAAAAGTAGCAATTCCACAAAAGCAGATACTAAGAAAAGAGACTGAGTCAGATGAAATCCAAAAGACTCAATAGGGGAACATTAAACCGTTTAATGAAATAAAAGAGGATACAAGTAAACTTCTAATTTAAAAGGCAACAGTTGAAATGAGGAAGCCAATATAGGATCTGAAGCATGAATTCAATAAAGAAACAGAAATAGTGCTCCAGGGATTTAAAATTAGTTTACCAGGTTTGTAGAGCAAGTACTTTTACCAGCTGAGCCATATCATAAGCCTCAAATTCAAAATTCAGAAATGAAAGCTAAGTCAAATGAAAAACCCAGCAAAAAGCCTCATAGAATGGAGGAAGTTGAAGTCAGAACATCAAGGACAGAAGAGAAGTGAGAACACTCAGACACTGACAGATATTCAGGAAGTGTGAAGAGAACATAAGGTCCATGGAACCAATAGACCAGATTTACTACAGCATCAAGATAAATGTTTTTGTAAAATCAGTGGAAACCCCCCAAACTGAGGGAAAGAAATGAACACCCAAATTCAGGCTGCATTCCGGATGCCAGACAGAGAAGGAGAACATCAAAACTGCAGGGGGCAGCACTGTGCACATAAAATACAGCTGCTTCAGAGAGCCGGTATCGTCAGTCTCCACTCAGTAACAACTGTACTCGAACCTTCACTGACAGGCAACCCTAAAGAAAAGCACACACCACTGAACAAGAAATAAGAGAAATTTAAATGTCTGAAGTCAGATGAAAATGAGAGCTTACCAAAACCTTTGAAATGCAATCAAAACAGCTGGAGGAAGGAAGTTTAGAGCTCCAAGTACATACATTAAAAACCAGAGTAACAGCATGGTGGAAGGACAGAACTGACTCCAGAGTTGTTCACACACACACACACACACACACACACACACACACACACATTGTGCTCTTAAACCCTAAGTACATAGAAAAAAAAGAAAGAAAAGAAAGAAACAAAGGTAAATTAAATTGGTGAACCAAACTGGAAGGAATATGGCTCTGAAAAGATGCACAAGATCAACGAAGAGCCAAACTACAATAAAAGCTAAAGAATCTTTAAATCAACAAAATCAGAGATACAAAAAAAGAAAGTGTACCAACAAATTTCATATTAGTATACACCTTAAAAACTACTATAATTAAGAAATTAAAAGAAATGGATACTTCTAGACAATCTACTGAAATTCAAGCAATAAAATATATCACAGTTAAGAGAGCAGAAGTCCAGATGGATTCACTGAACTTAGAGACATTCAAATGAGAAGCATCAGTAGCATTCATCAAGCTAATTCATAACAAAAAGCAAAGACTTGACACCAACCTTTTAAAAAGCTAGTGTTACTGATATCAAAACAGCTAATAACAAAAAAGTTCTCTATGATGAACATAAGATACAAAAATTCTCAATAAAATACTTGCAAATCAAATTAAGTAACATCAGAAAGATGGTAGTCAAGATGGCTTCATTCCAGGGGTTGGCTTAACATATGCAAAACAATGGATGTGATTCATTACGTAAATGGACTCAAGGATAGAAATCAAATAATTACTTCAATAGGTGCAGAGGGGCTGGACAAAATCCTCAATCCCTTCATGATAAACTCAGTGAGAAACTAGGAATAAAAGGAACATGTCTCAGCGTAATAAGGCTACAGATGACGCACTTACTCATCGGGAGAAAACTAAGACCATTTCTTCTAAAGCCTGGAACAAGGATGGGTCCAAGTTCTTCACTGTAACCTATATTGTGCTTGAAGCAGTCAGAGAAGGAAACAAAGAGATGCAAAGAGAAAGGAAAGTCAGAGGTCTTATTTGGGTGGTTGTCAGAAGATGATTTAATTTCATCTTGGTCTTGGGCTGGAAGATGGCTCAGTGAACTGAATTCAAGCCCTCAGCACCCACATCAAAGGTGACTCCTGGGGTGGATCAGTAGTCTAGACTCAATAGTAAGCTCCAGGTTCAGGGACAGACTGTCTCCTAAAGTAAAACAGAGAAGTACAAATCTGTGTGCAAATGCACGCACACGCATGCATGCACTCATGCACCCATCATAAAAAATTCTTAGATAAGCAAAGAAGCAATTAAAAACATTCAGAATCAGTAGCATTCCTACATGTCAGTAACAGACATGCTGAGAAAGAAAAGGGACACTCTCAGAAGACCCTAACGTAGGAGATTAAGGAGCTCTACAAAGAAAATTATTTATTTGTTGATTATATATAGAGGCAGTGTCCCTCTATGTAGCCCTGGCTTTCCTGGAACTTGATATGTAGACAAGTCTGGTCTTGAAATTAAAGATAAATACCACCATGCCCAGCTAACAATGAAAGATTTAAATACTGAAAAAGGAAACTGAAAAAGACGACTGAAAATGAAAAGCCCTCTATGACGTAATTTAGAAAATCGTGAAAAGGACTGTGCTACCAAAAGCAACCTACAAATTCAATGTACACTTCCCAACCTTTACCACTCGACCAGAGTGTGAAGGCAGCACTGACCGGATTCAGTGGGGATAAAATAACAGATACGGACATAAACAGGACAGGAATGAAATGACAAGGTAACGAGGGAGGTGTGAATATGACAAGAATAGAAGACAGTATGTCAATAAGCTGGCCGAAGTGGCACACGTCGTTAACCCCAGCACTCAGAAACCAGAGACAGGTAGGTCTCTGAGTTTGACCCCAGCATAGGCTACAAAGTGAGTTCCAGGCAAGCCATGGCTAAATAATCAAACCTTAATTCAAACCAACAAAACAATTTCAGTAACTTCACAAAAAATGGGGGTGGAGGGTCCTATTCATATTAAGCACAGAAGACCTGGAATAAGCCAATGCCATACGAGCAAAAGAAACAAAGAGAGATGTCACCATAGCTGGTTTCCAAGCCACAGGAAACAGCATATTTCAAGGACACAGACACTGAAAACAACGCAATATGACAAAGGACCCAAATATACACTCACTTCAGCACAACGCCCAAAACACGTGCTGGGTAAAGACAGCCCTTGTCAGCTGACTGTGCTATGAAAACTGGATCTCCACGTCTCCATCCCTGTCACCCTGTACAAGAAGAACATTTCTAAATGATCAGAGACTTTAATAAAGAACTGAAATGTCCCGAGTGTTAGAGGCAAAGTTAGGGAAACTAATTAGAATATAGACATTGTCAAGGACTTCCTAAAAAGGAATCCAATCACTCAAGAAATAATACCAAGAACTAAGAAACAGGATTACATGGAATTAAAAACTTGTTTGTCAAAGAAACAAAGTCAAATGAAGAGGCAGCTTACAGAATGGGGGAAAATCTTTGCTAACCTTAAAGGATTAATATGTACAATACACAGTGAAGACAAACTAAACACCAAAAAACCAACCAAATCAATAACTGGGCTAATGAAATAAACAGCTGAAAGATCCAATATAAACATAACTCCTCAGAACAGTCATTAAGACAAATAACAAGAGCTGGGGCAATGGTCAGTGGGTAACGCACTTACACAAGAGTACTTGAGTTCAGATCTCTACAGACTACATGCGTGCCACATGATTGTTAATTCAAGCTATAGAAAGTGGAGACAGAAATACCTGGAGGAATTTGGCTATAAAGACCAGCCTTACTGGTGGTTCTGAGTCTGAGGAGACCCTGCCTAAAAGAATACATTAGAAGAGAGTCTGAGGTTTGGAATTGAACCTGGGAGTCTGTCTTCTCGGAATGTTGATTTCATAGATGTATTTCGGGCAGAGTTTGCATTTTGCTTCCTAGATGAGTTGGTTTACTACTTGTTTTTAGCAGAGAAACAGTAGGTAGGACAGAGATTTTAGCTAAGCTACCTATTGGCTTGCTTCCATTCTGACCCCCAGCAGCAGAGGAAAGCAGTTGCCTAACACTCGTTCTTCCTCCTGCTCTCCTAACACAACCACTGCTTCCCTCACAGACCTTCTGTATGTCTGTATTACGTGACATTTACTGGGACTGGATTACCCAGTAGCACACCTGTAGGCATTTACCCACAGAAAACATTACTGTAGGCAACGCCTTCCTTCCTGAGCGACAACAAATTCACCATTAGTTGGCTCAGTAGCTGAGGAGAAGGAGCGACTTACCGGGAGACAATGGAATGCCTCTGTCCAGGAGGTATGCTGCCATCTAGTCTCAGGTAAGTGACAGACGGCAGGTGAGGCTTGAGGAGATCATGTTCTACTATATCAAGCATGCTTTTAAGCTGACAGAAGATCAGTATTCTGTGCTGTGCCACAACAGACTCTGTGCCACTCTCCGAAGAACTGCCATTTCCCAAACCACAGTCCAACAGCAACTTGGGGAAGAAAGCATTACACTCTCATTCAACAGAAGTAGACAACAAGTATTTGCTACCACATATGCTAGCTACTGCAAGTATTTCTGTAGAAAGAAAAGGTCAAATATATTTGTAACCAGTATCAGCCCATTAGTACTTGAGGCTAAAATTGACCATCCAGCTTACTTCCCCCTTCTGTTAATGTTAATTCAAAGCAGTGACATGGGTGTCTCAAAAGCTATAAAGTAACTTCTTTAAATAAGCAATCATGTATAGTGATTCATGCGCATCTTTAATCTCAATACTGAGAAAAGCAGGCAGATGTGTGAGCTTGAGGTCAGCCTGGACCACACAGTAAATTACAAGCCAGTCAAGGGCTACACAGTGAAACCCTGTCTCAAAAACTAAATGAGAGAATAAAGTAATTAAGTAAATAAAAATAAAATTTAAAAAGCCAGTAAAAAAAAAAAAAAAAAAAACACAACACTGTATGATTCCATTTACATGAAACAGTTGAAGAGGGAAGTCACAGAAAGCAGGTTAGGCATGGTAAGTGACTGCTCAGTAGGCAATGGCTCTGTGACCCAGAGTCCTCAGGGACTATAATGGTGACTGAGACTGTAATGTCAGAAAGGCACAGTTAAAATGGCCTGTCATTGTTTTTTAAAAGCTATAAAAAATGTGTAAGCCCAACTTAGAAATACAGTAAATAGTAAGCACATGAATAATCTTTGCAAACATCTGGGTGCTCTAATATTATTATATATTAGGAACATTATTTTATCATTACATACTTGTTTCAAGGCTGAGAGCTTAGGGGCATGTTGAATATCATGAAGAGAAGAATTCTGAACTGCCAGTTTTTCAGTAGTACTCTTGAATTCTGGATGCTGAGGGGTTAAGACCAATGCCGGATGGTTGCAGAGTTTACGTAAATACTGCAATGCCTTTAGAAGGGAAAACAACTCTGTAAATGCATTTTCACACCTAAGTATTTGTAATTTGTACCCTTCCCTCCCTATTCCATTTGTCCAGAAAATTCCTACTCAGTGTTCAAAAACCAGCTCAGAGCAAGATGGCTTAGCACATAAACCATGTGCCACAAGCATGAGGGCCAGAGTTCAGATCCCTAGAACCTACATTTAAAAAAGAAAGAACAAAAATCCTGAGGACAGTGCATGGTAAAAGATACTAGGGATCCCCTGGCTGGATAAGCCTGAACAGCAAGCTTTGAGGCTCAACAAGAGATTCCCTCACTATACAAGGTGGAGAACAATCTAGAAAGATAAAGGTGGTGGTGGTGTGTACCTTTAATCCCAGCACTTGGGAGGCAGAGGCAAGCAGATATCTGAATTTGAGGACAGCCAGGGCTACACAGAGAAACTGTCTTGAAAAACAAAAGACAAAAAAGGCGAAAAGGATGTTCATGTCAGCTTCCAGATGGTCACCCACACGGCACTGTATTTAGCTCATTGTTTTCTGAAAAGTAAGGCCCTTCATTCTAAAGCCTCCTTTTCATGCAATTCAAACGTGTGCTACATTAAAGCATTTCTCACTGCTGACATTAACTTTAGCAGGGTGTGGCAGCACATGCCTGTAATCCCAGCACTCTGGAGGCAAAAAGAGGAGAATCAAGAACAGAGGTTCATACACCATTTGCCATGGTGACCATGCAGCTAGCCTGAGCTACATAAGTCTGTCTCTCAACAAACAACACCAGGAAATATTAAATAGGTGTTTGATAATTTTCATGTTATATACAGTGTTGAAAAAAGAGGAATATGCAGTTTAATCTTCTATATAAACTATATAACTGCCCCCACTAAAGGACATTCTTTAATTTTAAAAGTAGTTTATAACCTCTACCTGGAATACATGACCTGTAGCTTTAAGTTTTGGTTTTTCAGTTTCTTCTGAAAGTGCAGCTGAAGATACAGTCTCATCAACATCACACTTGGCACGTGACTTAGCAAAATCTTCATAAAGCTGAACCTGTGAAATTATCCCAGGGAAACAGTTAATATACATCTAAGAAAAAAAAAGTTTCGTGTGTGTGTGTGTGTGTGTGTGTGTGTGTGTGTGTGTGCGCGCGCGTGCGCGCATACTTGCCAGAAACAGTAAATTAAAGCAGCCTTTATAAATGAAAGCAAACTAAGACACCACTACCTCATTATTGATATTAGAGATAATTCACTCCATCTGTATGTAAGTTCCTTTAAAATTACATTTACCAAATAAATGAAAATTAATGTGTTAAGTTCAGCTGCAAAGTGAACATACACACAAACACTAAATTATTCCTCCATTCAGGAAAATAAATTATCAATAAAGTCAGATCCATTACAAGTAAATGAGAAAAATCTTTAACACAAGGCTTTTTAAAAAACAACAACAACAACCCTATCAGTCCCTTCTGAGACTAGATTTTAAAAGAATCTTGCTGCTAATTTAAAGCATTACCTTGTATTGACTAACATAATGCAAAAGGAAGTAAAATCTATCAAGGATGGAAGAACAAAAGTCACAGAACACAAATCCATAAATGCTAAACAAAAGCAAAATGTCCCTTTCTTCTGGGGTTCTCTCCCTCCAGATGACTTAAACGTGGTTTTTGCCTGCACTATAGCACCATCACTAGGATATCTCCATTATCCCAACCCCAAAGGGCAAAAAGTGTCCCATTACTCTTAAGACATTCCTTTCATTTTCTTGTCCCCCCCCCCTCTGTTCTGGAACTCACTCTGTAGACCAGATGGTAAGTCACAGAAGAACCAGAGCTCCCTGCCCATAATTCCAAGGTGAACAGATCAGTATTGGATACTGGGTACTACACTAATATATACCAGAAGAGAGTAAGGTCAGATTTGGGATAATTCTATGAGTCTTTGATGCATTTGACCTTGCCAAACCAAACAATAATGAAACAGTATATAAACTAAACATCCAAGTGAAAAGTCTGACAAATGGTTTCTCTGAGGAGAGTACAAGGAAAGCCTCATAATAAAACTCCTTTCTAATAGTCTCTGTGCATAAAGTCAGAAATGGGTAAAATTTATTTGGAACACTGATAGAAAACAACTAATACTTCAAGTACAATAACATGCTAAAGATCAAGACTTTATACTTAACTCAAATTATTAGGCAAGTTGCTTACTTTTTCTCATTTTTGCTGAGTGTGCAAAAACAGAAACTATGCAATAATAAACGCTGTCAGAAAGATGATACAATACCACTCATAGATTTCAGTCTTAATAGGGCTGTGTGTGTGTGTGTGTGTGTGTGTGTGTGTGTGTGTGTGTGTGTGTGTGTATTGGCACCCTCTCTGCCCCTTTTTGATTCTTGTAGGTTCAATTATTAGTTGTTTGAAAATATAAAATAAAAATTCTAAAAAAAATAAATGATTTATATCATGACATCAAGATACCACTCTGTGTGGCTAAATCCTATACCATCCCAAGATATTCTGCCAGGCATGTGAATCAGCCTCCTGTGAGCACATTCATGTTGCATATGGCACCTGTCTACCAGTCAGGCAGTCCCAATTCCAATACAGATCAGCTCTTACCTTCTCTATGACCTGTGTTCAAGCCTTATTTCACTCAAAAATGACCCCAAATCTTAGATATGCCTAACAGAAGTTACAGTGCTTTCTTTAAGTGAATATCTTAACAAGTAAGTGGGGGGATGGGAGCTTACTCAGTAGTAGTTTATTCCCTTATACTTGGAGGGGAGAAGAGCATTGGTCTCTATTTTATAATCTGTAGAACAGGATTACTATCTTTAGAGAAAGTACTCTGTCCCTTCGACAGGAAATGCTCTAGACTCCTCCACTAGAGATGTAGTTCATGTTTATACTTTATCATTAACAGCAATAAGGAATCAGTCCAGAAAGTCATCAAATAAATAATTATCAATGGACATCTGATAAAACTAAAGGCTGTCCTGCTAATAATATTCTACCAATAACTACAATGACCACACTCCTAACCTGGAGAGGGCTAAGAGTACAGTAATAGTCTTGAATAATTTTAGGTGGAAGATCCTGCAAAACATCTTCTTTCATTCTTCTGAGAAGGAACGGCAGGACTTGCCGGTGCAGTGCGTCCATTGCAAGAACACCTGTCAACAGTGAGAACATGGCTTTAAATGTCTGTAACACACCAAGCTCCTGACCATGAGGACT
This sequence comes from Micromys minutus, assembly GCF_963924665.1. NCBI lineage: Eukaryota > Metazoa > Chordata > Mammalia > Rodentia > Muridae > Micromys > Micromys minutus. Next base: position 23,685,855 of record NC_137971.1, read on the forward strand.
TACTATAATTCTTTGCTTACCTGCTTCTTGCTCTCGACTGGAGCTTCGTGCATCCCTACTTGCTAATATAGGTTTGCCATATCGAGCAGCAAACTGGCGTTCAGTACCCAAAAATCCAGGCATAAGGAAATCAAATAATGACCACAACTCCAAAACATTGTTCTGAACAGAAAAAGAATCACCAATTACCTTTTCTTCACTTTGGAAAATATTCCCCAGCAGATATGGGTCCTAGTGTGCCTCCCCACTATTTTCTTCTTTAGACACCTTAGAAGCCCAGGCTCCCCCTCAGCACATTCAGCTGCTCTCTAACATGAACACCCCTCTAAGCCCTCTAAAGCTCTGAGAGGAGAAACCCACCTGACAGATGGCCTTTAATTAGACAGAACCCCAAACCTTCTGATGTCTCAATCAAGTATACATAGTAACCTATTTAAAATCTAAAATAGGGCATGTGCCTTTAATCCCAGAACTTGGGAGGCAGAGGCAGGTAGATCTCTGTAAATTAAAGGTCTATCTACCTGGTTAACAAAGCGAACCCCAGGACATCCAGAAATACACAAAGAAACTCTATCTCGAAAAACCAAAGTGATGATGATGATAACAGTAATAAAATCTAAGACTCTCCTATCCCCTTTTAATGCACTTTAAAACAGACACATACCAAAAACAACTTTGGGCTAGGGGGTTAATTCAGAATTTAACAATTGCTTGAATTCACTGTGGCCCTGGGTTTGAGCCCTAACACAACAAAATAATGTCTTACAGATACTGAGCCTATCTTTAATGATTATTAAAATATGCAGTGCTTATTAAACTATCTGTACTGTAAGCCTCAGAATCCCCTTTTTCTTACTTTTTATTTTTATTGAGTTTCTTTATAGCCTGGGCTGTTGTAGAACTACCTGTGTATATCAGGCCGACTTCAAATTCACACAGATCTACCTGCCCCTGACTAAGGAGTGGTGGAGTCAAAGGGTTCTGTATCCTGATACATGAGGAGCTGAGGGAAGTGAAACTAACTTGAGACCAGCTATGCGATTACACAACAAAGCGTGCCCTAAGAAAAACCCATTAATTTTTAGAGCTAGAACATATGGTTCTACAAAGTGAAAATATTTGCTGAAGTTTCACACCTCTACTATGTGATATTCATTTCTATGATGGTTCCAAACTTTCACTGATAAGTCAGATTTCTAGGTAACTACAGAAGTAGAATGGTCAGGGTAGGATCAAACCTGTTTTATACATCAAACAAGTCTTATTCAAACAGCCTAAAATTAGAATTTAAGTATGACCTTTAGTAAAACTTGACCTAAGAGGCAAGCAAATCTGTGAGTTTGTCTACAGCTTGATCTATAGTGAGTTCTGGGCTAGTCTCACTATGTAATGGCAAAAAAGATGGGACACCCTGAGAGATAGCTCAGAGTTGCTGCTCTTACAGAGGACCCAGATTCAGTTCCCAACACCTACATAGTGGCAACAGTCACAACTCCAGTACCATGGAATGTGACACCCTCTTCTGGTCTCTGTGATCTCCTTAAACACTCATACACATAAAATTAAATATATACATCTAATTAATCTAATAGATTAATTATGGCCAGGCAGTGGTGATAGACACCTTTAAGTGGTAATGCACTTGGGAGACAGAGGCAGGTAGAGCTCTGGGAGTTTAAGACCAGCCTTATCTACAGAGCTACTTCTAGGACAACCAGGACTTCATAAAGAGACCCTGTCTCAAAAACCAAAAAGGAAAAAAAAAAGATTAATTATGAAAGGCCAGGTGTGGTCATGCATATCTGTAATCTCAGCATTCAGGAAGCAGAGACAGGGGGATTACAATGAACTGAAAACCAACTTGGTCTATCTAGTGGATTTCAGACCAGCCAGGGCTACATAATAAGACCTTGTCTCAAAACAAAAACATAAACAGACAAAACCTGTATGCTACTACCACAAACCAAAGGAGCCTTTACAAAAACAATCTAAGTACTGGAGATTTCTTGGGTCATCTTTATAAACTAAAAGACTCCTTAATTTACCATGAAGTGCCACGACACCTGGCAAGTTTGTTATTTCTGTTTTAAAACAGGAAGAACTGTAAACAATTACCTGGATTGGTGTTCCAGAAAGAATAATCCTATAGTTAGCAGTCAGTTGTTTTACTGCTTTTGACAACTTGGTTTTTCCATTTTTTATCACATGGCCTTCATCAAGAATACAGTAGTTAAATTTAATATTTCTAAGGAAAAATAAAAATTGTTATCCATCTTTTCTTACATATCAGGCATTATAGGAACAATCTTAGAAGCCAAAAAATTAAGTATTCTCAATTACATTTTTTTTTCTTTTTTTGCTAAAAGTACTTCATGGAAATAGTGAATACATACAGACGAATCTACAATTCTGATGTGAATGAATGTATGGATCCTAAGGTATATTGTATACATAGCCACAATTCAGTGTAAAACATTATGTTCCAGCAGCCTGAAATCTCTTTTGTGCTTTCTCCCAACAAAGTTTTAAAATTCAAATTGTCATGCACTGACTGTAAGGAGTGACAGTTTGGCTGACATGTCACACGTGTGTGTCAAGAATACTGATCATACTCAGCACCCACATTATCCCACCTTACCCTCCCTTTCTAAAGAATATCTCAACTCTTACCTAAAAAAGTCAATGTCATTCCTCACAACATCATATGAGGCTACTATCAGATTATGCCTTTTTACTTGATGTTGCAACCTTAAAAGAAAATAAGAAAGGAATTAATTTCTTAATGCCATTTTATTTTGCTTTTCTTTTTTGGTTTGTTTGTTTGGTTGGTTGGTTTTGTTGTTTGAGACAAGGTCTCTCCGTGTAGCCCTGGCTGTCCTGAAACTCACTTTGCAGACCAGGCTGGCCTCGAACTCAAGAGATCAGACTGCCTCTGCCCCGAGCTGGGATTAAAAGCTAAAGGTGAGAGCCAGCACTCGTCTTCATAGAATTTCAGAACTGATATGTGGCTCAGAAAAAAGATAAGCACCTAACTCAAAGAACTTTGTGAAGATCTCTTCTTTTGAGGCACATTAATTCCTTTACTATTCAAGCTAAACAGGGCTTATCCATCCTATATCCCCATAATGAATAAAAAGATGAAGCATCAGAACTAGGTTGAACTATTCACAAGATTATATCCTATGAATACGATTAACAGCCAGCCTATCATGTCCAGGACTGAGATCTCTGAAAGAGGAAAGATCTACTTAGCATGGTAGGTAGTGGGGCTAGGAGAATGTGGTCAGCGACTGCCCAGGGTCATTTACCACTGACTGTAGAATAATCTGACGAACAACCTACAAACTCAATAAACTACCTTTGGGAAAGAAGAACAAGTAAGAGTATTCCAGTTGCTTCTAAAGCAATATCCCAGTCTTAAAATTCTTCTCAAGGGAGTGGACTGATGCCCTGTGAGGTGAGCTAAGAAGCAGAATTCCTATCACACATGAATGAATACTAAGTGACATACTGAACTGTGAGTGCAAACATTTGAACTGCTTACATTCAAATCCTCACTCTGTCCACTTAACAAATTTAAGTGACCTCTGACTCAGGACCTATGATCAGGACCTTTACACTGATCGCCAATAAGTAAGACTTTAGCACAGTGATTCTCAACCTTCCTGATGCTGTGACCCTGTAATACAGTTCCTCAGTTTGTGGTGACCCCAGCCATAAAACTTCATAACTATAACTGCTGTCATAATTTGTAATGTAAATATCTGATATGCAACTAACAAAGGAGTCGTGACCCACAGGCTGAGAACCAGCAGCTGAGAGTAACTGAGCACACACTTGCTGCCTTGACAGTCGTATATCTAGAACAGCCACTGTGAACCAAAAGTACACATAAAGGAAGCAAAGGAGAAGAAAACTGAGAAAATAGGAAGAGTCTGAAATAAAAGAACAAAGAGGTGCTGTGGCCAGAAGGTCCTCAAGAGCACACACCGGGTGAACATGGCTGCAGCTAGTTTCTCAGAGTTAGAACCACAGTGGGTGGGAGAACGGTTCAAGTCCTTCATTCTGGTGAACTTCACTGTTACCTTCTTACCATTTTCTTAAAGCCGGGTTTCTATGGGTCTAATTACAGATCTAACTACAGTTCACTTTTAATAAATTTGTTTCCAAAAGTCTTAAACTAGGAACCTTTTTGTTGCACAGCTCTTACCTTATCCTTTCTGTGGGAGGGCCAGTATAATGCAATGGATTGAGATATTCTCTGGAGCAAAATTTACCTACTTCATCTACCCAATGCCCTGTTAATGTTGGTGGGCAAACCACCAAGGAAGGAAGCGGCATGCATTCTGCCAGTTTCGATCTTGCGTATTCCTGAGCCCTTTACAAAAGAAACAGCACGTAAGCAATTTGTTTACACTGATCGGATTTAGAACCTTTATTTAGAAACACTGTTTTGAATTACCTCTGACAGTGGTCTCCTGCCAGGATGCAGATGGACTGTAATGTCTTTCCTAAGCCCATGTCATCACACAGAATCCCATGAAGTTTATACTTATTGAGGAAGGCTAACCAGTTCACACCATCCTAGGTCGAGTGGAGAAAGGAAAACTATAAATGTAAGGAGAGCATAGGAATCTTTTTCTTGTAAAATGTGTTTATATGAACCTAGATAAAGTAAAATAGGACACTAGACTTAAGACTTTACCACATCAAATAGAAAAAGTGACTTCGCTTTTTAAGAAAAACAAACTTACCTGCTGATACTTTCTGAGTTCAGCATTGATTGGCACTGGGATCTTGTAATTTTCTAGCTTCTTCCCATCTAACAACTGTTCTAAAAAGTGTCGCTCTTTTGCTTTCAACTGGATTAATTCTTCTGACATGTTTGGAGGGTCTGGAATGCCTGCCTGAAATATGTTGGAGATGTATTAAAATCAGGCCTGAGAGGAATACACAGCTCATTTGTTAAGTGCTTGACTGACATGCAAAGAGCTTGGAGCTCAATGCTAGCACTGCAGCTACACCAGCCCAGTCACAGCCTTCAGGGCTGAAGGCAAAATTCAAGTTCATGCTCAGCTACACAGAGAATTTGAGGTCAGCAATGTGAGATCTTCTCTCAAAAAGAAGTATTAACAAATGCTTGGGCTTTGTATGGGGGATGGGTAAGGGACGAGGCTTTCTAAAAGGCTTTGATTTTATTATAGTCTATGCCATTTACTAAAAATTTCCATCCTAAAATGTTACTGCAATAATTTGTTTTACCAAGGCAAACATACATACATACACACATGATTAAAAATAATATAAAAACTTGATAGTAAATAAATCTAAAGATATTAAAGTGCTTGAAAAATTAGAAAAAGAAAATGCAGTTAGGACTTTAACTTGCAATAAGTGTTAATAAACTAAGATACAGATAGCCTACTTTACACTCTATGTTATTAATCATATCATCTTCCCAGTGTTCTGAAGTCTTCAGATATTAAATCTCAAAAATATGGTATACAAAAGTTCTAATAAATCTCCCCAAATTTTCTGTGTTTTTTTAAGGATTCACAGTCTTTATTGGTTCAATAATGAATAGCAAAGAAAATGTTCACCATGAAGCTGTTACGAAGATGTAAATGTCACCCTGTGAAAGTCAAATTTTTTTGTTTTATAACAAAGAAGGGATTGTGCACTGTATTTCTTGTGTTAACACCTGTGCAGCTTAGTGCAAAACTGCTTGAGCCTGAGAAAGAATCTAAGCAAGAGCACCAAATGTCCTAGTGACATTTACAACTCACCAGCTAGCTTCATCTAGAAAGGCCCTTGCTGGGCTGGTGAAAATGGGAAAAGCTATTAAATCTTATTCTTGAGCATAAGACAAATGTGAAATATATACAAAGTACTTCTGACCTTTTCTAAATATAATCTATTGGGGGGGGGGGGAAGACCTGTTTGCTAAACTAGCCTCTTTTTTCCTTAAATAACTAAAATGCATCAGTATTCCACTAAATTCTCTGATGTACTCATACATGCCCTGGCTGTATCCAGCCTTATGTTTCAGTATTGACAGAGTGTGTTTTGAATCCATGCCTGCACAAAGGCCAAGGAGAGATACCTGGAGTCCTGCTCTGTCACTCTCTAACATACCCTTCAATATCTCATTGAACCTGAACCAGAGCCAAGATGGCAGCCAGCAAGCCCAGTGATCCTCCTGTCCCTGTCCCTTAGTGTCAGAGTGACAGACTGTGACTGGCCACATCTAGTTTTTATGTGGGTGATGGGGATTCAAACTCAGGTCCTCATACTTGTACATCAAGTACTCTTAGCCACTGAATCACCTTCTCAGCCAATCATAATCTTGAGATAAATATTTCTGAGCTAAGGAATGTTAGCTAATTGGTAGAACACTCACCTACCATGTACAAGGTACAAGACTTATGTTCAATCCCCAGTACCACAAAAAAATTTAAATCCAAAATATTTACAAATTATTAACTTTGGATCATCATATAATTATTATTCTTTTAAGACTAGTTTTACTCATGGAGACCTAAAAATTACAATAACCAAGTAGAGCTGTGCTTGTGGCCAGTGGCCGGGACACACCACAGTGCAACAGACTGAGGTCTTACGATGGGGCTGGACCTCTGACCTCCATTACAGGCACCTACAGCCCTGACACACACACACACACACACACACACACAAAATAAATCGTCATGGACCCAAATCTCTTCCACTTACCTCAAGTGGCATCAGCCTAATCAGCGTTGCAAAGCACTGAGTAGCCATGAATCTCACACTGTCTGTTTGATCACTCATTCTTCCCAACACAGGAACAACTAAAAGGACGATATATGGAACAATACCAACATCCAACTGCTCCATAACACCTGAGTAAGCCATTAAGGAAATTTCACAACAGCTCCCAGGTAAACATCCACATGTACTAGTATATAAAGATTGCAACTTCAACTTTAAAATGAAGTCTTTTTCTTGATATTTTCACATATGTATATAAATTATCTTGACTCTACTTTCTATTACTTACAGGTTTTTCTGTAAGTGCAGAATGGCCTTAACTCTTGATCGTTTTGATTCTACCTCTTGTGCTAGGATTACAGATGGGCAGTACCCAGCCAAGCTCAACGTCATGATTTCTGTTAGCAATCCTAACTATATTTGCATGCTGGAACTCTTTTATGTAACTATCACAATTAAAAATATAAAATCGAAAGTTAGGCAGTGGTGACACAAACCTCTGATCCCAGCACTTGGGAGGCAGAGACAGAAACATCTGAGTTCAAAACCAATCTGGTCTATATGGTGAGTTCCAAAACTACACAGAGAAACCCTGCCTCAAAAGACCAAAAGCAAACAAAGCTGGGGATGAAGAGATGCCCAGTGGTTAAAAACATGGGTCCTGGATTTGATACCCAGAACCATCTCTAACCTCAGTCCCATGTGTGTTTATTTTTAAATTTTTATAAATCCTGCTGCTTGGGTATTTTATTTGCATGTCTGACTATGCACCATTTGCATGCCTTGTGCCTAAAAAAGTCAGAAGAGGGAGTCAGATTCCATGGGACAATTCAGTACCACACAAAGATTAATTCTCAGTTTCCACAAGAAACATAAAAATCACCACCTGGATGTACTGAACCCTCTCTCTGTAGCTGTGAAAATTCTTAACCAGAAGAACCAGCGTTTTCTACTGGTCTGACCTTCTCCTCCTTTCTTGCTTTGATCCATGAGATTCACACATTCCAAATTAAACAATGGCTGCCATGTCCTTTAATAGAGCTTGCGGCACATTTCTAGATTTGTCAGATTGCAGTAAAAGGCACAAGTTTACATGATCTAAAGAGAAACCAGAGCTTAATTATATATTTCATTAATTTTCCTCTGAAAAAAAAGAATGCACAGTTTAGAAACATATATAACCTACCTAGTACTTGATTAAAACGAAGAAAATATTAAGTAAGATAAACAGACTGGTTAGTAGTTTAAAATTATATAAGTATTTTTGCGTGTTAAAAAGATACCTATTTTAAGCAATTCTCTAAACTTCTTACGTGAAACTTTAGCAATAAGATATAATAAATTCATAGTGAAATGTAAAATACTTCAAAATAAAATATAAAACAGTTATTTGGAGTAAAGCAGATCATGTGCATTTTAAAGTGAATAAACTGAATTATTCTTAATTAAAATGAATAACATTTTTCAAGTTTGACAAAATAAGGATACAGGCAAGTGCTTCAATTGCACCTTCTTGCTTGACATTGTCATCAATTGCTCCCAACCAGGGAAGTACCTTCTCCAAAAAAATATTCATTGTTTCCATGGTAGCTATCTTACTCATGGTACCGATGCAGCGAGCCGCCATGTGTCTCACTGCAGTGCTGGGGTACTGAAGGCACATATAAAGATGAGGCAGATGCTGCACCAGCTACAAATAATTAAAACAGTTACATTACTTACCAGGGAATTCGGAAACAGTTCAGTGCTCCTGGTTTTGTTCTAGGTACCATACTTTGGGTTTTGGTAGGTATTTCCAAGTTCTGGCTTACCACAACATATGACTGCAACAGCACCTCACTGAAATGTCCACTGCACAGAAAATCAAGGCTGCCAGTAATAGCCAAGCACTCATTCAAAAGTGAAGGCCAGCCTTACATTTCAGCTGAGTACAGGAGAATAAAGATGGAGTTTTTTCTTTACTAATAACAATAAAAAAGAAGATGGTAGAGCCTTCTTTGAGAAGAGGACTGTTGTTGTCCAGGCTAGCCTCAAACTATGGTCCACAAGCAATCCTTCTACCTAGTCTTCTAAGAAACTGGGAAACAGACACAGGCTGCTACAGCTTATCAGAAAAAAAAAAAATAATGTTTATTATTTATTTATTATATATGAGTACACTGTAGCTGTCTTCAGACACACCAGAATAGGACACCTGATCTCATTACAGATGGTGTGAGCCACCATGTGGTTGCTGGGAATTGAACTCAGGACCTCTGGAAGAGCAGTCAGTGCTCTTAACCACTGAGCCATCTCTCCAGCCCTTATCAGAAATTCTTAACACAGTTTTCCTCCTAACCACTATCTCCTAGATTGACTTTTGTGCAACACAATAAATGGCAAAGAACCTCTCTAGTATAGATAAATAGATTTTTTAAAAATTAAAACCAAATCTACTTTTCCTCTTCCCTCTATAAAAACTCTTGTTAGAAGTATAATATTAAAAGTCAACCCAAAACCAATTCCATACACTGGAATCCCCTTGGCCACTGACCAGCTCCACCTTAGTAGGTGATCTCTTTCACCTGTGCTTACCCTGAAGACTCGTCCTGCTGCCCGAGTTCCTCCTTGTATGGAGCTCTACCTACTATTGATCTAAACGGCCTACACTTTGCTCTTTACTCTGTCTGCTTTGCTTCAAAACTTTTCCCACAATGCTCCTCAAGTTTCCACGTTGGGGTTTCATTCCTGCGCCCAATTCACAAGTCCCATAAGGAAGAATCTAGTTATACCATATTTTTTAAAAGGCCATTAGTAACAACAAAAATCGCATTTTTCAAGTATTAAAATTACTCAACAAGACTATTTATTTTATCTGAAAAAGCACCACACATATTAATTACCAAGGAATGAAGTGCAGAATCCATCGAAGCTGATGCTATTTCAAACACTTGCAGGGAATTCACCAATTCTTGAGCAGGAACATCACCTCTTTCCAGGAGAGACTTTCCATCTATTCAAATAAAAGTTCTATCACTTTGTAACTAATTTTTAGAACCTAGAGTCCACAAAAGAAATTAATACCCCCTCAGCTAGTGTATAAGCCTAAACAAAGCTTTTTGTATTAAAAATGGTGTGACTTTAAGTACTGCACTGAAAGCGATCGAAGAGATTTAAAATAATAATGCATTTCAAAATCTATTTTTAAATATATAAGAAAAAAGGTGGAAAGCATACAGACTAACATGAAAATTATCGCCCACTTTAAAATTTAGATGCTAGTCTAGGATAAAAAGAGATAAGCAGCTTTCTTTTAAACCGATATGTGATGCACACTGAAAACCCTGAACTGATTTAAATGAACACATACCAAAATTATTTACGTCAATCATAGTCTTCAGTGGACCAATCATAGCATCCCAAAGATGTGGCAGCTTCACTGCCATTTCAGCACCAAAATGCTTCACTATAGTTGTTAAGGCAAATTCAGCTCCTCTCCGTTGTACCAGGTAAGGCTTCTGACCCTAAAATCCAATTTGGAAAGAATATTAGAAAAAAGCATAATACATTATAGTTTTAATGAAAAGAATTTTGATAGTGCTTTTGTTAATCAATAAAAACAATAACTGGATGTATTTATGGCCACTGCAAACATTTTTCAATAATAAATGACACACAGGCCCAAACTCCTAACTATTAAAATGTTCACTGCCCTCCAGAAAATCAACAGTCTCAGAGATGAAACCATCTATTCTTATTTAAAATCACTACAGGGAAATGGTGGGGCCATATATTTGCTAACCCCAAGAGTGATACTTTTCTTAAATGCATCAGTAATTAAGAGTCATAAGACAGTCTTCCCTAAAATAACACAGTTTTAACTGAAAGAAGAAAAGCTGTTCAGGGCATGGTGGTACACTCAGGAAGTTGAGATAAACCTGTGACAAGAGCTTGTTTAAAGCTGGCCTGGACTAACCTCCCCCCAAATGGAATTTGAAGTAGCTGTTTAAGTTATAAAGCTGTAAGTATGGGATCATGGTAAATTTTTCATGAAAATTATGGAGATAAATAAGTGAAACAGATTTATAAAATGTTTCAAAAGAAAACAGAGTACGATGTGGTTTTAATGAGAAACTTACCCATGACCCATATTTTACAAAACCACATTTTAGCACCAACAGTTTACTCTGCAGCCCAGTAAGTGATCATGTCTTCCATACAAAAACCAGGAATAGTCATCCTGCTGTTAATATGCTACTGTAAGAGCTATGGCTATGACTTAGGGCAAAGCATCGGCCTGCATTCCCTGTCCTGGAATAGTATCCGCACCCTGGATGTTAATTTGATCCTCCTTCCTACCTCCCTCCTAGTCTGGCCTCAAACTTGTAATTCTCCTATCTCAGCCCAAGTAGTAGGATTACCGGTGTGTGCCACCGCTGCAGCCTAATTCACGTAGTGAAACACTGGCTATGGGCAGGGGATGTTGCTCAGCATGGACAAGGCCCTGAGCTTTATTCCTGGCGCTGAAACAGACCAGGGGGAGTGGTGCCTGGGAGGTGGATACACGAGGACCAGAAGCTCATCAGTATGTTTTAAGCAGACCCGTGATACATGAGAGTCTGGTTTAAACACATCCACCCCACTGGACATTTTAAAATAGTTTATAATGAAACAGAATGTAAAATTCATATAAATCAACACAAATAGGAAGCATCTTTACAGCAGATATTATACTGGTGTGTCAATGTAAGTCAAAGAAGGAATTTAACAGTGAGGTGGCTGGCTGTTCATATGGAGAACTAAATTTAGGTCCTTACTCTGGTAAAATGCAATACCTGGTTGACTAAAGGTAGGTGTTAATATTTTGGATGCTTGTAAAATGGTTCTAAGTCCATCACTAGAAACTCTTGCCATTGAAAAGATAATGAACAATTAATTATCACTGCTGTTTAATATAACCTTTATAGTCAATGCTTTGAAAATGAGTTGGTTTATTTTTATGAACAGCATATCTATTCTACAATAGTATATCTATTCTACAATCATATCTATATCAAAAGGATTTACTACCTGGCAAAATAAATACATATAAATTAAAATTTTCAGGTTAGGTTGCTAAAATACTATTAGTACCAGTCCTTTCATTTTGTAAATATAAAAATACGATTCTGAAAGCTAACAACTTAGTTCTGAATCTAGAAACCAAATATTTAAGAGTAAAAGCATTCATTGAGGGAGAGGACAGGATGGGGACTATTTACCTCATCAAGTTCAACCAGGATATTCCCACTACTTCCTGCAGGTAGATCTGCTATCTGAGCTTTGATTGCTTTAGGGATAGGACCTCGCCTGCTTGTGATAGCAAAAGCTGCTTTCTGATGCCTATAGAGTGTAATGATACCTCTGTGCTTGGTGACAGTATGGTGCATTCCATCTTTTTCTGAGTTGGATCCTAATAAGGAAAAAAGCCATTTAATCAAAATATAGGTGAGCAAATGGTTTTTGCTCTAAAGAGACAAAATGTAATTATAAACTCAGTAAGACCTCAATTTTTATAGAGGATGCTGCTGCGTTAGACAATAAAATGATAGCAAAATTGTCTATTTTAATTAAGACTTATATTAAATACAATGAAAGTTATGGAGTAAAAAACAATGAAAATAGCACATGCAATGATAGTGCCCAGGAATAAATATTAAAGAATATTCCATATTTTCTCTAAATATTCATAATCGCCATGAATTCAGAAAAACACTAGCCACTTCAAAGAACTACCTCTTCACATAGGAAGATGATGACCTGACTACATTTTTAAATTAATATTAAACAAGGAACTGTCTTCCTTCATTTGTTCTTATAAATGTTGTAAATCTATTTACATTACAAGTAATTACATTTCAAATAACTTAGGCTTTCTAAAGTCTTAATTTGAAAATCATATAGAACTTAGTCATGTGACTACACTTATTTCTGAGATCATCTAAATGAAATGGTTGTTTTCCATATAAATTTTCTACATAAAAATAGAAAATTTGGGGCTAGAAAAATGGCTCAGTGGTTAATAACACTGACTGCTCTTCCAGACGTCCTGAGTTCAATTCCCAGCAACCACATGGTGGGTCATAACCAATCTGATGCCCTCGTCTAGTGTGCCTGAAGAGAGCAACAGTGTACTCCATACACAAAATAAATCAAATAAATAAATAAACAAACAAGCAAACAAACAAAGGCAATTTGTTTATTTGGTATTATTTATCAAATAGACTACTCACATCATAACATGTCACTAAATTAATGAAATAAATTCAGCTAGTTTTCTAGCCTATGATAAGCTACAAATGACTTTCAAGATTAAGAGGCCAGCTGGACAGACTTCAGTCAACTGTCTCACTTCTTATATGTATGCACATTTGCACAGAAGAGGACTGACTGCAAGTACACAGATGGATACAACTCTGTCATCAGCTTTCTTTCATCAGAATAAGAAATGGAGAGAATAGCTCTAAAAAGATCAGATTTGTGCTTAAATGATTCCTATAAAATGACACTAAGCTTAAATGGTCAATTCCTTCTCTATGCAAATAAAGGTTTAGACATATACCTTTAGAATTTTCCTGGCCACTTTGTGTTGGTACTGGACATGTTACACAGGGCGTGAGGTATGGGTCCACACAAAGAGAGCTGCAGAGGTTTTTAATAACTTTTGAATTGGGACATGGCATCCTTGTTGTACACTGCTGAAGAAGCTTAGCTATGTACTGAGCAGCATAGTTCTGTACTAGCGTATTCTCTTCTTTTTTAATTGTTTCCATTAGTGGTTTTATGATAGGATTTAGTTTCTCCGGAAGCTGCTGCAAGCTCACAACTGCACACGCAGCAAACGTGTGTACTCTCAGCTGCAACACTTGCCACTCCTGGTTCGTCTCTGCAACTGTCATTTGGACCTGATGCCGTTTACTATCTAACTGCTGTAACACTTGAGGATTTAAATCAAAAGTTGATGTGACTTCATTAAAAATAGTAGTTACCTAGTTAGAAAACAAAAAAACAAAAACAAAGAAGAAATTAAAATCATTAATTACAATAATCCCAGATACTCTAAATTCCTAAATGGCAGTTTTCTGTTTCACTTGCAAAAGTCCCACAGTATCAAGAATTATTTTAATATTTAGTAAGCTATGTCTAAATATAAGTGGATAAGTATGTCTAAAATAGCCCAACTAAAAGTCTAGCTTAATCTGTCTTAACAGTAACATTATACATTTTAAGAAAAGACACAGTCTCTTAAAGGAAATAAAAGTACCATTAGATATACCACATTTTACCTAACTGGTAAAACATGAAAGCTACAAGCAGATACAAACTGTTAATTTGAGTAATATCAAAATTCAAACTACGTCTCTACTCCACAAACAAACAGAATCAGCTTGGACTACAGTGTGAGCACCAGGACAGCCAAGACTATACAAAGAAATCCTGTCTTAGAAAACCAACCAACCAGAGATAAAACCCAGAAGAAACACAAAAACACACATACACAAACCAAAGTGCAGTGTTCACTGTAAGAGGGTACATCACAAGCTTCATTAAAAGACTGTTAGTTATTCTAACTTTATTAAAATATAATTCCTGCACTATAAATTAACTCAATTGAAGTACCTAATTCAGTGATTTTCAGTATATTAAGAATTTTTTCCATAAATTTCCTGAAAAAGACTCATAACCATTAGCAATAACTCATTTCCCTAGTCCTACTAAGCCTATTTCCCTTCTACACACACACACACACACACACACACACACACACACACACACGGGGAGGGGAGACGTGGAGACCGAGAGACCAGGCTAACCTTGAACTAACTACCTCAGCCTCCTAAGTGCTGGGATCAAAGGCATGCACCACCAGCACTCAGAAACAAATAGGTTTATTTTAGTTGTTTCTTGTGAATGAAACCTCAATATAAGTCTTTTGCTGGTTTTCTCATACTAAACAACTTCTTTGGGATCATCTATGTTGTAGCATGTAATGATACTCTCTGTCAAATATTTAACTTTTGAATTTAATCCTTCTATACATTTTATTTATATCGCTTAATATTTGGGTTCTTCCTATCTTTTGACTATTATAATTAAGTGACTGTACATCAAGACTGTAAAGGCTTATATAGCACAGGAAGTAGTGGCACATGCCTTTGTTCCCAGCATTCTGAAGGCAAAGGCTGGCTGATCTCTGAGTTTGAGGCCAGCTTAATTTACAGAGTTCCAGGACAGCCAGGACTATATACAGAAACCCTGTCTCAACCACCCCACCCCACCCCACAAAAATAGTCATCTTTACTGGTTAACTGCAATTACTGAAAGCTTTCTTAAAATGGTATAGTTTAATAATTATTGATCACAAAACTATGTAAGCATTGAAAAGCACAACTTTCCATGGGTATTTATTTTTTGTTGTTGTTTTGTTTAGGGGGACAGTTTCACCGAATAGCACAAGCTTGCTTCTATGTCATCCTCCTGCGTCAACCTCCCGAGTGCTGGGATTGCCAAATACTTGCCACCATATCCTGCTAAGAATTTATCTTTTAAGACCTATAAATCACTGACATAGTAGAAGATGTGGATAATGCTGTATTTATTGTGGAAGCAAGTTACACGACACAGTATTTCTATCAAAATAAAATTAAAAAGGTTTTAAATTATAGCTATGTGACCATGCCAATATGCTTATCACAAAACAACAAAATGCCCTCTATGTAACTTACACTCTGTACTTTGTCTGGTTCATCTGGAGTGATGCTCAAGACTTACAGATCATTGCTACACTTAAAATTTTGAACATTATCCTAAATAGACTATGCTATGTCAGTCTTCATTAACTATTGTATAGTGAGGAGGTTTTCAAATAATTCCAAATTAACCCTATCATTTAACCAATGCTTATTAACTTACAGGTAAGTAAGACCCTCCATCCCAAAGTAGAGACACATAAATACAGAACCCAAGTCAACCTAACACTCAATGACCAAGTTCCTGAGGCCACAGAACTACTTTCCTCTTTTGCTTGTGTCTAAATCTTCCCATCTTACACCAAGAGGAGAAATACCAAGGAAACTGTAAAGCAGTCCTTCCTATCGGCTACAATCTTAGGATACACCTAGAAGTAACAAGTTTACCAGTAGGACAGTTTTTTAGTAACTAGTTTTCTGTCCTCTAATTGGAAGCAATTCAATATAGGGAACTACATTTCTACAGAACAAGAACTACAGGATAGATTCCAAAGATCCCGCATATCAGTGTTTCTATCCTGGCACATGACACGTTTCTAATCTTTACTTCATGCTCTAAAATGAAGAAAGTTACTTCTTTACTCACCAGGTCGTTAGCTTGATCTATTGTTAAAACATTGTTGTTTACTCTATTACCAACTTCAATATGTGCATCAGCTAATGATGATATAAACTGTTTACATTCATTCTGCATTCGTGTGAACGGAACAGCAATTTCATCATAATACAAATGTTCTGAAAGGATATCAAGTAAACGCGGTTGCACAGCTAGGGTAACAGCTTTACACTCCTAAAATACAATAGATAACAAGACTTAGGGAAAAGATAGAAATATAGGTAGAGATATATAAATCTTCACTTCAGACAACCAAATGTTACATTGCCACAGATTTTGAATCTATAGTCTGTTATCTTCCAGAATAGTTAGTTACACAAAGGAAAAGTATTATATCAAGACTACTCTGAAATTTTAATATGACTATAAGACATGCACATGTAACTACTATAATTCCATTTAAATTTCAACCAAATTATTCTTAGTGTACTCTGAATTTATTCAAAAATGTATGTATAAATACAGCAGACATTTAAAAGTATATTACTATAAAAATCAATCAGGAAACATCTGGCATGCACTAAAAAATGTTCAAAATTTGTTATTAGGTATCTTTAACAATTCAACCACAGCCTCACATGCTGTATTGTAAAAATGGATATAATTTAAAAGCTACTTACCTGCCCCCAAATTTAACTAACCCTTCCCACTCTCTCTGGTTGTTGCCTGCCCCAACAACAGGGACAATGGCCTCAGTGGTGAGCCATGAGGGGTTCTGTGAGATCTGGGTGATCAGCCTGGGCTTCACAGAGTAAATCCAGAGAAGCTCTGTGAGGGTCCAGAAACCGAACTGTCAACACTTGCTGCTGAGTCTGAGAGGCACAAAAACACAGCATCACTGCCTCTCCAGCACATGGTGTCCTGACAACAAAACAGACAAGCTTTGCTTCTTTCCAGAGGCAAAGCGGGGTCTCGATTGCATTAAAGCATGGTTCAATTACTTTTAGACATCGCTTATGACAAACTGCTAAGAGGCAGTAACAAGCAACTCTCACAGCAAGTGCAGACAGTTAAATTTCCAGAATTCCAGTCAATGGAATAAACAAAATCAGCAGGAAGTTTCTTTGATTTACAGAAACAAGTCTTAACAAAATTGTACATCTTACAGAAGCTTAAAGTTAAAAAGGCTAAAAGAGATTTGGAAGCAAAGATATGAATTTAAATGTGGTGATTTCTTTTCCTTGCAACCAAAATTTCTCCCCTTGTTACTATCCAGACAAACAGAATGCCAAAATACAAAGCACAGGCCTGATGCTGGTGGCACACACCTTTAATCCCAGCACTCAGGAGGCAGACTCGGGTGGATTTTCTGAGTTTGAGGCCAGCCTGGTCTACAGATCCAAGTTCCAGGACAGCCAAGTCTATGCAGAGAAACCCTTGACAGACACAGACAGACAGACAGACAGACAGACACACAGACAGGCAACAAAAAACAAAAGCACTAAAAATGTGCTACTTTATAGTAATGACCAACTGAATATATACGGTCAGGTTATGACCTGACTCTTTTTATACATAAGACTCTTAACAGGAATTTTTTTAACAGACTGTAGAGAATGAACAAATATTAAATATGAATGCAATTTAGTAGTCTTAGATATGAATGGGGTGCTAAAAAAAAATCAAGTTAAAAGTTAAATGGAAAACAATGCTCAATATTATATGGAATACTTTCCCATAACTTAAATTTTTATTAAAAAAATGTTTTTACTTTTGTGTTGTATGTTATAAATAGTCCTAAATGCTAATAAAAATTGGTTTTACTAAATTTGCTTTATTATTTTAGGAATAAACCTTACCTTTTGTAAAGCAGCCCATTCACAGATTACTAATGCGACACTAATTCTCTGTAAGGCAGATTTGGAATTCAAATGAAATAATAGTAGCTGGCCAAGGGATTCTGCTGGTTTAATTTCTTGGTTTACCATATTTACACCTGGATCACAAATACAGCAACAGAGTGCTCCTAACAACCTAAAAGAGAAGGAAAGGTCACACTTCAAAAATTACCTGTGGTAAAATTTACCCTGCTAAAGCTCTAAACTTCCCCCAAAAAAAACCATAACTATCTTCCATCTTATTTGCATGAATAGACGAGGTGGTTTGGTTTTGTTTTTAATACACAGTCTAACATCCCAGACGGGCCCTCAACGCTTTATGTGCCTGAGGCTGACTCTGAAATCCTGATCTCCTGCCCTTGTCTCTCAGGTGATACTACAGGTATATGCCACCACACTGTTTATGTTGTATCTGGAATCAAGAGACTTGTGCCTGCTAGGCAAAGTTACACCTCTAACCCAAAAATTTATTTGTAAAACTTCAGAAACTTAAAAATATTGACTTGCATTAATTCTGCTTAGATAACTGGTATAAGGAAGAACTGACACCTTGAAAAAAATCTTGTGGTTGAATTTTAAAGCCATTAGCCAGAATTTTCATTCTCTGACATTTGGCACTTGGTAAATACTCACTTAGCTGCCATCATCCTGGCTCTCATAACTACAAAATCCCTGGTAGCGGGGTCTTCCATGATGGTGTCTGCACCTGCAATATACTCCTGAAGCACTTCTTTATTCTGGGTTTGACCTTGCCGTACCTTACCACCTGTTTTTTCCTAGAGAAAAAACAGAAAAATCAATAATTAAAGACCTATGTGATTGAAAACAACAAAAATGCTATTAAAACCCAAGTAAAATGTAGTCTTTTTGTAAAAACTTAATAATTACTATCCAGTTTATCAGAGTCTGAATAAAGAAATTCTAACTAATGTTTATGAAGGCACTTTTAGAATAAATAAATACAGGTTTCTTTTTTTTTAAGATTTCTTTTTTTTCTTACAACTTTATATAAAGAAGAGAAATACATGTACAGATTTTTAAAAGCATTTTGGCAATTCTTTTAGAGGTTTGATAGCATGTATTTGAAATCCCACTAGTTACAATTTATTTCTTTTATGTGAGTGCATTGTAGCTATTTTCAGACAGACCAGAAGAGAGAGTCTGATCCTACTTCAGATGGTTGTGAGCCACCATGTAGTTGCTGGGAACTGAACTCAGGACCTTTGGAAGAGCAGTCAGTGCTCTTAACCACTGAGCCATTTCTCCAGCCCCTAAATACCAGTTTCTTAAACAGTTACTGGATTAGTGATAAGCTGAACATAACAATACTTTACGTTTCTCTGCACATACCTTGGCTCTTGCTTTTACTTCTAGCAGCATATTTAAATCAATAGGTAAATGAGAAGGCTGCATCATTAGGCAAAGCCAAGCACCCATCCATGGACAAGCAGCTGCCACCACATACTGAACTGAAGCTTTGCTCAACAGTTCCATCCAGACCTACAAAGGGAAAAAGAAAATATGAAACAAATTTTTCTATTAAGTCCTAACAAAGTCTAAAATATACTTCTAGGGAAAATAAACTGGAAGGAGTAAGAAACAGCAATGAGATTCATTCGAAACTCAATATAGAGGTTTACTTTAAAATACCAATTTTGTTCTTGGGTTATATACTACATAAAATAATATAAAGGAAAGTTTTTTGGTTTTGTTTTTAAGAACATGGGGGCCAAGAAGAAAGCAAAGTGAGTAAAGGCAGTTGCTGCCACACCTGACAATCTAAGTTCAATTTCTGGAACTATAAGGAAGGAGAAAACAACTCCTATAAAGCTATCCTCTAACCTACAAATACCACTCAAACCAGCACCGGCCACTACAAAGTATAAGCTGTGGTTTGTTTTAGACTAAATTTATTTTTTTAATGTGTGTATTCTATGTGTGTTCTACTTGAACATGCACCATATGTACATGCACCACATGTGTGTCTGGTGCCCATGGAGGACAGAAGAAAACGTCATATCTGCCTAGAACTGAAGTTACAGGAAATTATGAGCTGCCATGTGGATGCAGGGGAGCAAATATAAGTCCTTGTCAAGACAACAAGTGCCACAGAGCCAATCTCCAGCCCAATAAATAAGTATAAGGTTTTAAAAAAGTAAAATATAGAAGCAGGTACAGTGGCACACGCCCTTAATCCTAGCACTCCAGAGGCAGAGGCAGGAAGGATCTCTGTGAGTTCAAGGCCAGCCTGTCAGCAAAGTGAGTACTAGGATAGTCAGAGAATCCATGTCTTGAAAAAACAAAAAAGCAATAGTACACATCTATAAAGCAATCAAGAGACTGCAGCACAAGGATTAAGGGTTCAAGGACAGCCTGGAATGCCCAGATGGATCTACTCAACAAAATCCAATAGACTATTTGATACTTTATAATCATATAATATGATCATTATTAGTCTATGACATATAAACATATATGTTTATAAATTAAACATGCCATGCCAGGCATGTTCATATATATCTGAAGCCTAGGACTGGGAGATAAAAACAACAGGACCAGGAGTTTGAGGCCAATCCCAGCTACACAGCAAGCTCAGGCCAGCCTAGGTTATGTGAGACCTGACACTGATAAGGTGAACGAACACACACACACACACACACACACACACACACACACTCTCTCTCTCTCTCTCTCTCTCTCTCTGTCTCTCTCTCTCTGTCTCTCTCTGTTCTCTTCTCTCTGTCTCACTCACACACACAAATTAAAAGTATTATTAAAAATAAAAATCTTAAAAAAAACAAGTAAAACATTAGCTTAACAGGACATGTAAAAGAGGGAGAAAAAAAAAACAAAAAACAAAAAACAAAGAAACATAACTAACCTGGATTTACTATTAAATCCCATACTAAGTCTAGTTTTCTGGTTCATCTTGTAAGATTACTTGGACTCTTCAATGTCTTATGTGGCTTAATTCATTAAAATCTCTCAATAGCATAGTAATTATTATTTAATTATATCTACAAATTTATTAGGATGAGAAATATAGATAGATCCATCATGTACCTTGTGAATAAGATCCAGAATTTCCTGGTTGCTTTCTAAAACACAAAACTGAAAAATGTGTCGCAGCATATCAGACAGGATAGGTATAAGCCAAGATGAAGAGTTCTGAAAACAAAAACAGATTCCAAGTATGACATGTAGTTCCTGGAAGTTAGCTTACATGAAAAGTCAAATAAACAAACATTGTCATAAAAAAAGACTATATGCTTTATCAAAAAGATTCAACTGCTGATAAATTTTGATAAGATCAAATCAGCATAAGTTATTATCACAGTGGCTAGAAAATTACACAATCCTATAATCACAGGGAGGTGGGCAGAAACTGATTATCCTACCACCAAAATTTCCTCAGATAAACTGAAAGTACAGTATCAAGCTATAACAACAATGTTGTTACTTACATCATCATACATCACTGCTCTAAGGAAACTGGGAAATGCTCAGATCACTGCTGCTGTGCCAAAAGACCAAAGCCTTAATTCTATGCACTCATCAATAATGCAAGGTGCCAGAACTCAGTTATCTGTAGACACCAAACTTCACCTCTAGAGAAAGATGTCTGCCCTTCATTTATAACATGTAAAATGTGCTATAAGTACACTAGCTGTCTCAGTTTATAAATACTGATGAATACACACTGCAAATGTCCAAATCACCCAGGGGTGGAAAGAGTACATGGGCAGAGCAAAGGATACTTGGAGAAATAATTCCACATAATTGTGCATTCATGTCACAAGTTTGTCAAGTCCCTAGATTGTACAATACCAACGGTGAACCCTAATGGAAACTTCAGTGGATGTAAATGTACTAATAATACTGAGTGCCTTATTTTTCCACACAGGGTGTTCACAGTGGGAGATGCTATATCCAGTGTGAAATTAAGGGAATAATACTATACTTTATCTTCTGTTTTTCTCTCAACTTAAAACTGCTCTAAAAAACTAGACATAGTGTTGCATGCCTTTAGTCTCAGGACTCCTGAGGCAGAGGCAGGCAGATCTCTGAGTTTGAGGCCAGCCTGATCCATAAAGTGAGCTCCAGGACAGCCGGGACTGTTAGAAAGACCCTATCCGGGTTTTGGGGACTTGGGGGTGCATACAGTTCAAGGCTAGGGACATAGTTTGTGCCTTTTGTGTGTGAAACCTTTGGTTAAATCTACAGTACTATGACGGACAGACAAAGAAACAAAATAAGAAACTATTTCACACATGTTACAACACTGAGATTATCACTATACACCTCTCAGAATGACCTACAGAGGGAACACTGATGACAATATACACTGGCCAGATGTGGAGCATTTATTGTTAATTAAGAGGCAAAATGGTGCATTTACTCTGAAAGACAACTTAGAAGTTTCTTACAAAATTAATCATATTCTTATGGTATAGTCTAGTACTTGGGTTCCTTAATATCTGCCCGCAGAAAAGAAAGTATGCATCTACACAAAAACCTGTACTTTATAAAAGCCTCATGTGTGTACTACCAAAATTTGAAGGTAGCAACGGTGTCCTTAAATTGGTAAATGAATAAATTGGAGCACAACAAGACAATAACAGTATAAGACATCCTTAAAAATGAGCTAGCAAAACATGGACAGAAAGTAAACGTAAATGCATATTACAAAGTAATGACTTTTAAAAAAAGTAATGACTAGCTAGGTTCCATGGTGGATGACTCCAACTGTATTACATACACAAAACTATGCAAACAGGAAAAGACCAGTGATTATGTATGAGAGGTTGGAAAGATGAGGAATGATGAGATGAACAAAGGTGACTTTCAGGACATGAAAACAACTCTTTGACACTATAATGGTAGACACGTGTCTTTACACATTTGACAGTAACATATCCTTTCTTAAAATCTTCTAGTTTTATGGGCAAAACAAAAAGCTGATAATCAGAAAACCTGAGACTAGACAACAGAGCCATCAGAATGTATACTCTACTGAGCTATAGTGACATTTGCCCACCAAGTTACTGCCATTGCTGAAGGTGCCAGCTGTGCATGTCAGGAATGACACAAGAGCACGGTGACAAGACACACGGGCATTTGTCTCTCCTCACTCTGTACTTAAGCTCACTTCACAGTTAAAAGTTGGAAAGAAATCCATCTCTTTGTCAATTTAGGTCACTCAGACTCCACATGAACCTGAGGTAAGCAGCTTACTGTGAGATGTGTAATGTCTGTAAATTTGGGAGTTTAATTTTTGATCATCAGTTCTCTCATCTCCAAACTAGAAATAGTAGTAGCTGCCTGCTTTAGCGTGCTTGTCATAGATCCTAGCATAAAACAAACCCCAGTAATATTGTTACTTTTTTTTTAAATGTTGTTACTTTTAAGAATCACTTCTATGTCACAGAATATAAGATTTTCAACTATAAAGTATGGCAAAAGTATATTTCACCCGCTATATAACTATTTATATTTGTATAGAATTAACATTTCCAAAGTCCTTTCTTTTATATTACCTCACTTGATCCATACTACAAGAAAGGCTGCAAAGGGATTATATGGTGTTCTGCAAAGTTTACTACTTTGAGCCTGCTGCACAGACACCAGAAGATCATTGGATTCCCTGCACTGAAGTTACAGGTGTTTGTGAGCCTCCATGTGGTTTCTGGAAAATTACCTACAGTGCTCTTACTTGCTGAACCATCTCTCCAGCCCCCAGGTTTTTGTTGTGTGTGTTCCGGGGTGGGGGAGTTGAAATGTATTCTCTTACATATATGCACCTGTTGTATAAGGGATTTAAAGAAAGAATGCTAGAACTCAGAGCTTGTGTCTAAGATCTTTACAGCAGCAATATAAGCTTTAGCTGGCTGTTCTCCATGTTTTGTCTGTTATCATGCTAAGAATCTAATGCTAGCCCAGGAGCAAATGCAAAGGAAGCAGAGAAGAGAGGGGAGGTAAGTTTAAATTAATCACAGGCTTTATTATCACATCGAGTATCTTAGAGCCAAATGTGCTCAGAACATTTCTAATTTTAGTATAATAAAAAGGTTGGTTGCATGCACTGTACATTACATAACCCCTTATACTCTAAAGAAACAAATAAAATGCTATTTTTATAAATAGGCACATACACGGGATAAAAGACTATAAATAGCTATTTAGAATGCTTTGCTGCCAAATGATTAATTCACAAAAAAGCTTTAAATTTCAAAACTACAAGCAACATTTCTTAAATATTCAGGCAAGAGATCATTGAATTTTCACAAAACTTTAAGTATAGCTTATAAGTAACCCCCAAGTAATCTGTAAAGAATACAATTTTAAATGGCACCAATTAATTAATTGATTAATTAATTGATTAATTAGAATTACTCTGACAGTTCTTTTGATGTTACTGGGAACTCAAGATTTATAATAAAGTTTTTACTACATAGTAATTTCCAAACAACAGTTTAGATTTAAAGGGGTATGCAGTAAGGTAATTTATCAGGTAAATGTGTTTGATGATTGGAGTTTAAGTCCTAGAACCCACCCAGTAGACGGAGTCAACTCCTACAAGTTTTCCCCTGACTTTCATGTGTGTCCCACATCCACACACATAAAACTAGATACATGAATGATTGAATATAAAACAAAAACCAAAGGGCTGAAGAGACAGCTCAGTCAACAAAATGCTTACCTTGTAAGCACCAAACCCTAGTTTGATACCCAGAATCCACACTGAAAAAAAAAAGAAAAGTGGGGTGGAGCAGTGGGGGCTGGAGAAACGGGAGAGAGGTTGTCAGGGTGAGGGGGTGGCACACATCTCTAAACCTCAGGAGGCAGACAGAGGCAGATCTGAGTTCCAGGACAGCCTGGTCTACAGACTGAGTTCAAGGATAGCCAGAGCTACACAGAGAAACCCTGTCTCAATAGAGGGAAAAAAACAAACAAACAAAAAAAAAAACCAAACAACAACAAAAAACTGAAGAAGAGAACTCAAGTAAGCTGTGGTCATGATGGAAGCAACTGAGATGAAGACAAATCCACATTTGTCCTGCACGGATATCAGCTCCGAGTTCACCAGTGACCTGTCCCAGGAGCTAAAAAAGTACTTGGAGGAAGACCCCCAACCCTAACCAGGAGACTCTAGAGGCCTTGGCTGATGCACTTAAACTGACAAAAGAACAGATCAGGTACTATTCTTCAAGAAGAGGTATGAGATGATTCTCAAGCAGTTGGCTTAAGCCCAGTAAGCCCTGAAAGCCCCTCAAGAATTGGAAAATGTGCTGTCACAACTGCACATCAAGAGGCACCGTCAGGCAGAACCCCAAGGAGTCCTTGCCATGACCCTGGACTCCCTGAAGCTTTGGAAGCCTTAAAGAGTCTCACACTGTCTTCTGGATACCAAAGCAAGGATGGCATGTCACAGGACTTCTGACTTTTCAACTTCCTTGTTGGGGCAGGGGGGCTGTTGGAATTTATGTCTATGGAAGGTACATTACTAATAAAGCTTGCATTCATAGAATCTTAAAAAAAAAAACACTGGAGCTAGAAATGGGGAGGTAATCCAGTGGTTAAAAGCATTTGCTGCACTTGTAGAGGACCCAGGTTCAGTTCCCAGTGCCCATATCAGATGGCTCACAACCACTTGTAACTCCAACTCTAGGGATCTTCTGGCCTCTGAGGCACCAGACACACACGGTGCACAGAATAAATGTATGCGAGCATTCTGAGTGATCCTTTGATATATGGCAAAAAAAAAATGAGGCAATGATCTGGTGTATCTCACGAAAGTTACAAAAGTTTTGAGGTTACTATTTATAATTATTAGTTCTTACCTGGTCCTGTGTTGACAATAATGTAAAGAGAGTTTCCAATGCTGCTCTTCGAACTGAAGATATAGTGTGATGCAAAAATGGCCAGACACGTGGGACCAAAACTGTGAGTGACTGCTGAATACTAATGAAGAAGAAACAAATTAATCTTATTTATTTTCCCTTGAAACTCCACAGATACATTATCTAATATATATGTTGTGTGGACCTAATCACATTTACATGAATTTTTAATAAATTGAAAATGATCCAATTTTCATGAGCATTCACTTACACTTTCAAAAATATATTACAAAAAGGCAGAAAAATGTAGCCAATAAAGGGTAGAGACTCAGTATTAGGTTTCTCTATAGCACTAATGCCATAATTACCTTCATCAAGTTAGAACTTTCCAATATATCTGTCCTTTTCTTCCAAGAAAAATGGCATATGTATCCTAGCTACACAATCAGGTCCGCATAACTGTTTTCCAGCCAAGGGTTAACCTTAATGGGTAGCTAATCATAATTTATATTCATCTTTCAGGCCACCTCAAATGGCAAGAAATGAAGAAGCAATAGTAGTTTTTTAAATTTATTACTCCAGTTTAGCATTTACTACATAAAATGGAGGAAGATATAAAGCCAAACCTAGGCTAACTTGGATCATAAACTTCTGCCATATTCAGGAATCCTTTCTAAAAGGTACCTCAAATTAGGGAGTCATGTGTAAGCAGCATTTGAATGATATCCTTCAATAGAATAAAGCGGAAACAAAACAAAGCCCACCCGTCAATAGCTCGCCTTCCCTCCTCACAGGAGCGACCTTCAATGCTAGTTTCATCATTTGCACATAGTACTTCCTGTGTTTATTTTTGTAAGTTCATCTTAAAAGTTCCAATTCAAATACATGCACATACAAACATCAGAGAAATTCAGAATACATAAAACTATGACAATAAAGATTTGTTAATGGTGTAATTGTTCGTGCATCACAAGACATACTGCATTTCTTGCATAAACTGCAAAATATCTGCTGATTACCATAACATGAAGAGATTATATTCATTCATTCATCCATTTATTCATTTATTTATTTATTTATTAAAAAAATTTTTTTGTCTTTTCAAGACAGGGTTTTTTCTGTATAGCTCTGGCTGTCCTGGTCTACCTCTGTAGACCAGCTAAATTCTGAACTAAACTGTACTCGTTGGTAATATATGAACATGCTTTTCCTATGTTTGAATTTCACTGAACTACTCACTCATCCAGCCAAAAGTTACTTTAAATTCATAATCATATGAATATTCACTGAATAGCTTCACTAGGCTAGAACTATAATTTCCTCATTCATTTACAAAGCTGTGTGGTATTTCTTCTTCTGCATCTTTGTGGATACTATTAGTAATAGAAACAGTTAACAGCATTCTGGCATTTTACACAGATGAGACACTCCTGAGTCTCACACTAGTGTTAGAACTGTAAAGCCCTAACAGTTTTAAGTAATGTGTCTGTCTTCACTGAATCCTGTCTTTAAATTTTCAATTATCATTTCCTGCTATCATCCTGACTAGTAATTTCTGAAATTAAGTATAAAAACTAAAGAAATAAACATTACACAGAAAAACTTAACAGAAAGGTGAAAATCTTTACAAATATAAATCCAATGTCAAATTTTAAAATCTTTATTTTGGGGTCAGCACTGTAAATAATATAAAATGGCTCATTTTAAAGTAAATGATTTTAAAGTATCTATTTTAGATCCACAAGATAATGAACTATAAAACTATTGCACAAAATAAGAAAAATAACTAATTTAGCTTTCCCTCTCCCTCTCTGAGTGTGTGTGTGTGTGTGTGTGTGTGTGTGCACGTGCGCGTGTGCATGTGTGCGCGTGTGCATGTGTGCGCGTGCACTCGTACAATGCTGGAACTCTAGGCTTTTTCATATTAGGCAGACAATTTCTCCCACTAAGCTCTGATCCCAGCCCCTAAAATATTCCTTCTTGTTCCAAACATTCTATTATTATTTTGCTTTTCTTTTTCTTAGAATTTATTTATTATATGAGTACACTTTGCTGTCTACACACCAGAAGAGGGCATCAGATCTCATTACAGATGGTTCTGAGCCACCATGTGGTTGCTGGGAATTGAACTCAGGACCTTTGGAAGAGCAGTCAGTGCTCTTAACCACTGAGCCATCTCTCAAGCCCTTCCTTTTTCTTGTTTAAATTATAAGAGGCTTCAAGAAAGCCACCAAGCAGCCATATGGCTGCTGGGAATCAAACTTCGGTCCTTTGCAAGGTGCTAGTAGCGAGAATAAAGGACTAACACCTCCCAAGAAAAAGTGTATTCAACTTTCAGCACTGTTCTTTTTTTTTTTAAGATTTATTTATTTATTATATATAAGTACACTGTAGCTGTCGTCAGATCTCATTACAGATGGTTGACAGCACTCTTCTTTAAAGGTGCTAAAACAATCTAAGTTTAGTCATCTGGAAAGATATAAATAAAGGACTTTTATTCTATATGTCTAATAAGAAATGATTACCTGCATTGCTGGACCTGAGGGTAAGTTAACATGGATGAAAGGAGAGTCATAATACTATTGGTTGAAGCTGTTAGATCATCTAATTCCAGAAGAGAATCCCATAAGGTATTTATAATGGAGGGCACCTGTAAGATCAGTTTTTAAGAAAAGTTACTGATTTCACATTTTATAAATCCTGCCAAATTATATCCCAAAGGTCACTACAAGTCAAGAGCATACGTACTGAATTTGGACAATGTCAGCTTTAAAGAATATCAAGAAGACAACATTTGTCTCTGACAAGTCTCTTACCCTCTTTTTATTGCCATTTGGCTCTGCTTTTGTCACTTCCTCTCTAACCAAATCTTTAATGGGCAGGATAATTTCAGGGAATTTTAAGTGATATCAACAATCATGTAAATACAAGGTTAGTTTTTGAGCTCATAAAATAATGTTGACTGCACTTTTACCTTCATAGTCTGGATATGATAAAATCAGAAGTAGCTAAAATTTAGTAGTCTCAAAAATGAGATCAGGTTAAAATAGTAAAATATAAAATCAAAACAAACTTCACATCTCTAAACACAAGGGACAAAATTAGAAATAGCTGTTTGCTTTTCAAGGAAATTCTCTGTGTACTAAATACACAGACAATACACAATTCACTGTTCCCAAAGACAACATATAATCAAGCTTGCATGCATCGGAGGGATGTTAGAGACAAAACAATTTCTACAAAAGGTACAGATAAAATAGAAAGAACGCTATGTTTTTCCTTCTATTCCATATACGAATAAGCATGCTCTATAGGAAAGAAATGCTGAAAGACTTTCAGTGTACCTTTTGTGTCTGAAGGTAAACGAGGCTTTCTACTACAGGAACTAAGGATGCTGCAGCAACAGCTCTAACATCATCATCAAGGTCCTGGAGTCCTTCAATTATTCGAGTTAAAACTTTAGGCAATAAAGTATTAATTACATCCTGTAAAACAGTATACCAAAATATGCTAATTTTCTATGGTATAATTACTCAAACATCTCTATTAACTTTGAACTACATTTCAATATTTATATATTTGAAAAATTAATAAACAGAATAGATAAATTAGCAGAAGACTGCATAAATATTCCCACTTGAGAAAAAAAATCCAAATATTTCTGGATGTAAATAGTTCTTAGTAAGTCCATAAATGCTGTATGTGAACACAAATATATACAGAGACCCTCAGCTTTTTTTTCTTCAGTATCACTGACAAGGAGATATGAGATGAGAAGAAAAGGCCACATCCTTCTGCTTCTCCTTACTGCAATGTAATCCCTTCATTTTTCCCACTAAGGCTATCTGCTCTGGGGTACTCCTGTGATCAAGTCAGGCATGGTTATGTGTACCTGTCATGCCATTATTATTGTGTGTGTGTGTGTGTGTGTGTGAGAGAGAGAGAGAGAGAGAGAGAGAGAGAGAGAGAGAGAGAGAGAGAGAGAGAGAGAGAGAGAGAGAGAGAGAGAGAGCGCTCGCAAGCACGCTTCCAAGAGCTTGCTGGTTAGACAGTCTACTCAAAAAAGTGAGCCTCAGTCGGAAACTCTGTCATCAATTATGTGAAGAGTGAAGACTTTAGTATCTCTGTGGTAAGTCAGCATACCAGCCAACTTTACATCCGTGATCACTGATAACAGTATTCACAGTGGCCAATATGTCATCAACACATGAATGAGTGAAAAAAATGTGGTACACATACAAAATAGAAAAAATGTATTCAAGCTAAAAAGAGGAATGTAAGTGTGACTTCTGCAGGAAGATGGACCACAAAGGTGGCAAAAAGAAGCCTCTGAAACAGCCCAAGAAACAAGCCAAGAATGTGAACGAAAGAGAACTTTTAGTCAGAAATAATAATAGCAGAAGAATCTCTTGGAGCTAAAATAATAGCTGAACCCATAGAAAAGGCCCCTTGGCCAGAGGTGGGATTATAAAATATGGCAAAAAGTAAGCTGTTCCTTGGACATAAGATGATGATGGCCTACTTAAATTCCTATCAAAAAATCTGAATTTCCCACCACAAATGTCTTTTTGCCACCTAGCCAGAATAAAATGTTCTCCTGGAGCCTGTTATACACTGTAATGAACTTTTATAAAGTAAAAATACATATGAAAATTTCAAAATGAGACCCAATTCCTTGTACAAAAAAATTAATTTAAGTTATAAAAACAGAAGAAAAACAAATGCTTCTCAAGAGATGAGTCAGCTTGTTATCAAAATATGGATAAAAAAATTTTTTTAATTACTTTTATAGGAAAAATGAGTCTTTTTCAGTCTTTTTGTCACTTGGTTATCCAATATCAAATGACCAGCCCTGAAAACATACATAAAAGTAGCATCATAGAAACTGAGTACATTATATTTAGAAATATGTGTATATACATATAGGCATGTGGTAACAATGGGGGGGAAGCCATGAATTTGAAAGAGAGCAAGGAGGGGTATGTTGGAGGGCTTGGAGGGAAAAGGGAAGGGAGAAATACCGTAATTATAATCTCAAAAATTAAGAAGTTTTTTTAAAAATTTGTTTTGTTATGAAATAGGTACAGCTTTTCAAATACTAACAAGGCATGGTCTATTCCATGTTTTATGGAAGCTACAAGTTAGGAAAAGGTTGTGTTTGAAGAGTTGCTATGTGGGTTACAGCCAGGAAAAGCAAGAACAAAGCAGAAAGGATAAACTAAGTAATAGAGAGCTTGGGTCTATGAGCAGAAATCACAAGGGAATGTTTTATTGCTGGTAGTTTAAAACAACAAAAGAAAAAGACAACCTTAGAAGTAACTTCAAAAGGCTTTTCTGGGATAGGAAGAGAAGCTCCATTCTTGGCTCAGTGAGCAGAGGAGAAGCTAATCCAGAGCAGTAAATAAGACAATCTCTTAAATTCCTGCTAGTGCTGGCAGGAAACTAATTACATACTGGTAAGAAAAGGTTCAGTCCTGGTTTCTCTCTAGCTCCTCATTTATCTCACTTGCTTTTTTTTTTTCAAAATCTTTTCTTTTCTTTACTAAGACAAGGTCTCATGCGTATCCTACACAAAAATTTACCTAGCTAAGGATGACCTTGATCTGTTTTTACCTGCCAAATACTGGGATAAGGACTTTGGAGCACACAGGTTTGACTCTAAGCACAATTACAGGCCTGGGCACCATCCCTCACTTGCTTCTATCCTTTTAGCACTCAACTTTGTGTAAAAAAATTATATATGTATATGGGTCATAAATTAAAAAGGCTTTTGTGAGTCAACCCAGGAACCCAACTCTGTATTTTAGTCCCGCACTGGGGAAGTATAGCCTGCAACTCTGTGGCATGCTAGAGTATACCAAAATTTTCAGTAAGTTACAGAGAGCACATTAATGCTCATCAGTAGATTATATAAATATAACGCTTGTGTTTTTATCCAGGATGAAGTCTAACAATGGAACAAACACTGGATATAAAAAAGTCATATGGTTTAGACTGCCGGTACTAACCCTAGTTTTACAACCTTAAACAAGGCTTCGAACTTTTTAGAACCCATTTTCCTATGCAAAAATGGTAAGGCTACCTATATTCTGTTTTTCTCAGCCTTCTTAGAGAAGATAAACAAAGAAAAACATTGGTGAATAATATTTTAAAAAGTACATGACTGTATAGACTGCTTGCTTTGATCCTCTCTGTATATTTCTTGTCTATATCTTCTGAATATATATCTCCTATATAACTTGATTCTCACAGACCTAAGACCATGTATTCAATATTTAAATGAGTTTAAACAACTAAAGAACTATGAGATACACTGAATGAGTTGCAACAATGTAACTAACCATCTTTTGATTTCTCTGTGAATTCTTATGAGCAACAACTATTTTGTGACTCTTTCTCAAGAAGGCAAGCTTGCTTGAGCTTCTTGAGAAAGAGTCACAGGTGTGTGATGACACACACCTGTACTCTTAGAACCCAAGAGAGAAAGAGAAGGCAGAGGCAGAATAATCTCTGCAATTCTAAAGGCTTGCCTGTAAGTTCTAGGCCAGCTGGAGATACATAGGGAGATCATAAAACAAAGGAACAAACTGCAATCAAGCATATATCCATTCCTATATCACAAAAAAACAAAACATCCAAAAGGGAAGATCCCCTTCAAAAATTGAGTTAGTTACCTGACGAACTGCCAAAGCATATTTTATTCCCAGAAGACCACCATGTCTAACTTCCCACTGTTCTTGTGTCAATAATTTCAGCAGCACATCCACTGTCTTATGAACTCCTGTTTCGTTCATGTGCTTTAAAACCACACCTAATGTTTGAGCACAGGTTTCACGAACTGGTGCTACAACCTTGAGAAGAGAAAGGAGTTACATATGCAGAAAATGTACATATGCAGAATTTACAATTTGGGCAAAGCTTCACTCAGATGATACTTACTTCATCAGAAACGAAATCTCCAAATCTGTCCAATGCAAAAACACAAAGGAGTCTAATGACTAAGTCTTCCAACCACTCTTGATGCTGCTGAATCATCTATTAAAATACAACCATGTCAAACAATAACTCAACACTGTACTAGAGAGAGTGGAGACGCTAAGTCCAACGATGGGGGGGAACACACACACACACACACACACACACACACACACACACACACTCACACTCACACAAAATATTGTGACATATTATCTGAGTAGAATGAACAGTTACCAAATCATGTAAGAGTTTTAGATATCATCTTTAAACATAACCATGTCCTCTTTGATAATTGTATTAAGAAACACTACTTTAAAATTCTTATATTCAGGGCTCCTATTATGTTCCTATACTCTTAAACAAACTAATTACAGGCTGGGCATTCAGGAGGCAGAAGCAAAGGCAGCGGGATCTCTGTGAGTTCCAGACCAAAAAGGTACACAGGAAATTCCAAGCCAGCCATAGCTAAACAGTAAAACTATCTCAAATCATCCTACAGCTCCAAGAAAACAAAGACAAAGCATTACTTCAGGTTACTCTGTATGGGGTCTTCTGCTACCTATGCTATTTCCAGTGTTTTTTACACTAATGTTGCTAGCAGACACTATTATCTGTTTGATCTTACTCTCTACTGCATTATCCTGCTCAAATGCTCTTCTAGTGTTTCTGAAGATCCATTCTCTAAACTCATTCTATAACAATAAACTTGTTTTTATTTATTTATTTGTACTCAGTTCTTCTTACTCACCTTAAGTTCCAACTTTGTTACTTAACTTTTGTTACTTCCTCCTAAATTGGGAAAAGAGACCAACCACTAAATTAAACCATATTTTTAATATACTTACCTCTTCTAAAGTGCTGTCTCCCATTTTACCACCACTTTTCCCATGAGCTTTAAGAATTTCTCTGAGTCCAGTACCTGCCCCATGTCGAACCTAAAAAAAAAAAAAAAGACCACAAGAAGCAAATATCCAGTGTCAAATGTTTAAAAAACCCAAGTTCAACTTTCTTTAATATAAAAATGTTTTTCAGTCAGTGTTGATGCTACAGAAACCTCTATTAAAGCATAATCATGTGCCTCTGTCAATCTTTCAAGCAGGTTTTACTTTGTAACTCTAACTGAGCTGAAAGCTACTATGTATAAAGATCAGCCAAGATCTCATAAAGACTAGCCAGGCTATACTGCCCTAGTGCTGGTACTAAAGATGTGTGTGACCACACTGTGAGACCACACTGTGTGCGACCACCCCAAGCCTATAATCACCTTTTTAAATAACATGCATTCTGTATTGTGATTTGAAAAAAAGTAAAATAAACAGTACCTTTACTAATTTCACAACTTTTTTTAGTTACATAGAAGGTTTTCAAGGTTGAGCAACAAAATAGTTATTCTCCAACTCTAGGATATAAATCCACCTGGTTTTCACTCACATCCCTAGTCTCTATCTGGACTCAGAACTAAACAGAAAGGGAAAGAAATTTTTCTGTATAGCCCAAATGCTGATATTTTAGAAGTACATGAATTAAAAAAAAAAAAAAAAAGTAATCAGGTGCCAAAAGAGGAAAAGCCATACAAATTGTCGACTAGTGCT
The DNA here is from genome assembly GCF_963924665.1 of Micromys minutus. Classification (NCBI taxonomy): domain Eukaryota; kingdom Metazoa; phylum Chordata; class Mammalia; order Rodentia; family Muridae; genus Micromys; species Micromys minutus. The sequence continues at coordinate 23,720,238 of NC_137971.1, forward strand.
TTCTTATATCTGGTGGATCAATTAGCATTCTCAGAGATGAGGAGATGCTTGTATATATTATGTAAAAAGGAGAAAGTCTGTCCTATATACTATAGTGATTTATTTAAAATGCTCTGAGCTAAGACTTACTTAATCACAGCAAAATCCACCCCCCCCACCTTTTCTTTTCCTTTTTTTCCATTCTGATAATCACACCCAGGCAGGATCTCATACATGCTAAGCAAAGTGCTATTCCAATAAGCTAGATCCCATGGACCCAAAGCAGGTTTGTGAAAGAGTGGTTCTGATGCTTTGATGGGGAATCTGCATATTCATACACTATGGTCCTCATTCCCAATTGGTTACTGATCAATCAATAAAGATGCCAGCTGCCAATAGCTGGGTAGAAAGAGGGGGGACTTCCGGGTTCCCACAGGCTAGGTAAATCAATATACTTAGGGGAGAGAGATGGAACAGACTCAGAGCTGCAGGGGGGGATCTTCCGAAATATAGGTGGAAAGCAGTTCATAGAAGGGCAGCAAGACCAACGGGCTTCACAGAAGGTAACAGGGCCACTAAGCCAAGGGAAGATTTAAAAGTGTTGAGCTGGGAGTAAAGAGAAGGGCACACTAGCAGCGGGAGGCTTACAAGAGCCCAGCCACTGAGCCAGTAAAACAGATTAACAATGAGCTAATGCATGCATGTCTTTCATCTACGGATCCAAGAGAACTTGGGCGGGTGGCTGGTAGCATAGCTCACCCAGGAGCATTAAAGCAGGGTAGAAAAAGACTGCACACTACAGGTTTGTTTTGTTTGTTTAATTCAAGGGCCAACTAAAGGTTTGAAATATCTAACCAATAACTCAAGCTTAATTTTTATCTTTTCTACATGCTTGAAATTTTCTTTGAAGAAGAAATACTTCAGAGACTTAATTATTTCTGAACCTGGTTTAAAACTACTGCTCTTTCTACAGTTATACCATTCTGGGTTTTTTTTTTTTGTTTGTTTGGTTTTTTTTTTTTGTTTTTTGTTTTTTCTGGTGATCTTGAGGTTTGGGCCCAAGTGTAGGCTTCTCTACACCTAGTCCCTGAAATTTAGGTAAACCAAAACCGCCCACTACAGGCATGATATAGGAGTGAACACTTGTAATCTCAGAATTTAGGAAGATGAGTCAGGAATATCACAAGTTTAAGGCCAGTATGGACTACAATAATAAGACTGTCATCTTCCTCCCCAAAAACTGTCCATTTTAATAAAAAAAAAAAGAACAATTTTTACTTTTTATGAGAAAAATACAAGTCTTTACAGTAGCCAAAAGAATAATAACAAGTTTATTAAATTTTGCTTCAGAATTTAAAGGAAAAAAAGGTTTTTTAAAAAAACTAAAAATTTCTACTTAGAAGTCAAACCTGGCGTGGTGGCATACACTTTTAATCCCATCACCCAGAAGCAAAGGCAGAGGAATCTGTGAGTCCAAAGCCCACCAGGTCTAAAATGAGTTCCAGACCAGTTACATGAAGAGATAAGACCCTGTCCCAAACCCCTCTGGGCGGGGGTTGTGAATGAATAAAAATGTACAATATGCTACAATTCCTAAGAGACCTGATGAAAAAGGTAAGTATCTGAATAAGTTATCCTTGCCTGAGAGAAAGATTCCTTACCTCCCAGGAGGGATTAAAAAGGTCATTGCAAAGTTCTTCACAAAAGCTTTCCAAAGGCCATTCATTTGTCTAAAAAGAAAGATACACATTACTACTATATCAAAGCTTTGGATTCAAGATTTAACAATATAAGAATGTCAAAAGGGTGTGTTTACTTGTAGTCTTAGCAATAGTAACAAGGCTTTCAAAGTTTAAAATGTTTTACTAAAGAAGTATAAGATATTTACTAATAAAATTTCTTTGTTGACAAACCATATCTCGATGAATATATTTTAAGAAACTTATAAAAGGGGCTAGGACAGATGGCTCAGTCATTAAGAACACTGGCTGTTTTTCCAGTTTCAATCTCCAGCATCTACATGACAGCTCACAACTGTCTGTAACTTTAATTCCAGGGTGTCCAATACCCTCTTCTGGCCTTCATGGACACCAGTCATGCAAGTGGTACACACGCATACATGCAGCAAAACATCCATACACATAAAAAAATTAATGAACAAAGCTAAAACTTAAAAAAATAAAAGTTATAAGCAATTTTAACATACCTCTTCAATTAAGGAAGAGCTTTCTGGAACATTATCTATCAAGACTTTGGAATCATTTGCAGTCTGATTAATAACAACATTTCCTACTTTCCGTCTCTTTTCTTCTGGCTCGCCATCAGTGCTGTCATTGCTAAAAAAAGAAGTTACCAATTTTAAAAGTCTATGAAGGATGCAAATGCCCTACAATGTGTGTCAGAGAACCCACTGTCCCCACTGCATGGGTACCTTACCTTGCTGAAGTACTTACTCAGCAATCTTACAACTAAAATGAATTCATTAATACTTTGAACAAAATATACCCCGCTATTCTCTGAATTGGTGCATTTTTTCTTTCAAATTAAACCTCAAATCTAACATTCTTTCATATCTACAACCAGTTTCCCCTCTTTTAAACTGTTTTAATCAAATAATTTAAGTCTAGCCAAACATGACACTGTTTTAGGCTGTAACCTGGAGAAAACTAATATGCCAAGTAATATAAGATAAACTTATTTGTTTAGAAAGGATATTAAAATATATAAAAAATTAACAAAAATTTAATATATACAGAAACTGACCACTGATAAAGCATACAAAAAATTTGGAAAAAGTACTGTTTTATAAGTTGAAAAGAAATACAAAGGCTAGCTTAGTAAGAAATACAAAGAAAATATAAAGAAAGAAAAGTTATCTGAGTGTGGTGGCACACACCTTTCTTTCCCAGCACCAAGGTGAGGCAAGAACATCATGAGCTCAAGGTCAGCTTAGCCACAACTTGAATAAAACACAAAATACCTTTATGCATCATTCAAAAAACAAAGTAATGCAGTTTAAAGTATACTTTCTTTCTCTGAATCTTCCCCCCATATATATATATATGCTTATTTGTTTTTCAAGACAGGATTTCTCTGCATAGGCCTGACAGTTCTGAAACTATCCTTGTAGACCTCACAAAGCTCACAAAGATCTGCCTGCCTCTGCTTCTCAGTGCTCCGACTCTACATCTTAACAGTGTGAACTATTTTCAACGTCTCTTGTTCTATATGACACGAAAGAGACTGAAGACTCCCCTCGCACCCTCACCTAATTCTCCTATCAGCTATACTAGTAGGTCACCTTACACCTTTAAACTTGCACACTTACACTTTCAGATATTTGTTTTTATGACTGTCTTTGGAATGTCTTTTCCTAGACAGTAAGAATTATCACCCTTCTTTCAGATCTTTATTCTAAGCTAATTTGAAGGTTTTATAGACCTCCAATCAGAAACTCAAAATCAAGGTCTGCCTAAATTTCACATCCCCCTCTGTGGTGGCTTGAGTAAGAATGGTTGCCATAAGATCATATATTTGAATGCTTAGTCACCAGTAAATGGCACTGTTTGAGAAGGATTTGGAGGTATGGCCTTCTGGAGGAAGTGTGTCATCAAAAGTCCATGCCAGGCCTAGTCTCTCACTCTCTCGCCTACTGATCAGGGTGTATCTATATATCCTGCTCCATGCTTTGCATATCACCATACTCCCCTCCATAATAATGGAAACTACCTCTGAAACTGTAAGCAAGCCTCCAGTTAATGTTCTCTCTTGTAATAGCTGCCTTGTCATGGCATTTGGAAAACATAATTAACAAATGCTGAAAAGGTCTAACATTCAAATACTCGAGTAAAAGAATGAATAAAAACTAATAGAAACTTGTACTTTTTTCATTCCTCTACAAACTTTTATTAAATTACTATATGATGAATATCTCATCTAGTTTGGGATCAGTGACATTCTAATTGTAAACTTTATTTTGAGGATATTTGCAAAGACCTTATTAGATGAGTCTCATTATTTGGAAAAAAACAACAACAACAAAAAGCAAAACAAAAACAAAACATAAAATCCTCTGGAATCTGAAACTCAGGCTTATGGTTTTAGATTTTTGGAACATTTTAGCTTAGGGATATTCAATGTCTATGTCCTTAACAAGTTGTTCACCTTAAAAATCCCACAGTTAAAAACAAAAAGGGCCTTTAATCCCAGTACTCGGGAGGCAGAGGCAAGAGGATCTCTGTCAATCCCAGGTCAGCCTGATCTACAAAGAAAGTTCCAACAGTTAAAAATTTTCAATAAAGAGTTTACACTTTAAAAATAACCCTCAAGCATAGATTTCTATTAAATGATTTTTTTATTTAGCTATTTGTGCTTAATTCTTTGTTTTGTTTTTCCATACAGGGCTTCTCTGTGTGGCTCTGGCTGCCCTGGAACTCACTCTGTAGACCATGCTGGCCTCAAACTCAGAGATCTGTCTGTCTCTACCTCCAGAGTGGTATGCACCACTGTCACCCTGGTTTGTGTTTAACTTTTTCTTTTCTATTCTCCCCTCCCCCTGGTTTTCCAAGACAGGGTTTCTCTGTATGGCCCTGGCTGTCCAGGAACACACTCTTAATTCTTGAACACTGCAAACACTTTTTAGCTTTATCTGAATTTAAAGAACCAAAGTACTATGTAATCTACACCAAAGATATAATTTTATAGACTTTGTAGTATTTATTAACTCATCACTTACTCAAACATTTCTTGAACACCATAAGAGTCTGATTTAATAGATGAGGGCCCAAGAATCTACAACTTAACACATACTTCAGAGATTAACTTGAAAGATGTTGTTTTGACCTATCCTTTAAAGACAGGTGACACTTTTATTAATTTTTTCAGAGTCTAAAAAATTGACTCTCAGTTCAGTTTTTTTCTACAGAAAGGTTAACCTAAGCAAGTCCAGATAACCATTCACTATTTAGCACAAGAACAGGAATAACACCCTGACACCACTTCTCACTTAATAAAATCATCACCTTGACTGGTGACCCTTAGAACCCCTCTCTAAATTCATTCTCTAATGTTCTTCATTCAATGCACTTCTGCCACCCTGAATATCCCATAATGAAGGTGTTTCTATCCCATAACTAGAATGCTGTCCCATTGTAGGTCTTCAGTCTTCACGTAAGGCTGATTATCACTAAGGAAAAAATTATAAAAATAAAAACAAAAACAAAAAAAAAAAATCTACGCCTATAGATTTTTCTGGAGAAACAATCTGATTCCCTAGTAACAGTAAATCTTCTGTCCTAGGTAAGACAACTCAAGCATTATTACTCAGCTGAGCAAAGGTCATCAAACATGAGCTATAACCCAAGCACACACTGTTCTAAGGAACAAGCCGGAAGATTACTACCTCTTCTCATTCGTTTCCACTGCATCCCTGGATCTCTGTTTTGCAAATAACTTGGCCATTCTTTTAGCTTTGTTCTTCTGTCTATTACTCATTCCTGCTCGGAATTCTGAATCAATCAATTCAGCTGCTTGGAGAGTCTAAAAGAGTAAAACAAGGAGTTTAAACTGCCAGAAATTAAAGTAAATACTGATAGCTTCAATCTTAGAAAAAAATAGTTGCATAAATTTTAAAGAGATTAAGCATTCTTTTTGATATTGCGGTATTATCTATCACAATTTTACTCTCAAGCCATGAGTGTTGGAACACTTAAAATTCCAGCACTTGAAAGGCAGGAGGAGGAGGATGAGAAAGCCAGGGCCATCTAAGACTTGTCTTAAAAGAAATAGCATGCCTCCCATCGGAGGCAGGGGTGTTCTGAGTTCCAGGACATCCAGGACTACATAATTAAAACTTTAAAGAAATGTCTATCTTAATTCTCTATTCCCAACTAACTTTTTTGCACTACAGGTAATAATAGTAAATAAATAAATAGTCCTAATAGGGAGAGAGTTCCTAAAGAGCTGAGATTTCAAAATAATTACAATATCATAAAAAGTTATGAAAATAAAATCTTAATAAAAGAAACTGATGCTTAGCAGCAGCAACAAGAGAAAGAGAAAGAAAAGAATTATAGCCTTAAGTGACTGATTGGTCCAGTATTCTATCATCAATTTAGCCACATGATCCTCTCCTCATAGCTACTTCTTGCTTGTTTTGGTCTTTTTCTATTCATTGAAGACACCATAGAAACTGCATGATAAGCAAATATACCTGGAAGCACTCATACACATAACCACACAAGCACATACATATACCACACACATAAATGTGTTTCATCTACATATACTGGTATACTAAGCTATTCTTAATGGGGGAAAGGATAATATGTCTTAAATGGACACACACAATAGTACAGTAAATACAAACTTCAGTTGATAAAGTACTTGCTGGGAAAGCATGAGGAACTGAGTTTGAAGCCCCAGCACCCATGTAGAAATTTTAGGAAAGATACACAAGGAACTCTAAACAGATCCCCTATAGAATAGAGAAGTTTGTGTTCCTAAAATATTGGTAAGCTAACTCTGTGGTGGACTAAGGAGAAGATGGCTCAGAAGATAAAAGTGCTTGCTATTCTTGCAGAGGATCTGAACTTGGTTCCCAGAATGCACATTATAGCTTATAGCCATCTACTGACTTGATCTGTTCATTCAATTTCCATGTTAATTTTTATTCTTGTATCCTGTTTTCCTGTTTTTTAAAATATCTTATTTCCTCTTTATTTTTTAACTATGAATGACAGTTCTAAGCCTTCTTATTATCTGTGATAGTCCTCTCACTCTCAGAAGATTACTTTTATCCACTTACGCAACTAGAATCTTTTAATATTAATGGCACATGCACAGTCTAGCACAGCATTTATCCAACAGTCTGATATGTAGGAGACTGGCTAGACTTCTGTCTGTAGATGAGGCCAGACTCTCAGCTTAAGACACTGAGTCAGAGTGGCACTAAACAGCAACAAGTAGATTTAAGCACAGCATTTTTCTTGGTGCAATTGCATAACATGAAGCAAACTCTTTGTGTTGTTACTTGCAACCAAGCAACTCAATGTTTTACCTACAGATTGTTTGTTTACAAGGGCTGCTGAAGTTGGAGTATAATCCAAATCTTCATCATTGAAGAGTTCTTCAGTACTCATTCCAATTGCTTCTCCCATATTAAGTCCAAGTTTCTTCTGTAATAATTTCCGTTGACGTGCTATTCTCTCTTTAGGATCGACTTCACCTATAAACAGAGAAGAAATACAATCCCTCTAAGTCAGTTAACAAAGTTTTACTAGCTAGGTAGCAGTGGTGCACACCTTTAATCCCAGCACTGAGGAGGCAGAGGCAGTCAGATCTCTCTGGCTTAAAGACCAATCTGGTCCACACAGAAAAACCCTGTCTCAACAGACTCCCACTACAAGAAGAAAAATATTTAAAAACTCATACTGTCAGACATTTGCTTAGTTAACTGCAAGCTGTACCACATGCCTGTAATTCCAGTACTCAGAAGCTGAGGTAGCAGTAGAAGGCCAGTCTAGGCTACACAGTTGAGGCCAACCAGGGTCACATGGTTTAAATTCAAGACCAAGCTGGATTAACAGTAGGATTGTTTCAAAATAACAAAACTAGAGCCAGAAATAGTGGTACATCCCTTTAATCCCAGCACTTGAGAAGCAGAGGCAGGTGAATGGATCTATGTGAGTTTGAAGCTATCCTGGTCTACATAGTGAGTTCCAGGATTACCAATGCTGCATAATGAGGACCTCTTCAAAAAACAAACAAATAAAACAGAAACAACAAAACCAGAGACAGGCAGAGTGGCACTGGGGAGGCAGAGGCAGACCAAGTAGGTCTACTAGTGCTGACTATTGAGATCTGTCTACAAAGGAGTTGGAGGAAAGACAAAGAGGACAGACAGGAAAACATGCAAGCAGGCAGGCAGACAATAAGCACAATAATAATGAGGTAAACACCTTTTGTCAGAAATGGAGTCTCAGAGTTGTAATGCTAGCTATCTAAAAGCCTAAGACAGGAGGATCATGATATAAAAGTGAGACCTGATGATGATGATGATGATGATGATGATGATGATGAAGACGACGACGGGGGAGAAATGGGGGAGAAATGAGAAAGAAGAATAAGGAAAAGGAGATGAAGACCAACATCTGCCCAACTGAATAAACCATAATCAGTAATTTGGAGAGCCCGTAAACTTTGTTACCTATAAACATCAGAAAACAATGTCCAATTTCACTGAAATTCTAACTGTCCTGTCAGTTACCAACTATACATATGAGATGATATAATTTACTCCTAAGTCTTACTTTATAGCTATACCTAACCTTCTCTGAAGTGCCCTGACAGGCTATAATGCCAAAATCTAGATTCTGATTGACAAAAAAGGATCAACAAATGATGCTCATTTCAAGAGTGCTCTTTTGTATGTTCTGAGATACTGTAGCCCAAACAACAAAGATAAGGAGATTAAAGTAGGTAAGTTTTAAAATGTCTCAAGCAATGCACCACCACCACCTGCAAGCTGTCCTCTGACCTCCACAAGAACACTGTGGCACTTGCACACCTATTCACACACATGCGCAGATGAAGCGCTGGTGAACTGAAGAGAGGCTCAGGTTAGAGATACAGCTGCTTCTCAGAGTCCTCATACTTGTCATCACTCACACCTGCCCTAACTCCAGAGCCCAGAAATCCAAGAGAACAAAGTTGGAAACTGATACTTCTTGATTTAAAGACTTGTTAAAACAGAACATTAATTAATCTTACATATAAGTAAGAACTAAGATTAAACAAAACTAGAACAATGCATCTTGATTTAGAATTTCTTGCATATGGCACACAAAAATTGAAAAACAAAAGAAAAATGCATAAATTGAACCTAAAAAAGATTACACTTTATACTTCAAAGGATATTGTAGATTTATGTTAAGTCGATACATTTATGTTAAGTCAAACAGTGGAGAGGTAGGTGGAGAAAAGGTAGGAAAACGGAAGAGAAACAGAGATTGAAAACTCAAAAATCAAGATGAAGCCAGGGAAAAGCAAACTTAGATCCTAGTGGCTGTTATCGGACGTAAGTAGATATAAATATTTTAAGGGTTTCTGTAGGTCATTTTATCTCATATAAAAGGGCAGTTTGTGACTTTGTCTTTTGGATGTAATCTTACTGTGTAGAGGGTTTGTGAATTGAGAATCTATCATATAAACCCATTTGAAAAGTTACCGGGCCGTGAAGCCATGTTTGTTACGGGCAGTGGAGGAAAGAAGACGCCGGGGCGGTAACCACAACCAGGAACAGAAGCACCAGGGTGGGTGGAGTGAACCGCCTGGAAGAGAATCTCATGGCGAGTGTAGCTCGTGGACCGAGTGACAGAATCCACCATGCACATGGCTCCATGATAAAAGCTGCGCCCGCAGAGTGAGACCTCAGGGGCCAATAAAGAAATAAGCCTTTCACTTTAATATTCAACAGAATATCATCAAGAAAATGAAAACAAGGATTATAACTCAATGATAGAACACTAGCAAAATATATGGGAGGCCTTGGGTTTGATCCCCAGTTCTACCATAAGAAAAGAATAATGCCAAGAAAATAAAAGGGCAACCCACAGAATAAATGAATATGCAAATTCCATCTGATAAGGCACTTGTATCTAGAACATATAAAGAATGTGTCTAAGCCATAATAAAAGATGAAATGAGCAAAGTCTCTTGTAAAAGTATCTTTTATTCTCCTGTGGTAACTGTCATTTCTGAGGCTTATTGTAACCTAGACCTAGTAGTCTTGGAAGCTTCTGGCCTCCACACAATCTTATTTAGGCCTAGAATGTTTTCAGCCTCTGAGACTTGGTGCTGAATAAGATTGCCCCTTTCTTGTTCTGATCTCTGGCTGACAGATCCAATTCAGCTGTTCTTGCTCTAACTCCTCTCCAAGCTGACTTGATTCAATCTAACACACACAGACACACTCCCTCCCTCTCCTGTCCCCATACTAACTTCTGAAATCTGTTCTTCACCTGTGTCTAGCTTATTCTGTCCGCAACCTGTCTCTGTACAGCACTGCCTTCTTCCTCTTTCTCTCTCTGCACTGCTCTCTCTTAAGTAGCCTCTCTCTTTTTTTCCCCTGAGAGTGGGGCAGATCCTAGCTCTTCCTCTGACTCATCACTTTGCCGCTCAATTAGACATCACTTCCAAACATGGTGCCTCCTTCTACAAACTAGCTTTACCTTCACTGTTTAGAATTAAACGTGTGTACTAAGGGCATGTCTGTTTTCCACCCAGAGGGATTAAAAGTGTGTGCCAATAGCTGAGCCTCACCACAAGTAGAAACAGATCTTTTCAGTAAATAACACAATCTTGGGGTTCACAGTGTGATCAAATATTCTCTAAACAGTCTCTAAACAGACATTTCTACAAAGAAGATATAAAAATGGACAACAAATACATGAAAAGAAAGATGCTTAATATCACTAGTCAGCTGAAAACAACAAATAAAAACTCACATTAGCAAGTATGGCTAGCATCAAAAGTTAGACAATAAAGTGTTGGCAAGGCCGTGGAGAAACTTGAATCCCCATACACTGTTGGTGGAACATAAGATGGTAGAGCCACTTTGGTAGTTTCAACCAGCCATTGTGATCCACACCCTTAATCCCAGCACTTGGAGGCAGAGACAGACAGGTCCCTGAGTTTGAGACCAGCCTGGTCTACAGATCAATTTCTGGGGCAGCTAGGACTCTGTTACACAGAGAAACCCTATCTCAAGAAACTAAACCAAAATAAAACAAACAAAAAACCTGGTAGTTTCAACAGAAAAACATGATTACTATATTAGTCAGCATTCTACTTCGAAAATAAAAACATGTTCATACAGAAACTTTTAAATGAATGATTTATAGTAACTTATTCCTTTTAATACTTTTTTTAAATGTTTAATGAGTATGGCAGGGGAGATATGTGCACAGAGCAGAGGCAGTGGATTCCCCTGAGCTGGAGTTACAGGGTGTTTCATCACTTGACATACAGGCTCAGAACCAAACACGGATGCTCTGCAGGGCAGTAACACTTTAAGCCATAAGACATCTCACTAGCCCTAGGCAGAAACGTATTCTTAATAGTCAAAAAGTGGAAACACCCAAATTAATAAAATATAAGCAAAACATGGTATCCACACAGTAAAATATTATTCAGCCATAAAAGATGAGTGTCTCATATCCTTACAGTGATTACTACAAAGCAACAACCAAAAAACCAAACAAAACAAAAACTAAAATTGAGGGCTGGAAAGGCAGCACCTGATTTCAAGGGCCTTCAGAACCCTAGCCCGAGAGCCCACACCCGTGTTACTGATAGGGGAGGCTGCTACAAATCGAGTTCCAAGGAAACCAGAATTCTGTTACACAGAGAAACCACATCTTAAAAAATTAAACCAGAGCTCTCTAAAGCTCAATAACCACACAGCCCAGTAAATTCCAGGAAAAGCTGAGACCTTGTCTGAAAAATCAACATGAAGAGGAGGTTGACTTCTGGTCCTCACAAATACATGTGTGCACATATACCCATACCAAACACCCAAACGAATGTGGGAAAAGGAAAGGAAGAGGTAGGGTATAACTCACTAGTAGATCTTGCAGAATGAATGATGCCTTAAACCTAGCATATCAAAAAAGGTCTAGCTACAGCATTAAAGAAAGAAACGCAATCCCTTGGATCCCACCAAATTCCATTAAGTGGCAATGAAAAATGATTCCAGCACTATAGAAAACTTAGAACCTTCACCTCATCAGCAACTCACTTCATCGTACATGTGCCAAAGAAATGAACGCCGAAGAATGATGGACTGGGTGAGCTGATAAAGGTGCTTGCTACCAAACCTTATGACTTGAGTTCAATCCCTAGAACCCACCCAGTAGAAAGCAAGAACCAAAAAATTTCTCCTAACTCTATTATGTGCAACATGATACAAAGGTCCTTACCCTACATATACATACATACAATAATAAATAATTTTCAAAAATCAAATTTCCCAGACCATAATCAAAATCATATTGATACCATCTATCACTTAAAAATCTCACAGTATAACTTTGTCTGGCCTAGAACTCACTATGTAGACCAGGCTGGCCTGGAACTCAAGAGATCCACCTGCCTCTGATGGGATTCAAGTATGTGATAACCTGCTCCCTTTTTTAAATTAAGAGACAGCCTATTTATTTACAGAAATCCATTAAAAACAGAGTTTTTTTTCCTACTCAAGGCCACAATCTTAAGTAGGAAAAAACATTAATTTTCCTGTAATCACCCTTTTTGGGTTTTTTTTTTGTTTATTTGTTTTTTTGTTTTTTTGTTTTTTGTTTTGGATGCAGGATCTCCCTATGTTACACAGACTAATTCCAAATTCTGGCCTCAAATAGTCCTATTTCAGCCTCTAAATGAGCTAGCACTAAAAAGTATGAGCCACTGCACTCAAGGTATTTAATTACCTCTGTATCTAATATATTCTGAAAGTTTAAAGATAATGAGCCATTTACCTACCCTGGGTTTAATTTTAATTTCAACTTTTTATTTTGGACATAAGCACAAGTTTTAACTCTACACAAAACATAAGAAAATAAAACCATAAGATAACCTTCAAATTCCCAGAACTGTGAAAACATTGCCCCAATCTGTCCTGGTTCTTGTTACTGCAGCTTAGGACAAGCACTGTTGATCACTCTGTCTACCTGTATAATTCCCCATACATAAAAACTTCAGTCAATTTACACTCCAGGATTCCTTACATACTACACAGCACAACAAATTATAAATTAATTTGAAAGCAAAATTTCAGGCTTCTCCAGGACTACCAACCTGATTTTTCATCTTGGACTTCAAATTCTGCACCAGCAGACCCCAAAAGTGATGCCCCATGCTGTAACAATCTGCATATATCAAATCTGTCAAAATTTAATCGATCTGTAGTAGATGAATCTTCCATAGAACACTCTGTGGGTTCTAGATGAAGTTTAAAAATATTATTTGACCATATAGTCAAAAATCAGAATGAAAGAACATGGTATATCATTACTTACAGAATCAGCTAATATTTAAGAGAAACAAATAAATAGAAAAATACTGTGATTTATTTACAGTCAGTTCTTAGTTATATGAAAATCAATTAACTTGGTGATTCCCCTTCTACAAACCATAAAAATTGTAAGGAAGTATATATGTGTTTCCAACCATGAAAGTATGCTATAGCAAGAAATGCATCCCCATGTTGACACATATGTTAAATATTATACTTTAATTTACTGTTAAGAGCTACAGCATGAGGTAATTGTACTGTTAAATTTGAAAACAAAATATGCACAAAATGTATTCATAAATGAGTTAGAAACAGTCTCTCCCTTTGTCCGAGGAATAGCCAGGATATAAGCAATTCATGCAATAGGACTTGCTTTTCATACTCTACTTATACACTCATGACAAGCTACTGAAATCATATACCCATCTGACTGACATCCAATATCTTCAAAATGTCCTACATTCTTCCCAAAAAAGGTCAGCTGCAAATGTTAAAGAACTGCTTACTAACATAAGTTAATCCAGCATTTGCAGCCAAGTATAACTGCTTAACCTAAAACAATGCAACCAAAACCTCAGGAATAGTTTTCTATTCCTGATAAGAGTTTCAGTATACATTTTAATGATAAGATAATTAGTTCACTAAAACGAGCTACGTTGTGTCTATTCACCAAGATAATTGGGGATAATGAGCTGGAAATGAAGAGATTCTGGGTTTACATTTGAGAAAGGCAAATTAATACAAAAATTCAAAATAACACATCAAAAATAAATGCAAAAACTTTTAAGAAAGATAAGATTTATATTAAGCATCTAAAAATTAATCTAGTTGCTCCTTATTGAATTCTCAATTAGGAACCATTTATTTAAAAAACAAACAAACCAAAATCCTCAATTAATGCCTGAAAACTAAACTTGTAATTCTGTCCTTTGATAAGCCTCATACTATAATATAAATGACTGTGTTGCTGGATTCTAAAACATAAAATTTAGATAAAATAACACAATAAAACTTTGTTTAGGGGCTGGAGAGAAGGCTCACGGGTTAAGAGCACTGACTGCTCTTCCAGAGGTCCTGAGTTCAAATCCCAGAAACCACATAGTGGCTCATAACCATCCTCTTCTGGTGTGTCTGAAGACAGCTACAGAGTATATAATAAATAAATGAATAAATCTTAAAAAACAAAACAAAACTTTGTTTTAAAATGTATGCCTTATAGCTTTTTCAAAGGCATAGGGTTTGCTTTAAAATATAAGCATAGGCAATCATAAAATAAGTGCAATCTTTTACTTCTTTACCATATTTAAAGAGACCAGCAACAAAACCCATTTATTTGGGATGACAGACCCTTTCATCTGCAAGGCCCTGGGTTCAATTCTCAACACCACAAAATCAAAACAAACAAGAAGACAAAGCCCCTAAGCAAGGGAAAGCATGACTAAAAAATTAGCTTGCCAAGTACCCATGTATAAATGAGGCTAAAGTTTAAAAATACCACACTATACAAACTTCTAAACAACAGTGAAAAAGGAATTGATTCAGAAATATTCATTCCTTAAAGGAAGTAATGAATACACTTAGTGCCCTATAGGATTTAATAATTTTAGAAATACACATGAATATATTGTTACCCAGCAGCTTCTCTTTTTAAGTATACTGGCAGAAACCAACTTAATCTATGTTCTTTCCTAACATGAAAATAAACCCTTTAAGTCAAAGCTGAACTTAGAAAACCACAGGCTTCATCACAGTCACGCTTCCCTTCAAACCACTTTTCCATGTACACGGCACCTTGTTTGGTTCTGGGCACTGGATTCCACTCAGGCACGTTTTTCACTATAGCTTCAACAGCTTGTCCTGCTGCAATCCGGGTATCCCAATTTGCACTCCTTAAATATATTAATACCTTAAAATTATAAAATAAAATAATTACATATCAAACAAGTTTGCTTCAGGTAACAAGAAAAAAAGAATTTGTTGTTAATTTATAACCTGGGATCCTTCAAATATATATAAAACATTTTAAAATTATTAAGCTTTGAATTTAATTTTTCATAGACAATATTAACTTTTTGTTTGGTTTGATTTTTTTGTTTGTTTTTTAATGTTTATTACTCTCGAACATGTGTGAAGTCAGAGAACAGCTTGCAAAATTAGTTCTCTCCTTCTTCTTTCTGGGTCCATGAACTGAACTAGGTTACCAGGCTTGGCAGAATGCTCCTTTACCTACTGAGCCATTTTTCTTGCCCTCACTACCATCTTTAAAAGGGAAAGGAGACAATAAAATATTTTAAAGAAATTTTTAAAAAAACCAAGTGGGCAAGATAGCTCACTTTGTAAGTAAGCTACAGCCAGGCAAGCATGAAGACATAATTCAATAATACCAAGAACTCAAGTAATAAACCAGGAATGGTGATATTTCTTTACTTACCAAAGGTTTGGTATTGTTTCCAATTATACTACCTATACATAGTTTTGATTTTGTTGTTAGGATTTGCTTTTTGAAGACAGTGTTTCACTGAGAAGCCCTGACTAGTCTGGATAGAACTCACTATGGAGACTTGGCTGCCCACCAACTCATAGAAATCCACCTGCCTTTGCCTTCTGAGTGCTGGGATTAAAGCTGTACACCACCCCGACTAGCATTCTTTTTAACAGCTACTTGTTCATACCTGTTAGATTGCTTCTCTTTGTACTTCACTGAACACTTCGTATAATATGGAATTAGTCTTCTTTCAAGTTGATATTTTTTACCACATTTATGTCTGTCTTTTGACTAACATACATTCCCTACTGTCATAAAGCTAAACGTATTTGATCACTTAAAAGGGAAAGTGGGCTGGAGACACACTTAGTGGTGAAGAGCACATGCTGTCTGCTGCTACAGCAGACAGCACTGCTTCCTATCACTAGGCGGCCAGCCTACCCCTTCTGGCTCCACAACTAACTGCACACACAAATATATTTGCAGGCAAAACACCCATACATATAAAAATAAACTTTAAAAACAGAAAGGAACAAAACAGACCAAAAACTGTATCTCCATACAATAAAAAAGTGCATAAATTTTTAGGGCAGTATTTTTTGGTACAACATCAAGTCTATCAGATAATTAACATAAGAGGTATAAACTATATAAATTCTGTCCATTCATATCCACATAATTAAATATCACTTTACAATATAGAGAAATAAAGTAATAAAACATGTCATAAAAGCACACACTGCACAATTTGTTTTGCACAAAACAGACATGTCTACAAAGTCAGTTAATGGTTGCTAGAGCTGAATGTGACTGAATAGGAAGTATGTGCTAAAGCAACTGCTAAATGAAACATGATATCCTTCTATGGTGATAAAAATAAACACTTTAAAATTTGCCTGTTGAGCCTAATGATGGTGTGGCAAGGCTTTAATCCCGGGACTTGGGAGGCAGAGGCAGGTGGGTCTCAGAGTTCTGATTTCAAAACTAGCCTGTGTTCCAGGACAGCAGAGCTTCACAAAGAAACAATGTCTCAAAAATAAACAAACAAACAAACAAACAAACAAACAAATAAATAAATAAATAATAAACAATTAGACTGCTGTGATGCCTGCTGTACATAAAGTGATATACTAAATATACAGAAACATATTTAATGACTGTCTATTAGATGGGGGTGTTTATTTACTTTTATTTTATATATGAAGTATCTTCCTGTATGCATGCATGTATGGGCATCTACATGTGTGCCTGGTACTTTTGGAGACGAGAAGATGGAATAGGATCTCCTATAAGTGGAGTTACAGAGTTTATGTGCCACCATGTGCATGTGTGGAAACCAAAACCCACTTCTGCAATAGCAAGAATTCAAACTCTAAACCATCTGTACAGCCACACCAAAGAGACCAGGAGAATAAATATTAAGAGCAAATGTTGTAAAAAAAGAAGACAAGAAGGTGCTAAAACAATTATTTTAGAACAATTTAATAGCAGTCAATATGTTCAAGTCAGAATTAAGAATAGAAGAGCACTGGCTGCTCTTCCAGAGGTCCTGAGTTCAATTCCCAGAACCACATGGTGGCTCACAACCATCTGTAATGGAATCCGATGCTCTCTTCTGATGTGTCTGAAGACAGCTGCAGTGTACTTATATATAATAAAAAAAATTCGTTAAAAACGAATTAAAAGTCAAGAGTTTTAAAAAAAAAGAAGACAAGGGCAGGCAGATATCTGAGTTCAAAGCCAGCCTAATCTACAAAGCAAGTTCCAGGACAGCCAAAACTACACAGAAAGAAGAAGAAAAAAACTTGTCTTGGAAAACCCAAAAGAAGGGAATGGGGAGAATAAGTCTCTCTTGGAAGACTAAAAACCTTCTTTCGGTTTTCAGTTCTCCACTCACCTTACAGATGAGTATAATATATAATAAGGCCTAATATGCATTCTTTTCCATTCTGAGAATGTGGGGCCTATAGGTACCAAATCAGTCTCTCCATCTTGGTTAGAAAGTCCAGATAATGTCTAATACTATTAGCCCTTATGGTACTAATCACACAATACACATTTGTATGTGTTGAAGGGAGTTTATAACTCTGACTCCTATGTATCAGGAAGAGACAAATAAGAATAAAAGGAGAGTAAAGGGCTTCAAATGTCTGGGCAGTCATATGCTCCCATCATCCCAAAGTATCACTGCTTTATTCTGCATGCCAAGGAATTTAACACCTGTCAAATATTAATGTATAGGTACCCACAGAGTTAAGCAAAAATTCAGCCACTGCACAGGCAAAAACATATACTAGTATTACAGAAACAGTGTCCCACCACAGCAGAAAATCTCCCATTCCAAACAGCTCATCTAGTATCTTATATATTCAAGTATTGGCCATGCGCACTCATCCATTTGAAAACTACCAACTGCCATATAATTATTAGCCATTAAGAACAAGTTAGACCACTAACGAACCAGATTAACAACTTAGCTCATTAACAATTTGGGTCAGATTCAAATTTGTCACACAAGCAAAAGTTTCAATATTGACAGATCCCTTAAACAACTAAAAGTGATTTAAATACTTTATATCTTTTAAACAAATAGCAACTTTGAAAAATATTTGAGAACTAAAGATATATTTAGAGACCACAAGGTCACTTAGGATGAGTTTTACCTCTCCTACTATTTCTCTGCCCAGACATCACATAAAAATTTAAAAAAAAAAATAAAAAAATAAATGCTGAGTTCTTACCTTAGATAACAAATTATTTAATTCATGAGGATGAAGCTTCACCACTTCTCCAAGTTGCTGTGCAGCAGCTTTTCTTGTAACTGGAGTAGTACCAGTATCCAGTAAGATAAAAAGACGATCAAGTCTAAAATAGCAAAAATACAATAGTTAATCTGAATGTGTTTCCTCATAAACTAGAGGCAGGAAATGTATTTAACCTGTAAACAAAGCCCTATGCTGGGAGCCAGGTGTGGCAGCATGTGCCTGTTATCCCACACCTGAGAAGCAGAAAGATCAAGAGTTAAAGGCCAACCAAATCTACAGAGTAAAAGCAAGGCCAATCTGGGCTATGCAGAAACCTTGTCTCAAAAGATTAAAAACAAAAACCAAAAAAACCAAAAAAACAAAAAACAAATCCTTAAAAGCTATCGCTATAAGACATGCCTATCTTTGCTCTCAAAGAAGGAGAGAGAACCTGCAATGAACTTGGGGCAGCGGCTCATACCTGTATTCCCAGCAGCAAGGAAGGAGTCAAGACTGTCACAAACTCAAGGCTGCTAATCTATATAGTGAGTTCCAGTCCAGCCTGGGTTCAATTTTATTTTTGAGTCCTTGTCTCAAAAATAAATTTTAAAAGAGCTAGCAATAATGAAAGATTGTAACTTGCAAAATTGATAACATGGCTTGGCTGTAACTCAGGGTTAACTTACAAAACAGTGGGAGGGCCAAGCACATCTCCAGCTGGGAGAGAGGCAAAGACAGGCTATGAGGGGAGTTATAAACTCCCTTCAATACATACAAATGTGTATTGTGTGATTGGTACCATAAGGGCTAACAGAATTAGACACTATCTGGACTTTCTAACCAAGATGGAGATGAAGAGACTGAGTTGGTACCTATAGGCCACACATTCTCAGAATGGAAAAAGATGAATATTAGACATTATTATACTCATCTGTAAGGTGAGTGGAGTGGAGAATTGAAAACTGAAAGGTTTCATATACATAAAACCTTCCCAACTAGCCAGCATTGCATATAAAAACCTTGTCTAAATAAATAAATAAACAATAAACGAATGAAAGAAAGAAAAGAAAAACAAATACAACTACAGAAATACTGTGGAATCCTTACTGTATAGTGCATCAAAAGCCTTGGGTCAAGAAAATGACGGGACTAGCGGGGCATAGGAGTCACAATTATTTGAGTACTCAGAGAGCTGAAACGGGATGACTGTGGGTTCAAAGCCAGCCTGGGCTACATAGGAAAGGAAAGAAAAGGACAAAGGAAACAGGCTGAGTATAGCAGAGCTCACCAAGTACAGCTGGGTTTATGGATTAGGAAGACTCATCTAGCAGTAGTGGAAGTCTTGTGGAGAATTAAACCACAATTCATACAAAACCCCGAAGAATCTAGTAGTCAATATACAGAAGCAAAACATACATCTAAACAAAACACACAGAGTGTGGTAATTAAACAAAACATCATGGGTATTGAAAGAACTTTAAGATTTTGAATCTTAAGAAATGAAAATGTCAAGAACTTTGTGGTACATACTTATAACCCCAGTGCTTAGGAAAACAGGGCAGAATGATCAATCTGAGAATGAGACCAACCTAAGAGCTACCTACAACCAAGTTCAAGACTAGCTTGTGCTACATACAGGGACTTTGACACAACTTCCCATCCTACCCCACACCTAAAAAAAAAGATATCATTGAAAGAATCCAAAAAGGGCACTGAAGAAAAACAGAAAAGCTGGCAAGCTCACTAGTGGGAGAGAGAGAGAAAGAGCACAACATGATGGCTGGACCAGAGCCAGCATTTACAAGCGCTGAAGGAAGGTCGTCTGCAGAGGTGATAAACTTGACAATATAATCCTGAGCTTGCAACATACGAGAGATGATACAAATCCAAACCCTACTCTGCTACTTCTAAGCAAGGTGTGCAATGAAATCACAATAGATTATGCTTAGAGTGAGGAGGGTGAACAAAGTCCCAACTCCACCTACCTATCCATGTACCACACAGGGCTAGCCTTGCCACACTAACCCACTGAAGTAAACTGAGTGCCATGTCTATAGAAGGCTTCATATTGGGGATATGTGGACACTTTTAAACAAAATGGAGGGGAACAATGGGCAAGGCTATAAGAACTGCCCATCCGACATGAAGGGAGAGCTAGTGAATATAATTTTGCATTTTGTCTATGAGGAAGAGAGAACATACAAGGTCCCAAAGCTAGGCATAAGCTTTAAGCATTAATAAACTAAAAGGTTTATAATATTTCTGGGATTCTTTTTATCTTACAAAGAACTAAAAACTACAAAGTTCTGAAAGCCTTTTATTTAAGAAAAAAAGAAAAAACAGAAAATGGAGAAGAAATAATAATAATAATAAGAATAATAATAATAAAAAGAGACTATGAGAGGACAAATGAAATAAATGAATTTCTTTCACACTAAGAGGAAAACAGGACAGGCCTGGTAGCCCATGCCTTTAATGCCAACACTCAGCAGCAAGACAAGGCTGGTGAATCTGAGTTCAAAGCCAGCCAGGGCAAACAGCAGAAACGTGGTATCTAAAAAAATGAATCATACTAAACACAAAATCATTGGAATTGGTTAGAAAAATAAAATACATCTTTTTCTCTCAATATCATGGTATTGATATGTTCAACTGTTTCAGAACAAAATGATGACACATGATTTACATTTTAGAGTTAAGGGTATTGTAAGAAAGATATAGCTCAAGAAAACTCCTTCAGGCAATTAAAGCTAAAGACAACTTTTAAAAATCCAACACAGTAAGCTTCTAAAAGAAATGCAAAAATTAATTTACACATACACTGGGCATGTAGACTTAATTTCTTCTTGTTCATTCACAGCTATCTAAACACTTGGCTTTACCCAACTGTGGAAAAATAAAATAATCCTCCACAGGCTAATGTGTTAAAAGTTAAACTATTAGTATATGGTCTATTGGAATGGTAGGAGAAACTTCAAGAGGTGGACCTAGCTGAAGGAAAATTGCTTGGAATGTGTCTTCAAAGGCTATCTCTCTCCCTCCCTCCTTCTTTAGGTCCACACAATGGAGCCAGCCAACCATGGACTGGAACCTCTGAAACAGTAAGCTGAAGTAGCTTCCTCTCTATGTGGTCTCTCAAATACCTGCCACAATGGCAAACGCTGATCACCATTCATTCTGGTTTCCTGCTAAAGAATTGGTAGAAAGATTAGGATTTTGAAACAAAAGGAAGGAAAATTGTTTATGACCACTGGTATTCTTAGAAAGTCCTAAGGTAAGGTCAGACTTAAAATCCTTGTACTATCAACAGCTTTCCTTCATTCATTTTATATGTGATTCTCAGGTCTGAGCCCATCTGACTTATTTTCATGAGACTGGCATGTCAAGAGTTCATGAATGCCCCCTGTGATTCTTCAAAACAAAAATCCTTGGAGATAGCAACAAACATCTGCACGTTGCTACTCAGAACACCTCAGGCTCAATGACAAAAAGAAATTTATTTTCAGGAAGTTTTAGGGACCAGTAGACGGCTTACTAGCAGGTAAAAGTGCTTGCCAGCAACCCCAACAACTTGAGCTCAGTCCCCAGAAGCCACATAGCTGAAGAAAATTATCCCACAAATTGTCTTCTGACCTCCACATATATACCGTGGCATGCCCTGTTCTCCAAAATAAATGTTTTTAAAAGAAATGTTAAGCATGCAAGAATACACAAGATTTTGTTTTGTTTTTTTAAGCTTCCCACCCCTTAAATCCAACTGAAACCTCACTTGGCCCAGACATGCATTTTAAATCTTAAATTTCATGGAAGGCAAAACTGGCAAATAGTGTCTCTTATCATAAAGATAATAGTTGGGGCTCAGTGGTTAAGAGCACTGACTGCTCTTCCAGAGGTCCTGAGTTCAATTCCCAGCAACCACATGGTGGCTCACAACCATCTGTATGTAATGAGATCCAATAGGAGCTGGGGAGATAGCACACTGGAAAGAGCACTGTAGAACAAGCATGAGGGCCCGAGTTTGAATCCCTAGCACCCACATTTTTAAAAAGCTGGGCATGGCCATGTATGCTCAGTACTATGGGAGGCAGTGGCAGGTGTGTTATTGCGGCTTGCCAACTGCTGTCCTAGCTCTTGGGGTTTAGTGAGAGACCCTGTCTCAAGGGAATAGATGGTTGAGTTATAGAACAGGACACAAGACATTCTCCTATGGCCTCTGCAAGCATGCACACTAAATATGCATACATAAGCCACACTCAGTTAAAAAATTGAAGATTAGGGCTGGAGATGGCTCAGTGGTTAAGAGCACTAACTGTTCTTCCAAAGGTCCTGAGTTCAATTCCCAGCAACCACATGGTGGCTCACAACCATCTGTAATGAGGTCTGATGCCCTCTTCTAGTGTGTCTGAAGACAGCTATAGTGTACACATAAATAAATAAATCTTTTTTTAAATTTTGAAGATTAAATCTATGCCACAAAAGCATAGATTTTGTATTTTTTATATCATGATGCTCTCTACAATGCATACAATTCACATTAACTGAGGACTCAACTATTGAACTCCACCCACCCAAATAAAACAAACAAAACCAAACCAGTAAACTGAAGATAAGAGACTCTGGGAGGTTAACTTCAAATGTCACATAGGCTTCTCTTATTTTGGAGTACAGAACTAGATAGTGTATATATTGATAGTTTAACGTGGTGTGTGTGTGTGTGTGTGTATGTGTGTGTGTGTGTATGTATAGTGTTTGGTTGGTTTGACCACTAATATGTTTGTCATATCTTCGATTTATCTGACCTTAGCTTTTTAAATTGTGCCTCTGGAAAAACTACTCTCTACTATAAAATTTATTTTCTGTGATTTTTTTTTAAATCAAAAGCAAAACTGGCTGCAAAATCAGCACTCTAAAGAAGGCCCAGTACCAATATATTTGTAAATCCATATACAGCAAAATACACTTGCACTCTAAGGGAAGTCTAATACTAACCTCAGTTACCCTTCCCTAATATCTGCTCATAACGCCTGTGTTATTACTTCATTCCCTCTACTTTCCTCTATGCAAAGATCTCTTGATCTCTATTTTCTACAATATGTTCCTTTAGTGCCAAACTTCTTGAACAAGTGCCTAAATAGTAAATACATTTATTCCTGGGGCTGGTAGATACTCATTCAATTTAGTGTTTGCTCATGCATGAAGACCTGAGCTCAAACCCTAGAACACACATTCTAAAATGCAAGTATTTCAATGCACTCTTGTAATCCTAGTGCCAGGAAGGCAGAGACAGGTGGATCCCTGAAGCTCAACAACCAAACTAGTCTGATCATCGAGTTTAAGGCTAGTGAGAGACTCAGTGTCCAAAACCAAGATGGATATTATCTTAGAAATGCCACCAAAGATTGTCATTAGGCCCACACACAAACGTGCACACCATTTTTTTTTCTGATCACATGCAATTTAATCCTGGAAAATCTGATTTATTTATATATGACTGAAATACCACGCTTGAAGGTTACCAATAATTTCTTAAGCTCCAAACCCAGTAACATTCTTATATATTCAAATTTCTTGACTCTTCTATGACACTGATACCAGCAAATATTCATTCTTAAATCCTTTCCTTGTCAAGTTTTGATTGATTACCTTGCTGGTCTCCAAATACTTCTTTACTTCACCTCCTATCCATACCCCTTTCTATGAACATTCATCGCCCAGTCTTTGCCTGCTCATCTCTCCAGTTCCTTTTAGGAAACCGTATACTACTGTTTGTTTATACCCAGTACAAATACCTCCCAAATCTATTTCATCAGACACACTTCC
This sequence comes from Micromys minutus, assembly GCF_963924665.1. Lineage (NCBI taxonomy): Eukaryota > Metazoa > Chordata > Mammalia > Rodentia > Muridae > Micromys > Micromys minutus. The sequence goes on from NC_137971.1 coordinate 23,744,335, forward strand.
ACCTGCCTTTAAGTATATATAACCCATACTCAATGTGATCCAGTTGCCAGATTAATTCCCTACAGTATACGATGATCAAATCACTACTTATTCTAAAACTTTCAATGACTCACCCTTATCTACCACATGATAACATAAAACAGAGATGTATAACCCAAATGTGAGTCTTTTGGTTTTTCAAAATATTGTTATACTATTTTCCCTTTAGAACATACTTTTTAAATTAACTTACTTTTAAACTTAATTTGTATCTACTTTATTTTATAGATAGGCTCCTCATGTAGCTTAGGCTTGCCTTGAACTCTCGATGCAGCTGAGGCTAACAATGAATCCTGATCTTTCTACTTCACCTCCACGGGCTAGGATTACAGGTGTCTACAACCACACCTAGTTTAAGTGATGGAGAGATAAGGGACTGAATGCAGGATTATGAGCTACATCCACAGTCTCAAACAATGTCTTACAAACTGGACTTGGGAATTCATGACTATTATCTTGAGTTTAAAGCCAACCTGTGTTACATAACCAGTAAATTTTTCTTTCTATTGCTGTCATAGAACCATGACCAGATGCAGCAAAACATACCCTGGTGTTTTGCCTGCATGGCTGTGCCTCATGTGCGTCTGGTGCCAGTGGAAGCAGTGTTGATTCGCCTGGCACTGGAGTTTACAGATGGTTGACAGCCACCGTGTACTAGGAATCCAACCCAGGGCCTCTCTAAGAGCCACCAATGCTCTTAACTTCTAGGCATCTCTCCAACCCCACTGTTCGTTTTCTGAGGCTTAGTACTTGAGACCATCCTGTCTCAGCCTGGAGAGTACTAGGAGCACAGGCATGTGCCATGCTTGGTTACCACAAAAATTTGGCCAGGTATGGTGGCACATGCCTTTAATCTCAGCACTCAGGAGGGAGGAAAAGCAAAAGAATTCTTTTGAGTTTGAGACCTGCCTCATCTATAAAATGAGTTCTAGACCAGCCAGCGCTGCATACTGAGACCCTGTCTTAAACAAACTTCATTCTTGGAAGGATACGCAGATGAAAAAAACAAAGGTGACAAATGCCGAGTTGAACCGGAGGTGTCAGACTGTCAGACTGCACAGAGCAATTAAAATTTAAGGTATTTCGGATGAGAAAATGGCTCTGTGCTTAAAAAAACTGTGGCTTTTGCAGTGATGTTTTAGGTTTAGTTTTCAACACCCATGGTAAGTGGCTCACAACTAACTTTAACTCCAGTCACGGGGTATCTAAAAGCCTCTTCTGGCCTCCGTGAATGCATGGAGTAATATATACATTCAGACAAACTTATACACATAAAATCTTTTTTTAACAAACGAATCTTTTTGTCAAGTAGTGATAGTAAATGCCCTTAATTCCAGCTCTCAGGAGGCAGAGGCAGGAGAGTTTGAGGCTAGCCTGGTCTACAAAGTGAGTTACACAACAGCCAAGACTATATAGAAATCCTGTCTCAACAAAAATCAAAAAAAAAATGAAACAAAACAAACTTAAAAGATAAGGTAGTTGTATTTGACAATACTCACTAGTTTTGAATTTGCTGATGCTAAGAAATAGTCTGTTTTCAACTCAGAGAAATAATACAGAAAATATGATTCACGTTATTTCAAACTCACTTCAGACAAATGCCCTAAAAATTGCCTTAAAAGTTTATATAGAAAGAGGATAGAGATGTTTGTGAGGTTTTGCAGGTAACTACAATATAACCCCTCTCCTCTCCAAATGTTTGCAATAGAATTAATAACAGGTAGGCTATTAAAGAGAAACAGAAATCTTATACATTTGAACTATGACATGTCCCAGATTACAAGTACAATTAATTTTTAAAAAAGCTACATTTTTACTCTATGTCCTTCTGCAAAAGAAATCTCACTGGGATTCTCAAAATTTAATCTTTGAGAAAGTGGAGAAAGGACAACTGACAAAATAGTTCACAAAAATGGTGGCGTCATCTCAGCTAAGACTGACGAGCACTAACACTAGAGTAGCCCAGGACACAAGGGGCCATAACATAAGTAACTGCAAAATGTAATGATCCTGCTATCTACTGAAGGGATGATCAGCAGTTAGAGCGCTGGATTCTCTTGCAGAGGACCTGGGTTTGGTTCTAGCATCCACATGACCGCTCCCACACAGTGGGCAGCTCACAACCAGTTCCAGGGATGCCACCATCTAGTCTTCATAGCCACTGCACAAAGAGAGACAGACACAAGCACACACATGCACACTAAATAGTAAAATCAATATTTTTAAGGTCAAGTTTGTCCATTTTATTCTTTCACACATAAAGTGCAGTAAAATTTAATGTAGAGATTGTATTTTTTTTAAAAATTAGGAGAATAAATGCTGGTATGTATACCTCACCAAGAAGTTCTCTACTGTTCAAAATGTACAACTTCTAGTTTATACTACGAGTAATATAAAACCACACTGATGTTTCTTTCTAAAAAAGAAAGTAGACTAACTTAAGACACCACATAGTACACTCACAAGCAACAGGAAGATGTGAAACCACAAAGTCAGGTGAAAGCTCAGTTAGAAAATGTGTTTGTTATAATTCTAGTACACAGGACATAGAAGCATTCAGTAAGTACTAAGTGACACTGAAAAGGCATAATCAAGCCATGCTAGTCCCTCAGTCCACTTCTCTATACTCCAGCCGTTATCTTAAAGACAAAAAATCATAAGCTAGATTCTTTGACACAAAAACATATAATTTCAAATTATGAAAATATACCTCTTTAAATGGTTAAAGCAGTACATTTTGTTTTGGTACAATTAAAATAAACATGGCTGAGAATACAGGTCAGTGGTCAGGTGATTGGCTACCATGCATTCTTAAGGCCTTGGATTTAAACATCAAGCACAATAAAGCAAACTTATAGAAGCACTTTGAGAGATAAACCAAATCATGTTGAAATTTACAACAGTGAAATGGGAAATCTTCTATAATACCTCCTCTACTTTTTCCTAGTTGTCTATGAATTTTCTAAAGAATGGAATTTGATAAAATATAATTTACAGTCATACCTCCTGTCAATCTTATAATGGCTGAAATTAATAGTAAGGGAGGAGCAGCAGGCATAGCATACTTGTTTGACCCACGTAAGTAATTATTTCCCCTGTCCTTAGCACTTTCCCACATCAAGGAACTTCCTTTTGTCAGCATGTACGCTCAGCCCTGAGAAAGCTGACTCAAGAGACTACAAGTCACCAGAACATGGCAGGTACTACTTCCTGTTATTTTGTAGAATAGGGCTGTTGAA